>NC_092711.1:17233360-17865027 GCF_047496885.1 Scyliorhinus torazame
AACACAACCTGCAGAAAACCATCCTCAGCATCTCCACTCACCTCCCAATAACACAATCTGCATAAACCCATCCTCAGCATCTCCACTCACCTCCCAATAACACAACCTGCAGAAACACATCCTCAGCATCTCTACTCACCTCCCAATAACACAACCTGCAGATACCCATTCTCAGCATTTCCACTCATCTCCCAATAACACCACCTGCAGAAACCCATCCTCAGCATCTTCCCTAACCTCCCAATAACACAACCTGCAGATACCCATCCTCAGCATCTCCACTCACCTCCCAATAACACAACCTGCAGAAACCCATCCTCAGCATCTTCACAAATCTTCCAATAACACAACCTGCAGAACCCATCCTCAGCAGCTTCACTCACCTTCCAATAACACAACCTGCAGAAACCAATTCTCAGCATCTCCACTCACCTCCCAATAACACAACCTGCAGAAACCCAGCCTCAGCATCTTCACTCACCTCCCAATAACACAACCTGCAGAAACCCATCCTCAGCATCTCCACTATCCTCCCAATAACACAACCTGCAGAAACCCATCCTCAGCATCTCCACTCACCTCCCAATAACACAACCTGCAGAAACCCATCCTCAGCATCTCCACTAACCTCCCAATAACACAACATGCAGAAACCCATCCTCAGCATCTCCACTCACCTCCCAATAACACAACCTGCAGATACCCATCCTCAGCATCTTCACTCACCTCCCAATAACACAGTCTGCAGAAAACCATCCTCAGCATCTTCCCTAACCTTCCAATAACAAACCTGCAGAATCTCATCCTCCGCATCTCCACACACCTCCCAATAACACAATCTGCAGAAACCTATCCTCAGCATCTCCACTCACCTCCCAATAACACAATCTGCATAAACCCATCCTCAGCATCTCCACTCACCTCCCAATAACACAACCTGCAGAAACCCATCCTCAGCATCTCTACTCACCTCCCAATAACACAACCTGCAGATACCCATTCTCAGCATTTCCACTCATCTCCCAATAACACCACCTGCAGAAACCCATCCTCAGCATCTTCCCTGACCTCCCAATAACACAACCTGCAGATACCCATCCTCAGCATCTCCACTCACCTCCCAATAACACAACCTGCAGAAACCCATCCTCAGCATCTTCACAAATCTTCCAATAACACAACCTGCAGAACCCATCCTCAGCAGCTTCACTCACCTTCCAATAACACAACCTGCAGAAACCAATTCTCAGCATCTCCACTCACCTCCCAATAACACAACCTGCAGAAACCCAGCCTCAGCATCTTCACTCACCTCCCAATAACACAACCTGCAGAAACCCATCCTCAGCATCTCCACTATCCTCCCAATAACACAACCTGCAGAAACCCATCCTCAGCATCTCCACTCACCTCCCAATAACACAACCTGCAGAAACCCATCCTCAGCATCTCCACTAACCTCCCAATAACACAACATGCAGAAACCCATCCTCAGCATCTCCACTCACCTCCCAATAACACAACCTGCAGAAACCCATCCTCATCATCTCAACTCACCTCCCAGTAACACAACCTGCAGAAACCCATCCTCAGAATCTTCACTAACCTTCCAATAACACAGTCTGCAGAAAACCATCCTCAGCATCCTCCCTAACCTTCCAATAACACAACCTGCAGAAACCAATTCTCAGCATCTCCACTCACCTCCCAATAACACAACCTGCAGAAACCCAACCTCAGCATCTTCACTCACCTCCCAATAACACAACCTGCAGAAACCCATCCTCAGCATCTCCACTATCCTCCCAATAACACAACCTGCAGAAACCCATCCTCAGCATCTCCACTCACCTTCCAATAAAAAAACCTGCAGAAACCCATCCTCAGCATCTCTACTCACCTCCCAATAACACAACCTGCAGAAACCCATCCTCAGCATCTCTACTCACCTCCCAATAACACAACCTTCAGAATCCATCCTGAGCATCTTCACTCACCTCCCAATAACACAACCTGCAGAAACCCATCCTCAGCATCTCCACTATCCTCCCAATAACACAACCTGCAGAAACCCATCCTCAGCATCTCCACTCACCTCCCAATAACACAACCTGCAGAAACCCATCCTCAGCATTTCCACTCACCTCCCAATAACACAACCTGCAGAAACCCATCCTCAGCATCACCACTCACCTTCCAATAACACAACCTGCAGAAACCCATCCACAACATATTCACTAATCTTCCAATAACACAACCTGCAGAACCCATCCTCAGCATCTTCACTCACCCCCCAATAACACAATCTGCAGAAACCCATCCTAAGCATCTCTACTGACCTTCCAATGACAGAACCTGCAGAAACCCATCCTCAGCATCTTCACTCACCCCCCAATAACACAGCCTGCAGAAACCCATCCTCAGCATCTCCACTCACCTCCCAATAACACAACCTGCAGAAACCCATCCTCAGCATCTCCACTCACCTCCCAATAACACAACCTGCAGAAACCCATCCTCAGCATCTTCACTAACCTTCCAATAGCACAACCTGCAGAAACCCATCCTCAGCATCTTCACTCACCTCCCAATACCGCAACCTGCAGAAACCCATCCTCAGCATCTCCACTCACCTTCCAATAACACAACCTGCAGAAACCCATCCCCAGCGTCTCCACTCACCTTCAAATAACACAACCTGCAGAAACCCATCCTCAGCATCTCCAATCACCTCCCAATAACACAACCTGCAGAAACCCATCCTCAGCATCTACACTCACCTCCCAATAACACAACCTGCAGAAACCTATCCTCAGCATCTCCACTCACCTCCCAAAAACACAACCCGCAGAAACCCATCCTCAGCATCTCCACTCACCTCCCAATAACACAACCTGCAGAAACCTATCCTCAGCATCTTCACTAACCTTCCAATAACACAACCTGCAGAAACCCATCCCCAGCGTCTCCACTCACCTTCCAATAACACAACCTGCAGAAACCCATCCTCAGCATCTTCACTCACCCCCCAATAACACAACCTGCAGAAACCCATCCTTAGCATCTTCACTAACCTTCCAATAGCACAACCTGCAGAAACCCATCCTCAGCATCTTCACTCACCTCCCAATAACACAACCTGCAGAAACCCATCCTCAGCATCTTCAATCACCTCCCAATAACACAACCTGCAGAAACCCATCCTCAGCATCTCCACTCACCTCCCAATAACACAACCTGCAGAAACCCATCCTCAGCATCTCCACTCACCTCCCAATAACACAACCTGCAGAAACCCATCCTCAGCATATTTCACTCACCTCCCAATAACACAACCTGCAGAAACCCATCCTCAGCATCTCCACTCACCTCCCAATAACACAACCTTCAGAAACCCATCCTCAGCATCTTCACTGACCTCCCAATAACACAACCTGCAGAAATCCATCCTCAGCAACTCCACTCACCTCCCAATAACACAACCTGCAGAAACCCATCCTCAGCATCTTCACTCACCTCCCAATAACACAACCTGCAGAAACCCATCCTCAGCATCTCCACTCACCTCCCAATAAACAACGTGCAGAAACCCATCCTCAGCATCTTCACTCACCTCCCAATAACACAACCTGCAGAAACCCATCCTCAGCATCTTCACTCACCTCCCAATAACACAACCTGCAGAAACCCATCCTCAGCATCTCCACTCACCTCCCAATAACACAACCTGCAGAAACCCATCCTCAGCAACTCCACTCACCTCCCAGTAACACAACCTGCAGAAACGCATTCTCAGCATCTTCACTCACCTCCCAATAACACAACCTGCAGAAACCCTTATCTCAGCATCTCCACTCACCTCCCAATAACACAGCCTTCAGAAACCCATCCTCAGCATCTTCCCTAACCTTCCAATAACACAACCTGCAGAAACCCATCCTCAGCATCTTCACTAACCTTCCAATAACACAATCTGCAGAAAACCATCCTCAGCATCTTCCCCAACCTTCCAACAAGACAACCTGCAGAAACCCATCTTATTCATCTCCACTCCCCTCCCAATAACACAACCTGCAGAAAGCCATCCTCAGCATCTCCACTCACCTCCCAATAACACAACCTGCAGAAACCCATCCTCAGCATCTCTACTCACCTCCCAATAACACAACCTGCAGATACCCATTCTCAGCATTTCCACTCATCTCCCAATAACACCACCTGCAGAAACCCATCCTCAGCAGCTTCCCTAACCTCCCAATAACACAACCTGCAGATACCCATCCTCAGCATCTCCACTCACCTCCCAATAACACAACCTGCAGAAACCCATCCTCAGCATCTTCACAAATCTTCCAATAACACAACCTGCAGAACCCATCCTCAGCAGCTTCACTCACCTTCCAATAACACAACCTGCAGAAACCAATTCTCAGCATCTCCACTCACCTCCCAATAACACAACCTGCAGAAACCCAGCCTCAGCATCTTCACTCACCTCCCAATAACACAACCTGCAGAAACCCATCCTCAGCATCTCCACTATCCTCCCAATAACACAACCTGCAGAAACCCATCCTCAGCATCTCCACTCACCTCCCAATAACACAACCTGCAGAAACCCATCCTCAGCATCTCCACTAACCTCCCAATAACACAACATGCAGAAACCCATCCTCAGCATCTCCACTCACCTCCCAATAACACAACCTGCAGATACCCATCCTCAGCATCTTCACTCACCTCCCAATAACACAGTCTGCAGAAAACCATCCTCAGCATCTTCCCTAACCTTCCAATAACAAACCTGCAGAATCTCATCCTCCGCATCTCCACACACCTCCCAATAACACAATCTGCAGAAACCTATCCTCAGCATCTCCACTCACCTTCCCATAACACAACCTGCAGAAACCCATCCTCAGCATCTTCACTCACCTCACAATAACACAACCTGCAGAAACCCATCCTCAGCATCTTCCCTAACCTTCCAATAACACAACCTGCAGAAACCCATCCTCAGCATCTTCACTAACCGTCCAATAACACAATCTGCAGAAAACCATCCTCAGCATCTTCCCCAACCTTCCAACAACACGACCTGCAGAAACCCATCTTATTCATCTCCACTCCCCTCCCAATAACACAACCTGCAGAAAACCATCCTCAGCATCTTCACTCACCTCCCAATAACACAACCTGCAGAAACCCATCCTCAGCATCTCCACTATCCTCCCAATTACACAACCTGCAGAAACCCATCCTCAGCATCTCCACTCACCTCCCAATAACACAACCTGCAGAACCCATCCTCAGCAACTCCACTCACCTCCCAATAACACAACCTGCAGAAACCCATCCTCAGCATCTTCCCAAACCTTCCAATAACAAAACCTGCAGAATCTCATCCTCCGCATCTCCACACACCTCCCAATAACACAATCTGCAGAAACCTATCCTCAGCATCTCCACTCACCTTCCCATAACACAACCTGCAGAAACCCATCCTCAGCATCTCCACTCACCTCCCAATAACACAGCCTTCAGAAACCCATCCTCAGCATCTTCCCTAACCTTCCAATAACACAACCTGCAGAAACCCATCCTCAGCATCTTCACTAACCTCCCAATAACACAACCTGCAGATACCCATTCTCAGCATTTCCACTCATCCCCCAATAACACCACCTGCAGAAACCCATCCTCAGCATCTTCCCTAACATCCCAATAACACAACCTGCAGATACCCATCCTCAGCATCTCCACTCACCTCCCAATAACACAACCTGCAGAAACCCATCCTCAGCATCTCCACTCACCCCCCAATAACACAACCTGCAGTAACCCATCCTCAGCATCTCCACTCACCTCCCAATAACACAACCTGCAGAAAACCATCCTCAGCATCTCCACTCACCTCCCAATAACACAACCTGCAGAAACCCATCCTCAGCATCTTCACAAATCTTCCAATAACACAACCTGCAGAACCCATCCTCAGCATCTTCACTCACCTTCCAATAACACAACCTGCAGAAAACAATTCTCAGCATCTCCACTCACCTCCCAATAACACAACCTGCAGAAACCCATCCTCAGCATCTTCACTCACCTCCCAATAACACAACCTGCAGAAACCCATCCTCAGCATCTCCACTATCCTCCCAATAACACAACCTGCAGAAACCCATCCTCAGCATCTCCACTCACCTCCCAATAACACAGCCTTCAGAAACCCATCCTCAGCATCTTCCCTAACCTTCCAATAACACAACCTGCAGAAACCCATCCTCAGCATCTTCACTAACCTTCCAATAACACAATCTGCAGAAAACCATCCTCAGCATCTTCGCCAACCTTCCAACAACACAACCTGCAGAAACCCATCTTATTCATCTCCACTCCCCTCCCAATAACACAACCTGCAGAAACCCATCCTCAGCATCTCTACTCACCTCCCAATAACACAACCTGCAGAACCCATCCTCAGCATCTCCACTCACCTCCCAATAACACAACCTGCAGAAAATAATTCTCAGCATCTTCCCTAACCTCCCAATAACACAACCTGCAGATACCCATCCTCAGCATCTCCACTATCCTCCCAATAACACAACCTGCAGAAACCCATCCTCAGCATCTCCACTCACCTCCCAATAACACATCCTGCAGAAACCCATCTTATTCATCTCCACTCCCCTCCCAATAAAACAACCTGCAGAAAACCATCCTCAGCATCTCCACTCACCTCCCAATAACACAACCTGCAGAAACCCATCCTCAGCATCTCCACTCACCTCCCAATAACACAACCTGCAGAACCCATCCTCAGCATCTCTACTCACCTCCCAATAACACAACCTGCAGAACCCATCCTCAGCATCTCCACTCACCTCCCAATAACACAACCTGCAGAAACCCATCCTCAGCATCTCCACTCACCTCCCAATAACACAACCTGCAGAAACCCATCCTCAGCATCTCCACTCACCTCCCAATAACACTACCTGCAGAAACCCATCCTCAGCATCTTCACAAATCTTCCAATAACACAACTTGCAGAACCCATCCTCAGCAGCTTCACTCACCTCCCAATAACACAACCTGCAGAAACCCATCCTCAGCATCTTCACAAATCTTCCAATAACACAACCTGCAGAACCCATCCTCAGCAGCTTCACTCACCTTCCAATAACACAACCTGCAGAAACCAATTCTCAGCATCTCCACTCACCTCCCAATAACACAGTCTGCAGAAAACCATCCTCAGCATCTTCCCTAACCTTCCAATAACAAAACCTGCAGAGTCTCATCCTCCGCATCTCCACACACCTCCCAATAACACAATCTGCAGAAACCTATCCTCAGCATCTCCACTCACCTCCCAATAACACAACCTGCAGAAACCCATCCTCAGCATCTCCACTCACCTCCTAATAACACAACCTGCAGAAACCCATCCTCAGCATCTTCCCTAACCTTCCAATAACACAACCTGCATAAACCCATCCTCAGCATCTCCACTCACCTCCCAATAACACAACCTGCAGAAACCCATCCTCAGCATCTCCACTCACCTCCCAATAACACAACCTGCAGAAAATAATTATCAGCATCTTCCCTAACCTCCAAATAACACAACCTGCAGATACCCATTCTCGGCATTTCCACTCATCTCCCAATAACACCACCTGCAGAAACCCATCCTCGGCATCTTCCATAACCTCCCAATAACACAACCTGCAGATACCCATCCTCAGCATCTCCACTCACCTTCCAAGAACACAACCTGCAGAAACCAATCCTCAGCATCTCCACTCACCTCCCAATAACACAACCTGCAGAAACCCATCCTCAGCATCTTCACAAATCTTCCAATGACACAACCTGCAGAACCCATCCTCAGCATCTTCACTCACCTTCCAATAACACGACCTGCAGAAACCCATCCTCAGCATCTTCACTCACCTCCCAATCACACAACCTGCATCAACCCATCCTCAGCATCTCCACTCACCTCCCAATAACACAACCTGCAGAAACCCATCCTCAGCATCTTCACTCACCTCCCAATAACAGAACCTGCAGAAACACATCCTCAGCATCTCCACTCACCTCCCAATAACACAACCTGCAGAAACACATCCTCAGCATCTTCACTAACCTCCCAATAACACAACCTGCAGAAACCCATCCTCAGCATCCCGAGTCACCTTCCAATAACACAACCTGCAGAAACCCATCCTCAGCATCTCCACTCACCTCCCAAGAACACAACCTGCAGAAACCCATCCTCAGCATCTTTAATATCCTCCCAATAACACAACCTGCAGAAACCCATCCTCAGCCTCTTCACTATCCTTCCATTAACACAACCTGCAGAAACCCATCCTCAGCATCTCCACTCACCTCCCAATAACACAACCTGCAGAAACCCATCCTCAGCCTCTTCACTATCCTTCCATTAACACAACCTGCAGAAACCCATCCTCAGCATCTTCACTCACCTCCCAATAACACAACCTGCAGAAACCCATCCTCAGCATCTCCACTCACCTCCCAGTAACACAACCTGCAGAAACCCATCCTCAGCATCTCCACTCACCTTCCAATAACACAACCTGCAGAAACCCATCCTCAGCATCTCCACTCACCTCCCAATAACACAACCTGCAGAAACCCATCCTCAGCATCTCCACTCACCTCCCAATAACACAACCTGCAGAAACCCATCCTCAGCCTCTTCACTATCCTTCCAATAACACAACCTGCAGAAACCCATCCTCAGCCTCTCCACTCACCTTCCAATGACATAACCTGCAGAAACCCATCCTCAGCATCTCCACTAACCTCCCAATAACACAACCTGCAGAAACCCATCCTCAGCCTCTTCACTAACCTTCCAATAACACAACCTGCAGAAACCCATCCTCAGCATCTCCACTCACCTCCCAATAACACAACCTGCAGAAACCCATCCTCAGCATCTCCACTCACCTCCCAATAACACAACCTGCAGAAACCCATCCTCAGCATCTCCACTAACCTCCCAATAACACAACCTGCAGAAACCCATCCTCAGCATCTCCACTCACCTTCCAATAACACAACCTGCAGAAACCCATCCTCGGCATCTCCACTCACCTCCTAATAACACAACCTGCAGAAACCCATCCTCAGCATCTCCACTCACCTTCCAATAACACAACCTGCAGAAACCCATCCTCAGCATCTCCACTCACCTCCCAATAACACAACCTGCAGAAACCCATCCTCAGCATCTTCACTCACCTCCCAATAACATAACCTGCAGAAACCCATCCTCAGCATCTCCACTAACCTCCCAATAACACAACCTGCAGAAACCCATTCTCAGCATCTTCACTAACCTTCGAATAACACAACCTGCAGAAACCCATCCTCAGCATCTTCACTCACCTCCCAATAACACAACCTGCAGAAACCAATCCTCAGCATCTCCACTCACCTCCCAATAACACAACCTGCAGAAACCCATCCTCAGCATCTTCACTCACCTCCCAATAACACAACCTGCAGAAACCCATCCTCAGCATCTCCACTCACCTTCCAATAACACAACCTGCAGAAATCAATCCTCAGCATCTCCACTCACCTCCCAATAACACAACCTGCAGAAACCCATCCTCAGCATCTTCACTCACCTCCCAATAACACAACCTGCAGAACCCCATCCTCAGCATCTCCACTCACCTTCCAATAACACAACCTGCAGAAACCAATCCTCAGCATCTCCACTCACCTCCCAATAACACAACCTGCAGAAACCCATCCTCAGCATCTTCACTCACCTCCCAATAACACAACCTGCAGAAAACAATCCTCAGCATCTTCACTCACCTTCCAATAACACAACCTGCAGAAACCCATCCTCAGCATCTCCACTCACCTTCCAATGACATAACCTGCAGAAACCCGTCCTCAGCATCTCCACTAACCTCCCAATAACACAACCTGCGAAAACCCATCCTCAGCATCTCCACTCACCTTCCAATAACACAACCTGCAGAAACCCATCCTCAGCATCTCCACTCACCTCCTAATAACACAACCTGCAGAAACCCATCCTCAGCATCTCCACTCACATTCCAATAACACAACCTGCAGAAACCCATCCTCAGCATCTCCACTCACCTCCCAATAACACAACCTGCAGAAACCCCTCCTCAGCATCTTCACTCACCTTCCAATAACATAACCTGCAGAAACCCATCCTCAGCATCTCCACTAACCTCGCAATAACACAACCTGCAGAAACCCATTCTCAGCATCTTCACTAACCTTCGAATAACACAACCTGCAGAAACCCATCCTCAGCATCTCTACTCACCTCCCAATAACACAACCTGCAGAAACCCCTCCTCAGCATCTTCACTCACCTTCCAATAACACAACCTGCAGAAACCCATCCTCAGCATCCCGAGTCACCTTCCAATAACACAACCTGCAGAAACCCATCCTCAGCATCTCCACTCACCTCCCAAGAACACAACCTGCAGAAACCCATCCTCAGCATCTTTAATATCCTCCCAATAACACAACCTGCAGAAACCCATCCTCAGCCTCTTCACTATCCTTCCATTAACACAACCTGCAGAAACCCATCCTCAGCATCTCCACTCACCTCCCAATAACACAACCTGCAGAAACCCATCCTCAGCCTCTTCACTATCCTTCCATTAACACAACCTGCAGAAACCCATCCTCAGCATCTTCACTCACCTCCCAATAACACAACCTGCAGAAACCCATCCTCAGCATCTCCACTCACCTCCCAGTAACACAACCTGCAGAAACCCATCCTCAGCATCTCCACTCACCTTCCAATAACACAACCTGCAGAAACCCATCCTCAGCATCTCCACTCACCTCCCAATAACACAACCTGCAGAAACCCATCCTCAGCATCTCCACTCACCTCCCAATAACACGACCTGCAGAAACCCATCCTCAGCCTCTTCACTATCCTTCCAATAACACAACCTGCAGAAACCCATCCTCAGCCTCTCCACTCACCTTCCAATGACATAACCTGCAGAAACCCATCCTCAGCATCTCCACTAACCTCCCAATAACACAACCTGCAGAAACCCATCCTCAGCCTCTTCACTAACCTTCCAATAACACAACCTGCAGAAACCCATCCTCAGCATCTCCACTCACCTCCCAATAACACAACCTGCAGAAACCCATCCTCAGCCTCTTCACTATCCTTCCATTAACACAACCTGCAGAAACCCATCCTCAGCATCTTCACTCACCTCCCAATAACACAACCTGCAGAAACCCATCCTCAGCATCTCCACTAACCTCCCAATAACACAACCTGCAGAAACCCATCCTCAGCATCCCGAGTCACCTTCCAATAACACAACCTGCAGAAACCCATCCTCAGCATCTCCACTCACCTCCCAAGAACACAACCTGCAGAAACCCATCCTCAGCATCTTTAATATCCTCCCAATAACACAACCTGCAGAAACCCATCCTCAGCCTCTTCACTATCCTTCCATTAACACAACCTGCAGAAACCCATCCTCAGCATCTCCACTCACCTCCCAATAACACAACCTGCAGAAACCCATCCTCAGCCTCTTCACTATCCTTCCATTAACACAACCTGCAGAAACCCATCCTCAGCATCTTCACTCACCTCCCAATAACACAACCTGCAGAAACCCATCCTCAGCATCTCCACTCACCTCCCAGTAACACAACCTGCAGAAACCCATCCTCAGCATCTCCACTCACCTTCCAATAACACAACCTGCAGAAACCCATCCTCAGCATCTCCACTCACCTCCCAATAACACAACCTGCAGAAACCCATCCTCAGCATCTCCACTCACCTCCCAATAACACAACCTGCAGAAACCCATCCTCAGCCTCTTCACTATCCTTCCAATAACACAACCTGCAGAAACCCATCCTCAGCCTCTCCACTCACCTTCCAATGACATAACCTGCAGAAACCCATCCTCAGCATCTCCACTAACCTCCCAATAACACAACCTGCAGAAACCCATCCTCAGCCTCTTCACTAACCTTCCAATAACACAACCTGCAGAAACCCATCCTCAGCATCTCCACTCACCTCCCAATAACACAACCTGCAGAAACCCATCCTCAGCATCTCCACTCACCTCCCAATAACACAACCTGCAGAAACCCATCCTCAGCATCTCCACTAACCTCCCAATAACACAACCTGCAGAAACCCATCCTCAGCATCTCCACTCACCTTCCAATAACACAACCTGCAGAAACCCATCCTCGGCATCTCCACTCACCTCCTAATAACACAACCTGCAGAAACCCATCCTCAGCATCTCCACTCACCTTCCAATAACACAACCTGCAGAAACCCATCCTCAGCATCTCCACTCACCTCCCAATAACACAACCTGCAGAAACCCATCCTCAGCATCTTCACTCACCTCCCAATAACATAACCTGCAGAAACCCATCCTCAGCATCTCCACTAACCTCCCAATAACACAACCTGCAGAAACCCATTCTCAGCATCTTCACTAACCTTCGAATAACACAACCTGCAGAAACCCATCCTCAGCATCTTCACTCACCTCCCAATAACACAACCTGCAGAAACCAATCCTCAGCATCTCCACTCACCTCCCAATAACACAACCTGCAGAAACCCATCCTCAGCATCTTCACTCACCTCCCAATAACACAACCTGCAGAAACCCATCCTCAGCATCTCCACTCACCTTCCAATAACACAACCTGCAGAAATCAATCCTCAGCATCTCCACTCACCTCCCAATAACACAACCTGCAGAAACCCATCCTCAGCATCTTCACTCACCTCCCAATAACACAACCTGCAGAAACCCATCCTCAGCATCTCCACTCACCTTCCAATAACACAACCTGCAGAAACCAATCCTCAGCATCTCCACTCACCTCCCAATAACACAACCTGCAGAAACCCATCCTCAGCATCTTCACTCACCTCCCAATAACACAACCTGCAGAAAACAATCCTCAGCATCTTCACTCACCTTCCAATAACACAACCTGCAGAAACCCATCCTCAGCATCTCCACTCACCTTCCAATGACATAACCTGCAGAAACCCGTCCTCAGCATCTCCACTAACCTCCCAATAACACAACCTGCGAAAACCCATCCTCAGCATCTCCACTCACCTTCCAATAACACAACCTGCAGAAACCCATCCTCAGCATCTCCACTCACCTCCTAATAACACAACCTGCAGAAACCCATCCTCAGCATCTCCACTCACATTCCAATAACACAACCTGCAGAAACCCATCCTCAGCATCTCCACTCACCTCCCAATAACACAACCTGCAGAAACCCCTCCTCAGCATCTTCACTCACCTTCCAATAACATAACCTGCAGAAACCCATCCTCAGCATCTCCACTAACCTCGCAATAACACAACCTGCAGAAACCCATTCTCAGCATCTTCACTAACCTTCGAATAACACAACCTGCAGAAACCCATCCTCAGCATCTCTACTCACCTCCCAATAACACAACCTGCAGAAACCCCTCCTCAGCATCTTCACTCACCTTCCAATAACACAACCTGCAGAAACCCATCCTCAGCATCCCGAGTCACCTTCCAATAACACAACCTGCAGAAACCCATCCTCAGCATCTCCACTCACCTCCCAAGAACACAACCTGCAGAAACCCATCCTCAGCATCTTTAATATCCTCCCAATAACACAACCTGCAGAAACCCATCCTCAGCCTCTTCACTATCCTTCCATTAACACAACCTGCAGAAACCCATCCTCAGCATCTCCACTCACCTCCCAATAACACAACCTGCAGAAACCCATCCTCAGCCTCTTCACTATCCTTCCATTAACACAACCTGCAGAAACCCATCCTCAGCATCTTCACTCACCTCCCAATAACACAACCTGCAGAAACCCATCCTCAGCATCTCCACTCACCTCCCAGTAACACAACCTGCAGAAACCCATCCTCAGCATCTCCACTCACCTTCCAATAACACAACCTGCAGAAACCCATCCTCAGCATCTCCACTCACCTCCCAATAACACAACCTGCAGAAACCCATCCTCAGCATCTTCACTCACCTCCCAATAACAGAACCTGCAGAAACACATCCTCAGCATCTCCACTCACCTCCCAATAACACAACCTGCAGAAACACATCCTCAGCATCTTCACTAACCTCCCAATAACACAACCTGCAGAAACCCATCCTCAGCATCCCGAGTCACCTTCCAATAACACAACCTGCAGAAACCCATCCTCAGCATCTCCACTCACCTCCCAAGAACACAACCTGCAGAAACCCATCCTCAGCATCTTTAATATCCTCCCAATAACACAACCTGCAGAAACCCATCCTCAGCCTCTTCACTATCCTTCCATTAACACAACCTGCAGAAACCCATCCTCAGCATCTCCACTCACCTCCCAATAACACAACCTGCAGAAACCCATCCTCAGCCTCTTCACTATCCTTCCATTAACACAACCTGCAGAAACCCATCCTCAGCATCTTCACTCACCTCCCAATAACACAACCTGCAGAAACCCATCCTCAGCATCTCCACTCACCTCCCAGTAACACAACCTGCAGAAACCCATCCTCAGCATCTCCACTCACCTTCCAATAACACAACCTGCAGAAACCCATCCTCAGCATCTCCACTCACCTCCCAATAACACAACCTGCAGAAACCCATCCTCAGCATCTCCACTCACCTCCCAATAACACAACCTGCAGAAACCCATCCTCAGCCTCTTCACTATCCTTCCAATAACACAACCTGCAGAAACCCATCCTCAGCCTCTCCACTCACCTTCCAATGACATAACCTGCAGAAACCCATCCTCAGCATCTCCACTAAACTCCCAATAACACAACCTGCAGAAACCCATCCTCAGCCTCTTCACTAACCTTCCAATAACACAACCTGCAGAAACCCATCCTCAGCATCTCCACTCACCTCCCAATAACACAACCTGCAGAAACCCATCCTCAGCATCTCCACTCACCTCCCAATAACACAACCTGCAGAAACCCATCCTCAGCATCTCCACTAACCTCCCAATAACACAACCTGCAGAAACCCATCCTCAGCATCTCCACTCACCTTCCAATAACACAACCTGCAGAAACCCATCCTCGGCATCTCCACTCACCTCCTAATAACACAACCTGCAGAAACCCATCCTCAGCATCTCCACTCACCTTCCAATAACACAACCTGCAGAAACCCATCCTCAGCATCTCCACTCACCTCCCAATAACACAACCTGCAGAAACCCATCCTCAGCATCTTCACTCACCTCCCAATAACATAACCTGCAGAAACCCATCCTCAGCATCTCCACTAACCTCCCAATAACACAACCTGCAGAAACCCATTCTCAGCATCTTCACTAACCTTCGAATAACACAACCTGCAGAAACCCATCCTCAGCATCTTCACTCACCTCCCAATAACACAACCTGCAGAAACCAATCCTCAGCATCTCCACTCACCTCCCAATAACACAACCTGCAGAAACCCATCCTCAGCATCTTCACTCACCTCCCAATAACACAACCTGCAGAAACCCATCCTCAGCATCTCCACTCACCTTCCAATAACACAACCTGCAGAAATCAATCCTCAGCATCTCCACTCACCTCCCAATAACACAACCTGCAGAAACCCATCCTCAGCATCTTCACTCACCTCCCAATAACACAACCTGCAGAAACCCATCCTCAGCATCTCCACTCACCTTCCAATAACACAACCTGCAGAAACCAATCCTCAGCATCTCCACTCACCTCCCAATAACACAACCTGCAGAAACCCATCCTCAGCATCTTCACTCACCTCCCAATAACACAACCTGCAGAAAACAATCCTCAGCATCTTCACTCACCTTCCAATAACACAACCTGCAGAAACCCATCCTCAGCATCTCCACTCACCTTCCAATGACATAACCTGCAGAAACCCGTCCTCAGCATCTCCACTAACCTCCCAATAACACAACCTGCGAAAACCCATCCTCAGCATCTCCACTCACCTTCCAATAACACAACCTGCAGAAACCCATCCTCAGCATCTCCACTCACCTCCTAATAACACAACCTGCAGAAACCCATCCTCAGCATCTCCACTCACATTCCAATAACACAACCTGCAGAAACCCATCCTCAGCATCTCCACTCACCTCCCAATAACACAACCTGCAGAAACCCCTCCTCAGCATCTTCACTCACCTTCCAATAACATAACCTGCAGAAACCCATCCTCAGCATCTCCACTAACCTCGCAATAACACAACCTGCAGAAACCCATTCTCAGCATCTTCACTAACCTTCGAATAACACAACCTGCAGAAACCCATCCTCAGCATCTCTACTCACCTCCCAATAACACAACCTGCAGAAACCCCTCCTCAGCATCTTCACTCACCTTCCAATAACACAACCTGCAGAAACCCATCCTCAGCATCCCGAGTCACCTTCCAATAACACAACCTGCAGAAACCCATCCTCAGCATCTCCACTCACCTCCCAAGAACACAACCTGCAGAAACCCATCCTCAGCATCTTTAATATCCTCCCAATAACACAACCTGCAGAAACCCATCCTCAGCCTCTTCACTATCCTTCCATTAACACAACCTGCAGAAACCCATCCTCAGCATCTCCACTCACCTCCCAATAACACAACCTGCAGAAACCCATCCTCAGCCTCTTCACTATCCTTCCATTAACACAACCTGCAGAAACCCATCCTCAGCATCTTCACTCACCTCCCAATAACACAACCTGCAGAAACCCATCCTCAGCATCTCCACTCACCTCCCAGTAACACAACCTGCAGAAACCCATCCTCAGCATCTCCACTCACCTTCCAATAACACAACCTGCAGAAACCCATCCTCAGCATCTCCACTCACCTCCCAATAACACAACCTGCAGAAACCCATCCTCAGCATCTCCACTCACCTCCCAATAACACGACCTGCAGAAACCCATCCTCAGCCTCTTCACTATCCTTCCAATAACACAACCTGCAGAAACCCATCCTCAGCCTCTCCACTCACCTTCCAATGACATAACCTGGAGAAACCCATCCTCAGCATCTCCACTAACCTCCCAATAACACAACCTGCAGAAACCCATCCTCAGCCTCTTCACTAACCTTCCAATAACACAACCTGCAGAAACCCATCCTCAGCATCTCCACTCACCTCCCAATAACACAACCTGCAGAAACCCATCCTCAGCCTCTTCACTATCCTTCCATTAACACAACCTGCAGAAACCCATCCTCAGCATCTTCACTCACCTCCCAATAACACAACCTGCAGAAACCCATCCTCAGCATCTCCACTAACCTCCCAATAACACAACCTGCAGAAACCCATCCTCAGCATCCCGAGTCACCTTCCAATAACACAACCTGCAGAAACCCATCCTCAGCATCTCCACTCACCTCCCAAGAACACAACCTGCAGAAACCCATCCTCAGCATCTTTAATATCCTCCCAATAACACAACCTGCAGAAACCCATCCTCAGCCTCTTCACTATCCTTCCATTAACACAACCTGCAGAAACCCATCCTCAGCATCTCCACTCACCTCCCAATAACACAACCTGCAGAAACCCATCCTCAGCCTCTTCACTATCCTTCCATTAACACAACCTGCAGAAACCCATCCTCAGCATCTTCACTCACCTCCCAATAACACAACCTGCAGAAACCCATCCTCAGCATCTCCACTCACCTCCCAGTAACACAACCTGCAGAAACCCATCCTCAGCATCTCCACTCACCTTCCAATAACACAACCTGCAGAAACCCATCCTCAGCATCTCCACTCACCTCCCAATAACACAACCTGCAGAAACCCATCCTCAGCATCTCCACTCACCTCCCAATAACACAACCTGCAGAAACCCATCCTCAGCCTCTTCACTATCCTTCCAATAACACAACCTGCAGAAACCCATCCTCAGCCTCTCCACTCACCTTCCAATGACATAACCTGCAGAAACCCATCCTCAGCATCTCCACTAACCTCCCAATAACACAACCTGCAGAAACCCATCCTCAGCCTCTTCACTAACCTTCCAATAACACAACCTGCAGAAACCCATCCTCAGCATCTCCACTCACCTCCCAATAACACAACCTGCAGAAACCCATCCTCAGCATCTCCACTCACCTCCCAATAACACAACCTGCAGAAACCCATCCTCAGCATCTCCACTAACCTCCCAATAACACAACCTGCAGAAACCCATCCTCAGCATCTCCACTCACCTTCCAATAACACAACCTGCAGAAACCCATCCTCGGCATCTCCACTCACCTCCTAATAACACAACCTGCAGAAACCCATCCTCAGCATCTCCACTCACCTTCCAATAACACAACCTGCAGAAACCCATCCTCAGCATCTCCACTCACCTCCCAATAACACAACCTGCAGAAACCCATCCTCAGCATCTTCACTCACCTCCCAATAACATAACCTGCAGAAACCCATCCTCAGCATCTCCACTAACCTCCCAATAACACAACCTGCAGAAACCCATTCTCAGCATCTTCACTAACCTTCGAATAACACAACCTGCAGAAACCCATCCTCAGCATCTTCACTCACCTCCCAATAACACAACCTGCAGAAACCAATCCTCAGCATCTCCACTCACCTCCCAATAACACAACCTGCAGAAACCCATCCTCAGCATCTTCACTCACCTCCCAATAACACAACCTGCAGAAACCCATCCTCAGCATCTCCACTCACCTTCCAATAACACAACCTGCAGAAATCAATCCTCAGCATCTCCACTCACCTCCCAATAACACAACCTGCAGAAACCCATCCTCAGCATCTTCACTCACCTCCCAATAACACAACCTGCAGAAACCCATCCTCAGCATCTCCACTCACCTTCCAATAACACAACCTGCAGAAACCAATCCTCAGCATCTCCACTCACCTCCCAATAACACAACCTGCAGAAACCCATCCTCAGCATCTTCACTCACCTCCCAATAACACAACCTGCAGAAAACAATCCTCAGCATCTTCACTCACCTTCCAATAACACAACCTGCAGAAACCCATCCTCAGCATCTCCACTCACCTTCCAATGACATAACCTGCAGAAACCCGTCCTCAGCATCTCCACTAACCTCCCAATAACACAACCTGCGAAAACCCATCCTCAGCATCTCCACTCACCTTCCAATAACACAACCTGCAGAAACCCATCCTCAGCATTTCCACTCACCTCCTAATAACACAACCTGCAGAAACCCATCCTCAGCATCTCCACTCACATTCCAATAACACAACCTGCAGAAACCCATCCTCAGCATCTCCACTCACCTCCCAATAACACAACCTGCAGAAACCCCTCCTCAGCATCTTCACTCACCTTCCAATAACATAACCTGCAGAAACCCATCCTCAGCATCTCCACTAACCTCGCAATAACACAACCTGCAGAAACCCATTCTCAGCATCTTCACTAACCTTCGAATAACACAACCTGCAGAAACCCATCCTCAGCATCTCTACTCACCTCCCAATAACACAACCTGCAGAAACCCCTCCTCAGCATCTTCACTCACCTTCCAATAACACAACCTGCAGAAACCCATCCTCAGCATCCCGAGTCACCTTCCAATAACACAACCTGCAGAAACCCATCCTCAGCATCTCCACTCACCTCCCAAGAACACAACCTGCAGAAACCCATCCTCAGCATCTTTAATATCCTCCCAATAACACAACCTGCAGAAACCCATCCTCAGCCTCTTCACTATCCTTCCATTAACACAACCTGCAGAAACCCATCCTCAGCATCTCCACTCACCTCCCAATAACACAACCTGCAGAAACCCATCCTCAGCCTCTTCACTATCCTTCCATTAACACAACCTGCAGAAACCCATCCTCAGCATCTTCACTCACCTCCCAATAACACAACCTGCAGAAACCCATCCTCAGCATCTCCACTCACCTCCCAGTAACACAACCTGCAGAAACCCATCCTCAGCATCTCCACTCACCTTCCAATAACACAACCTGCAGAAACCCATCCTCAGCATCTCCACTCACCTCCCAATAACACAACCTGCAGAAACCCATCCTCAGCATCTCCACTCACCTCCCAATAACACGACCTGCAGAAACCCATCCTCAGCCTCTTCACTATCCTTCCAATAACACAACCTAGAGAAACCCATCCTCAGCCTCTCCACTCACCTTCCAATGACATAACCTGCAGAAACCCATCCTCAGCATCTCCACTAACCTCCCAATAACACAACCTGCAGAAACCCATCCTCAGCCTCTTCACTAACCTTCCAATAACACAACCTGCAGAAACCCATCCTCAGCATCTCCACTCACCTCCCAATAACACAACCTGCAGAAACCCATCCTCAGCATCTCCACTCACCTCCCAATAACACAACCTGCAGAAACCCATCCTCAGCATCTCCACTAACCTCCCAATAACACAACCTGCAGAAACCCATCCTCAGCATCTCCACTCACCTTCCAATAACACAACCTGCAGAAACCCATCCTCGGCATCTCCACTCACCTCCTAATAACACAACCTGCAGAAACCCATCCTCAGCATCTCCACTCACCTTCCAATAACACAACCTGCAGAAACCCATCCTCAGCATCTCCACTCACCTCCCAATAACACAACCTGCAGAAACCCATCCTCAGCATCTTCACTCACCTCCCAATAACATAACCTGCAGAAACCCATCCTCAGCATCTCCACTAACCTCCCAATAACACAACCTGCAGAAACCCATTCTCAGCATCTTCACTAACCTTCGAATAACACAACCTGCAGAAACCCATCCTCAGCATCTTCACTCACCTCCCAATAACACAACCTGCAGAAACCAATCCTCAGCATCTCCACTCACCTCCCAATAACACAACCTGCAGAAACCCATCCTCAGCATCTTCACTCACCTCCCAATAACACAACCTGCAGAAACCCATCCTCAGCATCTCCACTCACCTTCCAATAACACAACCTGCAGAAATCAATCCTCAGCATCTCCACTCACCTCCCAATAACACAACCTGCAGAAACCCATCCTCAGCATCTTCACTCACCTCCCAATAACACAACCTGCAGAAACCCATCCTCAGCATCTCCACTCACCTTCCAATAACACAACCTGCAGAAACCAATCCTCAGCATCTCCACTCACCTCCCAATAACACAACCTGCAGAAACCCATCCTCAGCATCTTCACTCACCTCCCAATAACACAACCTGCAGAAAACAATCCTCAGCATCTTCACTCACCTTCCAATAACACAACCTGCAGAAACCCATCCTCAGCATCTCCACTCACCTTCCAATGACATAACCTGCAGAAACCCGTCCTCAGCATCTCCACTAACCTCCCAATAACACAACCTGCGAAAACCCATCCTCAGCATCTCCACTCACCTTCCAATAACATAACCTGCAGAAACCCATCCTCAGCATCTCCACTCACCTCCCAATAACACAACCTGCAGAAACCCATTCTCAGCATCTTCACTAACCTTCGAATAACACAACCTGCAGAAACCCATCCTCAGCATCTCTACTCACCTCCCAATAACACAACCTGCAGAAACCCATTCTCAGCATCTTCACTAACCTTCGAATAACACAACCTGCAGAAACCCATCCTCAGCATCTCTACTCACCTCCCAATAACACAACCTGCAGAAACCCCTCCTCAGCATCTTCACTCACCTTCCAATAACACAACCTGCAGAAACCCATCCTCAGCATCTCCACTCACCTCCCAATAACACAACCTGCAGAAACCCATCCTCAGCATCTCCACTAACCTCCCAATAACTCAACCTGCAGAAACCCATTCTCAGCATCTTCACTCACCTCCCAATAACACAACCTGCAGAAACCCATCCTCAGCATCTCCACTCACCTCCCAATAACACAACCTGCAGAAACCCATCCTCAGCATCTCCACTAACCTCCCAATAACACAACCTGCAGAAAACAATCCTCAGCATCTCCACTCACCTTCCAATAACACAACCTGCAGAAACCCATCCTCAGCATCTCCACTCACCTTCCAATAACACATCCTGCAGAAACCCATCCTCAGCATCTCTACTCACCTCCCAATAACACAACCTGCAGAAACCCATCCTCAGCATCTCCACTCACCTCCCAATAACACAACCTGCAGAATCCCATCCTCAGCATCTCCACTCACCTTCCAATGACATAACCTGCAGAAACCCATCCTCAGCATCTCCACTAACCTCCCAATAACACAACCTGCAGAAACCCATCCTCAGCATCTCCACTCACCTCCCAATAACACAACCTGCAGAAACCCATCCTCAGCATCTCCACTCACCTCCCAATAACACGACCTGCAGAAACCCATCCTCAGCCTCTTCACTATCCTTCCAATAACACAACCTGCAGAAACCCATCCTCAGCCTCTCCACTCACCTTCCAATGACATAACCTGCAGAAACCCATCCTCAGCATCTCCACTAACCTCCCAATAACACAACCTGCAGAAACCCATCCTCAGCCTCTTCACTAACCTTCCAATAACACAACCTGCAGAAACCCATCCTCAGCATCTCCACTCACCTCCCAATAACACAACCTGCAGAAACCCATCCTCAGCATCTCCACTCACCTCCCAATAACACAACCTGCAGAAACCCATCCTCAGCATCTCCACTAACCTCCCAATAACACAACCTGCAGAAACCCATCCTCAGCATCTCCACTCACCTTCCAATAACACAACCTGCAGAAACCCATCCTCGGCATCTCCACTCACCTCCTAATAACACAACCTGCAGAAACCCATCCTCAGCATCTCCACTCACCTTCCAATAACACAACCTGCAGAAACCCATCCTCAGCATCTCCACTCACCTCCCAATAACACAACCTGCAGAAACCCATCCTCAGCATCTTCACTCACCTCCCAATAACATAACCTGCAGAAACCCATCCTCAGCATCTCCACTAACCTCCCAATAACACAACCTGCAGAAACCCATTCTCAGCATCTTCACTAACCTTCGAATAACACAACCTGCAGAAACCCATCCTCAGCATCTTCACTCACCTCCCAATAACACAACCTGCAGAAACCAATCCTCAGCATCTCCACTCACCTCCCAATAACACAACCTGCAGAAACCCATCCTCAGCATCTTCACTCACCTCCCAATAACACAACCTGCAGAAACCCATCCTCAGCATCTCCACTCACCTTCCAATAACACAACCTGCAGAAATCAATCCTCAGCATCTCCACTCACCTCCCAATAACACAACCTGCAGAAACCCATCCTCAGCATCTTCACTCACCTCCCAATAACACAACCTGCAGAAACCCATCCTCAGCATCTCCACTCACCTTCCAATAACACAACCTGCAGAAACCAATCCTCAGCATCTCCACTCACCTCCCAATAACACAACCTGCAGAAACCCATCCTCAGCATCTTCACTCACCTCCCAATAACACAACCTGCAGAAAACAATCCTCAGCATCTTCACTCACCTTCCAATAACACAACCTGCAGAAACCCATCCTCAGCATCTCCACTCACCTTCCAATGACATAACCTGCAGAAACCCGTCCTCAGCATCTCCACTAACCTCCCAATAACACAACCTGCGAAAACCCATCCTCAGCATCTCCACTCACCTTCCAGTAACACAACCTGCAGAAACCCATCCTCAGCATCTCCACTCACCTCCTAATAACACAACCTGCAGAAACCCATCCTCAGCATCTCCACTCACCTTCCAATAACACAACCTGCAGAAACCCATCCTCAGCATCTCCACTCACCTCCCAATAACACAACCTGCAGAAACCCCTCCTCAGCATCTTCACTCACCTTCCAATAACATAACCTGCAGAAACCCATCCTCAGCATCTCCACTAACCTCCCAATAACACAACCTGCAGAAACCCATTCTCAGCATCTTCACTAACCTTCGAATAACACAACCTGCAGAAACCCATCCTCAGCATCTCTACTCACCTCCCAATAACACAACCTGCAGAAACCCCTCCTCAGCATCTTCACTCACCTTCCAATAACACAACCTGCAGAAACCCATCCTCAGCATCTCCACTCACCTCCCAATAACACAACCTGCAGAAACCCATCCTCAGCATCTCCACTAACCGCCCAATAACTCAACCTGCAGAAACCCATTCTCAGCATCTTCACTCACCTCCCAATAACACAACCTGCAGAAACCCATCCTCAGCATCTCCACTCACCTCCCAATAACACAACCTGCAGAAACCCATCCTCAGCATCTCCACTAACCTCCCAATAACACAACCTGCAGAAAACAATCCTCAGCATCTCCACTCACCTTCCAATAACACAACCTGCAGAAACCCATCCTCAGCATCTCCACTCACCTTCCAATAACACATCCTGCAGAAACCCATCCTCAGCATCTCTACTCACCTCCCAATAACACAACCTGCAGAAACCCATCCTCAGCATCTCCACTCACCTCCCAATAACACAACCTGCAGAATCCCATCCTCAGCATCTCCACTCACCTTCCAATGACATAACCTGCAGAAACCCATCCTCAGCATCTCCACTAACCTCCCAATAACACAACCTGCAGAAACCCATCCTCAGCATCTCCACTAACCTCCCAATAACACAACCTGCAGAAACCCATCCTCAGCTTCTCCACTCACCTCCCAATAACACAACCTGCATAAACCCATCCTCAGCATCTTCACTCACCTTCCAATAACATAACCTGCAGAAACCCATCCTCAGCATCTCCACTCACCTCCCAATAACACAACCTGCAGAAACCCATTCTCAGCATCTTCACTAACCTTCGAATAACACAACCTGCAGAAACCCATCCTCAGCATCTTCACTAACCTCCCAATAACACAACCTGCAGAAACCCATCCTCAGCATCTCCACTCACCTCCCAATAACACAACCTGCAGAAACCCATCCTCAGCATCTTCACTCACCTTCCAATAACATAACCTGCAGAAACCCATCCTCAGCATCTCCACTAACCTCCCAATAACACAACCTGCAGAAACCCATCCTCAGCATCTCCACTCACCTCCCAATAACACAACCTGCAGAAACCCATCCTCAGCATCTTCACTCACCTTCCAATAACATAACCTGCAGAAACCCATCCTCAGCATCTCCACTAACCTCCCAATAACACAACCTGCAGAAACCCATCCTCAGCATCTTCACTCACCTCCCAATAACACAACCTGCAGAAACCCATCCTCAGCATCTTCACTCACCTTCCAATAACACAACCTGCAGAAACCCATCCTCAGCATCTCCACTCACCTCCCAATAACACAACCTGCAGAAAACCATCCTCAGCATCTCCACTCACCTTCCAATAACACAACCTGCAGAAACACATCCTCAGCATCTCCACTCACCTTCCAATAACACAACCTGCAGAAACCCATCCTCAGCATCTCCACTCACCTCCCAATAACACAACCTGCAGAAACCCATTCTCATCATCTCCACTGACCTTCCAATAACACAACCTGCAGAAAACAATCCTCAGCATCTTCACTTACCTTCCAATAACACAACCTGCAGAAACCCATCCTCAGCATCTCCACTCACCTCCCAATAACACAACCTGCAGAAACCCATCCTCAGCATCTCCACTCACCTTCCAATAACACAACCTGCAGAAACACATCCTCAGCATCTCCACTCACCTCCCAATAACACAACCTGCAGAAACTCATCCTCTGCATCTCCACTCACCTCCCAATAACACAACCTGCAGAAACCCATCCTCAGCATCTCCACTCACCTCCCAATAACACAACCTGCAGAAACCCATCCTCAGCATCACCACTCACCTTCCAATAACACAACCTGCAGAAACCCATCCACAACATATTCACTAATCTTCCAATAACACAACCTGCAGAACCCATCCTCAGCATCTCCACTTACCTCCCAATAACACAACCTGCAGAAAACAATCCTCAGCATCTTCACTCACCTCCCAATAAAACAACCTGCAGAAACCCATCCTCAGCCTCTTCACTCACCTCCCAGTAACACAACCTGCAGAAACCCATCCTCAGCATCTCCACTAATCTTCCAATAACACAACCTGCAGAAACCCATCTTCAGTATCTCTGCTGACCTTCCAATGACAGAACCTGCAGAAACCCATCCTCAGCATCTTCACTCACCCCCCAATAACACAATCTGCAGAAACCCATCCTCAGCATCTCTACTGACCTTCCAATGACAGAACCTGCAGAAACCCATCCTCAGCATCTTCACTCACCTCCCAATAACACAACCTGCAGAAACCCATCCTCAGCATATCCACTCACCTCCCAATAACAAAACCTGCAGAAACCCATCCTCAGCATCTTCACTAACCTTCCAATAGCACAACCTGCAGAAACCCATCCTCAGCATCTTCACTCACCTCCCAATACCGCAACCTGCAGAAACCCATCCTCAGCATCTCCACTAATCTTCCAATAACACAACCTGCAGAATCCCATCCTCAGCATCTTCACTCACCCCCCAATAACACAATCTGCAGAAACCCATCCTCAGCATCTCTACTGACCTTCCAATGACAGAACCTGCAGAAACCCATCCTCAGCATCTTCACTCACCCCCCAATAACACAACCTGCAGAAACCCATCCTCAGCATCTCCACTCACCTCCCAATAACACAACCTGCAGAAACCCATCCTCAGCATCTCCACTCACCTCCCAATAACACAACCTGCAGAAACCCATCCTCAGCATCTTCACTAACCTTCCAATAGCACAACCTGCAGAAACCCCTCCTCAGCATCTTCACTCACCTCCCAATACCGCAACCTGCAGAAACCCATCCTCAGCATCTCCACTCACCTTCCAATAACACAACCTGCAGAAACCCATCCCCAGCGTCTCCACTCACCTTCCAATAACACAACCTGCAGAAACCCATCCTCAGCATCTCCACTCACCTCCCAATAACACAACCTGCAGAAACCCATCCTCAGCCTCTTCACTCACCTTCAAATAACACAACCTGCAGAAACCCATTCTCAGCATCTCCACTAACCTTCCAATAACACAACCTGCAGAAAACAATTCTCAGCATCTTCACTCACCTTCCAATAAAGCAACCTGCAGAAACCCATCCTCAGCCTCTTCACCAACCTTCCAATAACACAACCTGCAGAAACCCATCCTCAGCATCTCCACTCACCTCCCAATAACACAACCTGCAGAAACCCATCCTCAGCATCTTCACTCACCCCCCAATAACACAATCTGCAGAAACCCATCCTCAGCATCTCTACTGACCTTCCAATGACAGAACCTGCAGAA
This sequence comes from Scyliorhinus torazame, assembly GCF_047496885.1. Taxonomy (NCBI): domain Eukaryota; kingdom Metazoa; phylum Chordata; class Chondrichthyes; order Carcharhiniformes; family Scyliorhinidae; genus Scyliorhinus; species Scyliorhinus torazame. The sequence goes on from NC_092711.1 coordinate 17,260,851, forward strand.
ACCCATCCTCAGCATCTTCACTCACCTCCCAATAACACAACCTGCAGAAACCCATCCTCAGCATATCCACTCACCTCCCAATAACACAACCTGCAGAAACCCATCCTCAGCATCTTCACTAACCTTCCAATAGCACAACCTGCAGAAACCCATCCTCAGCATCTTCACTCACCTCCCAATACCGCAACCTGCAGAAACCCATCCTCAGCATCTCCACTAATCTTCCAATAACACAACCTGCAGAATCCCATCCTCAGCATCTTCACTCACCCCCCAATAACACAATCTGCAGAAACCCATCCTCAGCATCTCTACTGACCTTCCAATGACAGAACCTGCAGAAACCCATCCTCAGCATCTTCACTCACCCCCCAATAACACAACCTGCAGAAACCCATCCTCAGCATCTCCACTCACCTCCCAATAACACAACCTGCAGAAACCCATCCTCAGCATCTCCACTCACCTCCCAATAACACAACCTGCAGAAACCCATCCTCAGCATCTTCACTAACCTTCCAATAGCACAACCTGCAGAAACCCATCCTCAGCATCTTCACTCACCTCCCAATACCGCAACCTGCAGAAACCCATCCTCAGCATCTCCACTCACCTTCCAATAACACAACCTGCAGAAACCCATCCCCAGCGTCTCCACTCACCTTACAATAACACAACCTGCAGAAACCCATCCTCAGCATCTCCACTCACCTCCCAATAACACAACCTGCAGAAACCCATCCTCAGCCTCTTCACTCACCTTCAAATAACACAACCTGCAGGAACCCATTCTCAGCATCTCCACTAACCTTCCAATAACACAACCTGCAGAAAACAATTCTCAGCATCTTCACTCACCTTCCAATAAAGCAACCTGCAGAAACCCATCTTCAGCCTCTTCACCAACCTTCCAATAACACAACCTGCAGAAACCCATCCTCAGCATCTCCACTCACCTCCCAATAACACAACCTGCAGAAACCCATCCTCAGCATCTCCACTCACCTTCCAATGACATAACCTGCAGAAACCCATCCTCAGCATCTCCACTAACCTCCCAATAACACAACCTGCAGAAACCCATCCTCAGCATCTCCACTCACCTTCCAATAACACAACCTGCAGAAACCCATCCTCAGCATCTCCACTCACCTCCTAATAACACAACCTGCAGAAACCCATCCTCAGCATCTCCACTCACCTTCCAATAACAGAACCTGCAGAAACCCATCCTCAGCATCTTCACTCACCTCCCAATAACACAACCTGCAGAAACCCATCCTCAGCATCTCCACTAACCTCCCAATAACACAATCTGCAGAAACCCATCCTCAGCATCTCCACTCACCTTCCAATAACACAACCTGCAGAAACCCATCCTCAGCATCTCCACTCACCTCCTAATAACACAACCTGCAGAAACCCATCCTCAGCATCTCCACTCACCTTCCAATAACAGAACCTGCAGAAACCCATCCTCAGCATCTTCACTCACCTCCCAATAACACAACCTGCAGAAACCCATCCTCAGCATCTCCACTCACCTCCTAATAACACAACCTGCAGAAACCCATCCTCAGCATCTCCACTCACCTTCCAATAACACAACCTGCAGAAACCCATCCTCAGCATCTTCACTCACCTCCCAATAACACAACCTGCAGAAACCCATCCTCAGCATCTCCACTCACCTCCTAATAACACAACCTGCAGAAACCCATCCTCAGCATCTCCACTCACCTCCCAATAACAGAACCTGCAGAAACCCATCCTCAGCATCTTCACTAACCTTCCAATAGCACAACCTACAGAAACCCATCCTCAGCATCTTCACTCACCTCCCAATACCGCAACCTGCAGAAACCCATCCTCAGCATCTCCACTCACCTTCCAATAACACATCCTGCAGAAACCCATCCCCAGCGTCTCCACTCACCTTCCAATAACACAACCTGCAGAAACCCATCCTCAGCATCTCCACTCACCTCCCAATAACACAACCTGCAGAAACCCATCCTCAGCATCTTCACTCACCTTCCAATAAAACAGCCTGCAGAAACCCATCCTCAGCCTCTTCACTCACCTTCAAATAACACAACCTGCAGAAACCCATTCTCAGCATCTCCACTAACATTCCAATAACACAACCTGCAGAAAACAATTCTCAGCATCTTCACTCACCTTCCAATAAAGCAACCTGCAGAAACCCATCCTCAGCCTCTTCACCAACCTTCCAATAACACAACCTGCAGAAACCCATCCTCAGCATCTCCACTCACCTCCCAATAACACAACCTGCAGAAACCCATCCTCAGCATCTCCACTCACCTTCCAATGACATAACCTGCAGAAACCCATCCTCAGCATCTCCACTAACCTCCCAATAACACAACCTGCAGAAACCCATCCTCAGCATCTCCACTCACCTTCCAATAACACAACCTGCAGAAACCCATCCTCAGCATCTCCACTCACCTCCTAATAACACAACCTGCAGAAACCCATCCTCAGCATCTCCACTCACCTTCCAATAACACAACCTGCAGAAACCCATCCTCAGCATCTCCACTCACCTCCCAATAACACAACCTGCAGAAACCCATCCTCAGCATCTTCACTCACCTTCCAATAACATAACCTGCAGAAACCCATCCTCAGCATCTCCACTAACCTCCCAATAACACAACCTGCAGAAACCCATTCTCAGCATCTTCACTAACCTTCGAATAACACAACCTGCAGAAACCCATCCTCAGCATCTTCACTCACCTCCCAATAACACAACCTGCAGAAACCCATCCTCAGCATCTCCACTCACCTCCCAATAACAGAACCTGCAGAAACCCATCCTCAGCATCTTCACTCACCTTCCAATAACATAACCTGCAGAAACCCATCCTCAGCATCTCCACTAACCTCCCAATAACACAACCTGCAGAAACCCATTCTCAGCATCTCCACTCACCTTCCAATAACACAACCTGCAGAAACCCATTCTCACCATCTCCACTAACCTTCCAATAACACAACCTGCAGAAACCCATCCTCAGCCTCTTCACTAACCTTCCAATAACACAACCTGCAGAAACCCATCCTCAGCATCTCCACTCACCTCCCAATAACACAACCTGCAGAAACCCATTCTCAGCACCTTCCCTAACCTTCCAATAACACAACCTGCAGAAACGCATCCTCAGCATCTTCACTCACCTCCCAATAACACAACCTGCAGAAACTCATCCTCAGCATCTCCACTCACCACCCAATAACACAACCTGCAGAAACCCATTCTCAGCATTTCCACTCATCTCCCAATAACACAACCTGCAGAAACCCATCCTCAGCATCTCCACTCACCTCCCAGTAACACAACCTGCAGAACCCATCCTCAGCATCTTCACTGACCTTCCAATAACACAACCTGCAGAAACACATCCTCAGCATCTCCACTCACCTCCTAATAACACAACCTGCAGGAACCCATCCTCAGCATCTCAACTCACCTCCCAATAACACAACCTGCAGAAACCCATCCTCAGCATCTCCACTCACCTCCCAATAACACAACCTGCAGGAACCCATCCTCAGCAACTCCACTCACCTCCTAATAACACAACCTGCAGAAACCCATCCTCAGCATCTCAACTCACCTCCCAATAACACAACCTGCAGAAACCCATCCTCAGCATCTCCACTCACCTCCCAATAACACAACCTGCAAAAACCCATCCTCAGAATCTTCACTCAACTTCCAATAACACAATCTGCAGAAACCCATCCTCAGCATCTTCACTCATCTTCCAATATCACAGCCTGTAGAAACCCATCCTCAGCATCTTCACTCATCTTCCAATAACACAACCTGTAGAAACCCATCCAAAGCATCTTTCCTAACCTCGCAAGAACACAACCTGCAGAAACCTATCCTCAGCATCATCACTGACCTTCCAATATCACAACCTGCAGAAACCCATTCTCAGCATCTTCCCTAACCTCCCATTAACACACCCTACAGAAACCCATCCTCAGCATCTTCACTCACATCCCAATAACACAACCTGCAGAAACCCATCCTCAGCATCTTCACTCACCTTCCAATAACACAACCTGCAGAATCCCATCCTCAGCATCTCCACTCACCTCCCAATAACACAACCTGCAGAAACCCATCCTCAGCATCTCCACTCACTTCCCAATAACACAACCTGCAGAAACCCATCCTCAGCATCTCCACTCACCTCCCAATAACACAACCTGCAGAAACTCATCCTCAGCATCTCCACTCACCTCCCAATAACAGAACCTGCAGAAACCCATCCTCAGCATCTCCACTCACCACCCAATAACACAACCTGCAGAAAACCATTCTCAGCATTTCCACTCATCTCCCAATAACACAACCTGCAGAAACCCATCCTCAGCATCTCCACTCACCTCCCAGTAACACAACCTGCAGAACCCATCCTCAGCATCTTCACTGACCTTCCAATAACACAACCTGCAGAAACACATCCTCAGCATCTCCACTCACCTCCTAATAACACAACCTGCAGGAACCCATCCTCAGCATCTCAACTCACCTCCCAATAACACAACCTGCAGAAACCCATCCTCAGCATCTCCACTCACCTCCCAATAACACAACCTGCAGGAACCCATCCTCAGCAACTCCACTCACCTCCTAATAACACAACCTGCAGAAACCCATCCTCAGCATCTCAACTCACCTCCCAATAACACAACCTGCAGAAACCCATCCTCAGCATCTCCACTCACCTCCCAATAACACAACCTGCAGAAACCCATCCTCAGAATCTTCACTCAACTTCCAATAACACAATCTGCAGAAACCCATCCTCAGCATCTTCACTCATCTTCCAATATCACAGCCTGTAGAAACCCATCCTCAGCATCTTCACTCATCTTCCAATAACACAACCTGTAGAAACCCATCCAAAGCATCTTTCCTAACCTCGCAAGAACACAACCTGCAGAAACCTATCCTCAGCATCATCACTGACCTTCCAATATCACAACCTGCAGAAACCCATTCTCAGCATCTTCCCTAACCTCCCATTAACACACCCTACAGAAACCCATCCTCAGCATCTTCACTCACATCCCAATAACACAACCTGCAGAAACCCATCCTCAGCATCTTCACTCACCTTCCAATAACACAACCTGCAGAATCCCATCCTCAGCATCTCCACTCACCTCCCAATAACACAACCTGCAGAAACCCATCCTCAGCATCTCCACTCACTTCCCAATAACACAACCTGCAGAAACCCATCCTCAGCATCTCCACTCACCTCCCAATAACACAACCTGCAGAAACTCATCCTCAGCATCTCCACTCACCTCCCAATAACAGAACCTGCAGAAACCCATCCTCAGCATCTTCACTCACCTCCCAATAACACAACCTGCAGATACCCATCCTCAGCATCTTCACTCACCTCCCAATAACACAACCTGCAGAAAAGTATCCTCAGCATCTTCACTAACCTTCCAATAACACGACCTGCAGAAACCCATCCTCAGCATCTTCACTCACCTCCCAATAACACAACCTGCAGAAACCCAGCCTCAGCATCTCCACTCACCTCCCAATAACACAACCTGCAGAAACCCATCCTCAGCATCTTCACTCACCTCCCAATAACAAAACCTGCAGAAAAGTATCCTCAGCATCTTCACTAACCTTCCAATAACACAACCTGCAGAAACCCATCCTCAGCATCTCCACTCACCTTCCCATAACACAACCTGCAGAAACCCATCCTCAGCATCTTCACTCACCTCCCAATAACACAACCTGCAGAAACCCATCCTCAGCATCTTCACTCACCTCCCAATAACACAACCGGCAGAAACTCATCCTCAGCATCTCCACTCACCTCGCATTAACACAACCTGCAGAAACCCATCCTCAGCATCTCCAATCACCTCCCAATAACACAACCTGCAGAAACTCATCCTCCGCATCTCCAGTCACCTCCCAATAACACAACCTGCAGAAACTCATCCTCAGCATCTTCACAAATCTTCCAATAACACAACCTGCAGAAAACCATCCTCAGCATCTCCACTCACCTCCCAATAACACAACCTGCAGAAACCCATCCTCAGCATCTCCACTCACCTCCCAATAACACAACCTGCAGAAACCCACCCTCAGCATCTCCACTAACCTCCCAATAACACAACATGCAGAAACCCATCCTCAGCATCTCCACTCACCTCCCAATAACACAACCTGCAGATACCCATCCTCAGCATCTTCACTCACCCCCCACTAACACAACCTGCAGAAACCCATCCTCAGCATCTTCACTCACCTCCCAATAACACAACCTGCAGAAATCCATCCTCAGCATCTTCACAAATCTTCCAATAACAAAACCTGCAGAAAACCATCCTCAGCATCTTCACTAACCTTCCAATAACACAACCTGCAGAAACCCATCCTCAGCATCTCCACTCACCTCCCAATAACACAACCTGCAGAAACCCATCCTCAGCATCTCCACTCACTTCCCAATAACACAACCTGCAGAAACCCATCCTCAGCATCTCCACTCACCTCCCAATAACACAACCTGCAGAAACTCATCCTCAGCATCTCCACTCACCTCCCAATAACAGAACCTGCAGAAACCCATCCTCAGCATCTTCACTCACCTCCAAATAACACAACCTGCAGATACCCATCCTCAGCATCTTCACTCACCTCCCAATAACACAACCTGCAGAAACCCAGCCTCAGCATCTCCACTCACCTCCCAATAACACAACCTGCAGAAACCCATCCTCAGCATCTTCACTCACCTCCCAATAACACAACCTGCAGAAAAGTATCCTCAGCATCTTCACCAACCTTCCAATAACACAACCTGCAGAAACCCACCCTCAGCATCTTCACTCACCTCCCAATAACACAACCTGCAGAAACCCAGCCTCAGCATCTCCACTCACCTCCCAATAACACAACCTGCAGAAACCCATCCTCAGCATCTTCACTCACCTCCCAATAACAAAACCTGCAGAAAAGTATCCTCAGCATCTTCACTAACCTTCCAATAACACAACCTGCAGAAACCCATCCTCAGCATCTCCACTCACTTTCCCATAACACAACCTGCAGAAACCCATCCTCAGCATCTTCACTCACCTCCCAATAACACAACCTGCAGAAACCCATCCTCAGCATCTTCACTCACCTCCCAATAACACAACCTGCAGAAACTCATCCTCAGCATCTCCACTCACCTCCCAATAACACAAGCTGCAGAAACCCATCCTCAGCATCTTCACAAATCTTCCAATAACAAAACCTGCAGAAAACCATCCTCAGCATCTTCACTCACATTCAAATCACACAACCTGCAGAACCCCATCCTCAGCATCTCCACTAACCTCCCAATAACACAACCTGCAGAAACCCATCCTCAGCATCTCCACTCACCTTCCAATAACACAACATGCAGAAACCCATCCTCAGCATCTCCACTCACCTCCCAATAACACAACCTGCAGATACCCATCCTCAGCATCTTCACTCACCCCCAAATAACACAACCTGCAGAAACCCATCCTCAGCATCTCCACTCACCTCCCAATAACACAACCTGCAGAAACCCATCCTCAGCATCTTCACAAATCTTCCAATAACACAACCTGCAGAAAACCTTCCTCAGCATCTTCACTCACCTCCCAACAACAAAACCTGCAGAAACCCATCCTCAGCATCTACACTCACCTTCCAATAACACAACCTGCAGAAACCCATCCTCAGCATCTACACTCACCTCCCAACAACACAACTGCAGAAACCCATCCTCAGCATCTACACTCACCTCCCAATAACACAACCTGCAGAAACCCATTCTCAGCATCTTCCCTAACCTCCCAATAACACAACCTGCAGATACCTATTCTCAGCATCTCCACTCACCTCCCAATAACACAACCTGCAGAAACCCATCCTCAGCATCTCCACTCACTTCCCAATAACACAACCTGCAGAAACCCATCCTCAGCATCACCACTCACCTCCCAATAACACAACCTGCAGAAACTCATCCTCAGCATCTCCACTCACCTCCCAATAACAGAACCTGCAGAAACCCATCCTCAGCATCTTCACTCACCTCCAAATAACACAACCTGCAGATACCCATCCTCAGCATCTTCACTCACCTCCCAATAACACAACCTGCAGAAACCCAGCCTCAGCATCTCCACTCACCTCCCAATAACACAACCTGCAGAAACCCATCCTCAGCATCTTCACTCACCTCCCAATAACACAACCTGCAGAAAAGTATCCTCAGCATCTTCACCAACCTTCCAATAACACAACCTGCAGAAACCCACCCTCAGCATCTTCACTCACCTCCCAATAACACAACCTGCAGAAACCCAGCCTCAGCATCTCCACTCACCTCCCAATAACACAACCTGCAGAAACCCATCCTCAGCATCTTCACTCACCTCCCAATAACAAAACCTGCAGAAAAGTATCCTCAGCATCTTCACTAACCTTCCAATAACACAACCTGCAGAAACCCATCCTCAGCATCTCCACTCACTTTCCCATAACACAACCAGCAGAAACCCATCCTCAGCATCTTCACTCACCTCCCAATAACACAACCTGCAGAAACCCATCCTCAGCATCTTCACTCACCTCCCAATAACACAACCTGCAGAAACTCATCCTCAGCATCTCCACTCACCTCCCAATAACACAACCTGCAGAAACCCATCCTCAGCATCTTCACAAATCTTCCAATAACAAAACCTGCAGAAAACCATCCTCAGCATCTTCACTCACATTCCAATCACACAACCTGCAGAACCCCATCCTCAGCATCTCCACTAACCTCCCAATAACACAACCTGCAGAAACCCATCCTCAGCATCTCCACTCACCTTCCAATAACACAACATGCAGAAACCCATCCTCAGCATCTCCACTCACCTCCCAATAACACAACCTGCAGATACCCATCCTCAGCATCTTCACTCACCCCCCAATAACACAACCTGCAGAAACCCATCCTCAGCATCTCCACTCACCTCCCAATAACACAACCTGCAGAAACCCATCCTCAGCATCTTCACAAATCTTCCAATAACACAACCTGCAGAAAACCTTCCTCAGCATCTTCACTCACCTCCCAACAACACAACCTGCAGAAACCCATCCTCAGCATCTACACTCACCTTCCAATAACACAACCTGCAGAAACCCATCCTCAGCATCTTCACTCACCTCCCAACAACACAACTGCAGAAACCCATCCTCAGCATCTACACTCACCTCCCAATAACACAACCTGCAGAAACCCATTCTCAGCATCTTCCCTAATCTCCCAATAACACAACCTGCAGATACCTATTCTCAGCATTTCCACTCATCTCCCAATAACACAACCTGCAGAAACCCATTCTCAGCATTTCCACTCATCTCCCAATAACACAACCTGCAGAAACCCATCCTCAGCGTCTTCACTCACCTCCCAATAACACAACCTGCAGAAACCCATCCTCAGCATCTTCACTAACCTTCTAATAACACAACCTGCAGAAACCCATCCTCAGCATCTTCACAAATCTTCCAATAACACAACATGCAGAAACCCATCCTCAGCATCTTCACTCACCTTCCAATATCACAACCTGCAGAAACCCATCCTCAGCATCTTCACTAACCTCCCAATAACACAACCTGCAGAAACCCATGCTCATCATCTCCACTCACCTTCCAATAATACAACCTGCAGAAACCCATTCTCAGCCTCTTCACTAACCTCCCAATAACACAACCTGCAGAAAACCATGCTCATCATCTCCACTCACCTTCCAATAATACAACCTACAGAAACCCATTCTCAGCATCTCCACTCACCTCCCAATAACACAACCTGCAGAAACCCATGCTCATCATCTCCACTCACCTTCCAATAATACAACCTACAGAAACCCATCCTCTGCATCTCCACTCGCCTCCCAATAACACAACCTGCAGAAAACAATCCTCAGCATCTTCACTCACCTTCCAATAACAAAACCTGCAGAATCTCATCCTCCGCATCTCCACTCACCTCCCAATAACACAACCTGCAGAAACCCATGCTCATCATCTCCACTCACCTTCCAATAATACAACCTACAGAAACCCATCCTCTGCATCTCCACTCGCCTCCCAATAACACAACCTGCAGAAACCCATCCTCAGCATCTTCCCTAACCTTCCAATAACAAAACCTGCAGAATCTCATCCTCCGCATCTCCACACACCTCCCAACAACACAACCTGCAGAAACCCATCTTATTCATCTCCACTCCCCTCCCAATAACACAACCTGCAGAAAACCATCCTCAGCATCTTCCCTAACTTTCCAATAACACAACCTGCAGAAACCCATCCTCAGCATCTCCACTCACCTCCCAATAACACAGCCTTCAGAAATCCATCCTCAGCATCTTCCCTAACCTTCCAATAACACAACCTGCAGAAACCCATCCTCAGCATCTTCACTAACCTTCCAATAACACAATCTGCAGACAACCATCCTCAGCATCTTACCCAACCTTCCAACAACACAACCTGCAGAAACCCATCTTATTCATCTCCACTCCCCTCCCAATAACACAACCTGCAGAAAACCATCCTCAGCATCTTCCCTAACTTTCCAATAACACAACCTGCAGAAACCCATCCTCAGCATCTCCACTCACCTCCCAATAACACAATCTGCATAAACCCATCCTCAGCATCTCCACTCACCTCCCAATAACACAACCTGCAGAAACCCATCCTCAGCATCTCTATTCACCTCCCAATAACACAACCTGCAGAACCCGTCCTCAGCATCTCCACTCACCTCCCAATAACACAATCTGCATAAACCCATCCACAACATATTCACTGACCTTCCAATAACAAAACCTGCAGAACCCCATCCTCAGCATCTTCACTAACCTTCCAATAACACGACCTGCAGAAACCCATCCTCCGCTTCGCCACTATCCTTCCAATAACACAACCTGCAGAAACCCATCCTCAGCATCTCCATCACCTCCCAATAACACGACCTGCAGAAACCCATCCTCAGCATCTTCCCTCACCTCCCAATAACACAACCTGCAGAAAACAATCCTCAGCATCTTCACTAACCTTCCAATAACACAACCTGCAGAAACGCATTCTCAGCATCTTCACTCACCTCCCAATAACACAACCTGCAGAAACCCATTCTCAGCATCTTCACTCACCTCCCAGGAACACAAACAGCAGGAACCCATCCTCAGCATCTTCACTAACCTTCCAATAACACAACCTGCAGAAACCCATCCTCAGCATCTCAACTCACCTCCCTGTAACACAACCTGCAGAACCCACCCTCAGAATCTTCACTAATCTTCCAATAACACAATCTGCAGAAAACCATCCTCAGCATCTTCCCTAACCTTCCAATAACACAACCTGCCGAAACCCATCCTCAGCATCTCCACTCACTTCCCAATAACACAACCTGCAGAAACCCATCCTCAGCATCTCCACTCACCTCCCAATAACACAACCTGCAGAAACCCATCATCAGCATCTTCACTAACCTCCCAATAACACAACCTGCAGAAACCCATTCTCAGCATCTTCCCTAACCTCCCAATAACACAACCTGCAGATACCTATTCTCAGCATTTCCACTCATCTCCCAATAACACAACCTGCAGAAACCCATTCTCAGCATTTCCACTCATCTCCCAATAACACAACCTGCAGAAACCCATCCTCAGCGTCTTCACTCACCTCCCAATAACACAACCTGCAGAAACCCATCCTCAGCATCTTCACTAACCTTCTAATAACACAACCTGCAGAAACCCATCCTCAGCATCTTCACAAATCTTCCAATAACACAACATGCAGAAACCCATCCTCAGCATCTTCACTCACCTTCCAATATCACAACCTGCAGAAACCCATCCTCAGCATCTTCACTAACCTCCCAATAACACAACCTGCAGAAACCCATGCTCATCATCTCCACTCACCTTCCAATAATACAACCTGCAGAAACCCATTCTCAGCCTCTTCACTAACCTCCCAATAACACAACCTGCAGAAAACCATGCTCATCATCTCCACTCACCTTCCAATAATACAACCTACAGAAACCCATTCTCAGCATCTCCACTCACCTCCCAATAACACAACCTGCAGAAACCCATGCTCATCATCTCCACTCACCTTCCAATAATACAACCTACAGAAACCCATCCTCTGCATCTCCACTCGCCTCCCAATAACACAACCTGCAGAAAACAATCCTCAGCATCTTCACTCACCTTCCAATAACACAACCTGCAGAAACCCATCCTCAGCATCTTCCCTAACCTTCCAATAACAAAACCTGCAGAATCTCATCCTCCGCATCTCCACACACCTCCCAACAACACAACCTGCAGAAACCCATCTTATTCATCTCCACTCCCCTCCCAATAACACAACCTGCAGAAAACCATCCTCAGCATCTTCCCTAACTTTCCAATAACACAACCTGCAGAAACCCATCCTCAGCATCTCCACTCACCTCCCAATAACACAGCCTTCAGAAATCCATCCTCAGCATCTTCCCTAACCTTCCAATAACACAACCTGCAGAAACCCATCCTCAGCATCTTCACTAACCTTCCAATAACACAATCTGCAGACAACCATCCTCAGCATCTTACCCAACCTTCCAACAACACAACCTGCAGAAACCCATCTTATTCATCTCCACTCCCCTCCCAATAACACAACCTGCAGAAAACCATCCTCAGCATCTTCCCTAACTTTCCAATAACACAACCTGCAGAAACCCATCCTCAGCATCTCCACTCACCTCCCAATAACACAATCTGCATAAACCCATCCTCAGCATCTCCACTCACCTCCCAATAACACAACCTGCAGAAACCCATCCTCAGCATCTCTATTCACCTCCCAATAACACAACCTGCAGAACCCGTCCTCAGCATCTCCACTCACCTCCCAATAACACAATCTGCATAAACCCATCCACAACATATTCACTGACCTTCCAATAACAAAACCTGCAGAACCCCATCCTCAGCATCTTCACTAACCTTCCAATAACACGACCTGCAGAAACCCATCCTCCGCTTCGCCACTATCCTTCCAATAACACAACCTGCAGAAACCCATCCTCAGCATCTCCATCACCTCCCAATAACACGACCTGCAGAAACCCATCCTCAGCATCTTCCCTCACCTCCCAATAACACAACCTGCAGAAAACAATCCTCAGCATCTTCACTAACCTTCCAATAACACAACCTGCAGAAACGCATTCTCAGCATCTTCACTCACCTCCCAATAACACAACCTGCAGAAACCCATTCTCAGCATCTTCACTCACCTCCCAGGAACACAAACAGCAGGAACCCATCCTCAGCATCTTCACTAACCTTCCAATAACACAACCTGCAGAAACCCATCCTCAGCATCTCAACTCACCTCCCTGTAACACAACCTGCAGAACCCACCCTCAGAATCTTCACTAATCTTCCAATAACACAATCTGCAGAAAACCATCCTCAGCATCTTCCCTAACCTTCCAATAACACAACCTGCCGAAACCCATCCTCAGCATCTCCACTCACTTCCCAATAACACAACCTGCAGAAACCCATCCTCAGCATCTCCACTCACCTCCCAATAACACAACCTGCAGAAACCCATCATCAGCATCTTCACTAACCTCCCAATAACACAACCTGCAGAAACCCATCCTCAGCGTCTTCACTCACCTCCCAATAACACAACCTGCAGAAACCCATCCTCAGCATCTTCACTAACCTTCTAATAACACAACCTGCAGAAACCCATCCTCAGCGTCTTCACTCACCTCCCAATAACACAACCTGCAGAAACCCATCCTCAGAATCTCCACTCACCTCCCAATAACACAACCTGCAGAAACCCATCCTCAGCGTCTTCACTCACCTCCCAATAACACAACCTGCAGAAACCCATCCTCAGCATCTTCACTAACCTTCTAATAACACAACCTGCAGAAACCCATCCTCAGCATCACCACTCACCTCCCAATAACACAACCTGCAGAAACCCATCCTCAGCATCTTCACTCACCTTCCATTATCACAACCTGCAGAAACCCATCCTCAGCATCTTCACTAACCTCCCAATAACACAACCTGCAGAAAACAATCCTCAGCATCTTCACTAACCTTCCAATAACACAACCTGCAGAAACGCATTCTCAGCATCTTCACTCACCTCCCAATAACACAACCTGCAGAAACCCATTCTCAGCATCTTCACTCACCTCCCAGGAACACAAACAGCAGGAACCCATCCTCAGCATCTTCACTAACCTTCCAATAACACAACCTGCAGAAACCCATCCTCAGCATCTCAACTCACCTCCCTGTAACACAACCTGCAGAACCCACCCTCAGAATCTTCACTAATCTTCCAATAACACAATCTGCAGAAAACCATCCTCAGCATCTTCCCTAACCTTCCAATAACACAACCTGCCGAAACCCATCCTCAGCATCTCCACTCACTTCCCAATAACACAACCTGCAGAAACCCATCCTCAGCATCTCCACTCACCTCCCAATAACACAACCTGCAGAAACCCATCATCAGCATCTTCACTAACCTCCCAATAACACAACCTGCAGAAACCCATCCTCAGAATCTCCACTCACCTCCCAATAACACAACCTGCAGAAACCCATCCTCAGCGTCTTCACTCACCTCCCAATAACACAACCTGCAGAAACCCATCCTCAGCATCTTCACTAACCTTCTAATAACACAACCTGCAGAAACCCATCCTCAGCATCACCACTCACCTCCCAATAACACAACCTGCAGAAACCCATTCTCAGCATCTTCACAAATCTTCCAATAACACAACATGCAGAAACCCATCCTCAGCTTCTTCACTCACCTTCCATTATCACAACCTGCAGAAACCCATCCTCAGCGTCTTCACTCACCTCCCAATAACACAACCTGCAGAAACCCATCCTCAGCATCTTCACTAACCTTCTAATAACACAACCTGCAGAAACCCATCCTCAGCATCACCACTCACCTCCCAATAACACAACCTGCAGAAACCCATCCTCAGCATCTTCACTCACCTTCCATTATCACAACCTGCAGAAACCCATCCTCAGCATCTTCACTAACCTCCCAATAACACAACCTGCAGAAAACAATCCTCAGCATCTTCACTAACCTTCCAATAACACAACCTGCAGAAACGCATTCTCAGCATCTTCACTCACCTCCCAATAACACAACCTGCAGAAACCCATTCTCAGCATCTTCACTCACCTCCCAGGAACACAAACAGCAGGAACCCATCCTCAGCATCTTCACTAACCTTCCAATAACACAACCTGCAGAAACCCATCCTCAGCATCTCAACTCACCTCCCTGTAACACAACCTGCAGAACCCACCCTCAGAATCTTCACTAATCTTCCAATAACACAATCTGCAGAAAACCATCCTCAGCATCTTCCCTAACCTTCCAATAACACAACCTGCCGAAACCCATCCTCAGCATCTCCACTCACTTCCCAATAACACAACCTGCAGAAACCCATCCTCAGCATCTCCACTCACCTCCCAATAACACAACCTGCAGAAACCCATCATCAGCATCTTCACTAACCTCCCAATAACACAACCTGCAGAAACCCATCCTCAGAATCTCCACTCACCTCCCAATAACACAACCTGCAGAAACCCATCCTCAGCGTCTTCACTCACCTCCCAATAACACAACCTGCAGAAACCCATCCTCAGCATCTTCACTAACCTTCTAATAACACAACCTGCAGAAACCCATCCTCAGCATCACCACTCACCTCCCAATAACACAACCTGCAGAAACCCATTCTCAGCATCTTCACAAATCTTCCAATAACACAACATGCAGAAACCCATCCTCAGCATCTTCACTCACCTTCCATTATCACAACCTGCAGAAACCCATCCTCAGCATCTTCACTAACCTCCCAATAACACAACCTGCAGAAACCCATGCTCATCATCTCCACTCACCTTCCAATAATACAACCTGCAGAAACCCATTCTCAGCCTCTTCACTAACCTCCCAATAACACAACCTGCAGAAACCCATGCTCATCATCTCCACTCACCTCCCAATAACACAACCTGCAGAAACCCATCCTCAGCATCTTCACTCACCTCCCAATAACACAACCTGCAGAAACCCATGCTCATCATCTCCACTTCCCTTCCAATAATACAACGTACAGAAACCCATTCTCAGCATCTCCACTCACCTCCCAATAACACAACCTGCAGAAACCCATGCTCATCATCTCCACTCACCTTCCAATAATACAACCTGCAGAAACCCATTCTCAGCCTCTTCACTAACCTCCCAATAACACAACCTGCAGAAACCCATGCTCATCATCTCCACTCACCTTCCAATAATACAACCTACAGAAACCCATCCTCTGCATCTCCACTCGCCTCCCAATAACACAACCTGCAGAAACCCATGCTCATCATCTCCACTCACCTCCCAATAATACAATCTACAGAAAACCATCCTCAGCATCTCCTCTCACCTCCCAATAACACAACCTGCAGAAAACCATCCTCAGCATCTTCCCTAACCTTCCAATAACAAAACCTGCAGAATCTCATCCTCCGCATCTCCACACACCTCCCAATAACACAATCTGCAGAAACCTATCCTCAGCATCTCCACTCACCTTCCCATAACACGACCTGCAGAAACCCATCCTCAGCATCTCCACTCACCTCCCAATAACACAGCCTTCAGAAATCCATCCTCAGCATCTTCCCTAACTTTCCAATAAAACAACCTGCAGAAACCTATCCTCAGCATCTCCACTCACCTCCCAATAACACAATCTGCATAAACCCATCCTCAGCATCTCCACTCACCTCCCAATAACACAACCTGCAGAAACCCATCCTCAGCATCTTCACTCACCTTCCAATAACACAACCTGCAGAAACCCATCCTCAGCATCTCCACTCACCTCCCAATAACACAACCTGCAGAAACCCATCCTCAGCATCTCTACTCACCTCCCAATAACACAACCTGCAGAACCCATCCTCAGCATCTCCACTCACCTCCCAATAACACAATCTGCATAAACCCATCCACAACATATTCACTGACCTTCCAATAACAAAACCTGCAGAACCCCATCCTCAGCATCTTCACTAACCTTCCAATAACACGACCTGCAGAAACCCATCCTCCGCATCGCCACTATCCGTCCAATAACACAACCTGCAGAAACCCATCCTCAGCATTTTCCCTCACCTCCCAATAACACAACCTGCAGAAAACAATCCTCAGCATCTTCACTAACCTTACAAAGCACAACCTGCAGAAACGCATTCTCAGCATCTTCACTCACCTCCCAATAACACAACCTGCAGAAACCCATTCTCAGCATCTTCACTCACCTCCCAGGAACACAAACAGCAGGAACCCATCCTCAGCATCTTTACTAACCTTCCAATAACACAACCTGCAGAAACCCATCCTCAGCATCTCAACTCACCTCCCAATAACACAACCTGCAGAACCCACCCTCAGAATCTTCACTAATCTTCCAATAACACAATCTGCAGAAAACCATCCTCAGCATCTTCCCTAACCTTCCAATAACACAACCTGCCGAAACCCATCCTCAGCATCTCCACTCACTTCCCAATAACACAACCTGCAGAAACCCATCATCAGCATCTTCACTAACCTCCCAATAACACAACCTGCAGAAACGCATCCTCAGCATCTTCACTCACCTCCCAATAACACAAACTGCAGAAACCCATTCTCAGCATTTCCACTCATCTCCCAATAACACAACCTGCAGAAACCCAACCTCAGCATCTCCACTCACCTCCCAATAACACAACCTGCAGAACCCATCCTCAGCATCTTCACTGACCTTCCAATAACACAACCTGCAGAAACACATCCTCAGCGTCTCAACTCACCTCCCAATAACACAACCTGCAGAAACCCATCCTCAGCCTCTCCACTCACCTCCCAATAACACAACCTGCAGGACCCATCCTCAGCATCTCCACTCACCTCCTAATAACACAACCTGCAGAAACCCATCCTCAGCATCTCAACTCACCTCCCAATAACACAACCTGCAGAAACCCATCCTCAGCATCTCCACTCACCTCCCCATAACACAACCTGCAGAAACCCATCCTCAGAATCTTCACTCACCTGCCAATAACACAATCTGCAGAAACCCATCCTCAGCATCTTCACTCATCTTCCAATAACACAACCTGTAGAAACCCATCCTCAGCATCTTCACTCATCTTCCAATAACACAACCGGTAGAAACCCATCCGCAGCATCTTCCCTAACCTCGCAAGAACACAACCTGCAGAAACCTATCCTCAGCATCTTCACTGACCTTCCAACATCACAACCTGCAGAAACCCATCCTCAGCATCTCCACTCACCTCCTAATAACACATCCTGCAGAAACCCATCCTCAGCATCTCCACTCACCTTCCAATAACACAAATTGCAGAAACCCATCCTCAGCATCTCCACTCACCTCCCAATAACACAACCTGCAGAAACCCATCCTCAGCATCTTCACTCACCTTCCAATAACATAACCTGCAGAAACCCATCCTCAGCATCTCCACTAACCTCCCAATAACACAACCTGCAGAAACCCATCCTCAGCATCTCCACTCACCTCCCAATAACACAACCTGCAGAAACCCATCCTCAGCATCTTCACTCACCTTCCAATAACATAACCTGCAGAAACCCATCCTCAGCATCTCCACTAACCTCCCAATAACACAACCTGCAGAAACCCATCCTCAGCATCTCCACTAACCTCCCAATAACACAACCTGCAGAAACCCATCCTCAGCATCTTCCCTAACCTCCCAATAACACAACCTACAGAAACCCATCCTCAGCATCTCCTACTCACCTTCCAATAACACAACCTGCAGAAACCCATTCTCAGCATCTTCCCTAACCTCCCAATAACACAACCTACAGAAACCCATCCTCAGCATCTCCTACTCACCTTCCAATAACACAACCTGCAGACACCCATCCTCAGCATCTTCACTCACCTCCCAATAACACAACCTGCAGAAACCCATCCTCAGCATCTTCACTCGCCTTCCAATAACACAACCTGCAGAAACCCATCCTCAGCATCTCCACTCACCTCCCAATAACACAACCTGCAGAAACCCATCCTCAGCATCTCCACTCACTTCCCAATAACACAACCTGCAGAAACCCATCCTCAGCATCTCCACTCACCTCCCAATAACACAACCTGCAGAAACTCATCCTCAGCATCTCCACTCACCTCCCAATAACAGAACCTGCAGAAACCCATCCTCAGCATCTTCACTCACCTCCCAATAACACAACCTGCAGAAACCCATCCTCAGCATCTCAACTCACCTCCCTGTAACACAACCTGCAAAACCCACCCTCAGAATCTTCACTAACCTTCCAATAACACAATCTGCAGAAGACCATCCTCAGCATCTTCCCTAACCTTCCAATAACACAACCTGCCTAAACCCATCCTCAGCATCTCCACTCACTTCCCAATAACACAACCTGCAGAAACCCATCCTCAGCATCTCCACTCACCTCCCAATAACACAACCTGCAGAAACCCATTCTCAGCATCTTCCCTAACCTTCCAATAACACAACCTGCATAAACGCATCCTCAGCATCTTCACTCACCTCCCAATAACACAACCTGCAGAAACCCATTCTCAGCATTTCCACTCATCTCCCAAGAACACAACCTGCAGAAACCCATCCTCAGCATCTCCACTCACCTCCCAATAACACAACCTGCAGAACCCATCCTCAGCATCTTCACTGACCTTCCAATAACACAACCTGCAGAAACACATCCTCAGCATCTCCACTCACCTCCTAATAACACAACCTGCAGAAACCCATCCTCAGCATCTCAACTCACCTCCCAATAACACAACCTGCAGAAACCCATCCTCAGCATCTCCACTCACCTCCCAATAACACAACCTGCAGGAACCCATCCTCAGCATCTCCACTCACCTCCTAATAACACAACCTGCAGAAACCCATCCTCAGCATCTCAACTCACCTCCCAATAACACAACCTGCAGAAATCCATCCTCAGCATCTCCACTCACCTCCCAATAACACAACCTGCAGAAACCCATCCTCAGAATCTTCACTCACCTTCCAATAACACAATCTGCAGAAACCCATCCTCAGCATCTTCACTCATCTTCCAATATCACAACCTGTAGAAACCCATCCTCAGCATCTTCACTCATCTTCCAATAACACAACCTGTAGAAACCCATTCTCAGCATCTTCCCTAACCTCCCAATAACACAACCTGCAGAAACCCATCCTCAGCATCTCCACTCACCTCCCAATAACACAACCTGCAGAAACCCATCCTCAGCATCTTCACTCACCTCCCAATAACACAACCTGCAGAAACCCATCCTCAGCATCTTCACTCACCTTCCAATACCACAACCTGCAGAAACCCATCCTCAGCATCTCCACTCACCTCCCAATAACACAACCTGCAGAAACCCATCCTCAGCATCTCTACTCACTTCCCAATAACACAACCTGCAGAAACCCATCCTCAGCATCTCCACTCACCTCCCAATAACACAACCTGCAGAAACTCATCCTCAGCATCTCCACTCACCTCCCAATAAAAGAACCTGCAGAAACCCATCCTCAGCATCTTCACTCACCTCCCAATAACACAACCTGCAGATACCCATCCTCAGCATCTTCACTCACCTCCCAATAACACAACCTGCAGAAACCCAGCCTCAGCATCTCCACTCACCTCCCAATAACACAACCTGCAGAAACCCATCCTCAGCATCTTCACTCACCTCCCAATAACACAACCTGCAGAAACCCAGCCTCAGCATCTCCACTCACCTCCCAATAACACAACCTGCAGAATCCCATCCTCAGCATCTTCACTCACCTCCCAATAACACAACCTGCAGAAAAGTATCCTCAGCATCTTCACTAACCTTCCAATAACATAACCTGCAGAAACCCATCCTCAGCATCTCCACTCACCTTCCCATAACACAACCTGCAGAAACCCATCCTCAGCATCTTCACTCATCTCCCAATAACACAACCTGCAGAAACCCATCCTCAGCATCTTCACTCACCTCCCAATAACACAACCTGCAGAAACTCATCCTCAGCATCTCCACTCACCTCCCAATAACACAACCTGCAGAAACCCATCCTCAGCATCTCCACTCACCTCCCAATAACACAACCTGCAGAAACTCATCCTCAGCATCTCCACTCACCTCCCAATAACACAACCTGCAGAAACCCATCCTCAGCATCTCCACTCACCTCCCAATAACACAACCTGCAGAAACTCATCCTCAGCATCTCCACTCACCTCCCAATAACAGAACCTGCAGAAACCCATCCTCAGCATCTTCACTCACTTCCCAATAACACAACCTGCAGATACCCATCCTCAGCATCTTCACTCACCTCCCAATAACACAACCTGCAGAAACCCAGCCTCAGCATCTCCACTCACCTCCCAATAACACAACCTGCAGAAACCCATCCTCAGCATCTTCACTCACCTCCCAATAACACAACCTGCAGAAACCCAGCCTCAGCATCTCCACTCACCTCCCAATAACACAACCTGCAGAAACCCATCCTCAGCATCTTCACTCACCTCCCAATAACACAACCTGCAGAAAAGTATCCTCAGCATCTTCACTAACCTTCCAATAACATAACCTGCAGAAACCCATCCTCAGCATCTCCACTCACCTTCCCATAACACAACCTGCAGAAACCCATCCTCAGCATCTTCACTCACCTCCCAATAACACAACCTGCAGAAACCCATCCTCAGCATCTTCACTCACCTCCCAATAACACAACCTGCAGAAACTCATCCTCAGCATCTCCACGCACCTCCCAATAACACAACCTGCAGAAACCCATCCTCAGCATCTCCACTCACCTCCCAATAACACAACCTGCAGAAACTCATCCTCAGCATCTCCACTCACCTCCCAATAACACAACCTGCAGAAACCCATCCTCAGCATCTTCACTCACCTCCCAATAACACAACCTGCAGAAACCCATCCTCAGCATCTTCACTCACCTCCCAATAACACAACCTGCAGAAACTCATCCTCAGCATCTCCACGCACCTCCCAATAACACAACCTGCAGAAACCCATCCTCAGCATCTCCACTCACCTCCCAATAACACAACCTGCAGAAACTCATCCTCAGCATCTCCACTCACCTCCCAATAACACAACCTGCAGAAACACATCCTCAGCATCTCCACTAACCTTCCAATAATACAACCTGCAGAAACCCATTCTCAGCATCTTCACTCACCTCCCAATATCACAACCTGCAGCAACACATCCTCAGCATCTCCACTCACCTCCCAATAACACAACCTGCAGAACCCCATCCTCAGCATCTCCACTCACCTCCCAATAACACAACCTGCAGAAACCCATCCTCCGCATCTTCACTCACCTCCCAATAACACAACCTGCAGAAACCCATTCTCAGCATCTTCACTCACCTCCCAATATCACAACCTGCAGCAACACATCCTCAGCATCTCTACTCACCTCCCAATAACACAACCTGCAGAACCCCATCCTCAGCATCTCCACTCACCTCCCAATAACACAACCTGCAGAAACCCATCCTCAGCATCTCCACTAACCTTCCAATAATACAACCTGCAGAAACCCGTCCTCAGCATCTCCACTCACCTCCCAATAACACAACCTGCAGAAAACCCATCCTCAGCATCTTCACTCACCCCCCAATAACACAACCTGCAGAAAACCCATCCTCAGCATCTTCACTCACCCCCCAATAACACAACCTGCAGAAACCCATCCTCAGCATTTTCACTAACCTCCCAATAACACAACCTGCAGAAACCAATTCTCAGCATCTTCACTCACCTCCCAATAACAGAATTGCAAAAGTAATGAAAAATAACTCATTTCCACATTCATTGAAAATGGACATGGGCTTGGTCTAATTTGATTGAGTGAGACTGTGGAGAATTTCAATCACTGAATGAGAATTCAGATAGTGGGTTGCTGCCAGACTGGGAACCAATCTACAGCAGTGAGCACAGGGATGATAGAGGACTGGGATTGGGTGAGGGTTAGGACCCAGACTGGGTACCAATCTACAGCAGTGAGCACAGGGATGATAGGGGACTGGGATTGGGTGTGGGTTAGGACCCAGACTGGGAACCAATCTACAGCAGTGAGCACAGGGGTGATAGGGGACTGGGATTGGGTGCGGGTTAGGACCCAGACTGGGAACCAATCTACATCAGTGAGCACAGGGATGATAGGGGACTGGGATTGGGTGAAGGTTAGGATATGGCAGCAGAGTTGGAGATGAGCTGCGCTTCATGAAGATTTGTATCAGAAATTGTGTGACAGAATATCATTGGATTAGTCGAGTGTGGATTTAACAAAGACACAGATGATGATTTATTCTGCAGCTGAGATGAAGCAGAGGTGGCGATGGCAAGTGAGCAGGAATGGGAATGGAGAGAGTGTCTGGCTATAATAACTTTACTGTCAAAGGGAGAGCAGGGATTGTGAACAGCCTCCGATATTAACCAGAGAGCGAGTGGAGCCACTGGATAGGGAATGACCTCAGTGACTGGAATCGATGTTGATATTTACAGCTAAAGGCACAGAGCTTCAAGGTAAGGAAGTGTTATTCCCACTATTCCAGATGTTGCTCAGACCGCACCTGGAGTATTGCACAGTTCTGGCCCCTGATTTGAGGAAAGATGTAGGGGCTTTAGAGGCAGTCCAGAGGAGGTTGACGAGACTGACCGCAGAGATGAGGGCTTTGTCTTATCAAGAGAGTTGTTAAGAAGGAGTAGAGATCCAATTGTGGGTTATAAGATGATAAAAGGTGTGGGTGAAGTGGAGCGGATGCTTCCTCTTGTGGGGCGTTCTGGAACGAGAGGTCAGAATCTCAGGATAACAGGCAGCAAATGTGAATCAGAGCTGAGGAGGAACTACTTCTCCCAATGGGATGTGAATCTTGGAATTCGCTATCCAGAGTGCGGGGCATGCTGGGACAGTGAGTACATTTAAGGAGCAGTTATATAGATTTTGAATTGGGAAAGCGATGAGAATTTTGGACAATGGGCAGGGCGGCGGCGTTAAGCCGAGGATGAGATCAGCCAAGACCGAATGACGGAGCAGACGCGAGGGGCCAAATAGCCTCATTCTGCTCCTGGACCTGAAAACTTACAAACTTCTGAACTGCAGAACGTGGATTCAATCTTTCCAAGATGCAAATGACCAGAGCAATAATACACTTAAAGTGGTTTATACAATAAATAACTGGATAGTGAGACTTACCAGGGACACCGACAACAGCCAGGAGGGGATAGTACCCCGCTTGAATTATCATCAGTGCGCCGTAGATCCGGTATGGTAAAGACTGGAAAGACATATAGTAAATACCCTCGGATAAACTCCTGTCCATTGCTGTAACGTTCCTGTGGGCAGTTCCCAGATTCTGATCCATTGCTGTAACGTTCCTGTGGGTAGTTCCCAGATTCTGATCCATTGCTGTAATGTTCCTGTGGGTAGTTCCCAGATTCTGATCCATTGCTGTAACGTTCCTGTGGGTAGTTCCCAGATTCTGCTCCCTCCTCTCGGTCTCTCTGGAGCTGCTGATCTCTGGCAGTGTTGGAATTGACGCTCCCGCTGACAGTTTGGGATAACACAGTGAAAGGAATCGCTTATTAATACAGAGACAAACCCTCCAGTGACACGGTTAGATCCATAGAGACTGACATTAATCACAGTCACTAAACAAACAGGCTCAGTTAACCCCTTTCAATCCAATACTTTTTATATCACAATGAAATAGAAGATTAGCCGGGTCTGGATCGGTTGTGTGACAGTGACTGAGGGATGGAGTGTGGAAATAGTGGACACACTGACCCTGATACTCAATCCTCATTGATATCTGAGTGGTTCCAGGGGACTGGGGCATTTTCACTGCCCCATCCTGTTTATAAAAGGAGAGAGCATACAAAATGATCAGAGGGTTAGATAGGGTGGACAGCGAGAGCCTTCTCCCGCGGATGGAAATGGCTAGCATGAGGGGACATAGCCTTAAACTGAGGGGTAATAGATATAGGACAAAGGTCAGGGGTAGGTTCTTTACGCAAAGAGTAGTGAGGCCATGGAATGCCCTACCTGCTACAGTAGTGAACTCGCCAACATTGAGGGCATTTAAAAGTTTATTGGATAAACATATGGATGATAATGGTATAGTGTAGGTTAGATGGCTTTTGTTTCGGTGCAACATCGTGGGCCGAAGGGCCTGTACTGCGCTGTATTGTTCTATGTTCTATGTTCTATGTTCTAGAGGGGGATAAACCCTGGAGTGACAGAGCAGTCAGTATAATGTTAGTCACCAGGGCATTTCTAGGGGTCAGAGTGGGCAACAGGAATATTGCTCCTTCGCGAGGAAATGGTGTTATGTGACCAGAAACACGGCGATATTCGTGGGAAATCACATCGCATGTTGTTATTGCAGTTATATTTCAAAATAACTGGAGGATTAATGAGGGAACTGATATGAATTTATGTACTGGGACATATTGTGATCAAATGTCATTTATTAGAGATGTTCTCGAGACCCAAAGCCGTGGATTAAAGGGTCTGTGACAGTAAGAATGTGATATTGGCTAAGAAACAGAAAGCAGAGAGAAGCGGTGAATGATAGTTATTCAGACAGGAGGGGAGGAGACACTGATGTTCACTCGGGGTCCACATGAGGACAATTGCTCTTCAAGACACAATTCACTGCGATAGGCTTCAATGGAAAGAATTTCAACATTCACAAATGACAGACACTCAGCAATGACACAGTGAGCAGGGTAGCAGCAATCTTCAGCAGCATGTTCCCAGATCTGTGAAAGGGAGGGTCACGGGGAAAGTAAATTTAAATCACTGTCGTGTGGGTGATGCATTAGGGAGGAGGGCAGAGGACAGGAAATATAAACTAAACGGGACAAGTTTAAAAAGTGTACAGGAAGGGAGCGGGGACATGTCCACACTTTGCACTGGAAGGTCATGGGGATAAGATTGGAAAATCCTCAGAAGATATTTAACTTGATCAATAGAGGCGGAGACTCCGAAAAGAATGATGTTAGGATCATAGAGTCATCGAGGTCCAGAGCACAGAAAGGCCATTCGGCCCATCTGGACAAGGCAGGTCAAAAACAACCACCTGAGTGTTTGAATCCCACTTTCTAACACTTTGCCAATAGCCTATAGAGTTACAACCAGGTTTATAGATAGGACCATAGCTGAGGAATTGCTTCTTGTTCTGCCGCTAAATATACAAAAGGATGTGAGGATCTTGGAGACAAAACAAAGGGTATTTAATGGAGAGTTGTCAGGGATGGAGGATTTCAGTTGAATGGTGGGATTAGTGAACTGGAATTGTAATCTGTAGATCAGTTTAAGGTAAAGAGCAATTTGACAGAGGACTCCAAATTAGGAAGGAGTTTAGAGAGAGTGAGCAGAAAGGGTTCCACTGGAGTGTGTGTGTGGGGTGGCCGGGAGTGGCATGGAGTGTGTGTGTGGGCTGGCCGGGAGTGGCCTGGAGTGTGTGTGTGGGCAACCCGGGAGTGGCCTGGAGTGTGTGTGTGGGCTGGCCGGGAGTGTGTGTGTGGGCTGGCCGGGAGTGGCCTGGAGTGTGTGTGTGGGTTGGCCGGGAGTGGCCTGGAGTGTGTGTGTGGGTTGGCCGGGAGTGGCCTGGAGTGTGTGTGTGGGCTGGCCGGGAGTGGCCTGGAGTGTGTGTGTGGGCTGGCCGGGAGTGGCCTGGAGTGTGTGTGTGGGCTGGCCGGGAGTGGCCTGGAGTGTGTGTGTGGGCTGGCCGGGAGTGTGTGTGTGGGCTGGCCGGGAGTGGCCTGGCGTGTGTGTGTGGGCTGGCCGGGAGTGGCCTGGAGTATGTGTGTGGGCTGGCCGGGAGTGGCCTGGAGAGTGTGTGTGGGATGGCCGGGAGTGGTCTGGAGTGTGTGTGTGGGCTGGCCGGGAGTGGCCGTGAGTGTGTGTGTGGGCTGGCCGGGAGTGGTCTGGAGTGTGTGTGTGAGCTGGCCGGGAGTGGCCTGGAGTGTGTGTGTGAGCTGGCCGGGAGTGGTCTGGCCTGGAGTGTGTGTGTGAGCTGGCCGGGAGTGGCCGGGAGTGTGTGTGTGGGCTGGCCGGGAGTGTATGTGTGGGCTGGCCGGGAGTGGCCTGGAGTGTGTGTGTGGGCTGGCCGGGAGTGGCCTGGAGTGTGAGTGTGGGCTGGCCGGGAGTGTGTGTGTGGGCTGGCCGGGAGTGGCCTGGAGTGTGTGTGGGCTGGCCGGGAGTGGTCTGGAGTGTGTGTGGGCTGGCCGGGAGTGGCCTGGAGTGTGAGTGTGGACTGGCCGGGAGTGGCCTGGAGTGTGTGTGTGGGCTGGCCGGGAGTGGCCTGGAGTGTGAGTGTGGGCTGGCTGGGAGTGGCCTGGAGTGTGAGTGTGGACTGGCCGGGAGTGGCCTGGAGTGTGTGTGTGGGCTGGCCGGGAGTGGCCTGGAGTGTGTGTGTGGGTTGGCCGGGAGTGGCCTGGTGTGTGTGTGTGGGCTGGCCGGGAGTGGCCTGGAGTGTGTGTGTGGGCTGGCCGGGAGTGGCCTGGAGTGTGAGTGTGGACTGGCCGGGAGTCGCCTGGAATGTGTGTGTGGACTGGCCGGGAGTGGCCTGGAGTGTGAGTGTGGACTGGCCGGGAGTGGCCTGGAGTGTGTGTGTGGGCTGGCCGGGAGTGGCCTGGAGTGTGTGTGTGGGCTGCCCGGGAGTGGCCTGGAGTGTGTGTGTGGGCTGGCCGGGAGTGGCCTGGAGTGTGTGTGTGGGCTGGCCGGGAGTGGCCTGGAGTGTGTGTGATGGCTGGCCGGGAGTGTGTGTGTGGGATGGCCGGGAGTGGCCTGGAGTGTGTGTGTGGGCTGGCCGGGAGTGGCCTGGAGTGTGTGTGTGGGCTGCCCTGGAGTGGCCTGGAGTGTATGTGTGGGCTGGCCGGGAGTGGCCTGGAGTGTGTGTGTGGGCTGGCCGGGAGTGGCCTGGAGTGTGTGTGGGGGCTGGCCGAGAGTGGCCTGGAGTGTGTGTGTGGGCTGGGCGGGAGTGGCCTGGAGCGTGTGTGTGGGCTGGCCGGGAGTGGCCTGGAGTGTGTGTGTGGGCTGGCCGGGAGTGGCCTGGATTGTGTGTGTGGGCTGGCCGGGAGTGGCCTGTAGTGTGTGTGTGGGCTGGCCGTGAGTGGCTTGGAAAGAGTGTGTGGGCTGGCCGGGAGTGGCCTGGCCTGGAGTGTGTGTGTGGGCTGGCCGGGAGTGGCCTGGCCTGGAGTGTGTGTGTGGGCTGGCCGGGAGTGGCCTGGAGTGTGTGTGTGGGCTGGTCGGGTGTGGCCTGGAGTGTGTGTGTGGGCTGGCCGGGAGTGGCCTGGAGTGTGTGTGTGGGATGACCGGGATTGGCCTGGCCTGGAGTGTGTGTGTGGGCTGGCCGGGAGTGGCCTGGAGTGTGTGTGTGGGCTGGCCGGGAGTGGCCTGGAGTGTGTGTGTGGGCTGGCCGGGAGAGGCCGGGAGTGTGTGTGTGGGCTGGCCGGGAGTGGCCTGGAGTGTGTGGGCTGGCCGGGAGTGGCCTGGAGTGTGTGTGTGGGCTGGCTGGGAGTGGCCTGGAGTGTGAGTGTGGACTGGCAGGGAGTGGACTGGAGTGTGTGTGTGGGCTGGCCGGGAGTGGCCTGGAGTGTGTGTGTGGGCTGGCCGGGAGTGGCCTGGCCTGGAGTGTGTGTGTGGGATAGCCGGGAGTGGCCTGGAGTGTGTGTGTGAGCTGGCCGGGAGTGGCCTGGAGTGTGTGTGTGGGGTGGCCGGGAGTGGCTTGGAGTGTGTGTGTGGGATGGCCGGGAATGGCCTGGAGTGTGTGTGTGGACTGGCCGGGAGTGGCCTGGAGTGTGTGTGTGGGCTGGCCGGGAGTGGCCTTGCCTGGAGTGTGTGTGTGGGCTGGCCGGGAGTGGCCTGGAGTGTGTGTGTGAGCTGGCCGGGAGTGGCCTGGAGTGTGTGTGTGGGCTGGCCGGGAGTGGCCTTGCCTGGAGTGTGTGTGTGGGCTGGCCGGGAGTGGCCTGGAGTGTGTGTGTGGGCTGGCCGGGGGTGCGCTGGAGTGTGTGTGGGGGCTGGCCGGGAGTGGCCTGGAGTGTGTGTGTGGGCTGGCCGGGAGTGGCCTGGAGTGTGTGTGTGGGCTGGCAGGGAGTGGCCTGGAGTGTGTGTGGGGGCTGGCCGGGAGTGGCCTGGAGTGTGTGTGTGGGCTGGCCGGGAGTGGCCTGGAGTGTGTGTGTGGGCTGGCCGGGAGTGGCCTGGAGTGTGTGTGTGGGCTGGCCGGGGGTGGGCTGGAGTGTGTGTGGGGGCTGGCCGGGAGTGGCCTGGAGTGTGTGTGTGGGCTGGCCGGGAGTGGCCTGGAGTGTGTGTGTGGGCTGGCCGGGAGTGGCCTGGAGTGTGTGTGTGGGCTGCCCGGGAGTGGCCTGGAGTGTGTGTGTGGGCTGGCCGGGAGTGGCCTGGAGTGTGTGTGTGGGCTGGCCGGGAGTGGCCTGGAGTGTGTGTGATGGCTGGCCGGGAGTGTGTGTGTGGGATGGCCGGGAGTGGCCTGGAGTGTGTGTGTGGGCTGGCCGGGAGTGGCCTGGAGTGTGTGTGTGGGCTGCCCTGGAGTGGCCTGGAGTGTGTGTGTGGGCTGGCCGGGAGTGGCCTGGAGTGTGTGTGTGGGCTGGCCGGGAGTGGCCTGGAGTGTGTGTGGGGGCTGGCCGAGAGTGGCCTGGAGTGTGTGTGTGGGCTGGCCGGGAGTGGCCTGGAGCGTGTGTGTGGGCTGGCCGGGAGTGGCCTGGAGTGTATGTGTGGGCTGGCCGGGAGTGGCCTGGATTGTGTGTGTGGGCTGGCCGGGAGTGGCCTGTAGTGTGTGTCTGGGCTGGCCGTGAGTGGCTTGGAAAGAGTGTGTGGGCTGGCCGGGAGTGGCCTGGCCTGGAGTGTGTGTGTGGGCTGGCCGGGAGTGGCCTGGCCTGGAGTGTGTGTGAGGGCTGGCCGGGAGTGGCCTGGAGTGTGTGTGTGGGCTGGTCGGGAGTGGCCTGGAGTGTGTGTGTGGGCTGGCCGGGAGTGGCCTGGAGTGTGTGTGTGGGATGACCGGGATTGGCCTGGCCTGGAGTGTGTGTGTGGGCTGGCCGGGAGTGGCCTGGAGTGTGTGTGTGGGCTGGCCGGGAGTGGCCTGGAGTGTGTGTGTGGGCTGGCCGGGAGAGGCCGGGAGTGTGTGTGTGGGCTGGCCGGGAGTGGCCTGGAGTGTGTGGGCTGGCCGGGAGTGGCCTGGAGTGTGTGTGTGGGCTGGCTGGGAGTGGCCTGGAGTGTGAGTGTGGACTGGCCGGGAATGGACTGGAGTGTGTGTGTGGGCTGGCCGGGAGTGGCCTGGAGTGTGTGTGTGGGCTGGCCGGGAGTGGCCTGGCCTGGAGTGTGTGTGTGGGATAGCCGGGAGTGGCCTGGAGTGTGTGTGTGAGCTGGCCGGGAGTGGCCTGTAGTGTGTGTCTGGGCTGGCCGTGAGTGGCTTGGAAAGAGTGTGTGGGCTGGCCGGGAGTGGCCTGGCCTGGAGTGTGTGTGTGGGCTGGCCGGGAGTGGCCTGGCCTGGAGTGTGTGTGAGGGCTGGCCGGGAGTGGCCTGGAGTGTGTGTGTGGGCTGGTCGGGAGTGGCCTGGAGTGTGTGTGTGGGCTGGCCGGGAGTGGCCTGGAGTGTGTGTGTGGGATGACCGGGATTGGCCTGGCCTGGAGTGTGTGTGTGGGCTGGCCGGGAGTGGCCTGGAGTGTGTGTGTGGGCTGGCCGGGAGTGGCCTGGAGTGTGTGTGTGGGCTGGCCGGGAGAGGCCGGGAGTGTGTGTGTGGGCTGGCCGGGAGTGGCCTGGAGTGTGTGGGCTGGCCGGGAGTGGCCTGGAGTGTGTGTGTGGGCTGGCTGGGAGTGGCCTGGAGTGTGAGTGTGGACTGGCCGGGAATGGACTGGAGTGTGTGTGTGGGCTGGGGGGGAGTGGCCTGGAGTGTGTGTGTGGGCTGGCCGGGAGTGGCCTGGCCTGGAGTGTGTGTGTGGGATAGCCGGGAGTGGCCTGGAGTGTGTGTGTGAGCTGGCCGGGAGTGGCCTGGAGTGTGTGTGTGGGGTGGCCGGGAGTGGCTTGGAGTGTGTGTGTGGGATGGCCGGGAATGGCCTGGAGTGTGTGTGTGGGCTGGCCGGGAGTGGCCTTGCCTGGAGTGTGTGTGTGGGCTGGCCGGGAGTGGCCTGGAGTGTATGTGTGAGCTGGCCGGGAGTGGCCTGGAGTGTGTGTGTGGGCTGGCCGGGAGTGGCCTTGCCTGGAGTGTGTGTGTGGGCTGGCCGGGAGTGGCCTGGAGTGTGTGTGTGGGCTGGCCGGGGGTGCGCTGGAGTGTGTGTGGGGGCTGGCCGGGAGTGGCCTGGAGTGTGTGTGTGGGCTGGCCGGGATTGGCCTGGAGTGTGTGTGTGGGCTGGCAGGGAGTGGCCTGGAGTGTGTGTGGGGGCTGGCCGGGAGTGGCCTGGAGTGTGTGTGTGGGCTGGCCGGCAGTGGCCTGGAGTGTGTGTGTGGGCTGGCCGGGAGTGGACTGGAGTGTGTGTGTGGGCTGGCCGGGGGTGGGCTGGAGTGTGTGTGGGGGCTGGCCGGGAGTGGCCTGGAGTGTGTGTGTGGGCTGGCCGGGAGTGGCCTGGAGTGTGTGTGTGGGCTGGCCGGGAGTGGCCTGGAGTGTGTGTGTGGGGTGGCCGGGAGTGTGTGTGTGGGATGGCCGGGAGTGGCCTGGAGTGTGTGCGTGGGCTGGCCGGGAGTGTGTGTGTGGGCTGGCTGGGAGTGGCCTGGAGTGTGAGTGTGGACTGGCCGGGAGTGGCCTGGAGTGTGAGTTTGGGCTGGCCGGGAGTGGCCTGGAGTGTGTGTGTGGGCTGGCCGGGAGTGTGTGTGTGGGATGGCCGGGGGTGGCCTGGAGTGTGTGCGTGGGCTGGTCGGGAGTGTGTGTGAGGGCTGGCTGGGAGTGGCCTGGAGTGTGATTGTGGACTGGCCGGGAGTGGCCTGGAGTGTGAGTGTGGGCTGGCCGGGAGTGGCCTGGAGTGTGTGTGTGGGCTGGCCGGGAGTGGCCTGGAGTGTGTGTGTGGGCTGGCCGGGAGTGGCCTGGAGTGTGTGTGTGGGCTGGCCGGGAGTGGCCTGGAGTGTGTGTGTGGGCTGGCCGGGAGTGGCCTGGAGTGTGTGTGTGAGCTGGCCGGGAGTGGCCTGGAGTGTGTGTGTGGGCTGGCCGGGAGTGGCCTGGAGTGTGTGTGTGGGCTGGCCGGGAGTGGCCTGGAGTGTGTGTGTGGGCTGGCCGGGAGTGGCCTGGAGTGTGTGTGTGAGCTGGCCGGGAGTGGCCTGGAGTGTGTGTGTGGGCTGGCTGGGAGTGGCCTGGCCTGGAGTGTGTGTGTGGGCTGGCCGGGTGTGGCCTGGAGTGTGTGTGTGGGCTGCCCTGGAGTGGCCTGGAGTGTGTGTGTGGGCTGGCCGGGAGTGGCCTGGAGTGTGTGTGTGGGCTGGCCGGGAGTGGCCTGGAGTGTGTGTGGGGGCTGGCCGAGAGTGGCCTGGAGTGTGTGTGTGGGCTGGCCGGGAGTGGCCTGGAGCGTGTGTGTGGGCTGGCCGGGAGTGGCCTGCAGTGTGTGTGTGGGCTGGCCGGGAGTGGCCTGGATTGTGTGTGTGGGCTGGCCGGGAGTGGCCTGTAGTGTGTGTGTGGGCTGGCCGTGAGTGGCTTGGAAAGAGTGTGTGGGCTGGCCGGGAGTGGCCTGGCCTGGAGTGTGTGTGTGGGCTGGCCGGGAGTGGCCTGGCCTGGAGTGTGTGTGTGGGCTGGCCGGGAGTGGCCTGGAGTGTGTGTGTGGGCTGGTCGGGAGTGGCCTGGAGTGTGTGTGTGGGCTGGCCGGGAGTGGCCTGGAGTGTGTGTGTGGGATGACCGGGATTGGCCTGGCCTGGAGTGTGTGTGTGGGCTGGCCGGGAGTGGCCTGGAGTGTGTGTGTGGGCTGGCCGGGAGTGGCCTGGAGTGTGTGTGTGGGCTGGCCGGGAGAGGCCGGGAGTGTGTGTCTGGGCTGGCCGGGAGTGGCCTGGAGTGTGTGGGCTGGCCGGGAGTGGCCTGGAGTGTGTGTGTGGGCTGGCTGGGAGTGGCCTGGAGTGTGAGTGTGGACTGGCCGGGAGTGGACTGGAGTGTGTGTGTGGGCTGGCCGGGAGTGGCCTGGAGTGTGTGTGTGGGCTGGCCGGGAGTGGCCTGGCCTGGAGTGTGTGTGTGGGATAGCCGGGAGTGGCCTGGAGTGTGTGTGTGAGCTGGCCGGGAGTGGCCTGGCGTGTGTGTGTGGGGTGGCCGGGAGTGGCTTGGAGTGTGTGTGTGGGATGGCCGGGAATGGCCTGGAGTGTGTGTGTGGACTGGCCGGGAGTGGCCTGGAGTGTGTGTGTGGGCTGGCCGGGAGTGGCCTTGCCTGGAGTGTGTGTGTGGGCTGGCCGGGAGTGGCCTGGAGTGTGTGTGTGAGCTGGCCGGGAGTGGCCTGGAGTGTGTGTGTGGGCTGGCCGGGAGTGGCCTTGCCTCGAGTGTGTGTGTGGGCTGGCCGGGAGTGGCCTGGAGTGTGTGTGTGGGCTGGCCGGGGGTGCGCTGGAGTGTGTGTGGGGGCTGGCCGGGAGTGGCCTGGAGTGTGTGTGTGGGCTGGCCGGGAGTGGCCTGGAGTGTGTGAGTGGGCTGGCAGGGAGTGGCCTGGAGTGTGTGTGGGGGCTGGCCGGGAGTGGCCTGGAGTGTGTGTGTGGGCTGGCCGGGAGTGGCCTGGAGTGTGTGTGTGGGCTGGCCGGGAGTGGCCTGGAGTGTGTGTGTGGGCTGGCCGGGGGTGGGCTGGAGTGTGTGTGGGGGCTGGCCGGGAGTGGCCTGGAGTGTGTGTGTGGGCTGGCCGGGAGTGGCCTGGAGTGTGTGTGTGGGCTGGCCGGGAGTGGCCTGGAGTGTGTGTGTGGGCTGGCCGGGAGTGGCCTGGAGTGTGTGTGTGGGCTGGCCGGGAGTGGCCTGGAGTGTGTGTGTGGGCTGGCCGGGAGTGGCCTGGAGTGTGTGTGTGGGCTGGCCGGGAGTGGCCTGGAGTGTGTGTGTGGGCTGGCCGGGAGTGGCCTGGAGTGTGTGTGTGGGCTGGCCGGGAGTGGCCTGGAGTGTGTGTGTGAGCTGGCCGGGAGTGGCCTGGAGTGTGTGTGTGGGCTGGCTGGGAGTGGCCTGGCCTGGAGGGTGTGTGTGGGCTGGCCGGGAGTGGCCTGGCCTGGAGTGTGTGTGTGGACTGGCCGGGAGTGGCCTGGAGTGTGTGTGTGGGCTGGCCGGGAGTGGCCTGGAGTGTGTGTGTGGGCTGGCCGGGAGTGGCCTGGAGTGTGTGTGTGGGCTGGCCGGGAGTGGCCTGGCCTGCAGTGTGTGTGGGGGCTGGCCGGGAGTGGCCTGGAGTGTGTGTGTGGGCTGGCCGGGAGTAGCCTGGAGTGTGTGAGTGGCCTGGCCGGGAGTGTGTGTGTGGTCTGGCCGTGAGTGGCCTGGAGTGTGTGTGTGGGCTGGCCGGGAGTAGCCTGGAGTGTGTGTGTGGTCTGGCTGGGAGTGGCCTGGAGTGTGTGCGTGGGCTGGCCGGGAGTGGCCTGGAGTGTGTGTGTGGGCTGGCCGGGCCTGGCCAGGAGTGTGTGTGTGGGCTGGCCCGGAGTAGCCTGGAGTGTGTGTGTGGGCTGGCCGGGAGTGGCCTGGAGTGTGTGTTTGGGCTGGCCGGGAGTGGCCTGGAGTGTGTGTGTGGGCTGGCCGTGAGTGGCCTGGAGTGTGTGTGTGGGCTGGCCGGGCGTGGCCTGGAGTGTGTGTGTGGGCTGGCCGGGAGGGGCCTGGAGTGTGTGTATGGGCTGGCCGGGAGTGGCCTGGAGTGTGTGTGTGGTCTGGCCGGGAGTGGCCTGGAGTGTGTGTGTGGGCTGGCCGGGCCTGGCCTGGAGAGTGTGAGTGGGCTGGCCGGGAGTGGCCTGGAGTGTGTGTGTGGGCTGGCCGGGAGTGGCCTGGAGTGTGTGTGTGGGCTGGCCGGGAGTGGCCTGGAGTGTGTGTGTGGGCTGGCTGGGAGTGGCCCGGAGTGTGTGCGTGGGCTGGCCGGGAGTGGCCTGGAGTGTGTGTGTGGGCTGGCCGGGAGTGGCCTGGAGTGTGTGTGTGGGCTGGCCGGGGGTGGGCTGGAGTGTGTGTGGGGGCTGGCCGGGAGTGGCCTGGAGTGTGTGTGTGGGCTGGCCGGGAGTGGCCTGGAGTGTGTGTGTGGGCTGGCCGGGAGTGGCCTGGAGTGTGTGTGTGGGCTGGCCGGGAGTGTGTGTGTGGGATGGCCGGGAGTGGCCTGGAGTGTGTGCGTGGGCTGGCCGGGAGTGTGTGTGTGGGCTGGCTGGGAGTGGCCTGGAGTGTGAGTGTGGACTGGCCGGGAGTGGCCTGGAGTGTGAGTGTGGGCTGGCCGGGAGTGGCCTGGAGTGTGAGTGTGGGCTGGCCGGGAGTGTGTGTGTGGGATGGCCGGGAGTGGCCTGGAGTGTGTGCGTGGGCTGGCCGGGAGTGTGTGTGAGGGCTGGCTGGGCGTGGCCTGGAGTGTGAGTGTGGATTGGCCGGGAGTGGCCTGGAGTGTGAGTGTGGGCTGGCCGGGAGTGGCCTGGAGTGTGTGTGTGGGCTGGCCGGGAGTGGCCTGGAGTGTGTGTGTGGGCTGGCCGGGAGTGGCCTGGAGTGTGTGTGTGGGCTGGCAGTGAGTGGCCTGGAGTGTGTGTGTGGGCTGGCCGGGAGTGGCCTGGAGTGTGTGTGTGGGCTGGCCGGGAGTGGCCTGGAGTGTGTGTGTGGGCTGGCCGGGAGTGGCCTGGAGTGTGTGTGTGGGCTGGCCGGGAGTGGCCTGGAGTGTGTGTGTGGGCTGGCCGGGAGTGGCCTGGAGTGTGTGTGTGAGCTGGCCGGGAGTGGCCTGGAGTGTGTGTGTGGGCTGGCTGGGAGTGGCCTGGCCTGGAGTGTGTGTGTGGGCTGGCCGGGAGTGGCCTGGCCTGGAGTGTGTGTGTGGACTGGCCGGGAGTGGCCTGGAGTGTGTGTGTGGGCTGGCCGGGAGTGGCCTGGAGTGTGTGTGTGGGCTGGCCGGGAGTGGCCTGGCCTGCAGTGTGTGTGGGGGCTGGCCGGGAGTGGCCTGGAGTGTGTGTGTGGGCTAGCCGGGAGTAGCCTGGAGTGTGTGAGTGGCCTGGCCGGGAGTGTGTGTGTGGTCTGGCCGTGAGTGGCCTGGAGTGTGTGTGTGGGCTGGCCGGGAGTAGCCTGGAGTGTGTGTGTGGTCTGGCTGGGAGTGGCCTGGAGTGTGTGCGTGGGCTGGCCGGGAGTGGCCTGGAGTGTGTGTGTGGGCTGGCCGGGCCTGGCCTGGAGTGTGTGTGTGGGCTGGCCGGGAGTAGCCTGGAGTGTGTGTGTGGGCTGGCCGGGAGTGGTCTGGAGTGTGTGTTTGGGCTGGCCGCGAGTGGCCTGGAGTGTGTGTGTGGGCTGGCCGTGAGTGGCCTGGAGTGTGTGTGTGGGCTGGCCGGGCGTGGCCTGGAGTGTGTGTGTGGGCTGGCCGGGAGGGGCCTGGAGTGTGTGTATGGGCTGGCCGGGAGTGGCCTGGAGTGTGTGTGTGGTTTGGCTGGGAGTGGCCTGGAGTGTGTGTGTGGGCTGGCCGGGCCTGGCCTGGAGAGTGTGAGTGGGCTGGCCGGGAGTGGCCTGGAGTGTGTGTGTGGGCTGGCCGGGAGTGGCCTGGAGTGTGTGTGTGGGCTGGCCGGGAGTGGCATGGAGTGTGTGTGTGGTCTGGCTGGGAGTGGCCTGGAGTGTGTGCGTGGGCTGGCCGGGAGTGGCCTGGAGTGTGTGTGTGGGCTGGCCGGGAGTGGCCTTGAGTGTGTGTGTGGGCAGGCCGGGAGTGGCCTGGAGTGTGTGTGTGGGCTGGCCGGGAGTGGCCTGGATTGTGTGTGTGGACTGGCCGGGACAGTCCTGGAGTGTGTGTGTGGGCTGACCGGGAGTGTCCTGGAGTGTGTGTGTGGACTGGCCGGGAGTGGCCTGGATTGTGTGTGTGGACTGGCCGGGAGTGTGTGTGTGGGCTGGCCGGGAGTGGCCTGGAGTGTGTGTGTGGGCTGGCCGGGAGTAGCCTGGAGTGTGTGTGTGGGCTGGCCGGGAGTAGCCTGGAGTGTGTGTGTGGGCTGGTCGGGAGTGGCCAGGAGTGTGTGTGTTGGCTGGCCGGGAGTGGCCTGGAGTGTGTGTGTGGGCTGGCCGGGAGTGGCCTGTAGTGTGTGTGTGGGCT
Source organism: Scyliorhinus torazame (assembly GCF_047496885.1). Classification (NCBI taxonomy): domain Eukaryota; kingdom Metazoa; phylum Chordata; class Chondrichthyes; order Carcharhiniformes; family Scyliorhinidae; genus Scyliorhinus; species Scyliorhinus torazame. The sequence continues at coordinate 17,298,394 of NC_092711.1, forward strand.
GGCCGGGAGTGGCCTGGAGTGTGTGTGTGGGCTGGCCGGGAGTGGCCTGGAGTGTGTGTGTGGGCTGCCCGGGAGTGGCCTGGAGTGTGTGTGTTGGCTGGCCGGGAGTGGCCTGGAGTGTGTGTGTGGGCTGGCCGGGCGTGACCGGGAGTGTGTGTGTGGGCTGGCCGGGAGTGGCCTGGAGTGTGTGTGTGGGCTGGCCGGGAGTGGCCTGGAGTGTGTGTGTGGGCTGGCCGGGCGTGACCGGGAGTGTGTGTGTGTGCTGGCCGGGGGTGGCCTGGAGTGTGTGTGTGGGCTGGCCGGGAGTGGCCTGGAGTGTGTGTGTGGGCTGGCCGGGAGTGGCTTGGAGTGTGTGTGTGGGCTGGCCGGGAGTGACCTGGAGTGTGTGTGTGGGCTAGCCCGGAGTGGCCTGGAGTGTGTGTGTGGGCTGGCTGGGAGTGGGCTGGAGTGTGTGTGTGGGCTGGCCGGGAGTGGCTTGGAGTGTGTGTGTGGGCTGGCCGGGAGTGGCCTGGAGTGTGTGTGTGGGCTGGCCGGGAGTGGCCTGGAGTGTGTGTGTGGGCTGGCCGGGAGTGGCCTGGCCGGGAGTGTGTGTGTGTGCTGGCCGGGAGTGGCCGGGAGTGTGTGTGTGGGCTGGCCGGGCGTGGCTTGGAGTGTGTGTGTGGGCTGGCCGGGAGTGGCCTGGAGTGTGTGCGTGGGCTGGCCGGGAGTGGCCTGGAGTGTGTGTGTGGGCTGGCCGGGAGTGGCCTGGCCTGGAGTGTGTGTGTGGGCTGGCCGGGAGTGGCCTGGAGTGTGTGTGTGGGCTGGCCGGGAGTGGCCTGGAGTGTGTGTGTGGGCTGGCCGGGAGTGGCTTGGAGTGTGTGTGTGGGCTGGCCGGGAGTTGCCTGGAGTGTGTGTGTGGGCTGGCCGGGAGTGGCCTGGAGTGTGTGTGTGGACTGGCCGGGAGTGGCCTGGAGTGTGTGTGTGGGCTGGCCGGGAGTGGCCTGGCCTGGAGTGTGTGTGTGGGCTGGCCGGGAGTGGCCTGGAGTGTGTGTGTGGGCTGGCCGGGAGTGGCCTGGAGTGTGTGTGTGGGCTGGCCGGGAGTTGCCTGGAGTGTGTGTGTGGGCTGGCCGCGAGTAGCCTGGAGTGTGTCTGTAGGCTGGCCGGGAGTAGCCTGGAGTGTGTGTGTGGGCTGGCCGGGAGTTACCTGGTAGTCAGCCAGCAGGAAGAGTTATTCGCGCAGGAGGCCTCCTCCAGTCAGACCCAGTCCACCTCCAGCTCCCTTACAAATCCCTTCACCCTCTCCACGCTGACTGCCCAGTGATACAACAGAAGATTCGGCAGGGCCTGGCCTCCCACCTGCCCCCTCATTGTAGAATCATCTTGCGTATTCTAGAAACTCGCCCCATTTGTTACAGTGTTTCCAGGGAATAATTTACAGTGGTCCCTGGGCAGTATATCATTATTTGCAGTGGTCCCTGGAGAGAATATTTTTTTTCTGCGGTCCTTGGGTTGTATATCATTATTTACAGTGGTCCCTGGGTAGTATATGATTATTTGCAGTGGTCCCTGGGTAGAATATCATTATTTACAGTGGTCCCTGGGCAGTATTTCATTAGTTACAGTGGTCCCTGGGCAGTATTTCATTATTTACAGTGGTCCCTGGGAAGTATATCATTATTTAGTGTGGTCCCTGGGTAGTATATCATTATTTACAGTGGTTCCTGACTAGAATATCATTAGTTACAGTGGTCCCTGAGTAGTATATCATTATTTACAATGGTCCCTGAGTAGAATATCATTATTTACAGTGGTCCCTGGGCAGTATATCATTATTTACAGTGTCGCTGGGCAGTATATCATTATTTACAGTTGCCTTGGGGAGGTAGCATAATTTACAGTGGCCACTGGATCGTATTTCATTATTTACAGTGGTCCCTGGGCAGTATTTTATTAGTTACAGTGGTCCCTGGGAAGTACATCATTATATACAGTGGTCCCTGGGCAGTATTTCATTAGTTACAGTGGTCCCTGGGAAGTATATCATTATTTACAGTGTCCCTGGGTAGAATATCATTATCTTCAGCGGTTCCTGGGTTGTATACCATTATTTACAGTGGCCTTGGGGAGGTAGCATAATTTACTGTGGTCTCTGGGTCGTATTTCATTAGTTACAGTGGTCCCTGGGCAGTATTTCATTAGTTGCAGTGGTCCCTGGGCAGTATTTCATTAGTTACAGTGGTCCCTGGGCAGTATGTCATTATTTACTGTGGTCCCTGGGTCGTATATCATTATTTACAGTGTCCCTGGGTAGTATATCATTATTTACAGTGGTCCCTGGGTAGTATATCATTATTTACAGTGGTCCCTGGGCAGTATATCATTATTTACAGTGGTCCCTGAGTAGAATATCATTATTTACAGTGGCCCCTTGGGTAGAATATCATTATTTATTGTGGTCCCTGGGCAGTATATCATTATTTACAGTCATCCCTTGGTAGATTGTTATCATTTGCAGTGATCATTTGTTAGTATAGCATTTTGTACACGGGTCCCTGAGTAGTATCTCAGTATTTACAGTGGTCCCTTGGAAGCATATCGTTATTCACCGTGGTCCCTGTGTAGTATATCATTATGCACAGTGGTCCCTGGGGAGAATAACATTATATACAGTTGTCCCTAGTTAGTAAATCATTATTTATACTTGTCCCTGGGTAGTATATCATTATTTACAGGGGCCTTGGGTAGTTATCATCATTTACAGTTTTCACTGGATAGTATTTCATTAGTGACAGTGGTCCAGGGGCAGTATTTCATTATTTACAGTCGCCCGTAGTCAGTATATCATTATTTACAGTGGTCTCTGGGTGGTTTATCTTTATTTACAGTGGTCCCCGGGTGGTTTTTCTTTATTTACAGTGATCTCTGGGTGGTTTATCTTTATTTACAGTGGTCCTGGGCGGTTTATCTTTATTTACAGTGGTCTCTGGGTGGTTTATCGTTATTTACAGTGGCCCCTGGGTGGTTTATGTTTATTTACAGTGGTCCCGGGGTGGTTTATCTTTATTTACAGTGGTCTCTGGGTGGTTTATCTTTATTTACAGTGGTCCCTGGGTGGTTTATCTTCACTTACAGTGTTCCCTGGGTGGTTTATCTTTATTTACAGTGGTCTCTGGGTGGTTTATCTTTATTTACGGTGGTCCCTGGGTGGTTTATCTTTATTTACAGTGGTCCCTGGGTGGTTTATCTTTATTTACAGTGGTCCCTGGGTGGTTTATCTTTATTTACAGTGGACCCTGGGTGGTTTATCTTTATTTACAGCGGTCCCTGGGTGTTTTATCTTTATTTACAGTGGTCCCTGGGTGGTTTATCTTTATTTACAGCGGTCCCTGGGTGGTTTATCTTTATTTACAGTGGTCCCTGGGTGGTTTATCTTTATTTACAGTGGTCCCTGGGTGGTTTATCTTTATTTACAGTGGTCCCTGGGAGGTTTATCTTTATTTACAGTGGTCTCTGGGTGGTTTATCTTTATTTCCAGTGGTCCCTGGGTGGTTTTTTCTTTATTTACAGTGGTCTCAGGGTGGTTTATCTTTATTTACAATGGTCCCTGGGTGGTTTATCTTTATTTACAGTGGTCTCTGGGTGGTTTATCTTTATTTACAGTCGTCCCTGGGTGGTTTATCTTTATTTACAGTGGTCCCTGGGTGGTTTATCTTTATTTACAGTGGACCCTGGGTGGTTTATCTTTATTTACAGCGGTCCCTGGGTGGTTTATCTTTATTTACAGTGGTCCCTGGGTGGTTTATCTTTATTTACAGCGGTCCCTGGGTGGTTTATCTTTATTTACAGTGGTCCCTGGGTGGTTTATCTTTATTTACAGCGGTCCCTGGGTGGTTTATCTTTATTTACAGTGGTCCCTGGGTGGTTTATCTTTATTTACAATGGTCTCTGGGTGGTTTATCTTTATTTCCAGTGGTCCCTGGGTGGTTTTTTCTTTATTTACAGTGGTCTCTGGGTGGTTTATCTTTATTTACAGTGGTACCTGGGTGGTTTATCTTTATTTACAGTGGTCCCTGGGTGGTTTATCTTTATTTACAGTGGTCCCTGGGTGGTTTATCTTTATTTACAGTGGTCTCTGGGTGGTTTATCTTTATATACAGTGGTCCCTGGGTGGTTTATCTTTATTTACAGTGGGCCCTGGGTGGTTTATCTTTATTTACAGTGGTACCTGGGTGGTTTATCTTTATTTACAGTGGTCCCTGGGCTGTTTATCTTTATTTACAGTGGTCCCTGGGTGGTTTACCCTTATTTAGAGTGGTCCCTGGGTGGTGTATCTTTATTTACAGTGGTCCCTGCGTGGTTTATCTTTATTTACAGTGGTACCTGGGTGGTTTATCTTTATTTACAGTGGTCCCGGGGTGGTTTATCTTTATTTACAGTGGTCCCTGGGTGGTTTATCTTTATTAACAGTGGTCCCTGGGTGGTTTATCTTTATTTACAGTGGTCTCTGGGTGGTTTATCTTTATTTACAGAGGTCCCTGGGTGGTTTATCTTTATTTACAGTGGTTCCTGGGTGGTTTATCTTTATTTACAGTGGTCCCTGGGTGGTTTATCTCTTTTTACAGTGGTCCCTGGGTGGTTTATCATTATTTACAGTGGTCCCGGGTGGTTTATCTTTATTTACAGTAGTCTCTGGGTGGTTTATCTTTATTTACAGTGGTCCCTGGGTGGCGTATCTTTATTCACAGTGGTCCCTGGGTGGTTTATCTTTATTAACAGTGGTCCCTGGGTGGTTTATCTTTATTTACAGTGGTCCCTGGGTGGTTTATCTTTATTTAAAGTGGTCCCTGGGTGGTTTATCTTTATTTACAGTGTTTCCTGTGAGGTTTATCTTTGTTTACAGTGGTCCCTGGGTGGTTTATCTTTATTTACAGTGATCCCTGGGTGGTGTATCTTTATTTACAGTGGTCCCCGGATGGTTTATCTTTATTTACAGTGGTCCCTGGGTGGTTTATCTTTATTTACAGTGGTCCCCGTGTGGTTTATCTTTATTTACAGTGGTCCCCGGGTGGTTTATCTTTAATTACAGTGGTCCCTGGGTGGTTTATCTTTATTTACAGTATTCTCTGGTTGGTTTATCTTTATTTACAGCGGTCCCTGGGTGGTTTATCTTTATTTACAGTGGTCCCTGGGTGGTTTATCTTTATTTACAGTGGTCCCTGGGTGGTTTATCTTTATTTCCAGTGGTCCCTGGGTGGTTTTTTCTTTATTTACAGTGGTCTCTGTGTGGTTTATCTTCATTTACAGTGGTTCCTGGGTGGTTTATCTTTATTTACAGTGGTCCCTGGGTGGTTTATCTTTATTTACAGTGGTCCCTGGGTGGTTTATCTTTATTTACAGTGGTCTCTGGGTGGTTTATCTTTATATACAGTGGTCCCTGGGTGGTTTATCTTTATTTACAGTGGGCTCTAGGTGGTTTATCTTTATTTACATTTGTACCTGGGTGGTTTATCTTTATTTACAGTGGTCCCTGGGCTGTTTATCTTTATTTACAGTGGTCCCTGTGTGGTTTACCCTTATTTAGAGTGGTCCCTGGGTGGTGTATCTTTATTTACAGTGGTCCCTGCGTGGTTTATCTTTATTTACAGTGGTACCTGGGTGGTTTATCTTTATTTACAGTGGTCCCTGGGTGGTTTATCTTTATTTACAGTGGTCCCTGGGTAGTTTATAGTTATTTACAGTGGTCCCCGGGTGGTTTATCTTTATTTACAGTGGTCTCTGGGTGGTTTATCTTTATTTACAGTGGTCCCTGGGTGGTTTATCTTTATTTACAGTGGTCCCGGGGTGGTTTATCTTTATTTACAGTGGTCCCTGGGTGGTTTATCTTTATTAACAGTGGTCCCTGGGTGGTTTATCTTTATTTACAGTGGTACCTGGGTGGTTTATCTTTATTTACAGTGGTCCCTGGGTGGTTTATCTTTATTTCCAGTGGTCCCTGGGTGGTTTATCTTTATTAACAGTGGTCCCTGGGTGGTTTATCTTTATTTACAGTGGTCTCTGGGTGGTTTATCTTTATTTACAGAGGTCCCTGGGTGGTTTATCTTTATTTACAGTGGTTCCTGGGTGGTTTATCTTTATTTACAGTGGTCCCTGGGTGGTTTATCTCTTTTTACAGTGGTCCCTGGGTGGTTTATCATTATTTACAGTGGTCCCGGGTGGTTTATCTTTATTTACAGTGGTCTCTGGGTGGTTTATCTTTATTTACAGTGGTCCCTGGGTGGCGTATCTTTATTCACAGTGGTCCCTGGGTGGTTTATCTTTATTAACAGTGGTCCCTGGGTGGTTTATCTTTATTTACAGTGGTCCCTGGGTGGTTTATCTTTATTTAAAGTGGTCCCTGGGTGGTTTATCTTTATTTACAGTGTTTCCTGTGAGGTTTATCTTTGTTTACAGTGGTCCCTGGGTGGTTTATCTTTATTTACAGTGATCCCTGGGTGGTGTATCTTTATTTACAGTGGTCCCCGGATGGTTTATCTTTATTTACAGTGGTCCCTGGGTGGTTTATCTTTATTTACAGTGGTCCCCGTGTGGTTTATCTTTATTTACAGTGGTCCCCGGGTGGTTTATCTTTAATTACAGTGGTCCCTGGGTGGTTTATCTTTATTTACAGTATTCTCTGGGTGGTTTATCTTTATTTACAGCGGTCCCTGGGTGGTTCATCTTTATTTACAGTGGTCCCTGGGTGGTTTATCTTTATTTACAGTGGTCCCTGGGTGGTTTATCTTTATTTCCAGTGGTCCCTGGGTGGTTTTTTCTTTATTTACAGTGGTCTCTGTGTGGTTTATCTTTATTTACAGTGGTTCCTGGGTGGTTTATCTTTATTTACAGTGGTCCCTGGGTGGTTTATCTTTATTTACAGTGGTCCCTGGGTGGTTTATCTTTATTTACAGTGGTCTCTGGGTGGTTTATCTTTATATACAGTGGTCCCTGGGTGGTTTATCTTTATTTACAGTGGGCTCTAGGTGGTTTATCTTTATTTACAGTTGTACCTGGGTGGTTTATCTTTATTTACAGTGGTCCCTGGGCTGTTTATCTTTATTTACAGTGGTCCCTGGGTGGTTTACCCTTATTTAGAGTGGTCCCTGGGTGGTGTATCTTTATTTACAGTGGTCCCTGCGTGGTTTATCTTTATTTACAGTGGTACCTGGGTGGTTTATCTTTATTTACAGTGGTCCCTGGGTGGTTTATCTTTATTTACAGTGGTCCCTGGGTAGTTTATAGTTATTTACAGTGGTCCCCGGGTGGTTTATCTTTATTTACAGTGGTCTCTGGGTGGTTTATCTTTATTTACAGTGGTCCCTGGGTGGTTTATCTTTATTTACAGTGGTCCCTGGGTGGTTTATCTTTATTAACAGTGGTCCCTGGGTGGTTTATCTTTATTTACAGTGGTCTCTGTGTGGTTTATCTTTATTTACAGTGGTCCCTGGGTGGTTTATCTTTATTTCCAGTGGTCCCTGGGTGGTTTATCTTTATTTACAGTGGTCCCTGGGTGGTTTATCTCTTTTTACAGTGGTCCCTGGGTGGTTTATCATTATTTACAGTGGTCCCGGGTGGTTTATCTTTATTTACAGTGGTCTCTGGGTGGTTTATCTTTATTTACAGTGGTCCCTGGGTGGCTAATCTTTATTCACAGTGGTCCCTGGGTGGTTTATCTTTATTAACAGTGGTCCCTGGGTGGTTTATCTTTATTTACAGTGGTCCCTGGGTGGTTTATCTTTATTTCCAGTGGTCACTGGGTGGTTTATCTTTATTTACAGTGGTTCCTGTGTGGTTTATCTTTGTTTACAGTGGTCCCTGGGTGGTTTATCTTTATTTACAGTGGTCCCTGGGTGGTTTATCTTTATTTACAGTGGTCCCCGGATGGTTTATCTTTATTTACAGTGGTCCCTGGGTGGTTTATCTTTATTTACAGTGGTCCCCGTGTGGTTTATCTTTATTTCCAGTGGTCCCCGGGTGGTTTATCTTTAATTACAGTGGTCCCTGGGTGGTTTATCTTTATTTACAGTATTCTCTGGGTGGTTTTTCTTTATTTGCAGTGGTCTCTGGGTGGTTTATCTTTATTTACAGTGGTCCCTGGGTGGTTTATCTTTATTTACAGTGGTCCCTGGGCTGTTTATCTTTATTTACAGTGGTCCCTGGGTGGTTTACCCTTATTTACAGTGGTCCCTGGGTGGTGTATCTTTATTTACAGTGGTCCGTGGGTGGTTTATCTTTATTTACAGTGGTACCTGGGTGGTTTATCTTTATTTACAGTGGTCCCTGGGTGGTTTATCTTTATTTACAGTGGTCCCTGGGTGGTTTATCGTTATTTACAGTGGTCCCCGGGTAGTTTATCTTTATTTACAGTGGTCTCTGGGTGGTTTATCTTTATTTACAGGGGTCCCTGTGTGGTTTATCTTTATTTACAGTGGTCCCTGGGTGGTTTATCTTTATTTACAGTGGTCCCTGGGTGGTTTATCTTTATTAACAGTGGTCCCTGGGTGGTTTATCTTTATTTACAGTGGTCCCTGGGTGGTTTATCTTTATTTACAGAGGTCCCTGGGTGGTTTATCTTTATTTACAGTTGTTCCTGGGTGGTTTATCTTTATTTACAGTGGTCCCTGGGTGGTTTATCTTTTTTACAGTGGTCCCTGGGTGGTTTATCATTATTTACAGTGGTCCCGGGTGGTTTATCTTTATTTACAGTGGTCTCTGGGTGGTTTATCTTTATTTACAGTGGTCCCTGGGTGGCTTTTCTTTATTCACAGTGGTCCCTGGGTGGTTTATCTTTATTAACAGTGGTCCCTGGGTGGTTTATCTTTATTTACAGTGGTCCCTGAATGGTTTATCTTTATTTACAGTGGTCCCTGGGTGGTTTATCTTTATTTACAGTGGTTCCTGGGTGGTTTATCTTTGTTTACAGTGGTCCCTTGGTGGTTTATCTTTATTTACAGTGATCCCTGGGTGGTTTATCTTTATTTACAGTGGTCCCCGGGTGGTTTATCTTTATTTACAGTGGTCCCTGGGTGGTTAATCTTTATTTACAGTGGTCTCTGGGTGGATTATCTTTATTTACAGTGGTCCCCGGGTGGTTTATCTTTATTTACAGTGGTCCCCGGGTGGTTTATCTTTATATACAGTGGTCCCTGGGTGACTAATCTTTATTTACAGTGGTACCTGGCTGGTTTATCTTTATTTACAGTGGTCCCCGGATGGTTTATCTTTATTTACAGTGGTCCCTGGGTGGTTTATCTTTTTTTACAGTAGTCCCCGGGTGGTTTATCTTTATTTACAGTCGGCCCTGGGTGGTTTATCTTTATTTACAGTGGTCCCTGGGTGGTTTATCTTTATTTACAGTGGTCCCTGGGCTGTTTATCTTTATTTACAGTGGTCCCTGGGTGGTTCACCCTTATTTACAGTGGTCCCTGGGTGGTGTATCTTTATTTACAGTAGTCCCTGCGTGATTTATCTTTATTTACAGTGGTACCTGGGTGGTTTATCTTTATTTACAGTGGTCCCTGGGTGGTTTATCTTTATTTACAGTGGTCCCTGTGTGGTTTATCTTTATTTACAGTGGTCCCTGGGTGGTTTATCTTTATTAACAGTGGTCCCTGGGTGGTTTATCTTTATTTACAGTGGTCCCTGGGTGGTTTATCTTTATTTACAGAGGTCCCTGGGTGGTTTATCTTTATTTACAGTGGTTCCTGGGTGGTTTATCTTCATTTACAGTGATCCCTGGGTAGTTTATCTTTTTTTACAGTGGTCCCTGGGTGGTTTATCTTTATTTACAGTGGTCCCTGGGTGGTTTATCTTTATTTACAGTGGTTCTTGGGTGGTTTATCTTCATTTACAGTGATCCCTGGGTAGTTTATCTTTTTTTACAGTGGTCCCTGGGTGGTTTATCTTTATTTACAGTGGTCCCTGAGTGGTTTATCTTTATTTACAGTGGTCCCTGGGTGGTTTATCTTTATTTACAGTGATCCCGGGTGGTTTTTCTTTATTTACAGTGGTCTCTGGGTGGTTTATCTTTATTTACAGTGGTCCCTGGGTGGTTTTTTCTTTATTTACAGTGGTCTCTGGGTGGTTTATTTTTATTTACAGTGGTTCCTGGGTGGTTTATCTTTATTTACAGTGGTCCCTGGGTGGTTTATCTTTATTTACAGTGGTCCCTGGGTGGTTTATCTTTATTTACAGTTGTCTCTGGGTGGTTTATCTTTATATACAGTGGTCCCTGGGTGGTTTATCTTTATTTACAGTGGGCCCTAGGTGGTTTATCTTTATTTACAGTTGTACCTGGGTGGTTTATCTTTATTTACAGTGGTCCCTGGGCTGTTTATCTTTATTTACAGTGGTCCCTGGGTGGTTTACCCTTATTTAGAGTGGTCCCTGGGTGGTGTATCTTTATTTACAGTGGTCCCTGCGTGGTTTATCTTTATTTACAGTGGTACCTGGGTGGTTTATCTTTATTTACAGTGGTCCCTGGGTGGTTTATCTTTATTTACAGTGGTCCCTGGGAAGTTTATAGTTATTTACAGTGGTCCCCGGGTGGTTTATCTTTATTTACAGTGGTCTCTGGGTGGTTTATCTTTATTTACAGTGGTCCCTGGGTGGTTTATCTTTATTTACAGTGGTCCCTGGGAAGTTTATAGTTATTTACAGTGGTCCCTGGGTGGTTTATCTTTAGTTACAGTGGTCCCGGGGTGGTTTATCTTTATTTACAGTGGTCCCTGGGTGGTTTATCTTTATTAACAGTGGTCCCTGGGTGGTTTATCTTTATTTACAGTGGTCTCTGTGTGGTTTATCTTTATTTACAGTGGTCCCTGGGTGGTTTATCTTTATTTCCAGTGGTCCCTGGGTGGTTTATCTTTATTTACAGTGGTCCCTGGGTGGTTTATCTCTTTTTACAGTGGTCCCTGGGTGGTTTATCATTATTTACAGTGGTCCCGGGTGGTTTATCTTTATTTACAGTGGTCTCTGGGTGGTTTATCTTTATTTACAGTGGTCCCTGGGTGGCTTATCTTTATTCACAGTGGTCCCTGGGTGATTTATCTTTATTAACAGTGGTCCCTGGGTGGTTTAACTTTATTAACAGTGGTCCCTGGGTGGTTTATCTTTATTTCCAGTGGTCACTGGGTGGTTTATCTTTATTTACAGTGGTTCCTGTGTGGTTTATCTTTGTTTACAGTGGTCCCTGGGTGGCTTATCTTTATTTACAGTGGTCCCTGGGTGGTTTATCTTTATTTACAGTGGTCCCCGGATGGTTTATCTTTATTTACAGTGGTCCCTGGGTGGTTTATCTTTATTTACAGTGGTCCCCGTGTGGTTTATCTTTATTTACAGTGGTCCCCGGGTGGTTTATCTTTAATTACAGTGGTCCCTGGGTGGTTTATCTTTTTTTACAGTAGTCCCCGGGTGGTTTATCTTTATTTACAGTGGGCCCCGGGTGGTTTATCTTTATTTACAGTGGTCCCTGGGTGGTTTATCTTTATTTACAGTGGTCCCTGGGCTGTTTATCTTTATTTACAGTGGTCCCTGGGTGGTTCACCCTTATTTACAGTGGTCCCTGGGTGGTGTATCTTTATTTACAGTAGTCCCTGCGTGATTTATCTTTATTTACAGTGGTACCTGGGTGGTTTATCTTTATTTACAGTGGTCCCTGGGTGGTTTATCTTTATTTACAGTGGTCCCTGGGTGGTTTATCTTTATTTACAGTTGTCCCTGGGTGGTTTATCTTTATTTACAGTGATCCCGGGTGGTTTTTCTTTATTTACAGTGGTCTCTGGGTGGTTTATCTTTATTTACAGTGGTCCCTGGGTGGTTTTTTCTTTATTTACAGTGGTCTCTGGGTGGTTTATCTTTATTTACAGTGGTTCCTGGCTGGTTTATCTTTATTTACAGTGGTCCCTGGGTGGTTTATCTTTATTTACAGTGGTCCCTGGGTGGTTTATCTTTATTTACATTGGTCTCTGGGTGGATTATCTTTATATACAGTGGTCCCTGGGTGGTTTATCTTTATTTACAGTGGGCCCTAGGTGGTTTATCTTTATTTACAGTTGTACCTGGGTGGTTTATCTTTATTTACAGTGGTCCCTGGGCTGTTTATCTTTATTTACAGTGGTCCCTGAGTGGTTTACCCTTATTTAGAGTGGTCCCTGGGTGGTGTATCTTTATTTACAGTGGTCCCTGCGTGGTTTACCTTTATTTACAGTGGTGCCTGGGTGGTTTATCTTTATTTACAGTGGTCCCTGGGTGGTTTATCTTTATTTACAGTGGTCCCTGGGTAGTTTATAGTTATTTACAGTGGTCCCCGGGTGGTTTATCTTTATTTACAGTGGTCTCTGGGTCGTTTATCTTTATTTACAGTGGTCCCTGGGTGGTTTATCTTTATTTACAGTGGTCCCGGGGTGGTTTATCTTTATTTACAGTGGTCCCTGGGTGGTTTATCTTTATTAACAGTGGTCCCTGGGTGGTTTATCTTTATTTACAGTGGTCTCTGTGTGGTTTATCTTTATTTACAGTGGTCCCTGGGTGGTTTATCTTTATTTCCAGTGGTCCCTGGGTGGTTTATCTTTATTTACAGTGGTCCCTGGGTGGTTTATCTCTTTTTACAGTGGTCCCTGGGTGGTTTATGATGATTTACAGTGGTCCCGGGTGGTTTATCTTTATTTACAGTGGTCTCTGGGTGGTTTATCTTTATTTACAGTGGTCCCTGGGTGGCTTATCTTTATTCACAGTGGTCCCTGGGTGGTTTATCTTTATTAACAGTGGTCCCTGGGTGGTTTATCTTTATTTACAGTGGTCCCTGGGTGGTTTATCTTTATTTCCAGTGGTCACTGGGTGGTTTATCTTTATTTACAGTGGTTCCTGTGTGGTTTATCTTTGTTTACAGTGGTCCCTGGGTGGTTTATCTTTATTTACAGTGGTCCCTGGGTGGTTTATCTTTATTTACAGTGGTCCCCGGATGGTTTATCTTTATTTACAGTGGTCCCTGGGTGGTTTATCTTTATTTACAGTGGTCCCCGTGTGGTTTATCTTTATTTACAGTGGTCCCCGGGTGGTTTATCTTTAATTACAGTTGTCCCTGGGTGGTTTATCTTTATTTACAGTATTCTCTGGGTGGTTTTTCTTTATTTGCAGTGGTCTCTGGGTGGTTTATCTTTATTTACAGTGGTCCCTGGGTGGTTTATCTTTATTTACAGTGGTCCCTGGGCTGTTTATCTTTATTTACAGTGGTCCCTGGGTGGTTTACCCTTATTTACAGTGGTCCCTGGGTGGTGTATCTTTATTTACAGTGGTCCGTGGGTGGTTTATCTTTATTTACAGTGGTACCTGGGTGGTTTATCTTTATTTACAGTGGTCCCTGGGTGGTTTATCTTTATTTACAGTGGTCCCTGGGTGGTTTATCGTTATTTACAGTGGTCCCCGGGTAGTTTATCTTTATTTACAGTGGTCTCTGGGTGGTTTATCTTTAATTACAGGGGTCCCTGTGTGGTTTATCTTTATTTATAGTGGTCCCTGGGTGGTTTATCTTTATTTACAGTGGTCCCTGGGTGGTATATCTTTATTAACAGTGGTCCCTGGGTGGTTTATCTTTATTTACAGTGGTCCCTGGGTGGTTTATCTTTATTTACAAAGGTCCCTGGGTGGTTTATCTTTATTTACAGTAGTTCCTGGGTGGTTTATCTTTATTTACAGTGGTCCCTGGGTGGTTTATCTTTTTTACAGTGGTCCCTGGGTGGTTTATCATTATTTACAGTGGTCCCGGATGGTTTATCTTTATTTACAGTGGTCTCTGGGTGGTTTATCTTTATTTACAGTGGTCCCTGGGTGGCTTTTCTTTATTCACAGTGGTCCCTGGGTGGTTTATCTTTATTAACAGTGGTCCCTGGGTGGTTTATCTTTATTTACAGTGGTCCCTGAATGGTTTATCTTTATTTACAGTGGTCCCTGGGTGGTTTATCTTTATTTACAGTGGTTCCTGGGTGGTTTATCTTTGTTTACAGTGGTCCCTGGGTGGTTTATCTTTATTTACAGTGATCCCTGGGTGGTTTATCTTTATTTACAGTGGTCCCCGGGTGGTTTATCTTTATTTACAGTGGTCCCTGGGTGGTTTATCTTTATTTACAGTGGTCTCTGGGTGGTTTATCTTTATTTACAGTGGTCCCCGGGTGGTTTATCTTTATTTACAGTGGTCCCCGTGTGGTTTATCTTTATATACAGTGGTCCCTGGGTGATTAATCTTTATTTACAGTGGTACCTGGCTGGTTTATCTTTATTTACAGTGGTCCCCGGATGGTTTATCTTTATTTACAGTGGTCCCTGGGTGGTTTATCTTTTTTTACAGTAGTCCCCGGGTGGTTTATCTTTATTTACAGTGGGCCCTGGGTGGTTTGTCTTTATTTACAGTGGTCCCTGGGTGGTTTATCTTTATTTACAGTGGTCCCTGAGCTGTTTATCTTTATTTACAGTGGTCCCTGGGTGGTTCACCCTTATTTACAGTGGTCCCTGGGTGGTGTATCTTTATTTACAGTAGTCCCTGCGTGATTTATCTTTATTTACAGTGGTACCTGGGTGGTTTATCTTTATTTACAGTGGTCCCTGGGTGGTTTATCTTTATTTACAGTGGTCCCTGTGTGGTTTATCTTTATTTACAGTGGTCCCTGGGTGGTTTATCTTTATTAACAGTGGTCCCTGGGTGGTTTATCTTTATTTACAGTGGTCCCTGGGTGGTTTATCTTTATTTACAGAGGTCCCTGGGTGGTTTATCTTTATTTACAGTGGTTCCTGGGTGGTTTATCTTCATTTACAGTGATCCCTGGGTAGTTTATCTTTTTTTACAGTGGTCCCTGGGTGGTTTATCTTTATTTACAGTGGTCCCTGGGTGGTTTATCTTTATTTACAGTGGTCCCTGGGTGGTTTATCTTTATTTACAGTGATCCCGGGTGGTTTTTCTTTATTTACAGTGGTCTCTGGGTGGTTTATCTTTATTTACAGTGGTCCTGGGTGGCTTATCTTTATTCACAGTGGTCCCTGGGTGGTTTATCTTTATTTACAGGGGTCCCTGTGTGGTTTATCTTTATTTACAGTGGTCCCTGGGTGGTTTATCTTTATTTACAGTGGTCCCTGGGTGGTTTATCTTTATTTACAGTGGTTCCTGGGTGGTTTATCTTTATTTACAGTGGTCCCCGTGTGGTTTATCTTTAATTACAGTGGTCCCTGGGTGTTTTATCTTTATTTACAGTGGTCCCTGGGTGGTTTATCTTTATTTACAGTGGTCCCTGGGTGGTGTATCTTTATTTACAGTGGTCTCTGGGTGGTTTATCTTTATTTACAATGGTCCCTGGGTGGTTTATCTTTACTTACAGTGGTCCCTGGGTGGCTTATCCTTATTCACAGTGGTCCCTGGGTGGCTTATCTTTATTCACAGTGGTCCCTGGGTGGTTTGTCTTTATTTACAGGGGTCCCTGTGTGGTTTATCTTAATTTACAGTGGTCCCTGGGTGGTTTATCTTTATTTACAGTGGTCCCTGGGTGGTTTATCTTTATTTACAGTGGTTCCTGGGTGGTTTTTCTTTGTTTACAGTGGGCCCTGGGTGGTTTGTCTTTATTTCCAGTGGTCCCTGGGTGGTTTATCTTTATTTACAGTGGTCTCTGGGTGGTTTATCTTTATTTACAGTGGTTCCTGGGTGGTTTTTCTTTGTTTACAGTGGTCCCTGGGTGGTTTATCTTTATTTACAGTGGTCCCTGGGTGGTTTATCTTTATTTACAGTGGTCCCTGTGTGGTTTATCTTTATTTACAGTGGTCCCTGGGTGGTTTATCTTTATTTACAGTGATCCCCGGGTGTTTTATCTTTATTTACAGTGGTCTCTGGGTGGTTTATCTTTATTTACAGTGGTCCCTGGGTGGTTTATCATTATTTACAGTGGTCCCTGGGTGGTTTATCTTTATTTACAGTGGTCCCCGTGTGGTTTATCTTTAATTA
Source organism: Scyliorhinus torazame (assembly GCF_047496885.1). NCBI lineage: Eukaryota > Metazoa > Chordata > Chondrichthyes > Carcharhiniformes > Scyliorhinidae > Scyliorhinus > Scyliorhinus torazame. The sequence goes on from NC_092711.1 coordinate 17,314,391, forward strand.
CAGTGGTCCCTGGGTGGTTTATCTTTATTTACAGTGGTCCCTGGGTGGTTTATCTTTATTTACAGTGGTCCCTGGGTGGTGTATCTTTATTTACAGTGGTATCTGGGTGGTTTATCTTTATTTACAGTGGTCCCTGGGTGGTTTATCTTTATTTACAGTGGTCCCTGCGTGGTTTATCTTTATTTACAATGGTCCCTGGGTGGTTTATCTTTATTTACAGTGGTCCCCGGGTCGTTTATCTTTATTTACAGTGGTCTCTGGGAGGTTTATCTTTATTTACAGTGGTCACTGGGTGGTTTATCTTTATTTACAGTGGTCCCTGCGTGGTTTATCTTTATTTACAGTGGTCCCTGCGTGGTTTATCTTTATTTACAGTGGACCCTGGGTGGTTTATCTTTATTTACAGTGGTCCCTGCGTGGTTTATCTTTATTTACAATGGACCCTGGGTGGTATATCTTTATTTACAATGGTCCCTGGGTGGTTTATCTTTATTTACAGTGGTCCCCGTGTGGTTTATCTTTATTTACAGTGGTCTCTGGGAGGTTTATCTTTATTTACAGTGGACCCTGAGTGGATCATCTTTATTTACAGTGGTCACTGGGTGGTTTATCTTTAGTAACAGTGGTCCCCGTGTGGTTTATCTTTATTTACAGTGGACCCTGGGAGGTTTATCTTTATTTACAGTGGTCTCTGGTGGTTTATCATTATTTACAGTGGTCCCTGGATGGTTTATCTTTATTTACAGTGGACCCTGGGTGGTTTATCTTTATTTACAGTGGTCCCTGGGTGGTTTATCTTTATTTACAGTGGTCTCCGTGTGGTTTATCTTTATTTACAGTGGTTCCTGGGTGGTTTATCTTTATTTACAGTGGTTCCTGGGTGGTTTATCTTTATTTACAGTGGTCCCTGGGTGGTTTATCTTTATTTACAGTGGTCCCTGGGCTGTTTGTCTTTATTTACAGTGGTCCCTGGGTGGTTTACCCTTATTTACAGTGGTCCCTGGGTGGTGTATCTTTATTTACAGTGGTCCGTGGGTGGTTTATCTTTATTTACAGTGGTCCCTGGGTGGTTTATCTTTATTTACAGTGGTTCCTGGGTGGTTTATCTTTATTTACAGTGGTCCCCGGGTGGTTTATCTTTATTTGCAGTGGTCCCTGGGTGGTTAATCTTTATTTACAGTGGTTCCTGGGTGGTTTATCTTTATTTACAGTGGTCCCCGCGTGGTTTATCTTTATTTACAGTGGTCCCTGGGTGGTTAATCTTTATTTACAGTGGTCTCTGGGTGGTTTATCTTTATTTACAGTGGTCCCCGGGTGGTTTTTCTTTATTTACAGTGGTCATTGGGTGGTTTATCTTTATTTACAGTGGTCCCCGGGTGGTTTATCTTTATTTACAGTGGTCCCTGGGTGGTTTATCTTTATTTACCGTGGTCCCTGGGTGATTAATCTTTATTTAAAGTGGTCCCTGGGTGGTTTATCTTTATTTTCAGTGGTCCCCGGGTGGTTTATCTTTATTTACAGTGGTCCCTGGGTGGTTTATCTTTATTTACAGTGGTCTCTGGGTGGTTTTTCTTTATTTACAGTGGTCCCTGGGTGGTTTATCTTTATTTACAGTGGTCCCCGGGTGGTTTATCTTTAATTACAGTGGTCCCTGGGTGGTTTATCTTTATTTACAGTGGTCTCTGGCTGGTTTATCTTTATTTACAGTGGTCCCCGGATGGTTTATCTTTATTTACAGTGGTCCCAGGGTGGTTTATCTTTATTTACAGTGGTCCCCGGGTGGTTTATCTTTAATTACAGTGGTCCCTGGGTGGTTTATCTTTATTTACAGTGGTCTCTGGGTGGTTTTTCTTTATTTACAGTGGTCTCTGGGTGGTTTATCTTTATTTAAAGTGGTCCCTGGGTGGTTAATCTTTATTTACAGTGGTATCTGGGTGGTTTATCTTTATTTACAGTGGTCCCTGGGTGGTTTATCTTTATTAACAGTGGACCCTGGGTGGTATATCTTTATTTACAATGGTCCCTGGGAGGTTTATCTTTATTTACAGTGGTCCCTGGGAGGTTTATCTTTATTTACAGTGGACCCTGGGTGGATTATCTTTATTTACAGTGGTCACTGGGTGGTTTATCTTTAGTAACAGTGGTCCCCGTGTGGTTTATCTTTATTTACAGTGGACCCTGGGAGGTTTATCTTTATTTACAGTGGTCTATGGATGGTTTATCTTTATTTACTGTGGACCCTGGGTGGTTTGTCTTTATTTACAGTGGTCCCTGGGTGGTTTATCTTTATTTACAGTGGTCCCTGGGTGGTTTATCTTTATTTACAGTGGTCCCTGGGTGGTTTATCGTTATTTACAGTGGTCCCCGGGTAGTTCATCTTTATTTACAGTGGTCTCTGGGTGGTTTATCTTTATTTACAGGGATCCCTGTGTGGTTTATCTTTATTTACAGTGGTCCCTGGGTGATTTATCTTTATTTACAGTGGTCCCTGGGTGGTTTATCTTTATTAACAGTGGTCCCTGGGTGGTTTATCTTTATTTACAGTGGTCCCTGGGTGGTTTATCTTTATTTACAGAGGTCCCTGGGTGGCTTATCTTTATTTACAGTGGTTCCTGGGTGGTTTATCTTTATTTACAGTGGTCCCTGGGTGGTTTATCTTTTTTTACAGTGGTCCCTGGGTGGTTTATCATTATTTACAGTTTCCCGGGTGGTTTATCTTTATTTACAGTGGTCTCTGGGTGGTTTATCTTTATTTACAGTGGTCCCTGGGTGGCTTATCTTTATTCACAGTGGTCCCTGGGTGGTTTATCTTTATTAACAGTGGTCCCTGGGTGGTTTATCTTTATTTACAGTGGTCCCTGGGTGGTTTATCTTTATTTACAGTGGTCCCTGGGTGGTTTATCTTTATTTACAGTGGTTCCTGGGTGGTTTATCTTTGTTTACAGTGGTCCCTGGGTGGTTTATCTTTATTTACAGTGATCCCTGGGTGGTTTATCTTTATTTACAGTGGTCCCCGGGTGGTTTATCTTTATTTACAGTGGTCCCTGGGTGGTTTATCTTTATTTACAGTGGTCTCTGGGTGGTTTATCTTTATTTACAGTGGTCCCCGGGTGGTTTATCTTTATTTACAGTGGTCCCCGGGTGGTTTATCTTTATTTACAGTGGTCCCTGGGTGATTAATCTTTATTTACAGTGGTACCTGGCTGGTTTATCTTTATTTACAGTGGTCCCCGGATGGTTTATCTTTATTTACAGTGGTCCCTGGGTGGTTTATCTTTATTTAAAGTAGTCCCCGGGTGGTTTATCTTTATTTACAGTGGGCGCTTGGTGGTTTATCTTTATTTACAGTGGTCCCTGGGTGGTTTATCTTTATTTACAGTGGTCCCTGGGCTGTTTATCTTTATTTACAGTGGTCCCTGGGTGGTTCACCCCTTTTTACAGTGGTCCCTGGGTGGTGTATCTTTATTTACAGTGGTCCCTGCGTGATTTATCTTTATTTACAGTGGTACCTGGGTGGTTTATCTTTATTCACAGTGGTCCCTGGGTGGTTTATCTTTATTTACAGTGGTCCCTGTGTGGTTTATCTTTATTTACAGTGGTCCCTGGGTGGTTTATCTTTATTTACAGTGGTCCCCGGGTGGTTTATCTTTATTTACAGTGGTCTCTGGGTGGTTTTTCTTTGTTTACAGTGGTCCCTGGGTGGTTTATCTTTATTTACAGTGGTCCCTGGGTGGTTTATCTTTATTTACAGTGGTCCCTGTGTGGCTTATCTTTATTCACAGTGGTCTCTGGGTGGTTTATCTTTATTAACAGTGGTCCCTGGGTGGTTTATCTTTATTTACATTGGTCCCTGGGTGGTTTATCTTTATTTACAGTGGTCCCTGGGTGGTTTATCTTTATTTACAGTGGTTCCTGGGTGGTTTATCTTTGTTTACAGTGGTCCCTGGGTGGTTTATCTTTATTTACAGTGATCCCTGGGTGGTTTATCTTTATTTACAGTGGTCCCCGGGTGGTTTATCTTTATTTACAGTGGTCCCTGGGTGGTTTATCTTTATTTACAGTGGTCTCTGGGTGGTTTATCTTTATTTACAGTGGTCCCCGGGTGGTTTATCTTTATTTACAGTGGTCCCCGGGTGGTTTATCTTTATTTACAGTGGTCCCTGGGTGATTAATCTTTATTTACAGTGGTACCTGGCTGGTTTATCTTTATTTACAGTGGTCCCCGGATGGTTTATCTTTATTTACAGTGGTCCCTGGGTGGTTTATCTTTATTTAAAGTAGTCCCCGGGTGGTTTATCTTTATTTACAGTAGGCCCTTGGTGGTTTATCTTTATTTACAGTGGTCACTGGGTGGTTTATCTTTATTTACAGTGCTCCCTGGGCTGTTTATCTTTATTTACAGTGGTCCCTGGGTGGTTCACCCTTATTTACAGTGGTCCCTGGGTGGTGTATCTTTATTTACAGTGGTCCCTGCGTGATTTATCTTTATTTACAGTGGTACCTGGGTGGTTTATCTTTATTTACAGTGGTCCCTGGGTGGTTTATCTTTATTTACAGTGGTCCCTGTGTGGTTTATCTTTATTTACAGTGGTCCCTGGGTGGTTTATCTTTATTAACAGTGGTCCCTGGGTGGTTTATCTTTATTTACAGTGGTCCCTGGGTGGTTTATCTTTATTTACAGAGGTCCCTGGGTGGTTTATCTTTATTTACAGTGGTTCCTGGGTGGTTTGTATTTATTTACAGTGATCCCTGGGTAGTTTATCTTTTTTTACAGTGGTCCCTGGGTGGTTTATCATTATTTACAGTGGTCCCGGGTGGTTTATCTTTATTTACAGTGGTCTCTAGGTGGTTTATCTTTATTTACAGTGGTCCTGGGTGGCTTATCTTTATTCACAGTGGTCCCTGGGTGGTTTATCTTTATTAACAGTGGTCCTTGGGTGGTTTATCTTTATTTACAGTGGTCCCTGGGTGGTTTATCTTTATTTACAGTGGTCCCCGGGTGGTTTATCTTTATTTACAGTGGTCCCTGGGTGGTTTATCTTTATTTACAGTGGTCTCTGGGTGGTTTATCTTTATTTCCAGTGGTCCCTGGGTGGTTTATCTTTATTTACAGTGGTCCCTGGGTGGTTTATCTTTATTAACAGTGGTCGCTGGGTGGTTTATCTTTATTTACAGTGGTCCCTGGGTGTTTTATCTTTATTTACAGTGGTCCCCGGGTGGTTTATCTTTATTTACAGTGGTCCGTGGGTAGTTTATCTTTATTCACAGTGGTCCCTGGGTGGTTTATCTTTATTTACAGTGGTTCCTGGGTGGTTTATCTTTATTTACAGTGGTCCCCGGGTGGTTTATCTTTATTTACAGTGGTCCGTGGGTAGTTTATCTTTATTCACAGTGGTCCCCGGGTGGTTTATCTTTATTTACAGTGGTTCCTGGGTGGTTTATCTTTATTTACAGTGGTCCTGGGTGGCTTATCTTTATTCACAGTGGTCCCTGGGTGGTTTATCTTTATTAACAGTGGTCCTTGGGTGGTTTATCTTTATTTACAGTGGTCCCCGGGTGGTTTATCTTTATTTACAGTGGTCTCTAGGTGGTTTATCTTTATTTACAGTGGTCCTGGGTGGCTTATCTTTATTCACAGTGGTCCCTGGGTGGTTTATCTTTATTAACAGTGGTCCTTGGGTGGTTTATCTTTATTTACAGTGGTCCCTGGGTGGTTTATCTTTATTTACAGTGGTCCCCGGGTGGTTTATCTTTATTTACAGTGGTCCCTGGGTGGTTTATCTTTATTTACAGTGGTCTCTGGGTGGTTTATCTTTATTTACAGTGGTCCCCGGGTGGTTTATCTTTATTTACAGTGGTCCGTGGGTAGTTTATCTTTATTTACAGTGGTCCGTGGGTAGTTTATCTTTATTCACAGTGGTCCCTGGGTGGTTTATCTTTATTTACAGTGGTTCCTGGGTGGTTTATCTTTATTTACAGTGGTCCCCGGGTGGTTTATCTTTATTTACAGTGGTCCGTGGGTAGTTTATCTTTATTCACAGTGGTCCCTGGGTGGTTTATCTTTATTTACAGTGGTTCCTGGGTGGTTTATCTTTATTTACAGTGGTCCCCGGGTGGTTTATCTTTATTTACAGTGGTCCCTGGGTGGTTAATCTTTATTTACAGTGGTCTCTGGGTGGTTTATCTTTATTTACAGTGGTCCCCGGGTGGTTTATCTTTATTTACAGTGGTCCCCGGGTGGTTTATCTTTATTTACAGTGGTCCCTGGGTGATTAATCTTTATTTACAGTGGTACCTGGCTGGTTTATCTTTATTTACAGTGGTCCCCGGATGGTTTATCTTTATTTACAGTGGTCCCTGGGTGGTTTATCTTTATTTAAAGTAGTCCCCGGGTGGTTTATCTTTATTTACAGTAGGCCCTTGGTGGTTTATCTTTATTTACAGTGGTCACTGGGTGGTTTATCTTTATTTACAGTGGTCCCTGGGCTGTTTATCTTTATTTACAGTGGTCCCTGGGTGGTTCACCCTTATTTACAGTGGTCCCTGGGTGGTGTATCTTTATTTACAGTGGTCCCTGCGTGATTTATCTTTATTTACAGTGGTACCTGGGTGGTTTATCTTTATTTACAGTGGTCCCTGGGTGGTTTATCTTTATTTACAGTGGTCCCTGTGTGGTTTATCTTTATTTACAGTGGTCCCTGGGTGGTTTATCTTTATTAACAGTGGTCCCTGGGTGGTTTATCTTTATTTACAGTGGTCCCTGGGTGGTTTATCTTTATTTACAGAGGTCCCTGGGTGGTTTATCTTTATTTACAGTGGTCCGTGGGTAGTTTATCTTTATTCACAGTGGTCCCTGGGTGGTTTATCTTTATTTACAGTGGTTCCTGGGTGGTTTATCTTTATTTACAGTGGTCCCCGGGTGGTTTATCTTTATTTACAGTGGTCCCTGGGTGGTTAATCTTTATTTACAGTGGTCTCTGGGTGGTTTATCTTTATTTACAGTGGTCCCCGGGTGGTTTATCTTTATTTACAGTGGTCCCCGGGTGGTTTATCTTTATTTACAGTGGTCCCTGGGTGATTAATCTTTATTTACAGTGGTACCTGGCTGGCTTATCTTTATTCACAGTGGTCCCTGGGTGGTTTATCTTTATTAACAGTGGTCCTTGGGTGGTTTATCTTTATTTACAGTGGTCCCCGGGTGGTTTATCTTTATTTACAGTGGTCTCTAGGTGGTTTATCTTTATTTACAGTGGTCCTGGGTGGCTTATCTTTATTCACAGTGGTCCCTGGGTGGTTTATCTTTATTAACAGTGGTCCTTGGGTGGTTTATCTTTATTTACAGTGGTCCCTGGGTGGTTTATCTTTATTTACAGTGGTCCCCGGGTGGTTTATCTTTATTTACAGTGGTCCCTGGGTGGTTTATCTTTATTTACAGTGGTCTCTGGGTAGTTTATCTTTATTTACAGTGGTCCCCGGGTGGTTTATCTTTATTTACAGTGGTCCGTGGGTAGTTTATCTTTATTTACAGTGGTCCGTGGGTAGTTTATCTTTATTCACAGTGGTCCCTGGGTGGTTTATCTTTATTTACAGTGGTTCCTGGGTGGTTTATCTTTATTTACAGTGGTCCCCGGGTGGTTTATCTTTATTTACAGTGGTCCGTGGGTAGTTTATCTTTATTCACAGTGGTCCCTGGGTGGTTTATCTTTATTTACAGTGGTTCCTGGGTGGTTTATCTTTATTTACAGTGGTCCCCGGGTGGTTTATCTTTATTTACAGTGGTCCCTGGGTGGTTAATCTTTATTTACAGTGGTCTCTGGGTGGTTTATCTTTATTTACAGTGGTCCCCGGGTGGTTTTTCTTTATTTACAGTGGTCTCTGGGTGGTTTATCTTTATTTACAGTGGTCCCTGCGTGGTTTATCTTTATTTACAGTGGACCCTGGGTGGTATATCTTTATTTACAATGGTCCCTGGGAGGTTTATCTTTATTTACAGTGGTCCCCGGGTGGTTTATCTTTATTTACAGTGGTCCCTGGGAGCTTTATCATTATTTACAGTGGACCCTGGGTGGATTATCTTTATTTACAGTGGTCACTGGGTGGTTTATCTTTAGTAACAGTGGTCCCCGTGTGGTTTATCTTTATTTACAGTGGACCCTGGGAGGTTTATCTTTATTTACAGTGGTCTATGGATGGTTTATCTTTATTTACTGTGGACCCTGGGTGGTTTGTCTTTATTTACAGTGGTCCCTGGGTGGTTTATCTTTATTTACAGTGGTCTCTGGGTGGTTTGTCTTGATTTACAGTGGTCCCTGGGTGGTTTATCTTTATTTACAGTGGTCTCTGGGTGGTTTATCTTTATTTACAGTGGTTCCCGGGTGGTTTATCTTTATTTACCGTGGTTCCTTGGTGGTTTATCTTTATTTACAGTGGGCCCTGGGTGGTTTATCTTTATTTGCAGTGGTCCCTGGGAGGTTTATCTTTATTTACAGTGGTCCCTGGGCTGTTTATCTTTATTTACAGTGGTCCCTGGGTGGTTTATCTTTATTTACAGTGGTTCCCGGGTGGTTTATCTTTATTTACCGTGGGTCCTGGGTGGTTTATCTTTATTTACAGTGGGCCCTGGGTGGTTTATCTTTATTTACAGTGGTCCCTGGGTGGTTTATCTTTATTTACAGTGGCCCCTGGGCTGTTTATCTTTATTTACAGTGGTCCCTGGGTGGTTTACCCTTATTTACAGTGGTCCCTGGGTGGTGTATCTTTATTTACAGTGGTCCCTGGGCGGTTCATCTTTATTTACAGTGGTACCTGGGTGGTTTATCTTCATTTACAGTGGTCCCTGGGTGGTTTATCTTTATTTACAGTGGTCCCTGGGTGGTTTATCGTTATTTACAGTGGTCCCCGGGTGGTTTATCTTTATTTACAGTGGTCTCTGGGTGGTTTATCTTTATGTACAGTGGTCCCTGGGTGGTTTATCTTTATTTTCAGTGGTCCCTGGGTGGTTTATCTTTATTTACAGTGGTCCCTGGGTGGTTTATCTTTATTAACAGTGGTCCCTGGGTGGTTTATTTTTATTTACAGTGGTCCCTGGGTGGTTTATCTTTATTTACAGAGGTCGCTGGGTGGTTTATCTTTATTTACAGTGGTTCCTGGGTGGTTTATCTTTATTTACAGTGGTCCCTGGGTGGTTTATTTTTTTTACAGTGGTCCCTGGGTGGTTTATCATTATTTACAGTGGTCCCGGGTGGTTTCTCATTATTTACAGTGGTCTCTGGGTGGTTTATCTTTATTTACAGTGGTCTCTGGGTGGTATATCTTTATTTACAATGGTTCCTGGGTGGTTTATCTTTATTTACAGTGTTCCCTGGGTGGTTTATCTTTATTTACACTGGTCTCTGCGTGGTTTATCTTTATTTACAGTGGTCCCTGGGTGGTTTATCTTTATTTACAGTGGTCCCTGGGTGGTTTTGCTTTATTTACAGTGGACCCTGGGTGGTTTATCTTTATTTCCAGTGGTCCCTGGGTGGTTTATCTTTAATTACAGTGTTCCCTGGGTGGTTTTTCTTTATTTACAGTGGTCCCTGGGTGGTTTATCTTTATTTACAGTGGTCCCCGGGTAGTTTATCTTTATTTACAGTGGTCCCCGGGTGGTGTATCTTTATTTACAGTGGTTCCTGGGTGGTTTATCTTTATTTACTGTGGTCCCGGGTGGTTTATCTTTATTTACAGTGGTTCCTGGGTGGTTTATCTTTATGTACAGTGGTCTCTGGGTGGTTTATCTTTATTTACAGTGGTCCCTGGGTGGTTTATCTTTACTTACAGTGGTCCCAGGGTGGTTTATCTTCATTTACAGTGGTCCCCGGGTGGTTTATCTTTATTTACAGTGGTCCCTGGGTGGTTTATCTTTATTTACAGTGGTCCCGGGTGGTTTATCTTTATTTACAGTGGTCCCCAGTTGGTTTCTCATTATTTACAGTGGTCTCTGTGTGGTTTATCTTTATTTACAGTGGTCTCTGGGTGGTATATCTTTATTTACAATGGTTCCTGGGTGGTTTATCTTTATTTACAGTGGTCCCTGGGTGGTTTATCTTTATTTACACTGGTCTCTGGTTGGTTTATCTTTATTTACAGTGGTCCATGGGTGGTTTATCTTTATTGGCAGTGGTCCCTGGGTGGTTTATCTTTATTTACAATGGTCTCTGGGTGGTTTATCTTTATTTACAGTGGTTCGCTGGGTGGTTTATCTTTATTTACAGAGGTTACTGGGTGGTTTATCTTTATTTACAGTGGTCCCTGGGTGGTTTATCTTTATTTTCAGTGGTCCCTGGGTGGTTTAACATTATTTACAGTGTTCCCTGGGTGGTTTATCTTTATTTTCAGTGGTCCCTGGGTGGTTTATCTTTATTTACAGTGCTCCCCGGGTGGTTTATCTTCATTTACAGTGGTCCCTGGGTGGTTTATCTTTATTTACAAAGGCCTCTGGGTGGTTTATCTTCATTTACAGTGGTCCCCGTGTGGTTTATCTTTATTTACAGTGGTCTTTGGGTCGTTTATCTTTATTTACAGTGGTCCCTGGATGGTTTATCTTTATTGACAGTGGTCCCTGGGTGCTTTATCTTTATTTACAGTGGTGTCTGGGTGGTTTATCTTTATTTACAGTGGTGGCTGGGAGGTTTATATTTATTTACAGTGGTCCCTGGGTGGTTTATCTTTATTTACAGTGTTCCCTGGGTGGTTTAACTTTAATTACAGTGGTCTCTGGGTGGTTTATCTTTATGTACAGTGGTTCCCTGGGTGGTTTATCTTTATTTACAGTGGTCCCTGGGTGGTTTATCTTTATTTACAGTGGTCCCTGGGTGGTTTATCTTTATTTACAGTGGTCCCTGGGTGGTTTATCTTTATTTACAGTGGTCCCTGGGTGGTTTATCTTTATTTACAGTGGTTCCCGAGTGGTTTATCTTTATTTACAGTGGTCCCTGGGTGGTTTATCTTTAGTTACAGTGGTCCCTGGGTGGTTTATCTTTATTTACAGTGGTCCCTGGGTGGTTTATCTTTATTTACAGTGGTCCCTGGGTGGTTTATCTTTATTTACAGTGGTCCCTGGGAGGTTTATCTTTATTTACAGTGGTCCCTGGGTGGTTTATCTTTATTTACAGTGGTCTCTGGGTGGTTTATCTTTATTTACAGTGGTCCCTGGGTGGTTTATCTTTATTTACAGTGGTCCCTGGGTGGTTGATCTTTATTTACAGTGGTCCCTCGGTGGTTTATCTTTATTTACAGTGGTCCCTGAGTGGTTTATCTTTATTTACAGTGGTCCCTGGGTGGTTTATCTTTATTTACAGTGGTCCCCGGGTAGTTTATCTTTATTTACAGTGGTCCCCGGGTGGTGTATCTTTATTTACAGTGGTTCCTGGGTGGTTTATCTTTATTTACTGTGGTCCCGGGTGGTTTATCTTTATTTACAGTGGTTCCTGGGTGGTTTATCTTTATTTACAGTGGTCCCCGGGTGGTTTATCTTTATGTACAGTGGTCTCTGGGTGGTTTATCTTTATTTACAGTGGTCCCTGGGTGGTTTATCTTTATTTACAGTGGTCCCAGGGTGGTTTATCTTCATTTACAGTTGTCCCCGGGTGGTTTATCTTTATTTACAGTGGTCCCTGGGTGGTTTATCTTTATTTACAGTGGTCCCGGGTGGTTTATCTTTATTTACAGTGGTCCGTGGGTAGTTTATCTTTATTTACAGTGGTCCGTGGGTAGTTTATCTTTATTCACAGTGGTCCCTGGGTGGTTTATCTTTATTTACAGTGGTTCCTGGGTGGTTTATCTTTATTTACAGTGGTCCCCGGGTGGTTTATCTTTATTTACAGTGGTCCGTGGGTAGTTTATCTTTATTCACAGTGGTCCCTGGGTGGTTTATCTTTATTTACAGTGGTTCCTGGGTGGTTTATCTTTATTTACAGTGGTCCCCGGGTGGTTTATCTTTATTTACAGTGGTCCCTGGGTGGTTAATCTTTATTTACAGTGGTCTCTGGGTGGTTTATCTTTATTTACAGTGGTCCCCGGGTGGTTTTTCTTTATTTACAGTGGTCTCTGGGTGGTTTATCTTTATTTACAGTGGTCCCTGGGTGGTTTATCTTTATTAACAGTGGTCCCTGGGTGGTTTATTTTTATTTACAGTGGTCCCTGGGTGGTTTATCTTTATTTACAGAGGTCGCTGGGTGGTTTATCTTTATTTACAGTGGTTCCTGGGTGGTTTATCTTTATTTACAGTGGTCCCTGGGTGGTTTATTTTTTTTACAGTGGTCCCTGGGTGGTTTATCATTATTTACAGTGGTCCCGGGTGGTTTCTCATTATTTACAGTGGTCTCTGGGTGGTTTATCTTTATTTACAGTGGTCTCTGGGTGGTATATCTTTATTTACAATGGTTCCTGGGTGGTTTATCTTTATTTACAGTGTTCCCTGGGTGGTTTATCTTTATTTACACTGGTCTCTGCGTGGTTTATCTTTATTTACAGTGGTCCCTGGGTGGTTTATCTTTATTTACAGTGGTCCCTGGGTGGTTTTGCTTTATTTACAGTGGACCCTGGGTGGTTTATCTTTATTTACAGTGGTCCCTGGGTGGTTTATCTTTAATTACAGTGTTCCCTGGGTGGTTTTTCTTTATTTACAGTGGTCCCTGGGTGGTTTATCTTTATTTACAGTGGTCCCCGGGTAGTTTATCTTTATTTACAGTGGTCCCCGGGTGGTGTATCTTTATTTACAGTGGTTCCTGGGTGGTTTATCTTTATTTACTGTGGTCCCGGGTGGTTTATCTTTATTTACAGTGGTTCCTGGGTGGTTTATCTTTATGTACAGTGGTCTCTGGGTGGTTTATCTTTATTTACAGTGGTCCCTGGGTGGTTTATCTTTACTTACAGTGGTCCCAGGGTGGTTTATCTTCATTTACAGTGGTCCCCGGGTGGTTTATCTTTATTTACAGTGGTCCCTGGGTGGTTTATCTTTATTTACAGTGGTCCCGGGTGGTTTATCTTTATTTACAGTGGTCCCCAGGTGGTTTCTCATTATTTACAGTGGTCTCTGTGTGGTTTATCTTTATTTACAGTGGTCTCTGGGTGGTATATCTTTATTTACAATGGTTCCTGGGTGGTTTATCTTTATTTACAGTGGTCCCTGGGTGGTTTATCTTTATTTACACTGGTCTCTGGTTGGTTTATCTTTATTTACAGTGGTCCATGGGTGGTTTATCTTTATTGGCAGTGGTCCCTGGGTGGTTTATCTTTATTTACAATGGTCTCTGGGTGGTTTATCTTTATTTACAGTGGTTCGCTGGGTGGTTTATCTTTATTTACAGTGGTCCCCGGGTGGTTTATCTTTATTTACAGTGGTCCCTGGGTGGTTTATCTTTATTTTCAGTGGTCCCTGGGTGGTTTAACATTATTTACAGTGTTCCCTGGGTGGTTTATCTTTATTTTCAGTGGTCCCTGGGTGGTTTATCTTTATTTACAGTGCTCCCCGGGTGGTTTATCTTCATTTACAGTGGTCCCTGGGTGGTTTATCTTTATTTACAAAGGCCTCTGGGTGGTTTATCTTCATTTACAGTGGTCCCCGTGTGGTTTATCTTTATTTACAGTGGTCTTTGGGTCGTTTATCTTTATTTACAGTGGTCCCTGGATGGTTTATCTTTATTGACAGTGGTCCCTGGGTGCTTTATCTTTATTTACAGTGGTGTCTGGGTGGTTTATCTTTATTTACAGTGGTGGCTGGGAGGTTTATATTTATTTACAGTGGTCCCTGGGTGGTTTATCTTTATTTACAGTGTTCCCTGGGTGGTTTAACTTTAATTACAGTGGTCTCTGGGTGGTTTATCTTTATGTACAGTGGTTCCCTGGGTGGTTTATCTTTATTTACAGTGGTCCCTGGGTGGTTTATCTTTATTTACAGTGGTCCCTGGGTGGTTTATCTTTATTTACAGTGGTCCCTGGGTGGTTTATCTTTATTTACAGTGGTCCCTGGGTGGTTTATCTTTATTTACAGTGGTTCCCGAGTGGTTTATCTTTATTTACAGTGGTCCCTGGGTGGTTTATCTTTAGTTACAGTGGTCCCTGGGTGGTTTATCTTTATTTACAGTGGTCCCTGGGTGGTTTATCTTTATTTACAGTGGTCCCTGGGTGGTTTATCTTTATTTACAGTGGTCCCTGGGAGGTTTATCTTTATTTACAGTGGTCCCTGGGTGGTTTATCTTTATTTACAGTGGTCTCTGGGTGGTTTATCTTTATTTACAGTGGTCCCTGGGTGGTTTATCTTTATTTACAGTGGTCCCTGGGTGGTTGATCTTTATTTACAGTGGTCCCTCGGTGGTTTATCTTTATTTACAGTGGTCCCTGAGTGGTTTATCTTTATTTACAGTGGTCCCTGGGTGGTTTATCTTTATTTACAGTGGTCCCCGGGTAGTTTATCTTTATTTACAGTGGTCCCCGGGTGGTGTATCTTTATTTACAGTGGTTCCTGGGTGGTTTATCTTTATTTACTGTGGTCCCGGGTGGTTTATCTTTATTTACAGTGGTTCCTGGGTGGTTTATCTTTATTTACAGTGGTCCCCGGGTGGTTTATCTTTATGTACAGTGGTCTCTGGGTGGTTTATCTTTATTTACAGTGGTCCCTGGGTGGTTTATCTTTATTTACAGTGGTCCCAGGGTGGTTTATCTTCATTTACAGTTGTCCCCGGGTGGTTTATCTTTATTTACAGTGGTCCCTGGGTGGTTTATCTTTATTTACAGTGGTCCCGGGTGGTTTATCTTTATTTACAGTGGTCCCCAGGTGGTTTCTCATTATTTACAGTGGTCTCTGTGTGGTTTATCTTTATTTACAGTGGTCTCTGGGTGGTATATCTTTATTTACAATGGTTCCTGGGTGGTTTATCTTTATTTACAGTGGTCCCTGGGTGGTTTATCTTTATTTACACTAGTCTCTGGTTGGTTAATCTTTATTTACAGTGGTCCATGGGTGGTTTATCTTTATTGGCAGTGGTCCCTGGGTGGTTTATCTTTATTTACAATGGTCTCTGGGTGGTTTATCTTTATTTACAGTGGTTCCCTGGGTGGTTTATCTGTTTTTACAGTGGTCCCCGGGTGGTTTATCTTTATTTACAGTGGTCCCTGGGTGGTTTATCTTTATTTTCAGTGGTCCCTGGGTGGTTTATCATTATTTACAGTGTTCCCTGGGTGGTTTATCTTTATTTTCAGTGGTCCCTGGGTGGTTTATCTTTATTTACAGTGCTCCCCGGGTGGTTTATCTTCATTTACAGTGGTCCCTGGGTGGTTTATCTTTATTTACAAAGGCCTCTGGGTGGTTTATCTTCATTTACAGTGGTCCCCGTGTGGTTTATCTTTATTTACAGTGGTCTCTGGGTCGTTTATCTTTATTTACAGTGGTCCCTGGATGGTTTATCTTTATTGACAGTGGTCCCTGGGTGCTTTATCTTTATTTACAGTGGTGTCTGGGTGGTTTATCTTTATTTACAGTGGTGGCTGTGAGGTTTATATTTATTTACAGTGGTCCCTGGGTGGTTTATCTTTATTTACAGTGTTCCCTGGGTGGTTTAACTTTAATTACAGTGGTCTCTGGGTGGTTTATCTTTATTTACAGTGGTCCCTGGGTGGTTTATCTTTATTTACAGTGGTCCCTGGGTGGTTTATCTTTATTTACAGTGGTCCCTGGGTGGTTTATCTTTATTTACAGTGGTTCCCGAGTGGTTTATCTTTATTTACAGTGGTCCCTGGGTGGTTTATCTTTAGTTACAGTGGTCCCTGGGTGGTTTATCTTTATTTACAGTGGTCCCTGGGTGGTTTATCTTTATTTACAGTGTTCCCTGGGTGGTTTAACTTTAATTACAGTGGTCTCTGGGTGGTTTATCTTTATTTACAGTGGTCCCTGGGTGGTTTATCTTTATTTACAGTGGTCCCTGGGTGGTTTATCTTTATTTACAGTGGTCCCTGGGTGGTTTATCTTTATTTACAGTGGTTCCCGAGTGGTTTATCTTTATTTACAGTGGTCCCTGGGTGGTTTATCTTTAGTTACAGTGGTCCCTGGGTGGTTTATCTTTATTTACAGTGGTCCCTGGGTGGTTTATCTTTATTTACAGTGGTCCCTGGGTGGTTTGTCTTTATTTACAGTGGTCCCTGGGAGGTTTATCTTTATTTACAGTGGTCCCTGGGTGGTTTATCTTTATTTACAGTGGTCTCTGGGTGGTTTATCTTTATTTACAGTGGTCCCTGGGTGGTTTATCTTTATTTACAGTGGTCCCTGGGTGGTTTGTCTTTATTTACAGTGGTCCCTGGGAGGTTTATCTTTATTTACAGTGGTCCCTGGGTGGTTTATCTTTATTTACAGTGGTCTCTGGGTGGTTTATCTTTATTTACAGTGGTCCCTGGGTGGTTTATCTTTATTTACAGTGGTCCCTGGGTGGTTGATCTTTATTTACAGTGGTCCCTCGGTGGTTTATCTTTATTTACAGTGGTCCCTGAGTGGTTTATCTTTATTTACAGTGGTCCCTGGGTGGTTTATCTTTATTTACAGTGGTCCCTGGGTGCTTTATCTTTATTTACAGTGGTCTCTGGGTGGTTTATCTTTATTTACAGTGGTCCCTGGGTGGTTTATCTTTATTTACAGTGGTCCCTGGGTGGTTTATCTTTATTTACAGTGGTCTCTGGGTGGTTTATCTTTATTTACAGTGGTCCCCGGGTGGTTTACCTTTATTTACAGTGGTCCCCGGGTGGTTTATCTTTATTTACAGTGGTCCCTGGGTGATTAATCTTTATATACAGTGGTGTTGGCTGGTTTATCTTTATTGACAGTGATCCCCGGATGGTTTAACTTTATTTACAGTGGTCCCTGGGTGGTTTATCTTTATTTACGGTGGTCCCCGGGTGGTTTATCTTTATTTACAGTGGTCCCCGGGTGGTTTATCTTGAATTACAGTGGTCCCTGGGTGGTTTATCTTTATTTACAGTGGTCTCTGGGTGGTTTTTCTTTATTTACAGTGGTCTCTGGGTGGTTTATCTTTATTTACAGTGGTCCCTGGGTGGTTTATCTTTATTTACAGTGGTCCCTGGGTGGTTTATCTTTATTTACAGTGGTTCCCTGGGTGGTTTTTCTTTATTTACAGAGGTTACTGGGTGGTTTATCTTTATTTACAGTGGTCCCTGGGTGGTTTATCTTTATTTACAGTGGTCCCTGGGTGGTTTATCTTTATTTACAGTGGTCCCCGGGTGGTTTATCTTTATTTACAGTGGTTCCTGGGTGGTATATCTTTATTTACAATGGTTCCTGGGTGGTTTATCTTTATTTACAGTGGTCCCTGGGTGGTTTATCTTTATTTACACTGGTCTCTGGTTGGTTTATCTTTATTTACAGTGCTCCCCGGGTGGTTTATCTTCATTTACAGTGGTCCCTGGGTGGTTTATCTTTATTTACAAAGGCCTCTGGGTGGTTTATCTTCATTTACAGTGGTCCCCGTGTGGTTTATCTTTATTTACAGTGGTCTCTGGGTCGTTTATCTTTATTTACAGTGGTCCCTGGATGGTTTATCTTTATTGACAGTGGTCCCTGGGTGCTTTATCTTTATTTACAGTGGTGTCTGGGTGGTTTATCTTTATTTACAGTGGTGTCTGGGAGGTTTATATTTATTTACAGTGGTCCCTGGGTGGTTTATCTTTATTTACAGTGTTCCCTGGGTGGTTTAACAGTAATTACAGTGGTCTCTGGGTGGTTTATCTTTATGTACAGTGGTTCCCTGGGTGGTTTATCTTTATTTACAGTGGTCCCTGGGTGGTTTATCTTTATTTACAGTGGTCCCTGGGTGGTTTATCTTTATTTACAGTGGTCCCTGGGTGGTTTATCTTTATTTACAGTGGTCCCTGGGTGGTTTATCTTTATTTATAGTGGTTCCCGAGTGGTTTATCTTTATTTACAGTGGTCCCTGGGTGGTTTATCTTTAGTTACAGTGGTCACTGGGTGGTTTATCTTTATTTACAGTGGTCCCTGGGTGGTTTATCTTTATTTACAGTGGTCCCTGGGTGGTTTATCTTTATTTACAGTGGTCCCTGGGAGGTTTATCTTTATTTACAGTGGTCCCTGGGTGGTTTATCTTTATTTACAGTGGTCTCTGGGTGGTTTATCTTTATTTACAGTGGTCTCTGGGTGGTTTATCTTTATTTACAGTTGTCCCTGGGTGGTTTATCTTTATTTACAGTGGTCCCTGGGTGGTTGATCTTTATTTACAGTGGTCCCTCGGTGGTTTATCTTTATTTACAGTGGTCCCTGAGTGGTTTATCTTTATTTACAGTGGTCCCTGGGTGGTTTATCTTTATTTACAGTGGTCCCTAGGTGGTTTATCTTTATTTACAGTGGTCTCTGGGTGGTTTATCTTTATTTACAGTGGTCCCTGGGTGGTTTATCTTTATTTACAGTGGTCCCTGGGTGGTTTATCTTTATTTACAGTGGTCTCTGGGTGGTTTATCTTTATTTACAGTGGTCCCCGGGTGGTTTACCTTTATTTACAGTGGTCCCCGGGTGGTTTATCTTTATTTACAGTGGTCCCTGGGTGATTAATCTTTATTTACAGTGGTGTCTGGCTGGTTTATCTTTATTGACAGTGATCCCCGGATGGTTTAACTTTATTTACAGTGGTCCCTGGGTGGTTTATCTTTATTTACGGTGGTCCCCGGGTGGTTTATCTTTATTTACAGTGGTCCCCGGGTGGTTTATCTTGAATTACAGTGGCCCCTGGGTGGTTTATCTTTATTTACAGTGGTCTCTGGGTGGTTTTTCTTTATTTACAGTGGTCTCTGGGTGGTTTATCTTTATTTACAGTGGTCCCTGGGTGGTTTTTCTTTATTTACAGTGGTCCCTGGGTGGTTTATCTTTATTTACAGTGGTTCCCTGGGTGGTTTTTCTTTATTTACAGAGGTTACTGGGTGGTTTATCTTTATTTACAGTGGTCCCTGGGTGGTTTATCTTTATTTACAGTGGTCCCTGGGTGGTTTATCTTTATTTACAGTGGTCCCCGGGTGGTTTATCTTTATTTACAGTGGTTCCTGGGTGGTTTATCTGTATTTGCAGTGTTCCCTGGGTGGTTTATCTTTATTTACAGTGGTACCTGTGTGGTTTATCTTCATTTACAGTGGTCCCCGGGTGGTTTCTCATTATTTACAGTGGTCTCTGGGTGGTTTATCTTTATTTACAGTGACCTCTGGGTGGTATATCTTTATTTACAATGGTTCCTGGGTGGTTTATCTTTATTTACAGTGGTCCCTGGGTGGTTTATCTTTATTTACAGTGGTCCCTGGGTGGTTGATCTTTATTTACAGTGGTCCCTCGGTGGTTTATCTTTATTTACAGTGGTCCCTGGGTGGTTTATCTTTATTTACAGTGGTCCCTGGGTGGTTTATCTTTATTTACAGTGGTCCCTGGGTGGTTGATCTTTATTTACAGTGGTCTCTGGGTGGTTTATCTTTATTTACAGTGGTCCCTGGGTGGTTTACCTTTATTTACAGTGGTCCCTGGGTGGTTTATCTTTATTTACAGTGGTCTCTGGGTGGTTTATCTTTATTTACAGTGGTCCCCGGGTGGTTTACCTTTATTTACAGTGGTCCCCGGGTGGTTTATCTTTATTTACAGTGGTCCCTGGGTGATTAATCTTTATTTACAGTGGTGTCTCGCTGGTTTATCTTTATTTACAGTGATCCCCGGATGGTTTATCTTTATTTACAGTGGTCCCTGGGTGGTTTATCTTTATTTACGGTGGTCCCCGGGTGGTTTATCTTTATTTCCAGTGGTCCCCGGGTGGTTTATCTTGAATTACAATGGTCCCTGGGTGGTTTATCTTTATTTACAGTGGTCTCTGTGTGGTTTATCTTTATTTACAGTGGTCCCTGGGTGGTTTATCTTTATTTACAGTGGTCCCTGGGTGGTTTATCTTTATTTACAGTGGTTCCCTGGGTGGTTTTTCTTTATTTACAGAGGTTACTGGGTGGTTTATCTTTATTTACAGTGGTCCCTGGGTGGTTTATCTTTATTTACAGTGGTCGCTGGGTGGTTTATCTTTATTTACAGTGGTCCCCGGGTGGTTTATCTTTATTTACAGTGGTTCCTGGGTGGTTTACCTGTATTTGCAGTGTTCCCTGGGTGGTTTATCTTTATTTACAGTGGTCCCTGTGTGGTTTATCTTCATTTACAGTGGTCCCCGGGTGGTTTCTCATTATTTACAGTGGTCCCCGGGTGGTTTATCTTTATTTACAGTGGCCTCTGGGTGGTATATCTTTATTTACAATGGTTCCTGGGTGGTTTATCTTTATTTACAGTGCTCCCTGGGTGGTTTATCTTTATTTACACTGGTCTCTGGGTGGTTTATCTTTATTTACAGTGGTCCCTGGGTGGGTTATCTTTATTTACAGTGGTCCCTGGGTGGTTTTACTTTATTTACAGTGGTCTCTGGTTGGTTTATCTTTATTTACAGTGGTCCCTGGGTGGTTTATCTTTATTTACAGTGATCCCTGTGTGGTTTATCTTTATTTACAGTGGTCCCTGGGTGGTTTATCTTTATTTACAGTGGTCCCGGGTGGTTTACCTTTATTTACAGTGGTCCCTGGGTGGTTTATCTTTATTTACAGTGGTCTATGTGTGGTTTATCTTTATTTACAGTGGTCTCTGGGTGGTATATCTTTATTTACAATGGTTCCTGGGTGGTTTATCTTTATTTACAGTGGTCCATGGGTGGTTTATCTTTATTTACACTGGTCTCTGGTTGGTTTATCTTTATTTACAGTGGTCCATGGGTGGTTTATCTTTATTGGCAGTGGTCCCTGGGTGGTTTATCTTTATTTACAATGGTCTCTGGGTGGTTTATCTTTATTTACAGTGGTTCCCTGGGTGGTTTATCTTTATTTACAGTGGTCCCCGGGTGGTTTATCTTTATTTACAGTGGTCCCTGGGTGGTTTATCTTTATTTTCAGTGGTCCCTGTGTGGTTTATCATTATTTACAGTGTTCCCTGGGTGGTTTATCTTTATTTTCAGTGGTCCCTGGGTGGTTTATCTTTATTTACAGTGCTCCCCGGGTGGTTTATCGTCATTTACAGTGGTCCCTGGGTGGTTTATCTTTATTTACAAAGGCCTCTGGGTGGTTTATCTTCATTTACAGTGGTCCCCGTGTGGTTTATCTTTATTTACAGTGGTCTCTGGGTCGTTTATCTTTATTTACAGTGGTCCCTGGATGGTTTATCTTTATTGACAGTGGTCCCTGGGTGCTTTATCTTTATTTACAGTGGTGTCTGGGTGGTTTATCTTTATTTACAGTGGTGTCTGGGAGGTTTATATTTATTTACAGTGGTCCCTGGGTGGTTTATCTTTATTTACAGTATTCCCTGGGTGGTTTAACTTTAATTACAGTGGTCTCTGGGTGGTTTATCTTTATGTACAGTGGTTCCCTGGGTGGTTTATCTTTATTTACAGTGGTCCCTGGGTGGTTTATCTTTATTTACAGTGGTCCCTGGGTGGTTTATCTTTATTTACAGTGGTCCCTGGGTGGTTTATCTTTATTTACAGTGGTCTCTGGGTGGTTTATCTTTATTTACAGTGGTCCCTGGGTGGTTTATCTTTATTTACAGTGGTCCCTGGGTGGTTGATCTTTATTTACAGTGGTCCCTCGGTGGTTTATCTTTATTTACAGTGGTCCCTGAGTGGTTTATCTTTATTTACAGTGGTCCCTGGGTGGTTTATCTTTATTTACAGTGGTCCCTGGGTGGTTTATCTTTATTTACAGTGGTCCCTGGGTGGTTTATCTTTATTTACAGTGGTCCCTGGGTGGTTGATCTTTATTTACAGTGGTCCCTCGGTGGTTTATCTTTATTTACAGTGGTCCCTGAGTGGTTTATCTTTATTTACAGTGGTCCGTGGGTGGTTTATCTTTATTTACAGTGGTCCCTGGGTGGTTTATCTTTATTTACAGTGGTCTCTGGGTGGTTTATCTTTATTTACAGTGGTCCCTGGGTGGTTTATCTTTATTTACAGTGGTCCCTGGGTGGTTTATCTTTATTTACAGTGGTCTCTGGTTGGTTTATCTTTATTTACAGTGGTCCCCGGATGGTTTACCTTTATTTACAGTGGTCCCCGGGTGGTTTATCTTTATTTACAGTGGTCCCTGGGTGATTAATCTTGATTTACAGTGGTGTCTGGCTGGTTTATCTTTATTGACAGTAATCCCCGGATGGTTTAACTTTATTTACAGTGGTCCCTGGGTAGTTTATCTTTATTTCCGGTGGTCCCCGGGTGGTTTATCTTTATTTACAGTGGTCCCCGGGTGGTTTATCTTGAATTACAGTGGTCCCTGGGTGGTTTATCTTTATTTACAGTGGTCTCTGGGTGGTTTTTCTTTATTTACAGTGGTCTCTGGGTGGTTTATCTTTATTTACAGTGGTGCCTGGGTGGTTTATCTTTATTTACAGTGGTCCCTGGGTGGTTTATCTTTATTTACAGTGGTTCCCTGGGTGGTTTTTCTTTATTTACAGAGGTTACTGGGTGGTTTATCTTTATTTACAGTGGTCCCTGGGTGGTTTATCTTTATTTACAGTGGTCCCTGGGTGGTTTATCTTTATTTACAGTGGTCCCCGGGTGGTTTATCTTTATTTACAGTGGTTCCTGGGTGGTTTATCTGTATTTGCAGTGTTCCCTGGGTGGTTTATCTTTATTTACAGTGGTCCCTGTGTGGTTTATCTTCATTTACAGTGGTCCCCGGGTGGTTTCTCATTATTTACAGTGGTCTCTGGGTGGTTTATCTTTATTTACAGTGGCCTCTGGGTGGTATATCTTTATTTACAATGGTTCCTGGGTGGTTTATCTTTATTTACAGTGGTCCCTGGGTGGTTTATCTTTATTTACAGTGGTCCCTGGGTGGTTGATCTTTATTTACAGTGGTCCCTCGGTGGTTTATCTTTATTTACAGTGGTCCCTGGGTGGTTTATCTTTATTTACAGTGGTCCCTGGGTGGTTTATCTTTATTTACAGTGGTCCCTGGGTGGTTTATCTTTATTTACAGTGGTCTCTGGGTGGTTTATCTTTATTTACAGTGGTCCCTGGGTGGTTTACCTTTATTTACAGTGGTCCCTGGGTGGTTTATCTTTAGTTACAGTGGTCTCTGGGTTGTTTATCTTCATTTACAGTGGTCCCCGGGTGGTTTACCTTTATTTACAGTGGTCCCCGGGTGGTTTATCTTTATTTACAGTGGTCCCTGGGTGATTAATCTTTATTTACAGTGGTGTCTGGCTGGTTTATCTTTATTTACAGTGATCCCCGGATGGTTTATCTTTATTTACAGTGGTCCCTGGGTGGTTTATCTTTATTTACGGTGGTCCCCGGGTGGTTTATCTTTATTTACAGTGGTCCCCGGGTGGTTTATCTTGAATTACAATGGTCCCTGGGTGGTTTATCTTTATTTACAGTGGTCTCTGGGTGGTTTTTCTTTATTTACAGTGATCTCTGTGTGGTATATCTTTATTTACAGTGGTCCCTGGGTGGTTTATCTTTATTTACAGTGGTCCCTGGGTGGTTTATCTTTATTTACAGTGGTTCCCTGGGTGGTTTTTCTTTATTTACAGAGGTTACTGGGTGGTTTATCTTTATTTACAGTGGTCCCTGGGTGGTTTATCTTTATTTACAGTGGTCGCTGGGTGGTTTATCTTTATTTACAGTGGTCCCCGGGTGATTTATCTTTATTTACAGTGGTTCCTGGGTGGTTTACCTGTATTTGCAGTGTTCCCTGGGTGGTTTATCTTTATTTACAGTGGTCCCTGTGTGGTTTATCTTCATTTACATTGGTCCCCGGGTGGTTTCTCATTATTTACAGTGGTCCGCGGGTGGTTTATCTTTATTTACAGTGGCCTCTGGGTGGTATATCTTTATTTACAATGGTTCCTGGGTGGTTTATCTTTATTTACAGTGGTCCCTGGGTGGTTTATCTTTATTTACACTGGTCTCTGGGTGGTTTATCTTTATTTACAGTGGTCCCTGGGTGGTTTATCTTTATTCACAGTGGTCCCTGGGTGGTTTTTCTTGATTTACAGTGGTCCCTGGGTGGTTTATCTTTATTTACAGTGGTCCCTGGGTGGTTTATCTTTATTTACAGTGGTCCCTGTGTGGTTTATCTTTATTTACAGTGGTCCCTGGGTGGTTTATCTTTATTTACAGTGGTCCCAGGGTGGTTTATCTTTATTTACAGTGGTCCCTGGGTGGTTTATCTTTATTTGCAGTGGTCTCTGGGTGGTTTATCTTTATTTACAGTGGTCCCTGTGTGGTTTATTTTTATTTACAGTGGTCTCTGGGTGGTTTTTCTTTATTTACAGTGGTCTCTGGGTGGTTTATCTTTATTTACAGTGGTCCCTGGGTGGTTTATCTTTATTTACAGTGGTCCCTGGGTGGTTTATCTTTATTTACAGTGGTCCCTGGGTGGTTTATCTTTATTTACAGTGGTCCCTGGGTGGTTTATCTTTATTTACAGTGGTCTCTGGGAGGTTTATCTTTATTTACAATGGTCCCTGGGTGGTTTATCTTTATTTACAGTGGTCCCTGGGTGGTTTATCTTTATTTACAGTGGTCCCTGGGTGGTTTATCTTTATTTACAGTGGTCCCTGGGTGGTTTATCTTTGTTTACAGTGGTCCCTGGGTGGTTTATCTTTATTTACAGTGTTCCCCGGGTAGTTTATCTTTATTTACAGTGGTCCCCGTTTGGTTTATCTTTATTTACAGTGGTCGCTGGGTGGTTTATCTTTTTTTACAGTGGACCCTGGGTGGTTTATCTTTATTGACAGTGGTCCCTGGGTGGTTTATCTTTATTTACAGTGGTGTCTGGCTGGTTTATCTTTATTTACAGTGATCCCCGGATGGTTTATCTTTATTTACAGTTGTCCCTGGGTTGTTTATCTTTATTTACAGTGGTCCCCCGGTGGTTTATCTCTATTTACAGTGGTCCCCTGGTGGTTTATCTTGAATTAGAGTGGTCCCTGGGTGGTTTATCTTTATTTACAGTGGTCCCTGGGTGGTTTTTCTTTATTTACAGTGGTCTCTGGGTGGTTTATCTTTATTTACAGTGGTTCCTGGGTGGTTTATCTTTATTTACAGTGGTCCCCGGGTGGTTTATCTTTATTTACAGAGGTCCCTGGGTGGTTTATCTTTATTTACAGTGGTCCCCGGGTGGTTTATCTTTATTTACAGTGGTCCCCGGGTGGTTTATCTTTATTTACCGTGGTCTCTGGGTGGTTTATCTTTATTTACAGTGGTCCCCGGGTGGTTTATCTTTATTTACAGTGGTCCATGTGTGGTTTATCTTTATTTACAGTGGTCCCTGGGTGGTTTATCTTTATTTACAGTAGTCCCTGGGTGGTTTCTCTTTATTTACAGTGGTCTCTGTGTGGTTTATCTTTATTTACAATGGTCCCTGGGTGGATTATCTTTATTTATAGTGGTCCCCGGGTGGTTTATCTTTATTTACAGTGGCCCCCGGGTGGTTTATCTTTATTTACAGTGGTCCCCGGGTGGTTCATCTTTATTTACAGTGGTTCCCTGGGTGGTTTATCTTTATTTACAGTGGTTCCCGGGTGGTTTATCTTTATTTACAGTGGTTCCCCGGGTGGTTTAAATTTATTTACAGTGGTCCCTGGGTGGTTTATCTTTATTTACAGTGGTCTCTGGGAGGTTTATCATTATTTACAGTGGTCTCTGGGTGGTTTATCTTTATTTACAGTGGACCCTGGGTGGTTTATCTTTATTTACAGTGGTCCCTGGGTGGTTTATCTTTATTTACAGTGGTCCCAGGGTGGTTTATCTTTATTTACAGTGGTCCCTAGGTGGTTTATCTTTATTTGCAGTGGTCTCTGAGTGGTTTATCTTTATTTACAGTGGTCCCTGTGTGGTTTATTTTTATTTACAGTGGTCTCTGGGTGGTTTTTCTTTATTTACAGTGGTCTCTGGGTGGTTTATCTTTATTTACAGTGGGCCCTGGGTGGTTTATCTTTATTTTCAGTGGTCCCTGGGTGGTTTATCATTATTTACAGTGTTCCCTGGGTGGTTTATCTTTATTTTCAGTGGTCCCTGGGTGGTTTATCTTTATTTGCAGTGCTCCCCGGGTGGTTTATCTCCATTTACAGTGGTCCCTGGGTGGTTTATCTTTATTTACAAAGGCCTCTGGGTGGTTTATCTTCATTTACAGTGGTCCCCGTGTGGTTTATTTTTATTTACAGTGGTCTCTGGGTGGTTTATCTTTATTTACAAAGGCCTCTGGGTGGTTTATCTTTATTTACAGTGGTCCCTGGATGGTTTATCTTTATTTACAGTGGTCCCTGGGTGCTTTATCTTTATTTACAGTGGTGTCTGGGTGGTTTATCTTTATTTACAGTTGTGTCTGGGAGGTTTATCTTTATTTACAGTGGTCCCTGGGTGGTTTAACTTTAATTACAGTGGTCTCTGGGTGGTTTATCTTTATGTACAGTGGTTCCCTGGGTGGTTTATCTTTATTTACAGTGGTCCCTGGGTGGTTTATCTTTATTTACAGTGGTCCCTGGGTGGTTTATCGTTATTTACAGTGGTCCCTGGGTGGTTTATCTTTATTTACAGTGGTCTCTGGGTGGTTTATCTTTATTTACACTGGTCCCTGGGCGGTTTATCTTTATTTACAGTGGTCCCTGGGTGGTTTATCTTTATTTACAGTGGTCTCTGGGTGGTTTATCTTTATTTACACTGGTCCCTGGGCGGTTTATCTTTATTTACAGTGGTCCCTGGGTGGTTTATCTTTATTTACAGTGCTTCCCGAGTGGTTTATCTTTATTTCCAGTGGTCCCTGGGTGGTTTATCTTTAGTTACAGTGGTCCCTGGGTGGTTTATCTTTATTTACAGTGGTCCCTGGGTGGTTTATCTTTATTTACAGTGGTCCCTGGGTGGTTTATCTTTATTTACAGTGGTCCCTGGGAGGTTTATCTTTATTTACAGTGGTCCCTGGGTGGTTTATCTTTATTTACAGTGGTCTCTGGGTGGTTTATCTTTATTTACAGTGGTCCCTGGGTGGTTTATCTTTATTTACAGTGGTCCCTGGGTGGTTGATCTTTATTTACACTGGTCCCTCGGTGGTTTATCTTTATTTACAGTGGTCCCTGGGTGGTTTATCTTTATTTACAGTGGTCCCTGGGTGGTTTATCTTTATTTACAGTGGTCCCTGGCTGGTTTATCTTTATTTACAGTGGTCTCTGGGTGGTTTATCTTTATTTACAGTGGTCCCTGGGTGGTTTATCTTTATTTACAGTGGTCCCTGGGTGGTTTATCTTTATTTTCAGTGGTCTCTGGGTGGTTTATCCTTATTTACAGTGGTTCCTGGGTGGTTTACCTTTATTTACAGTGGTCCCCGGGTGGTTTATCTTTATTTACAGTGGTCCCTGGGTGAATAATCTTTATTTACAGTGGTGTCTGGCTGGTTTATCTTTATTTACAGTGATCCCCGGATGGTTTATCTTTATTTGCAGTGGTCCCTGGGTGGTTTATCTTTATTTACGGTGGTCCCCGGGTGGTTTATCTTTATTTACAGTGGTCCCCGGGTGGTTTATCTTGAATTACAGTGGTCCCTGGGTGGTTTATCTTTATTTACAGTGAACTCTGGGTGGTTTTTCTTTATTTACAGTGGTCCCCGGGTGGTTTATCTTTATTTACAGTGGTTCCTGGGTGGTTTATCTGTATTTGCAGTGTTCACTGGGTGGTTTATCTTTATTTACAGTGGTCCCTGGGTGGTTTATCTTTATTTACAGTGGTCCCTGGGTGGTTTATCTTTATTTACAGTGGTCCCCGGGTGGTTTATCTTTATTTACAGTGGTTCCTGGGTGGTTTATCTGTATTTGCAGTGTTCACTGGGTGGTTTATCTTTATTTACAGTGGTCCCTGTGTGTTTTATCTTCATTTACAGTGGTCCCCGGGTGGTTTCTCATTATTTACAGTGGTCTCTGGGTGGTTTATCTTTATTTACAGTGGCCTCTGGGTGGTATATCTTTATTTACAATGGTTCCTGGGTGGTTTATCTTTATTTACAGTGGTCCCTGGGTGGTTTCTCTTTATTTACAGTGGTCTCTGGGTGGTTTACCTTTATTTACAGTGGTCCCTGTGTGGTTTATCTTTATTTACAGTGGTCCCTGGGTGGTTTATCTTTATTTACAGTGGTCCCTGGGTGGTTTATCTTTATTTACAGTGGTCTCTGGGTGGTTTATCTTTATTTACAGTGGTCCCTCGGTGGTTTATCTTTATTTACAGTGGTCCCTGGGTGGTTTATCTTTATTTTCAGTGGTCCCTTGGTGATTTATCTTTATTTACAGTGGTCCCTGGGTGGTTTATCTTTATTTACAGTGGTCTCTGGGTGGTTTATCTTTATTTACAGTGGTCCCTGGGTGGTTTATCTTTATTTACAGTGGTCCCTGGGTGGTTTATCTTTATTTACAGTGGTCTCTGGGTGGTTTATCTTTATTTACAGTGGTCCCCGGGTGGTTTACCTTTATTTACAGTGGTCCCCGGGGGGTTTATCTTTATTTACAGTCGTCCCTGGGTGATTAATCTTTATTTACAGTGGTGTCTGGCTGGTTTATCTTTATTTACAGTGATCCCCGGATGGTTTATCTTTATTTACAGTGGTCCCTGGGTGGTTTATCTTTATTTACGGTGGTCCCCGGGTGGTTTATCTTTATTTACAGTGGTCCCCGGGTGGTTTATCTTGAATTACAGTGGTCCCTGGGTGGTTTATCTTTATTTACAGTGGTCTCTGGTGGTTTTTCTTCATTTACAGTGGTCTCTGGGTGGTTTATCTTTATTTACAGTGGTCCCTGGGTGGTTTATCTTTATTTACAGTGGTCCCTGGGTGGTTTATCTTTATTTACAGTGGTTCCCTGGGTGGTTTTTCTTTATTTACAGAGGTTACTGGGTGGTTTATCTTTATTTACAGTGGTCCCTGGGTGGTTTATCTTTATTTACAGTGGTCCCTGGGTGGTTTATCTTTATTTACAGTGGTCTCCGGGTGTTTTATCTTTATTTACAGTGGTTCCTGGGTTGTTTACCTGTATTTGCAGTGTTCCCTGGGTGGTTTATCTTTATTTACAGTGGTCCCTGTGTGGTTTATCTTCATTTACAGTGGTCCCCGGGTGGTTTCTCATTATTTACAGTGGCCTCTGGGTGGTTTATCTTTATTTACAGTGGCCTCTGGGTGGTATATCTTTATTTACAATGGTTCCTGGGTGGTTTATCTTTATTTACAGTGGTCCCTGGGTGGTTTATCTTTATTTACACTGGTCTCTGGGTGGTTTATCTTTATTTACACTGGTCTCTGGGTGGTTTATCTTTATTTACACTGGTCTCTGGGTGGTTTATCTTTATTTACAGTGGTTCCTGGGTGGTTTATCTTTATTTACAGTGGTCCCTGGGTGGTTTATCTTTATTTACACTGGTCTCTGGGTGGTTTATCTTTATTTACAGTGGTCCCTGGGTGGTTTATCTTTATTTACAGTGGTCCCTGGGTGGTTTTTCTTTATTTACAGTGGTCCCTGGGTGGTTTATCTTTATTTACAGTGGTCCCTGGGTGGTTTATCTTTATTTACAGTGGTCCCTGTGTGGTTTATCTTTATTTACAGTGGTCCCTGGGTGGTTTATCTTTATTTAAAGTGGTCCCAGGGTGGTTTATCTTTATTTGCAGTGGTCCCTGGGTGGTTTATCTTTATTTGCAGTGGTCTCTGGGTGGTTTATCTTTATTTACAGTGGTCCCTGTGTGGTTTATTTTTATTTACAGTGGTCTCTGGGTGTTTTTTCTTTATTTACAGTGGTCTCTGGGTGGTTTATCTTTATTTACAGTGGTCCCTGTGTGGTTTATCTTTATTTACAGTGGTCCCTGGGTGGTTTATCTTTATTTACAGTGGTTCCTGGGTGGTTTATCTTTATTTACAGTGGTCCCTGGGTGGTTTATCTTTATTTACAGTGGTCTCTGGGTGGTTTATCTTTATTTACAATGGTCCCTGGGTGGTTTATCTTTATTTACAGTGGTCCCTGGGTGGTTTATCTTTATTTACAGTGGTCCCTGGGTGGTTTATCTTTATTTACAGTGGTCCCTGGGTGGTTTATCTTTGTTTACAGTGGTCCCTGGGTGGTTTATCTTTATTTACAGTGGTCCCCGGGTAGTTTATCTTTATTTACAGTGGTCCCCGTTTGGTTTATCTTTATTTTCAGTGGTCGCTGGGTGGTTTATCTTTATTTACAGTGGACCCTGAGTGGTTTATCTTTATTGACAGTGGTCCCTGGGTGGTTTATCTTTATTTACAGTGGTTCCCGGGTGGTTTATCTTTATTTACAGTGGTCCCCGGGTGGTTTATCTTTATTTACAGTTGTCCCTGGGTGGTTTATCTTTATTTACAGTGGTCCCTGGGTGGTTTATCTTTATTTACAGTGGTCCCCGGGTGGTTTATCTTTATTTACAGTGGTCCCCTGGTGGTTTATCTTGAATTACAGTGGTCCCTGGGTGGTTTATCTTTATTTACAGTGGTCCCTGGGTGGTTTTTCTTTATTTACAGTGGTCCCTGGGTGGTTTATCTTTATTTACAGTGGTCTCTGGGTGGTTTCTCTTTATTTACAGTGGTCCCCGGGTGGTTTATCTTTATTTACAGTGGTCCCTGTGTGGTTTATCTTTATTTACAGTGGTCCCTGGGTGGTTTATCTTTATTTACAGTGGTCCCTGGGTGGTTTATCTTTAGTTACAGTGGTTTCCTGGGTGGTTTATCTTTATTTACAGTGGTCTCTGGGTGGTTTATCTTTATTTACAATGGTCCCTGGGTGGATTATCTTTATTTATAGTGGTCCCCGGGTGGTTGATCTTTATTTACAGTGGTCCCCGGGTGGTTTATCTTTATTTACTGTGGTCTCTGGGTGGTTTATCTTTATTTACAGTGGTCCCTGGGTGGTTTATCTTTATTTACAGTGGTCCCTGGGTGGTTTATCTTTATTTACAGTGGTCCCTGTGTGGTTTATCTTTATTTACAGTGGTCCCTGGGTGGTTTATCTTTATTTACAGTGGTCCCAGGGTGGTTTATCTTTATTTACAGTGGTCCCTGGGTGGTTTATCTTTATTTGCAGTGGTCTCTGAGTGGTTTATCTTTATTTCCAGTGGTCCCTGTGTGGTTTATTTTTATTGACAGTGGTCCCTGGGTGGTTTATCTTTATTTACAGTGGTGTCTGGCTGGATTCTCTTTATTTACAGTGGTCCCCGGGTGGTTTATCTTGAATTACAGTGGTCCCTGGGTGGTTTATCTTTATTTACAGTGGTCTCTGGGTGGTTTTTCTTTATTTACAGTGGTCTCTGGGTGGTTTATCTTTATTTACAGTGGTCCCTGGGTGGTTTATCTTTATTTACAGTGGTCCCTGGGTGGTTTATCTTTATTTACAGTGGTTCCCTGGGTGGTTTTTCTTTATTTACAGAGGTTACTGGGTGGTTTATCTTTATTTACAGTGGTCCCTGGGTGGTTTATCTTTATTTACAGTGGTCCCTGGGTGGTTTATCTTTATTTACAGTGGTCCCCGGGTGTTTTATCTTTATTTACAGTGGTTCCTGGGTGGTTTACCTGTATTTGCAGTGTTCCCTGGGTGGTTTATCTTTATTTACAGTGGCCCCCGGGTGGTTTCTCATTATTTACAGTGGTCTCTGGGTGGTTTATC
This sequence comes from Scyliorhinus torazame, assembly GCF_047496885.1. Taxonomy (NCBI): domain Eukaryota; kingdom Metazoa; phylum Chordata; class Chondrichthyes; order Carcharhiniformes; family Scyliorhinidae; genus Scyliorhinus; species Scyliorhinus torazame. The sequence continues at coordinate 17,346,154 of NC_092711.1, forward strand.
TTTATTTACATTGGTCTCTGTGTGGTTTATCTTCATTTTCAGTGGTCCCCGGGTGGTTTCTCATTATTTACAGTGGTCTCTGGGTGGTTTATCTTTATTTACAGTGGCCTCTGGGTGGTATATCTTTATTTACAATGGTTCCTGGGTGGTTTATCTTTATTTACAGTGGTCCCTGGGTGGTTTATCTTTATTTACACTGGTCTCTGGGTGGTTTATCTTTATTTACAGTGGTCCCTGGGTGGTTTTTCTTTATTTACAGTGGTCCCTGGGTGGTTTATCTTTATTTACAGTGGTCCCTGGGTGGTTTATCTTTATTTACAGTGGTCCCTGGGTGGTTTACCTGTATTTGCAGTGTTCCCTGGGTGGTTTATCTTTATTTACAGTGGCCCCTGTGTGGTTTATCTTCATTTACAGTGGTCCCCGGGTGGTTTCTCATTATTTACAGTGGTCTCTGGGTGGTTTATCTTTATTTACAGTGGTCCCTGTGTGGTTTATCTTTATTTACAGTGGTCCCTGGGTGGTTTATCTTTATTTACAGTGGTCCCAGGGTGGTTTATCTTTATTTACAGTGGTCCCTGGGTGGTTTATCTTTATTTGCAGTGGTCTCTGAGTGGTTTATCTTTATTTACAGTGGTCCCTGTGTGGTTTATTTTTATTGACAGTGGTCCCTGGGTGGTTTATCTTTATTTACAGTGGTGTCTGGCTGGATTCTCTTTATTTACAGTGGTCCCCGGGTGGTTTATCTTGAATTACAGTGGTCCCTGGGTGGTTTATCTTTATTTACAGTGGTCTCTGGGTGGTTTTTCTTTATTTACAGTGGTCTCTGGGTGGTTTATCTTAATTTACAGTGGTCCCTGGGTGGTTTATCTTTATTTACAGTGGTCCCTGGGTGGTTTATCTTTATTTACAGTGGTCTCTGGGTGTTTTTTCTTTATTTACAGTGGTCTCTGGGTGGTTTATCTTTATTTACAGTGGTCCCTGGGTGGTTTATCTTGATTTACAGTGGTCCCTGGGTGGTTTATCTTTGTTTACAGTGGTCCCTGGGTGGTTTATCTTTATTTACAGTGGTCCCCGGGTAGTTTATCTTTATTTACAGTGGTCCCCGGGTAGTTTATCTTTATTTACAGTGGTCCCCGTTTGGTTTATCTTTATTTACAGTGGTCGCTGTGTGGTTTATCTTTATTTACAGTGGTCTCTGGGTGGTTTATCTTTATTTACAGTGGACCCTGGGTGGTTTTTCTTTATTTACAGTGGTCTCTGGGTGGTTTATCTTTATTTACAGTGGTTCCTGGGTGGTTTATCTTTATTTACAGTGGTCTCTGGGTGGTTTCTCTTTATTTACAATGGTCCCTGGGTGGTTTATCTTTATTTACAGTGGTCCCCGGGTGGTTTATCTTTATTTACAGTGGTCCCTGTGTGGTTTATCTTTATTTACAGTGGTCCCTGGGTGGTTAATCTTTATTTACAGTGGTCCCTGGGTGGTTTATCTTTATTTACAGTGGTTCCCTGGGTGGTTTATCTTTATTTACAGTGGTCTCTAGTGGTTTATCTTTATTTACAATGGTCCCTGGGTGGATTATCTTTATTTATAGTGGTCCCCGGGTGGTTGATCTTTATTTACAGTGGTCCCCGGGTGGTTTATCTTTATTTACTGTGGTCTCTGGGTGGTTTATCTTTATTTACAGTGGTCCCTGGGTGGTTTATCTTTATTTACAGTGGTCCCTGGGTGGTTTATCTTTATTTACAGTGGTCCCTGTGTGGTTTATCTTTATTTACAGTGGTCCCTGTGTGGTTTATCTTTATTTACAGTGGTCCCAGGGTGGTTTATCTTTATTTACAGTGGTCCCTGGGTGATTTATCTTTATTTGCTGTGGTCTCTGAGTGGTTTATCTTTATTTACAGTGGTCCCTGTGTGGTTTATTTTTATTGACAGTGGTCCCTGGGTGGTTTATCTTTATTTACAGTGGTGTCTGGCTGGATTCTCTTTATTTACAGTGATCCCCGGATGGTTTATCTTTATTTACAGTTGTCCCTGGGTGGTTTATCTTTATTTACAGTGGTCCCCGGGTGGTTTATCTTTATTTACAGTGGTCCCCTGGTGGTTTATCTTGAATTACAGTGGTCCCTGGGTGGTTTATCTTTATTTACAGTGGTCCCTGGGTGGTTTTTCTTTATTTACAGTGGTCTCTGGGTGGTTTATCTTTATTTACAGTGGTTCCTGGGTGGTTTATCTTTATTTACAGTGGTCCCTGGGTGGTTTATCTTTATTTACAGTGGCCCCCGGGTGGTTTATCTTTATTTACGGTGGTCCCCGGGTGGTTTATCTTTATTTACAGTGGTCCCTGGGTGGTTTATCTTTATTTACAGTGGTCCCTGGGTGATTTATCTTTATTTACAGTGGTCCCCGGGTGGTTTATCTTTATTTACAGTGGTCTCTGTGTGGTTTCTCTTTATTTACAATGGTCCCTGGGTGGTTTATCTTTATTTACAGTGGTCCCCGGGTGGTTTATCTTTATTTACAGTGGTCCCTGTGTGGTTTATCTTTATTTACAGTGGTCCCTGGGTGGTTTATCTTTATTTACTGTGGTCTCTGGGTGGTTTATCTTTATTTACAGTGGTCCCTGGGTGGTTTATCTTTATTTACAGTGGTCCCTGGGTGGTTTATCTTTATTTACAGTGGTCCCTGTGTGGTTTATCTTTATTTACAGTGGTCCCTGGGTGGTTTATCTTTATTTACAGTGGTCCCAGGGTGGTTTATCTTTATTTACAGTGGTCCCTGGGTCGTTTATCTTTATTTGCAGTGGTCTCTGAGTGGTTTATCTTTATTTACAGTGGTCCCTGTGTGGTTTATTTTTATTTACAGTGGTCTCTGGGTGGTTTTTCTTCATTCACAGTGGTCTCTGGGTGGTTTATCTTTATTTACAGTGGTCCCTGGGTGGTTTATCTTTATTTACAGTGGTCCCTGGGTGGTTTATCTTTATTTACAGTGGTCCCTGGGTGGTTTATCTTTATTTACAGTGGTCCCTGGGTGGTTTATCTTTATTTACAGTGGTCTCTGGGTGGTTTATCTTTATTTACAATGGTCCCTGGGTGGTTTATCTTTATTTACAGTGGTCCCTGGGTGGTTTATCTTTATTTACAGTGGTCCCTGGGTGGTTTATCTTTATTTACAGTGGTCCCTGGGTGGTTTATCTTTTTTTACAGTGGTCCCTGGGTGGTTTATCTTTATTTACAGTGGTCCCCGGGTAGTTTATCTTCATTTACAGTGGTCCCCGGGTGGTTTATCTTTATTTACAGTGGTCGCTGGGAGGTTTATCTTTATTTACAGTGGACCCTGGGTGGTTTATCTTTATTGACAGTGGTCCCTGGGTGGTTTATCTTTATTTACAGTGGTCCCTGGGTGGTTTATCTTTATTTACAGTGGTCCCTGGGTTGTTTATCTTTATTTACAGTGGTCCCTGGGTGGTTTATCTTTATTTACAGTGGTCTCTGGGTGATTTATCTTTATTTACAGTGGTCTCTGGGTGGTTTATCTTTATTTACAGTGGTCCCTGGGTGGTTTATCTTTATTTACAGTGGTCCCTGGGTGGTTTATCTTTATTTACAGTGGTTCCCGGGTGGTTTATATTTATTTACAGTGGTCCCTGGGTGGTTTATCTTTATTTACAGTGGTCCCTGGGTGGTTTGTCTTTATTTACAGTGGTCTCTGGGTGGTTTATCTTTATTTACAGTGGTCCCCGAGTGGTTTATCTTTATTTACAGTGGTCTCTGGGTGGTTTATCTTTATTACAGTGGTCCCTGGGTGGTTTATCTTTATTTACAGTGGTCCCCGTGTGGTTTATCTTTATTTACAGTGGTCTCTGGGTGGTTTATCTTTATTTACAGTGGACCCTGGGTGGTTTTTCTTTATTTACAGTGGTCTCTGGGTGGTTTATCTTTATTTACAGTGGTTCCTGGGTGGTTTATCTTTATTTACAGTGGTCTCTGGGTGGTTTCTCTTTATTTACAATGGTCCCTGGGTGGTTTATCTTTATTTACAGTGGTCCCCGGGTGGTTTATCTTTATTTACAGTGGTCCCTGTGTGGTTTATCTTTATTTGCAGTGGTCCCTGGGTGGTTAATCTTTATTTACAGTGGTCCCTGGGTGGTTTATCTTTATTTACAGTGGTTCCCTGGGTGGTTTATCTTTATTTACAGTGGTCTCTGGGTGGTTTATCTTTATTTACAATGGTCCCTGGGTGGATTATCTTTATTTATAGTGGTCCCCGGTTGGTTGATCTTTATTTACAGTGGTCCCCGGGTGGTTTATCTTTATTTACTGTGGTCTCTGGGTGGTTTATCTTTATTTACAGTGGTCCCTGGGTGGTTTATCTTAATTTACAGTGGTCCCTGGGTGGTTTATCTTTATTTACAGTGGTCCCTGTGTGGTTTATCTTTATTTACAGTGGTCCCTGTGTGGTTTATCTTTATTTACAGTGGTCCCAGGGTGGTTTATCTTTATTTACAGTGGTCCCTGGGTGATTTATCTTTATTTGCAGTGGTCTCTGAGTGGTTTATCTTTATTTACAGTGGTCCCTGTGTGGTTTATTTTTATTGACAGTGGTCCCTGGGTGGTTTATCTTTTTTTCCAGTGGTGTCTGGCTGGATTCTCTTTATTTACAGTGATCCCCGGATGGTTTATCTTTATTTACAGTTGTCCCTGGGTGGTTTATCTTTATTTACAGTGGTCCCCGGGTGGTTTATCTTTATTTACAGTGGTCCCCTGGTGGTTTATCTTGAATTACAGTGGTCCCTGGGTGGTTTATCTTTATTTACAGTGGTCCCTGGGTGGTTTTTCTTTATTTACAGTGGTCTCTGGGTGGTTTATCTTTATTTACAGTGGTTCCTGGGTGGTTTATCTTTATTTACAGTGGTCCCTGGGTGGTTTATCTTTATTTACAGTGGTCCCCGGGTGGTTTATCTTTATTTACGGTGGTCCCCGGGTGGTTTATCTTTATTTACAGTGGTCCCTGGGTGGTTTATCTTTATTTACAGTGGTCCCTGGGTGGTTTATCTTTATTTACAGTGGCCCCTGGGTGGTTTATCTTTATTTACAGTGGTCCCTGGGTGATTTATCTTTATTTACAGTGGTCCCCGGGTGGTTTATCTTTATTTACAGTGGTCTCTGTGTGGTTTCTCTTTATTTACAATGGTCCCTGGGTGGTTTATCTTTATTTACAGTGGTCCCCGGGTGGTTTATCTTTATTTACAGTGGTCCCTGTGTGGTTTATCTTTATTTACAGTGGTCCCTGGGTGGTTTATCTTTATTTACTGTGGTCTCTGGGTGGTTTATCTTTATTTACAGTGGTCCCTGGGTGGTTTATCTTTATTTACAGTGGTCCCTGGGTGGTTTATCTTTATTTACAGTGGTCCCTGTGTGGTTTATCTTTATTTACAGTGGTCCCTGGGTGGTTTATCTTTATTTACAGTGGTCCCAGGGTGGTTTATCTTTATTTACAGTGGTCCCTGGGTGGTTTATCTTTATTTGCAGTGGTCTCTGAGTGGTTTATCTTTATTTACAGTGGTCCCTGTGTGGTTTATTTTTATTTACAGTGGTCTCTGGGTGGTTTTTCTTCATTCACAGTGGTCTCTGGGTGGTTTATCTTTATTTACAGTGGTCCCTGGGTGGTTTATCTTTATTTACAGTGGTCCCTGGGTGGTTTATCTTTATTTACAGTGGTCCCTGGGTGGTTTATCTTTATTTACAGTGGTCCCTGGGTGGTTTATCTTTATTTACAGTGGTCTCTGGGTGGTTTATCTTTATTTACAATGGTCCCTGGGTGGTTTATCTTTATTTACAGTGGTCCCTGGGTGGTTTATCTTTATTTACAGTGGTCCCTGGGTGGTTTATCTTTATTTACAGTGGTCCCTGGGTGGTTTATCTTTTTTTACAGTGGTCCCTGGGTGGTTTATCTTTATTTACAGTGGTCCCCGGGTAGTTTATCTTCATTTACAGTGGTCACCGGGTGGTTTATCTTTATTTACAGTGGTCGCTGGGAGGTTTATCTTTATTTACAGTGGACCCTGGGTGGTTTATCTTTATTGACAGTGGTCCCTGGGTGGTTTATCTTTATTTACAGTGGTCCCTGGGTGGTTTATCTTTATTTACAGTGGTCCCTGGGTTGTTTATCTTTATTTACAGTGGTCCCTGGGTGGTTTATCTTTATTTACAGTGGTCTCTGGGTGGTTTATCTTTATTTACAGTGGTCTCTGGGTGGTTTATCTTTATTTACAGTGGTCCCTGGGTGGTTTATCTTTATTTACAGTGGTCCCTGGGTGGTTTATCTTTATTTACAGTGGTTCCCGGGTGGTTTATATTTATTTACAGTGGTCCCTGGGTGGTTTATCTTTATTTACAGTGGTCCCTGGGTGGTTTGTCTTTATTTACAGTGGTCTCTGGGTGGTTTATCTTTATTTACAGTGGTCCCCGAGTGGTTTATCTTTATTTACAGTGGTCTCTGGGTGGTTTATCTTTATTACAGTGGTCCCTGGGTGGTTTATCTTTATTTACAGTGGTCCCTGGGTGGTTTATCTTTATTTGCAGTGGTTCCCGGGTGGTTTATCTTTATTTACAGTGGTTCCCGGGTGGTTTATATTGATTTCCAGTGGTGCCTGGGTGGTTTATCTTTATTTACAGTGGTCCCTGGGTGGTTTATCTTTATTTACAGTGGTTCCCGGGTGGTTTATCTTTATTTACAGTGGTCCCTGGGTGGTTTATCTTTATTGACAGTGGTCTCTGTGTGGTTTATCTTTATTTACAGTGGTCCCTGGGTGGTTTATCTTTATTTACAGTTGTCCCTGGGTGGTTTATCTTTATTTACAGTGGTCCCTGGGTGGTTTATCTTTATTTACAGTGGTCCCTGGGTGGTTTATCTTTATTTACAGTGGTCCCTGGGTGGTTTATCTTTATTTACAGTGGTCCCTGGGTGGTTTATCTTTATTTACAGTGGTCTCTGGGTGGTTTATCTTTATTTACAGTGGTTCCTGGGTGGTTTATCTTTATTTACAGTGGTCCCTGGGTGGTTTATCTTTATTTACAGTGGTCCCTGGGTGGTTTCTCTTTATTTACAGTGGTCCCTGTGCGGTTTATCTTTATTTACAGTGATCTCTGGGTGGTTTATCTTTATTTACAGTGGTCCCTGTGTGGTTTATCTTTATTTACAGTGGTCCCTGGGTGGTTTATCTTTATTTACAGTGGTCCCCGGCTGGTTTATCTTTATTTAAAGTGGTCCACGGGTGGTTTATCTTTATTTACAGTGGTCCCTGGGTGGTTTATCTTTATTTACAGTGGTCCCCGGGTGGTTTATCTTTATTTACAGTGATCCCCGGGTGGTTTATCTTTATTTACAGTGGTCTCCGGGTGGTTTAACTTCATTTACAGTGGTCCCTGCGTGGTTTATCTTTATTTACAGTGGTCTCTGGTTGTTTTATCTTTATTTACAGTGGTTCCTGAGTGGTTTATCTTTATATCCAATGGTCTCTGGGTGGTTTATCTTTATTTACAGTGGTCCCTGGGTGGTTTATCTTCATTTACAGTGGTCCCTGGGTGGTTTCTCTTTATTTACAGTGGTCCCTGGGTGGTTTATCTTTATTTACAGTGGTCCCTGGGTGGTTTATCTTTATTTACAGTGGTCCCTGGGTGGTTTATCTTTATTTACTGTGGTCCCTGGGTGGTTTACCTTTATTTACAATGGTCCCCGTGTGGTTTATCTGTATTGACAGTGGTCCCTGGGTGGTTTATCTTTATTTTCAGTGGTCCCTGGGTGGTTTATCTTTATTTACAGTGGTTCCTGGGTGGTTTATCTTTATTTACAGCGGTCCCCGGGTGGTTTATCTTTATTTACAGTGGTCCCTGGGTAGTTTATCTTTATTTACAGTGGTCCCTGGGTGGTTTATCTTTATTTACAGTGGTTCCCTGGGTGGTTTTTCTTTATTTACAGAGGTTACTGGGTGGTTTATCTTTATTTACAGTGGTCCCTGGTTGGTTTATCTTTATTTACAGTGGTCCCTGGGTGGTTTATCTTTATTTACAGTGGTCCCCGGGTGGTTTATCTTTATTTACAGTGGTTCCTGGGTGGTTTATCTGTATTTGCAGTGTTCCCTGGGTGGTTTATCTTTATTTACAGTGGTCCCTGTGTGTTTTATCTTCATTTACAGTGGTCCCCGGGTGGTTTCTCATTATTTTCAGTGGTCTCTGGGTGGTTTATCTTTATTTACAGTGGCCTCTGGGTGGTATATCTTTATTTACAATGGTTCCTGGGTGGTTTATCTTTATTTACAGTGGTCCCTGGGTGGTTGAACTTTATTTACAGTGGTCCCTCGGTGGTTTATCTTTATTTACAGTGGTCCCTGGGTGGTTTATCTTTATTTACAGTGGTCCCTGGTTGGTTTATCTTTATTTACAGTGGTCCCTGGGTGGTTTATCTTTATTTACAGTGGTCTCTGGGTGGTTTATCTTTATTTACAGTGGTCCCTGGGTGGTTTATCTTTATTTACAGTGGTCCCTGGGTGGTTTATCTTTATTTACAGTGGTCTCTGGGTGGTTTATCTTTATTTACAGTGGTCCCCGGGTGGTTTACCTTTATTTACAGTGGTCCCCGGGTGGTTTATCTTTATTTACAGTGGTCCCTGGGTGATTAATCTTTATTTACAGTGGTGTCTGGCTGGTTTATCTTTATTTACAGTGATCCCCGGATGGTTTATCTTTATTTACAGTGGTCCCTCGGTGGTTTATCTTTATTTACGGTGGTCCCCTGGTGGTTTATCTTTATTTACAGTGGTCCCCGGGTGGTTTATCTTGAATTACAGTGGTCCCTGGGTGGTTTATCTTTATTTACAGTGGTCTCTGGGTGGTTTTTCTTTATTTACAGTGGTCTCTGGGTGGTTTATCTTTATTTACAGTGGTCCCTGGGTGGTTTATCTTTATTTACAGTGGTCCCTGGGTGGTTTATCTTTATTTACAGTGGTTCCCTGGGTGGTTTTTCTTTATTTACAGAGGTTACTGGGTGGTTTATCTTTATTTACAGTGGTCCCTGGGTGGTTTATCTTTATTTACAGTGGTCCCTGGGTGGTTTATCTTTATTTACAGTGGTCCCCGGGTGTTTTATCTTTATTTACAGTGGTTCCTGGGTGGTTTACCTGTATTTGCATTGTTCCCTGGGTGGTTTATCTTTATTTACAGTGGTCCCTGTGTGGTTTATCTTCATTTACAGTGGTCCCCGGGTGGTTTCTCATTATTTACAGTGGTCCCTGGGTGGTTTATCTTTATTTACAGTGGTCCCTGGGTGGTTTATCTTTATTTACAGTGGTCCCTGTGTGGTTTATCTTTATTTACAGTGGTCCCTGGGTGGTTTATCTTTATTTACAGTGGTCCCAGGGTGGTTTATCTTTATTTACAGTGGTCCCTGGGTGGTTTATCTTTATTTGCAGTGGTCTCTGGGTGGTTTATCTTTATTTACAGTGGTCCCTGTGTGGTTTATTTTTATTTACAGTGGTCTCTGAGTGGATTTTCTTTATTTACAGTGGTCTCTGGGTGGTTTATCTTTATTTACAGTGGTCCCTGTGTGGTTTATCTTTATTTACAGTGGTCCCTGGGTGGTTTATCTTTATTTACAGTGGTACCTGGGTGGTTTATCTTATTTACAGTGGTCCCTGGGTGGTTTATCTTTATTTACAGTGGTCTCTGGGTGGTTTATCTTTATTTACAATGGTCCCTGGGTGGTTTATCTTTATTTACAGTGGTCCCTGGGTGGTTTATCTTTATTTACAGTGGTCCCTGGGTGGTTTATCTTTATTTACAGTGGTCCCTGGGTGGTTTATCTTTGTTTACAGTGGTCCCTGGGTGGTTTATCTTTATTTACAGTGGTCCCCGGGTAGTTTATCTTTATTTACAGTGGTCCCCGTTTGGTTTATCTTTATTTACAGTGGTCCCTGGGTGGTTTATCTTTATTTACAGTGGTCCCTGGGTGGTTTATCTTTGTTTACAGTGGTCGCTGGGTGGTTTATCTTTATTTACAGTGGACCCTGGGTGGTTTATCTTTATTGACAGTGGTCCCTGGGTGGTTTATCTTTATTTACAGTGGTTCCCGGGTGGTTTATCTTTATTTACAGTGGTTCCTGGGTGGTTTATCTTGAATTACAGTGGTTCCTGGGTGGTTTATCTTTATTTACAGTGGTCCCTGGGTGGTTTATCTTTATTTACAGTGGTTCCCGGGTGGTTTATCTTTATTTACAGTGGTGTCTGGCTGGTTTCTCTTTATTTACAGTGATCGCCGGATGGTTTATCTTTATTTGCAGTTGTCCCTGGGTGGTTTATCTTTATTTACAGTGGTCCCCGGGTGGTTTATCTTTATTTACAGTGGTCCCCTGGTGGTTTATCTTGAATTACAGTGGTTCCTGGGTGGTTTATCTTTATTTACAGTGGTCCCTGGGTGGTTTTTCTTTATTTACAGTGGTCCCTGGGTGGTTTATCTTTATTTACAGTGGTCCCCTGGTGGTTTATCTTGAATTACAGTGGTCACTGGGTGGTTTATCTTTATTTACAGTGGTCCCTGGGTGTTTTTTCTTTATTTCCAGTGGTCCCTGGGTGGTTTATCTTTATTTACAGTGGTCTCTGGGTGGTTTATCTTTATTTACAGTGGTTCCTGGGTGGTTTATCTTTATTTACAATGGTCCCTGGGTGGTTTATCGTTATTTACAGTGGTCCCCGGGTGGTTTATCTTTATTTACAGTGGTCCCTGTGTGGTTTATCTTTATTTACAGTGGTCCCTGGGTGGTTTATCTTTATTTACAGTGGTCCCTGGGTGGTTTTTCTTTATTTACTGTGGTTCTCGGGTGGTTTATCTTTATTTACAGTGGTTCCCTGGGTGGTTTATCTTCATTTACAGTGGTCTCTGGGTGGTTTATCTTTATTTACAATGGTCCCTGGGTGGATTATCTTTATTTATAGTGGTCCCCGGGTGGTTTATCTTTATTTACAGTGGTCCCCGGGTGGTTTATCTTTATTTACAGTGGTCCCCGGGTGGTTTATCTTTATTTACAGTGGTTCCTGGGTGGTTTATCTTTATTTACAGTGGTCCCTGGGTGGTTTTTCTTTATTTACAGTGGTCCCTGGGTGGTTTATCTTTATTTACAGTGGTCCCTGGGTGGTTTTTCTTTATTTACTGTGGTTCTCGGGTGGTTTATCTTTATTTACAGTGGTTCCCTGGGTGGTTTATCTTCATTTACAGTGGTCTCTGGGTGGTTTATCTTTATTTACAATGGTCCCTGGGTGGATTATCTTTATTTATAGTGGTCCCCGGGTGGTTTATCTTTATTTACAGTGGTCCCCGGGTGGTTTATCTTTATTTACAGTGGTCCCCGGGTGGTTTATCTTTATTTACAGTGGTTCCTGGGTGGTTTATCTTTATTTACAGTGGTCTCTGGGTGGTTTATCTTTATTTACAGTGGTCCCTGTGTGGTTTATTTTTATTTACAGTGGTCTCTGAGTGGATTTTCTTTATTTACAGTGGTCTCTGGGTGGTTTATCTTTATTTACAGTGGTCCCTGTGTGGTTTATCTTTATTTACAGTGGTCCCTGGGTGGTTTATCTTTATTTACAGTGGTACCTGGGTGGTTTATCTTATTTACAGTGGTCCCTGGGTGGTTTATCTTTATTTACAGTGGTCTCTGGGTGGTTTATCTTTATTTACAATGGTCCCTGGGTGGTTTATCTTTATTTACAGTGGTCCCTGGGTGGTTTATCTTTATTTACAGTGGTCCCTGGGTGGTTTATCTTTATTTACAGTGGTCCCTGGGTGGTTTATCTTTGTTTACAGTGGTCCCTGGGTGGTTTATCTTTATTTACAGTGGTCCCCGGGTAGTTTATCTTTATTTACAGTGGTCCCCGTTTGGTTTATCTTTATTTACAGTGGTCCCTGGGTGGTTTATCTTTATTTACAGTGGTCCCTGGGTGGTTTATCTTTGTTTACAGTGGTCGCTGGGTGGTTTATCTTTATTTACAGTGGACCCTGGGTGGTTTATCTTTATTGACAGTGGTCCCTGGGTGGTTTATCTTTATTTACAGTGGTTCCCGGGTGGTTTATCTTTATTTACAGTGGTTCCTGGGTGGTTTATCTTGAATTACAGTGGTTCCTGGGTGGTTTATCTTTATTTACAGTGGTCCCTGGGTGGTTTATCTTTATTTACAGTGGTTCCCGGGTGGTTTATCTTTATTTACAGTGGTGTCTGGCTGGTTTCTCTTTATTTACAGTGATCGCCGGATGGTTTATCTTTATTTGCAGTTGTCCCTGGGTGGTTTATCTTTATTTACAGTGGTCCCCGGGTGGTTTATCTTTATTTACAGTGGTCCCCTGGTGGTTTATCTTGAATTACAGTGGTTCCTGGGTGGTTTATCTTTATTTACAGTGGTCCCTGGGTGGTTTTTCTTTATTTACAGTGGTCCCTGGGTGGTTTATCTTTATTTACAGTGGTCCCCTGGTGGTTTATCCTGAATTACAGTGGTCACTGGGTGGTTTATCTTTATTTACAGTGGTCCCTGGGTGTTTTTTCTTTATTTCCAGTGGTCCCTGGGTGGTTTATCTTTATTTACAGTGGTCTCTGGGTGGTTTATCTTTATTTACAGTGGTTCCTGGGTGGTTTATCTTTATTTACAATGGTCCCTGGGTGGTTTATCGTTATTTACAGTGGTCCCCGGGTGGTTTATCTTTATTTACAGTGGTCCCTGTGTGGTTTATCTTTATTTACAGTGGTCCCTGGGTGGTTTATCTTTATTTACAGTGGTCCCTGGGTGGTATTTCTTTATTTACTGTGGTTCTCGGGTGGTTTATCTTTATTTACAGTGGTTCCCTGGGTGGTTTATCTTCATTTACAGTGGTCTCTGGGTGGTTTATCTTTATTTACAATGGTCCCTGGGTGGATTATCTTTATTTATAGTGGTCCCCGGGTGGTTTATCTTTATTTACAGTGGTCCCCGGGTGGTTTATCTTTATTTACAGTGGTCCCCGGGTGGTTTATCTTTATTTACAGTGGTTCCTGGGTGGTTTATCTTTATTTACAGTGGTCCCTGGGTGGTTTTTCTTTATTTACAGTGGTCCCTGGGTGGTTTATCTTTATTTACAGTGGTTCCCGGGTGGTTTACCTTTATTTACAGTGATTCCCGTGTGGTTTATATTTATTTACAGTGGACCCTGGGTGGTTTATCTTTATTTACAGTGGTCCCTGGGTGGTTTATCTTTATTTACAGTGGTCTCTGGGTGGTTTTTCATTATTTACAGTGGCCCCTGGGTGGTTTATCTTTATTTACTGTGGTCTCTGGGTGGTTTATCTTTATTTACAGTGGTCCCTGGGTGGTTTATCTTTATTTACAGAGGTCCCTGGGTGGTTTATCTTTATTTACAGTGGTCCCTGTGTGGTTTATCTTTATTTACAGTGGTCCCTGGGTGGTTTATCTTTATTTACAGTGGTCCCAGGGTGGTTTATCTTTATTTACAGTGGTCCCTGGGTAGTTTATCTTTATTTACAGTGGTCCCTGGGCTGTTTATCTTTATTTACAGTGGTCCCTGGGTGGTTTACCCTTATTTACAGTGGTCCCTGGGTGGTGTATCTTTATTTACAGTGGTCCGTGGGTGATTTATCTTTATTTACAGTGGTACCTGGGTGGTTTATCTTTATTTACAGTGGTCCCTGGGTGGTTTATCTTTATTTACAGTGGTCCCTGGGTGGTTTATCGTTATTTACAGTGGTCCCCAGGTAGTTTATCTTTATTTACAGTGGTCTCTGGTTGGTTTATCTTTATTTACAGGGGTCCCTGTGTGGTTTATCTTTATTTACAGTGGTCCCTGGGTGGTTTATCTTTATTAACAGTGGTCCCAGGGTGATTTTTCTTTATTTACAGTGGTCCCTGGGTGGTTTATCTTTATTTACAGTGGTCTCTGGGTGGTTTATCTTTATTTACAGTGGTCCCTGGGTGGTTTATCTTTATTTACAGTGGTCTCTGGGTGGTTTATCTTTATTTACAGTGGTCCCTGGGTGGTTTATCTTTATTTACAGTGGTCTCTGGGTGGTTTATCTTTATTTACAGTGGTCCCTGGGTGGTTTATCTTTATTTACAGTGGTCCCTGTGTGGTTTATCTTTATTTACAGTGGTCCCCGGGTGGTTTTTCTTTATTTACAGTGGTCCCTGGGTGGTTTATCTTTATTTACAGTGGTCCCTGGGTGGTTTATCTTTATTTACATTGGTCCCTGTGTGGTTTATCTTTATTTACAGTGGTCCCTGGGTGGTTTATCTTTATTTACAGTGGTCCCAGGGTGGTTTATCTTTATTTACAGTGGTCCCTGGGTGGTTTATCTTTATTTGCAGTGGTCTCTGGGTGGTTTATCTTTATTTACAGTGGTCCCTGTGTGGTTTATTTTTATTTACAGTGGTCTCTGGGTGGTTTTTCTTTATTTACAGTGGTCTCTGGGTGGTTTATCTTTATTTACAGTGGTCCCTGTGTGGTTTATCTTTATTTACAGTGGTCCCTGGGTGGTTTATCTTTATTTACAGTGGTACCTGGGTGGTTTATCTTTATTTACAGTGGTCCCTGGGTGGTTTATCTTTATTTGCAGTGGTCTCTGGGTGGTTTATCTTTATTTACAATGGTCCCTGGGTGGTTTATCTTTATTTACAGGGGTCCCTGGGTGGTTTATCTTTATTTACAGTGGTCCCTGGGTGGTTTATCTTTATTTACAGTGGTCCCTGGGTGGTTTATCTTTGTTTACAGTGGTCCCTGGGTGGTTTATCTTTATTTACAGTGGTCCCCGGGTAGTTTATCTTTATTTACAGTGGTCCCCGTTTGGTTTATCTTTACTTACAGTGGTCGCTGGGTGGTTTATCTTTATTTACAGTGGACCCTGGGTGGTTTATCTTTATTGACAGTGGTCCCTGGGTGGTTTATCTTTATTTACAGTGGTCCCCGAGTGGTTTGTCTTTATTTACAGTGGTCCCCTGGTGGTTTATCTTGAATTACAGTGGTCCCTGGGTGGTTTATCTTTATTTACAGTGGTCCCCGGATGGTTTATCTTTATTTACAGTGGTCCCTGGTGGTTTATCTTGAATTACAGTGGTCCCTGGGTGGTTTATCTTTATTTACAGTGGTCCCCTGGTGGTTTATCTTGAATTACAGTGGTCCCTGGCTGGTTTCTCTTTATTTACAGTGATCCCCGGATGGTTTATCTTTATTTACAGTTGTCCCTGGGTGGTTTATCTTTATTTACATGGTCCCCGGGTGGTTTATCTTTATTTACAGTGGTCCCCTGGTGGTTTATCTTGAATTACAGTGGTCCCTGGGTGGTTTATCTTTATTTACAGTGGTCCCTGGGTGGTTTATCTTTATTTACATGGTCCCCGGGTGGTTTATCTTTATTTACAGTGGTCCCCTGGTGGTTTATCTTGAATTACAGTGGTCTCTGGGTGGTTTATCTTTATTTACAGTGGTCCCTGGGTGGTTTATCTTTATTTACAGTGGTCCCTGGGTGGTTTTTCTTTATTTACAGTGGTCTCTGGGTGGTTTATCTTTATTTACAGTGGTTCCTGGGTGGTTTATCTTTATTTACAGTGGTCCCTGGGTGGTTTATCTTTATTTACAGTGGTCCCCGGGTGGTTTATCTTTATTTACAGTGGTCTCCGGGTGGTTTATCTTTATTTACAGTGGTCCCCGGGTGGTTTATCTTTATTTACAGTGGTCTCTGGGTGGTTTCTCTTTATTTACAGTGGTCTCTGGGTGGTTTATCTTTATTTTCAGTGGTCTCTGGGTGGTTTATCTTTATTTACAGAGGTCCCTGGGTGGTTTATCTTTATTTACAGTGGTCCCCGGGTGGTTTATCTTTATTTACAGTGGTCCCTGTGTGGTTTATCTTTATTTACAGTGGTCCCTGGGTGGTTTATCTTTATTTACAGTGGTCTCTGGGTGGTTTATCTTTATTTACAGTGGTTCCCGGGTGGTTTACCTTTATTTACAGTGGTTCCCTGGGTGGTTTATCTTTATTTATAGTGGTCCCCGGGTGGTTTATCTTTATTTACAGTGGTTCCCTGGGTGGTTTATCTTTATTTATAGTGGTCCCCGGGTGGTTTATCTTTATTTACAGTGGTCCCCTGGTGGTTTATCTTGAATTACAGTGGTCCCTGGCTGGTTTCTCTTTATTTACAGTGATCCCCGGATGGTTTATCTTTATTTACAGTTGTCCCTGGGTGGTTTATCTTTATTTACATGGTCCCCGGGTGGTTTATCTTTATTTACAGTGGTCCCCTGGTGGTTTATCTTGAATTACAGTGGTCCCTGGGTGGTTTATCTTTATTTACAGTGGTCCCTGGGTGGTTTATCTTTATTTACATGGTCCCCGGGTGGTTTATCTTTATTTACAGTGGTCCCCTGGTGGTTTATCTTGAATTACAGTGGTCTCTGGGTGGTTTATCTTTATTTACAGTGGTCCCTGGGTAGTTTATCTTTATTTACAGTGGTCCCTGGGTGGTTTTTCTTTATTTACAGTGGTCTCTGGGTGGTTTATCTTTATTTACAGTGGTTCCTGGGTGGTTTATCTTTATTTACAGTGGTCCCTGGGTGGTTTATCTTTATTTACAGTGGTCCCCGGGTGGTTTATCTTTATTTACAGTGGTCTCCGGGTGGTTTATCTTTATTTACAGTGGTCCCCGGGTGGTTTATCTTTATTTACAGTGGTCTCTGGGTGGTTTCTCTTTATTTACAGTGGTCTCTGGGTGGTTTATCTTTATTTACAGTGGTCGCTGGGTGGTTTATCTTTATTTACAGTGGACCCTGGGTGGTTTATCTTTATTGACAGTGGTCCCTGGGTGGTTTATCTTTATTTACAGTGGTCCCCGGGTGGTTTGTCTTTATTTACAGTGGTCCCCTGGTGGTTTATCTTGAATTACAGTGGTCCCTGGGTGGTTTCTCTTTATTTACAGTGATCCCCGGATGGTTTATCTTTATTTACAGTTGTCCCTGGGTGGTTTATCTTTATTTACATGGTCCCCGGGTGGTTTATCTTTATTTACAGTGGTCCCCTGGTGGTTTATCTTGAATTACAGTGGTCCCTGGGTGGTTTATCTTTATTTACAGTGGTCCCTGGGTGGTTTATCTTTATTTACATGGTCCCCGGGTGGTTTATCTTTATTTACAGTGGTCCCCTGGTGGTTTATCTTGAATTACAGTGGTCTCTGGGTGGTTTATCTTTATTTACAGTGGTCCCTGGGTAGTTTATCTTTATTTACAGTGGTCCCTGGGTGGTTTTTCTTTATTTACAGTGGTCTCTGGGTGGTTTATCTTTATTTACAGTGGTTCCTGGGTGGTTTATCTTTATTTACAGTGGTCCCTGGGTGGTTTATCTTTATTTACAGTGGTCCCCGGGTGGTTTATCTTGAATTACAGTGGTCCCTGGGTGGTTTATCTTTATTTACAGTGGTCCCCGGATGGTTTATCTTTATTTACAGTGGTCCCTGGTGGTTTATCTTGCATTACAGTGGTCCCTGGGTGGTTTATCTTTATTTACAGTGGTCCCCTGGTGGTTTATCTTGAATTACAGTGGTCCCTGGCTGGTTTCTCTTTATTTACAGTGATCCCCGGATGGTTTATCTTTATTTACAGTTGTCCCTGGGTGGTTTATCTTTATTTACATGGTCCCCGGGTGGTTTATCTTTATTTACAGTGGTCCCCTGGTGGTTTATCTTGAATTACAGTGGTCCCTGGGTGGTTTATCTTTATTTACAGTGGTCCCTGGGTGGTTTATCTTTATTTACATGGTCCCCGGGTGGTTTATCTTTATTTACAGTGGTCCCCTGGTGGTTTATCTTGAATTACAGTGGTCTCTGGGTGGTTTATCTTTATTTACAGTGGTCCCTGGGTGGTTTATCTTTATTTACAGTGGTCACTGGGTGGTTTTTCTTTATTTACAGTGGTCTCTGGGTGGTTTATCTTTATTTACAGTGGTTCCTGGGTGGTTTATCTTTATTTACAGTGGTCCCTGGGTGGTTTATCTTTATTTACAGTGGTCCCCGGGTGGTTTATCTTTATTTACAGTGGTCTCCGGGTGGTTTATCTTTATTTACAGTGGTCCCCGGGTGGTTTATCTTTATTTACAGTGGTCTCTGGGTGGTTTCTCTTTATTTACAGTGTTCTCTGGGTGGTTTATCTTTATTTACAGTGGTCTCTGGGTGGTTTATCTTTATTTACAGAGGTCCCTGGGTGGTTTATCTTTATTTACAGTGGTCCCCGGGTGGTTTATCTTTATTTACAGTGGTCCCTGTGTGGTTTATCTTTATTTACAGTGGTCCCTGGGTGGTTTATCTTTATTTACAGTGGTCTCTGGGTGGTTTATCTTTATTTACAGTGGTTCCCGGGTGGTTTACCTTTATTTACAGTGGTTCCCTGGGTGGTTTATCTTTATTTATAGTGGTCCCCGGGTGGTTTATCTTTATTTACAGTGGTTCCCTGGGTGGTTTATCTTTATTTATAGTGGTCCCCGGGTGGTTTATCTTTATTTACAGTGGTCCCCGGGTGGTTTATCTTTATTTACAGTGGTCCCTGGGTGGTTTATCTTTATTTACAGTGGTCCCTGGGTGGTTTTTCTTTATTTACAGTGGTCCCTGGGTGGTTGATCTTTATTTACAGTGGTTCCCGGGTGGTTTACCTTTATTTACAGTGGTTACCGGGTGGTTTCTATTTATTTACAGTGGACCCTGGGTGGTTTATCTTTATTTACAGTGGTCCCTGGGTGGTTTATCTTTATTTACAGTGGTCTCTGGGTGGTTTATCATTATTTACAGTGGCCCCTGGGTGGTTTATCTTTATTTACTGTGGTCTCTGGGTGGTTTATCTTTATTTACAGTGGTCCCTGGGTGGTTTATCTTTATTTACAGTGGTCCCTGGGTGGTTTATCTTTATTTACAGTGGTCCCTGTGTGGTTTATCTTTATTTACAGTGGTCCCTGGGTGGTTTATCTTTATTTACAGTGGTCCCAGGGTGGTTTATCTTTATTTACAGTGGTCTCTGGGTGGTTTATCTTTATTTGCAGTGGTCTCTGAGTGGTTTATCTTTATTTACAGTGGTCCCTGTGTGGTTTATTTTTATTTACAGTGGTCTCTGGGTGGTTTTTCTTTATTCACAGTGGTCTCTGGGTGGTTTATCTTTATTTACAGTGGTCCCCGGGTGGTTTATCTTTATTTACAGTGGTCCCTGGGTGGTTTATCTTTATTTACAGTGGTCTCTGGGTGGTTTACCTTTATTTACAATGGTCCCTGGGTGGTTTATCTTTATTTACAGTGGTCCCTGGGTGCTTCATCTTTATTTGCAGTGGTCCCTGGGTGGTTTATCTTTATTTACAGTGGTCACTGTGTGGTTTATCTTTTTTTACAGTGGTCCCTGGGTGGTTTATCTTTATTTACAGTGGTCCCCGGGTAGTTTATCTTTATTTACAGTGGTCCCCGGGTGGTTTATCTTTATTTACAGTGGTCTCTGGGTGGTTTATCTTTATTTACAATGGTCCCTGGGTGGATTATCTTTATTTATAGTGGTCCCCGGGTGGTTTATCTTTATTTACAGTGGTCCCCGGGTGGTTTATCTTTATTTACAGTGGTCCCCGGGTGGTTTATCTTTATTTACAGTGGTACCTGGGTGGTTTATCTTTATTTACAGTGGTCCCTGGGTGGTTTTTCTTTATTTACAGTGGTCCCTGGGTGTTTTATCTTTATTTACAGTGGTTCCCGGGTGGTTTACCTTTATTTACAGTGGTTCCCGGGTGGGTTATATTTATTTACAGTGGACCCTGGGTGGTTTATCTTTATTTACAGTGGTCCCTGGGTGGTTTATCTTTATTTACAGTGGTCTCTGGGTGGTTTATCATTATTTACAGTGGCCCCTGGGTGGTTTATCTTTATTTACTGTGGTCTCTGGGTGGTTTATCTTTATTTACAGTGGTCCCTGGGTGGTTTATCTTTATTTACAGTGGTCCCTGGGTGGTTTACCTTTATTTACAGTGGTCCCTGTGTGGTTTATCTTTATTTACAGTGGTCCCTGGGTGGTTTATCTTTATTTACAGTGGTCCCAGGGTGGTTTATCTTTATTTACAGTGGTCCCTGGGTGGTTTATCTTTATTTGCAGTGGTCTCTGAGTGGTTTATCTTTATTTACAGTGGTCCCTGTGTGGTTTATTTTTATTTACAGTGGTCTCTGGGTGGTTTTTCTTTATTCACAGTGGTCTCTGGGTGGTTTATCTTTATTTACAGTGGTCCCTGGGTGGTATATCTTTATTTACAGTGGTCCCTGGGTGGTTTATCTTTATTTACAGTGGTCCCTGGGTGGTTTATCTTTATTTACAGTGGTCCCTGGGTGGTTTATCTTTATTTACAGTGGTCTCTGGGTGGTTTACCTTTATTTTCAATGGTCCCTGGGTGGTTTATCTTTATTTACAGTGGTCCCTGGGTGGTTTATCTTTACTTACAGTGGTCCCTGGGTGGTTTATCTTTATTTACAGTGGTCCCTGGGTGGTTTATCTTTTTTTACAGTGGTCCCTGGGTGGTTTATCTTTATTTACAGTGGTCCCCGGGTAGTTTATCTTTATTTACAGTGGTCCCCGGGTGGTTTATCTTTATTTATAGTGGTCGCTGGGAGGTTTATCTTTATTTACAGTGGACCCTGGGTGGTTTATCTTTATTGACAGTGGTCCCTGGGTGGTTTATCTTTATTTACAGTGGTCCCTGGGTGGTTTATCTTTATTTACAGAGGTCCCTGGGTGGTTTATCTTTATTTACAGTGGTCCCTGGGTGGTTTATCTTTATTTACAGTGGTCTCTGGGTGGTTTATCTTTATTTACATTGGTCTCTGGGTGGTTTATCTTTATTTACAGTGGTCCCTGGGTGGTTTATCTTTATTTACAGTGGTCCCTGGGTGGTTTAGCTTTATTTACAGTGGTTCCCGGGTGGTTTATATTTATTTACAGTGGTCCCTGGGTGGTTTATCTTTATTTACAGTGGTCCCTGGGTGGTTTATCTTTATTTACAGTGGTCTCTGGGTGGTTTATCTTTATTTACAGTGGTCCCCGAGTGGTTTATCTTTATTTACAGTGGTCTCTGGGTGGTTTATCTTTATTACAGTGGTCCCTGGGTGGTTTATCTTTATTTACAGTGGTCCCTGGGTGGTTTATCTTTATTTGCAGTGATTCCCGGGTGGTTTATCTTTATTTACAGTGGTTCCCGGGTGGTTTATATTGATTTCCAGTGGTGCCTGGGTGGTTTATCTTTATTTACAGTGGTCCCTGGGTGGTTTATCTTTATTTACAGTGGTTCCCGGGTGGTTTATCTTTATTTAAAGTGGTCCGTGGGTGGTTTATCTTTATTGACAGTGGTCTCTGTGTGGTTTATCTTTATTTACAGTGGTCCCTGGGTGGTTTATCTTTATTTACAGTGGTCCCTGGGTGGTTTATCTTTATTTACACTGGTCCCTGGGTGGTTTATCTTTATTTACAGTGGTCCCTGGGTGGTTTATCTTTATTTACAGTGGTCCCTGGGTGGTTTATCTTTATTTACAGTGGTCTCTGTGGGGTTTATCTTTATTTACAGTGGTCCCTGGGTGGTTTATCTTTATTTACAGTGGTCCCTGGGTGGTTTATCTTTATTTACAGTGGTCCCATGGTGGTTTCTCTTTATTTACAGTGGTCCCTGGGTGGTTTATCTTTATTTACAGTGGTCCACGGGTGGTTTATCTTTATTTACAGTGATCTCTGGGTGGTTTATCTTTATTTACAGTGGTCCCTGTGTGGTTTATCTTTATTTACAGTGGCCCCTGGGTGGTTTATCTTTATTTACAGTGGTCCCCGGCTGGTTTATCTTTATTTAAAGTGGTCCACGGGTGGTTTATCTTTATTTACAGTGGTCCCTGGGTGGTTTATCTTTATTTACAGTGGTCCCCGGGTGGTTTATCTTTATTTACAGTGATCCCCGGGTGGTTTATCTTTATTTACAGTGGTCCCCGGCTGGTTTATCTTTATTTACAGTGGCCCCTGGGTGGTTTATCTTTATTTACAGTGGTCCCCGGCTGGTTTATCTTTATTTAAAGTGGTCCACGGGTGGTTTATCTTTATTTACAGTGGTCCCTGGGTGGTTTATCTTTATTTACAGTGGTCTCCGGGTGGTTTATCTTCATTTACAGTGGTCTCTGGGTGGTTTATCTTCATTTACAGTGGTCCCTGCGTGGTTTATCTTTATTTACAGTGGTCTCTGGTTGTTTTATCTTTATTTACAGTGGTTCCTGGGTGGTTTATCTTTATATCCAATGGTCTCTGGGTGGTTTCTCTTTATTTATAGTGGTCCCTGGGTGGTTTATCTTTATTTACTGTGGTCCCTGGGTGGTTTACCTTTATTTACAATGGTCCCCGTGTGGTTTATCTGTATTTACAGTGGTCCCTGGGTGGTTTATCTTTATTTTCAGTGGTCCCTGGGTGGTTTATCTTTATTTACAGTGGTTCCTGGGTGGTTTATCTTTATTTACCGTGGTCCCTGGTTGTTTTATCTTTATTTACAGTGGTCTCTGGGTTGTTTATCTTTATTTACAGTGTTCCCCGTGTGGTTTATCTTTATTTACAGCGGTCCCTGGGTGGTTTATCTTTATTTACAGTGGTCTCTGGGTGGTTTATCTTTATTTACAGTGGTCCCCGTGTGGTTTATCTTTATTTACAGTGGACCCCGGGTGGTTTATCTTTATTTACAGTGGTCCCTGGGTGGTTTATCTTTATTTACAGTGGTCCCTGGGTGGTTTGTCTTTATTTACAGTGGTTCCTGGGTGGTTTATCTTTATTTCCAACGGTCTCTGGGTGGTTTGTCTTAATTTACAGTGGTCCCTTTGTGGTTTATCTTTATTTACAGTGGTCTCTGTGTGGTTTATCTTTATTTACAGTAGTTCCCGGGTGGTTTATCTTTATTTACAGTGGTCCCTGGGTGGTTTATCTTTATTTACAGTGGTCCCCGTGTGGTTTATCTTTATTTACAGTGGTCCCTGGGTGGTTTATCTTTATTTACAGTGGTCCCTTTGTGGTTTATCTTTATTTACAGTGGTCTCTGTGTGGTTTATCTTTATTTACAGTAGTTCCCGGGTGGTTTATCTTTATTTACAGTGGTCCCTGGGTGGTTTATCTTTATTTACAGTGGTCCCTGGGTGGTTTATCTTTGTTTACAGTGGTCCCTGGGTGGTTTATCTTTATTTACAGTGGTCCCCGGGTGGTTTATCTTTATTTACAGTGGTCCCTGGGTGGTTTATCTTTATTTACAGTGGTCCCTGGGTGGTTTATCTTTATTTACAGTGGTCCCTGGGTGGTTTATCTTTATTTACAGTGGTTCCTGGGTGGTTTATCTTTATTTACAGTGGTCCCCGTGTGGTTTATCTTTATTTACAGTGGTCCCTGGGTGGTTTATCTTTATTTACAGTGGTCCCCGGGTGGTTTATCTTTATTTACAGTGGTCCCTGGGTGGTTTATCTTTATTTACAGTGGTCCCTGGGTGGTTTATCTTTATTTACAGTGGTCCCTGGGTGGTTTATCTTTATTTACAGTGGTCCCTGGGTGGTTATCTTTATTTACAGTGGTCCCTGGGTGGTTTATCTTTATTTACAGTGGTCCCTGGGTGGTTTATCTTTATTTACAGTGGTCCCTGGGTGGTTTATCTTTATTTACAGTGGTCTCTGGGTGGTTTATCTTTATTTACAGTGGTCCCTGGGTGGTTTATCTTTATTTACAGTGGTCCCTGGGTGGTTTATCTTTATTTACAGTGGTCCCTGGGTGGTTTATCTTTATTTACAGTGGTGTCTGGGTGGTTTCTCTTTATTTACAGTGGTCCCTGGGTGGTTTATCTTTATTTACTGTGGTCCCTGGGTGGTTTACCTTTATTTACAGTGGTCACCGTGTGGTTTATCTTTATTTACAGTGGTCCCTGGGTGGTGTATCTTTATTTTCAGTGGTCCCTGGGTGGTTTATCTTTATTTACAGTGGTTCCTGGGTGGTTTATCTTTATTTACAGCGGTCCCCGGGTGGTTTATCTTTATTTACAGTGGTCCCTGAGTGGTTTATCTTTATTTACAGTGGTCGCTGGGTGGTTTATCTTTATTTGCAGTGGTCCCTGGGTGGTTTATCTTTATTTACAGTGGTCTCTGGGTGATTTATCTTTATTTACAGTGGTCCCTGGGTGTTTTATCTTTATTTACAGTGGTCTCTGGGTGGTTTATCTTTATTTACAGTGGTCCCCGTGTGGTTTATCTTTATTTACAGTGGTTCCTGGGTGGTTTATCTTTATTTCCAATGGTCTCTGGGTGGTTTATCTTTGTTTACAGTGGTCCCTGGGTGGTTTATCTTTATTTACAGTGGTCTCTGTGTGGTTTACCTTCATTTACAGTGGTTCCCGGGTGGTTTATCTTTATTTACAGTGGTCCCTGGGTGGTTTATCTTTATTTACAGTGGTCCCCGTGTGGTTTATCTTTATTTACAGTGGTCCCTGGGTGGTTTATCTTTATTTACAGTGGTCCCCGGGTGGTTTATCTTTATTTACAGTGGTCCCTGGGTGGTTTATCTTTATTTACAGTGGTCCCTGCGTGGTTTATCTTTATTTACAGTGGTCCCTGGGTGGTTTATCTTTATTTACAGTGGTCCCTGGGTGGTTTATCTTTATTTACAGTGGTCCCTGGGTGGTTTATCTTTATTTACAGTGGTCCCTGGGTGGTTTATCTTTATTTACAGTGGTCCCTGGGTGGTTTATCTTTATTTACCGTGGTCCCTGGGTGGTTTATCTTCATTTACAGTGGTCTCTGGGTGGTTTATCTTTATTTACAGTGGTCCCTGAGTGGTTTATCTTTATTTACAGTGGTCGTTGGGTGGTTTATCTTTATTTACAGTGGTCCCTGGGTGGTTTATCTTTAATTACAGTGGTCTCTGGGTGATTTATCTTTATTTACAGTGGTCACTGGGTGTTTTATCTTTATTTACCGTGGTCTCTGGGTGGTTTATCTTTATTTACAGTGGTCCCCGTGTGGTTTATCTTTATTTACAGTGGTTCCTGGGTGGTTTATCTTTATTTCCAATGGTCTCTGGGTGGTTTATCTTTATTTACAGTGGTCCCTGGGTGGTTTATCTTTATTTACAGTGGTCTCTGTGTGGTTTATCTTTATTTACAGTGGTTCCCGGGTGGTTTATCTTCATTTACAGTGGTCCCTGGGTGGTTTATCTTTATTTACAGTGGTCCCCGTGTGGTTTATCTTTATTTACAGTGGTCCCTGGGTGGTTTATCTTTATTTACAGTGGTCCCCGGGTGGTTTTTCTTTATTTACAGTGGTCCCTGCGTGGTTTCTCTTTATTTACAGTGGTCCCTGGGTGGTTTATCTTTATTTACAGTGGTCCCTGGGTGCTTTATCTTTATTTACAGTGGTCCCTGGGTGGTTTATCTTTATTTACAGTGGTCCCTGGGTGGTTTATCTTTATTTACCGTGGTCCCTGGGTGGTTTATCTTTATTTACAGTGGTCTCTGGGTGGTTTATCTTTATTTACAGTGGTCCCTGGGTGGTTTATCTTTATTTACAGTGGTCCCCGGGTGGTTTATCTTTATTTACAGTGGTCCCTGTGCGGTTTATCTTTATTTACAATTGTCCCTGGATGGTTTATCTATATTTACAGTGGTCTCTGGGTGGTTTATCTTTATTTACAGTGGTCCCCGGGTGGTTTATCTTTATTTACAGTGGTCCCTGGGTGGTTTATCTTTATTTACAGTGGTCCCTGGGTGGTTTATCTTTATTTACAGTGGTCCCTGGGTGGTTATCTTTATTTACAATGGTCCCTGGGTGGTTTACCTTTATTTACAGTGGTCCCTGGGTGGTTTATCTTTATTTACAGTGGTCCCTGGGTGGTTTATCTTTATTTACAGTGGTTCCTGGGTGGTTTATCTTTATTTACAGTGGTCCCCGTGTGGTTTATCTTTATTTACAGTGGTCCCCGGGTGGTTTATCTTTATTTACAGTGGTCCCTGGGTGGTTTATCTTTATTTACAGTGGTCCCTGGGTGGTTTATCTTTATTTACAGTGGTCCCTGGGTGGTTTATCTTTATTTACAGTGGTCCCTGGGTGGTTATCTTTATTTACAGTGGTCCCTGGGTGGTTTATCTTTATTTACAGTGGTCCCTGGGTGGTTTATCTTTATTTACAGTGGTCTCTGGGTGGTTTATCTTTATTTACAGTGGTCCCTGGGTGCTTTATCATTATTTACAGTGGTCCCCGGGTGTTTTATCTTTATTTACAGTGATCCCTGGGTGGTTTATCTTTATTTACAGTGGTCTCTGGGTGGTTTATCTTTATTTACAATGGTCCCTGTGCGGTTGATCTTTATTTACAATTGTCCCTGGGTGGTTTATCTTGATTTACAGTGGTCCCCGGGTGGTTTATATTTATTTACAGTGGTCCCCGGGTGGTTTATCTTCATTTACAGTGGTCCCTGGGTGGTTTATCTTTATTTACAGTGGTCCCCGGGTGGTTTATATTTATTTACAGTGGTCCCCGGGTGGTTTATCTTCATTTACAGTGGTCCCTGGGTGGTTTATCTTTATTTACAGTGGTCCCCGGGTGGTTTATCTTTATTTACAGTCATCCCCGGGTGGTTTATCTTTATTTACAGTGGTTCCCGGGTGGTTTATCTTGAATTACAGTGGTCCCTGGGTGGTTTATCTTTATTTACAGTGGTCCCTGGGTGGTTTATCTTTATTTACCGTGGTCCCTCGGTGGTTTATCTTTATTTACAGTGGTCTCTGGGTGGTTTATCTTTATTTACAGTGGTCCCTGAGTGGTTTATCTTTATTTACAGTGGTCGCTGGGTGGTTTATCTTTATTTACAGTGGTCCCTGGGTGGTTTATCTTTATTTACAGTGGTCTCTGGGTGATTTATCTTTATTTACAGTGGTCCCTGGGTGTTTTATCTTTATTTACAGTGGTCTCTGGGTGGTTTATCTTTATTTACAGTGGTCCCCGTGTGCTTTATCTTTATTTACAGTGGTTCCTGGGTGGTTTATCTTTATTTCCAATGGTCTCTGGGTGGTTTATCTTTATTTACAGTGGTCCCTGGGTGGTTTATCTTTATTTACAGTGGTCTCTGTGTGGTTTATCTTTATTTACAGTGGTTCCCGGGTGGTTTATCTTTATTTACAGTGGTCCCTGGGTGGTTTATCTTTATTTACAGTGGTCCCCGTGTGGTTTATCTTTATTTACAGTGGTCCCTGGGTGGTTTATCTTTATTTACAGTGGTCCCTGGGTGGTTTATCTTTATTTACAGTGGTCCCTGAGTGGTTTATCTTTATTTACAGTGGTCACTGGGTGGTTTATCTTTATTTACCGTGGTCCCTGGGTGGTTTATCTTTATTTACAGTGGTCTCTGGGTGGTTTATCGTTATTTACAGTGGTCCCTGGGTGGTTTATCTTTATTTACAGTGGTCCCCGGGTGGTTTATATTTATTTACAGTGGTCCCTGTGCGGTTTATCTTTATTTACAATTATCCCTGGGTGGTTTATCTATATTTACAGTGGTCTCTGGGTGGTTTATCTTTATTTACAGTGGTCCCCGGGTGGTTTATCTTTATTTACAGTGGTCCCTGGGTGGTTTCTCTTTATTTACAGTGGTCCCTGGGTGGTTTATCTTTGTTTACAGTGGTCCCTGGGTGGTTTATCTTTATTTACAGTGGTCCCCGGGTGGTTTATCTTTATTTACAGTGGTCCCTGGGTGGTTTATCTTTATTTACAGTGGTCCCTGGGTGGTTTATCTTTATTTACAGTGGTCCCTGGGTGGTTTATCTTTATTTACAGTGGTTCCTGGGTGGTTTATCTTTATTTACAGTGGTCCCCGTGTGGTTTATCTTTATTTACAGTGGTCCCTGGGTGGTTTATCTTTATTTACAGTGGTCCCCGGGTGGTTTATCTTTATTTACAGTGGTCCCTGGGTGGTTTATCTTTATTTACAGTGGTCCCTGGGTGGTTTATCTTTATTTACAGTGGTCCCTGGGTGGTTTATCTTTATTTACAGTGGTCCCTGGGTGGTTATCTTTATTTACAGTGGTCCCTGGGTGGTTTATCTTTATTTACAGTGGTCCCTGGGTGGTTTATCTTTATTTACAGTGGTCCCTGGGTGGTTTATCTTTATTTACAGTGGTCTCTGGGTGGTTTATCTTTATTTACAGTGGTCCCTGGGTGGTTTATCTTTATTTACAGTGGTCCCTGGGTGGTTTATCTTTATTTACAGTGGTCCCTGGGTGGTTTATCTTTATTTACAGTGGTCTCTGGGTGGTTTCTCTTTATTTACAGTGGTCCCTGGGTGGTTTATCTTTATTTACTGTGGTCCCTGGGTGGTTTACCTTTATTTACAGTGGTCACCGTGTGGTTTATCTTTATTTACAGTGGTCCCTGGGTGGTGTATCTTTATTTTCAGTGGTCCCTGGGTGGTTTATCTTTATTTACAGTGGTTCCTGGGTGGTTTATCTTTATTTACAGCGGTCCCCGGGTGGTTTATCTTTATTTACAGTGGTCCCTGAGTGGTTTATCTTTATTTACAGTGGTCGCTGGGTGGTTTATCTTTATTTGCAGTGGTCCCTGGGTGGTTTATCTTTATTTACAGTGGTCTCTGGGTGATTTATCTTTATTTACAGTGGTCCCTGGGTGTTTTATCTTTATTTACAGTGGTCTCTGGGTGGTTTATCTTTATTTACAGTGGTCCCCGTGTGGTTTATCTTTATTTACAGTGGTTCCTGGGTGGTTTATCTTTATTTCCAATGGTCTCTGGGTGGTTTATCTTTGTTTACAGTGGTCCCTGGGTGGTTTATCTTTATTTACAGTGGTCTCTGTGTGGTTTACCTTCATTTACAGTGGTTCCCGGGTGGTTTATCTTTATTTACAGTGGTCCCTGGGTGGTTTATCTTTATTTACAGTGGTCCCCGTGTGGTTTATCTTTATTTACAGTGGTCCCTGGGTGGTTTATCTTTATTTACAGTGGTCCCCGGGTGGTTTATCTTTATTTACAGTGGTCCCTGGGTGGTTTATCTTTATTTACAGTGGTCCCTGCGTGGTTTATCTTTATTTACAGTGGTCCCTGGGTGGTTTATCTTTATTTACAGTGGTCCCTGGGTGGTTTATCTTTATTTACAGTGGTCCCTGGGTGGTTTATCTTTATTTACAGTGGTCCCTGGGTGGTTTATCTTTATTTACAGTGGTCCCTGGGTGGTTTATCTTTATTTACCGTGGTCCCTGGGTGGTTTATCTTCATTTACAGTGGTCTCTGGGTGGTTTATCTTTATTTACAGTGGTCCCTGAGTGGTTTATCTTTATTTACAGTGGTCGTTGGGTGGTTTATCTTTATTTACAGTGGTCCCTGGGTGGTTTATCTTTAATTACAGTGGTCTCTGGGTGATTTATCTTTATTTACAGTGGTCACTGGGTGTTTTATCTTTATTTACAGTGGTCTCTGGGTGGTTTATCTTTATTTACAGTGGTCCCCGTGTGGTTTATCTTTATTTACAGTGGTTCCTGGGTGGTTTATCTTTATTTCCAATGGTCTCTGGGTGGTTTATCTTTATTTACAGTGGTCCCTGGGTGGTTTATCTTTATTTACAGTGGTCTCTGTGTGGTTTATCTTTATTTACAGTGGTTCCCGGGTGGTTTATCTTCATTTACAGTGGTCCCTGGGTGGTTTATCTTTATTTACAGTGGTCCCCGTGTGGTTTATCTTTATTTACAGTGGTCCCTGGGTGGTTTATCTTTATTTACAGTGGTCCCCGGGTGGTTTTTCTTTATTTACAGTGGTCCCTGCGTGGTTTCTCTTTATTTACAGTGGTCCCTGGGTGGTTTATCTTTATTTACAGTGGTCCCTGGGTGCTTTATCTTTATTTACAGTGGTCCCTGGGTGGTTTATCTTTATTTACAGTGGTCCCTGGGTGGTTTATCTTTATTTACCGTGGTCCCTGGGTGGTTTATCTTTATTTACAGTGGTCTCTGGGTGGTTTATCTTTATTTACAGTGGTCCCTGGGTGGTTTATCTTTATTTACAGTGGTCCCCGGGTGGTTTATCTTTATTTACAGTGGTCCCTGTGCGGTTTATCTTTATTTACAATTGTCCCTGGATGGTTTATCTATATTTACAGTGGTCTCTGGGTGGTTTATCTTTATTTACAGTGGTCCCCGGGTGGTTTATCTTTATTTACAGTGGTCCCTGGGTGGTTTATCTTTATTTACAGTGGTCCCTGGGTGGTTTATCTTTATTTACAGTGGTCCCTGGGTGGTTATCTTTATTTACAATGGTCCCTGGGTGGTTTACCTTTATTTACAGTGGTCCCTGGGTGGTTTATCTTTATTTACAGTGGTCCCTGGGTGGTTTATCTTTATTTACAGTGGTTCCTGGGTGGTTTATCTTTATTTACAGTGGTCCCCGTGTGGTTTATCTTTATTTACAGTGGTCCCCGGGTGGTTTATCTTTATTTACAGTGGTCCCTGGGTGGTTTATCTTTATTTACAGTGGTCCCTGGGTGGTTTATCTTTATTTACAGTGGTCCCTGGGTGGTTTATCTTTATTTACAGTGGTCCCTGGGTGGTTATCTTTATTTACAGTGGTCCCTGGGTGGTTTATCTTTATTTACAGTGGTCCCTGGGTGGTTTATCTTTATTTACAGTGGTCTCTGGGTGGTTTATCTTTATTTACAGTGGTCCCTGGGTGCTTTATCATTATTTACAGTGGTCCCCGGGTGTTTTATCTTTATTTACAGTGATCCCTGGGTGGTTTATCTTTATTTACAGTGGTCTCTGGGTGGTTTATCTTTATTTACAATGGTCCCTGTGCGGTTGATCTTTATTTACAATTGTCCCTGGGTGGTTTATCTTGATTTACAGTGGTCCCCGGGTGGTTTATATTTATTTACAGTGGTCCCCGGGTGGTTTATCTTCATTTACAGTGGTCCCTGGGTGGTTTATCTTTATTTACAGTGGTCCCCGGGTGGTTTATATTTATTTACAGTGGTCCCCGGGTGGTTTATCTTCATTTACAGTGGTCCCTGGGTGGTTTATCTTTATTTACAGTGGTCCCCGGGTGGTTTATCTTTATTTACAGTCATCCCCGGGTGGTTTATCTTTATTTACAGTGGTTCCCGGGTGGTTTATCTTTATTTACAGTGGTCCCTGGGTGGTTTATCTTTATTTACAGTGGTCCCTGGGTGGTTTATCTTTATTTACCGTGGTCCCTCGGTGGTTTATCTTTATTTACAGTGGTCTCTGGGTGGTTTATCTTTATTTACAGTGGTCCCTGAGTGGTTTATCTTTATTTACAGTGGTCGCTGGGTGGTTTATCTTTATTTACAGTGGTCCCTGGGTGGTTTATCTTTATTTACAGTGGTCTCTGGGTGATTTATCTTTATTTACAGTGGTCCCTGGGTGTTTTATCTTTATTTACAGTGGTCTCTGGGTGGTTTATCTTTATTTACAGTGGTCCCCGTGTGCTTTATCTTTATTTACAGTGGTTCCTGGGTGGTTTATCTTTATTTCCAATGGTCTCTGGGTGGTTTATCTTTATTTACAGTGGTCCCTGGGTGGTTTATCTTTATTTACAGTGGTCTCTGTGTGGTTTATCTTTATTTACAGTGGTTCCCGGGTGGTTTATCTTTATTTACAGTGGTCCCTGGGTGGTTTATCTTTATTTACAGTGGTCCCCGTGTGGTTTATCTTTATTTACAGTGGTCCCTGGGTGGTTTATCTTTATTTACAGTGGTCCCTGGGTGGTTTATCTTTATTTACAGTGGTCCCTGGGTGGTTTATCTTTATTTACAGTGGTCACTGGGTGGTTTATCTTTATTTACCGTGGTCCCTGGGTGGTTTATCTTTATTTACAGTGGTCTCTGGGTGGTTTATCGTTATTTACAGTGGTCCCTGGGTGGTTTATCTTTATTTACAGTGGTCCCCGGGTGGTTTATATTTATTTACAGTGGTCCCTGTGCGGTTTATCTTTATTTACAATTATCCCTGGGTGGTTTATCTATATTTACAGTGGTCTCTGGGTGGTTTATCTTTATTTACAGTGGTCCCCGGGTGGTTTATCTTTATTTACAGTGGTCCCTGGGTGGTTTCTCTTTATTTACAGTGGTCCCTGGGTGGTTTATCTTTATTTACAGTGGTCCCTGGGTGGTTATCTTTACTTACAGTGGTCCCTGGGTGGTTTATCTTTATTGACAGTGGTCCCTGGGTGGTTTATCTTTATTTACAGTGGTCCCTGGGTGGTTTATCTTTATTTACAGTGGTTCCTGGTTGGTTTATCTTTATTTACAGTGGTCCCCGGGTGGTTTATCTTTATTTTCAGTGGTCCCCGGGTGGTTTATCTTTATTTACAGTGGTCCCTGGGTGGTTTATATTTATTTACAGTGGTCCCTGGGTGGTTTATCTTTATTTACAGTGATCCCTGGGTGGTTTATCTTTATTTACAGTTGTCCCTGTGTGGTTATCTTTATTTACAGTGGTCCCTGGGTGGTTTATCTTTATTTACAGTGGTCCCTGGGTGGTTTATCTTTATTTACAGTGGTCTCTGGGTGGTTTATCTTTATTTACAGTGGTCCCTGGGTGGTTTATCTTTATTTACAGTGGTCCCCGGGTGGTTTATTTTATTTACAGTGGTCCCTGGGTGGTTTATCTTTATTTACAGTGGTCCCTGTGCGGTTGATCTTTATTTACAATTGTCCCTGGGTGGTTTATCTTTATTTACAGTGGTCCCCGGGTGGTTTATATTTATTTACAGTGGTCCCCGGGTGGTTTATATTTATTTACAGTGGTCCCCGGGTGGTTTATCTTCATTTACAGTGGACCCTGGGTGGTTTATCTTTATTTACAGTGGTACCCGGGTGGTTTATCTTTATTTACAGTCATCCCCGGGTGGTTTATCTTTATTTACAGTGGTTCCCGGGTGGTTTATCTTTATTTACAGTGGTCCCTGGGTGGTTTATCTTTATTTACAGTGGTCCCTGGGTGGTTTATCTTTATTTACCGTGGTCCCTGGGTGGTTTATCTTTATTTACAGTGGTCTCTGGGTGGTTTATCTTTATTTACAGTGGTCCCTGAGTGGTTTATCTTTATTTACAGTGGTCGCTGGGTGGTTTAACTTTATTTACAGTGGTCCCTGGGTGGTTTATCTTTATTTACAGTGGTCTCTGGGTGATTTATCTTTATTTACAGTGGTCCCTGGGTGTTTTATCTTTATTTAAAGTGGTCTCTGGGTGGTTTATCTTTATTTACAGTGGTCCCCGTGTGCTTTATCTTTATTTACAGTGGTTCCTGGGTGGTTTATCTTTATTTCCAATGGTCTCTGGGTGGTTTATCTTGATTTACAGTAGTCCCTGGGTGGTTTATCTTGATTTACAGTGGTCTCTGTGTGGTTTATCTTTATTTACAGTGGTTCCCGGGTGGTTTATCTTTATTTTCAGTGGTCCCTGGGTGGTTTATCTTTATTTACAGTGGTCCCCGTGTGGTTTATCTTTATTTACAGTGGTCCCTGGGTGGTTTATCTTTATTTACAGTGGTCCCCGGGTGGTTTATCTTTATTTACAGTGGTCCCTGGGTGGTTTATCTTTATTTACAGTGGTCCCTGCGTGGTTTATCTTTATTTACAGTGGTCCCTGGGTGGTTTATCTTTATTTACAGTGGTCCCTGGGTGGTTTATCTTTATTTACAGTGGTCCCTGGGTGGTTTATCTTTATTTACAGTGGTCCCTGGGTGGTTTATCTTTATTTACAGTGGTCACTGGGTGGTTTATCTTTATTTACCGTGGTCCCTGGGTGGTTTATCTTTATTTACAGTGGTCTCTGGGTGGTTTATCTTTATTTACAGTGGTCCCTGGGTGGTTTATCTTTATTTACAGTGGTCCCCGGGTGGTTTATCTTTATTTACAGTGGTCCCTGGGTGGTTTATCTTTATTTACAGTGGTCCCTGCGTGGTTTATCTTTATTTACAGTGGTCCCTGGGTGGTTTATCTTTATTTACAGTGGTCCCTGGGTGGTTTATCTTTATTTACAGTGGTCCCTGGGTGGTTTATCTTTATTTACAGTGGTCCCTGGGTGGTTTATCTTTATTTACAGTGGTCACTGGGTGGTTTATCTTTATTTACCGTGGTCCCTGGGTGGTTTATCTTTATTTACAGTGGTCTCTGGGTGGTTTATCTTTATTTACAGTGGTCCCTGGGTGGTTTATCTTTATTTACAGTGGTCCCCGGGTGGTTTATCTTCATTTACAGTGGTCCCTGTGCGGTTTATCTTTATTTACAATTATCCCTGGGTGGTTTATCTATATTTACAGTGGTCTCTGGGTGGTTTATCTTTATTTTCAGTGGTCCCCGGGTGGTTTATCTTTATTTACAGTGGTTCCTGGTTGGTTTATCTTTACTTACAGTGGTCCCCGGGTGGTTTATCTTTATTTACAGTGGTCCCCGGGTGGTTTATCTTTATTTACAGTGGTCCCTGGGTGGTTTATCTTTATTTACAGTGGTCCCTGGGTGGTTTATTTTTATTTACAGTGGTCCCTGGGTGGTTTATCTTTATTTACAGTTGTCCCTGGGTGGTTATCTTTATTTACTGTGGTCCCTGGGTGGTTTATCTTTATTTACAGTGGTCCCTGGGTGGTTTATCTTTATTTACAGTGGTCTCTGGGTGGTTTATCTTTATTTACAGTGGTCCCTGGGTGGTTTATCTTTATTTACAGTGGTCCCCGGGTGGTTTATTTTATTTACAGTGGTCCCTGGGTGGTTTATCTTTATTTACAGTGGTCCCTGTGCGGTTGATCTTTATTTACAATTGTCCCTGGGTGGTTTATCTTTATTTACAGTGGTCCCCGGGTGGCTTATATTTATTTACAGTGGATCCCGGGTGGTTTATCTTCATTTACAGTGGTCCCTGGGTGGTTTATCTTTATGTACAGTGGTCCCCGGGTGGTTTATCTTTATTTACAGTCATCCCCGGGTGGTTTATCTTTATTTACAGTGGTTCCCGGGTGGTTTATCTTTATTTACAGTGGTCCCTGGGTGGTTTATCTTTATTTAGTGGTCTCTGGGTGTTTTATCTTTATTTACAGTGGTCCCTGGGTGTTTTATCTTTATTTACAGTGGTCTCTGGGTGGTTTATCTTTATTTATGGTGGTCACCGGGTGGTTTATCTTTATTTACAGTGGTTCCTGGGTGGTTTATCTTGATTTCCAATGGTCTCTGGGTGGTTTATCTTTATTTACAGTGGTTCCGGGTGGTTTATCTTTATTTACAGTGGTCCCTGGGTTGTTTATCTTTATTTACAGTGGTCCCCGGGTGGCTTATCTTTATTTACAGTGGTCCCCGGGTGGTTTATCTTTATTTACAGTTGTCCCTGGGTGGTTTATCTTTATTTACAGTGGTCCCTGGGTGGTTTATATTTATTTACAGTGGTTCCCGGGTGGTTTATCTTTATTTACAGTGGTACCTGGGTGGTTTATCTTTATTTAAAGTGGTCTCTGGGTGTTTTATCTTTATTTACAGTGGTCCCTGGGTGTTTTATCTTTATTTACAGTGGTCTCTGGGTGGTTTATCTTTATTTACAGTGGTCCCCGGGTGGTTTATCTTTATTTACAGTGGTTCCTGGGTGGTTTACCTTTATTTCCAATGGTCTCTGGGTGGTTTATCTTTATTTACAGTGGTCCCTGGGTGGTTTATCTTTATTCACAGTGGTCTCTGTGTGGTTTATCTTTATTTACAGTGGTTCCCGGGTGGTTTATCTTTATTCACAGTGGTCCCTGGGTGGTTTATCTTTATTTACAGTGGTTCCCTGGGTGGTTTATCTTTATTTACACTGGTTCCCGGGTGGTTCATCTTTATTTACAGTGGTCCCTGGGTGGTTTATCTTTATTTACAGTGGTCCCTGGGTGGTTTATCTTTATTCACAGTGGTCTCTGTGTGGTTTATCTTTATTTACAGTGGTTCCCGGGTGGTTTATCTTTATTCACAGTGGTCCCTGGGTGGTTTATCTTTATTTACAGTGGTTCCCTGGGTGGTTTATCTTTATTTACACTGGTTCCCGGGTGGTTCATCTTTATTTACAGTGGTCCCTGGGTGGTTTATCTTTATTTACAGTGGTCCCCGGGTGGTTTATCTTTATTTACGGTGGTACCTGAGTGGTTTATCTTTTTTTACAGTGGTCTCTGGGTGTTTTATCTTTATTTACTGTGGTCCCTGCGTGGTGTATCTTTATTTACCGTGGTCCCTGGGTGGTTTATCTTTATTTACAGTGTTCCCCGGGTGGTTTATCTTTATTTACAGAGGCCCAGGCTGGTTTATCTTTATTTTCAGTGGTCCCTGGGTGTTTTATCTTTATTTACAGTGGTCCCCGGGTGATTTATCTTTATTTACAGAGGTACCTGGGTGGTTTATCTTTATTTACCGTGGTCCACGGGTGGTTTATCTTTATTTACAGTGGTCTCTGGGTGGTTTATCTTTATTTACAGTGGTCCCTGGGTGGTTTATCTTTATTTACAGTGGTCCCCGGGTGGTTTATATTTATTTACAGTGGTCCCCGGGTGGTTTATATTTATTTACAGTGGTCCCCGGGTGGTTTATCTTCATTTTCAGTGGTCCCTGGGTGGTTTATCTTTATTTACAGTGGTCCCCGGGTGGTTTATCTTTATTTACAGTCATCCCCGGGTGGTTTATCTTTATTTACAGTGGTTCCCGGGTGGTTTATCTTTATTTACAGTGGTCCCTGGGTGGTTTATCTTTATTTACAGTGGTCCCTGGGTGGTTTATCTTTATTTACCGTGGTCCCTGGGTGGTTTATCTTTATTTACAGTGGTCTCTGGGTGGTTTATCTTTATTTACAGTGGTCCCTGAGTGGTTTATCTTTATTTACAGTGGTCGCTGGGTGGCTTATCTTTATTTACAGTGGTCCCTGGGTGGTTTATCTTTATTTACAGTGGTCTCTGGGTGATTTATCTTTATTTACAGTGGTCCCTGGGTGATTTATCTTTATTTACAGTGGTCTCTGGGTGGTTTATCTTTATTTACAGTGGTCCCCGTGTGGTTTATCTTTATTTACAGTGGTTCCTGGGTGGTTTATCTTTATTTCCAATGGTCTCTGGGTGGTTTATCTTTATTTACAGTGGTCCCTGGGTGGTTTATCTTTATTTACAGTGGTCTCTGTGTGATTTATCTTTATTTACAGTGGTTCCCGGGTGGTTTATCTTTATTTACAGTTGTCCCTGGGTGGTTTATCTTTATTTACAGTGGTCCCCGTGTGGTTTATCTTTATTTACAGTGGTCCCTGGGTGGTTTATCTTTATTTACAGTGGTCCCCGGGTGGTTTATCTTTATTTACAGTGGTCCCTGGGTGGTTTATCTTTATTTACAGTGGTCCCTGCGTGGTTTAACTTTATTTACAGTGGTCCCTGGGTGGTTTATCTTTATTTACAGTGGTCCCTGGGTGGTTTATCTTTATTTACAGTGGTCCCTGGGTGGTTTATCTTTATTTACAGTGGTCCCTGGGTGGTTTATCTTTATTTACAGTGGTCACTGGGTGGTTTATCTTTATTTACCGTGGTCCCTGGGTGGTTTATCTTTATTTACAGTGGTCTCTGGGTGGTTTATCTTTATTTACAGTGGTCCCTGGGTGGTTTATCTTTATTTACAGTGGTCCCCGGGTGGTTTATCTTTATTTACAGTGGTCCCTGTGCGGTTTATCTTTATTTACAATTATCCCTGGGTGGTTTATCTATATTTACAGTGGTCTCTGGGTGGTTTATCTTTATTTACAGTGGTCAAAGGGTGGTTTATCTTTATTTACAGTGGTCCCTGGGTGGTTTCTCTTTATTTTCAGTGGTCCCTGGGTGGTTTATCTTTATTTACAGTGGTCCCTGGGTGGTTATCTTTACTTACAGTGGTCCCTGGGTGGTTTATCTTTATTGACAGTGGTCCCTGGGTGGTTTATCTTTATTTACAGTGGTCCCTGGGTGGTTTATCTTTATTTACAGTGGTTCCTGGTTGGTTTATCTTTATTTACAGTGGTCCCCGGGTGGTTTATCTTTATTTACAGTGGTCCCCGGGTGGTTTATCTTTATTTACAGTGGTCCCTGGGTGGTTTATCTTTATTTACAGTGGTCCCTGGGTGGTTTATCTTTATTTACAGTGGTCCCTGTGTGGTTTATCTTTATTTACGGTTGTCCCTGGGTGGTTATCTTTATTTACAGTGGTCCCTGGGTGGTTTATCTTTATTTACAGTGGTCCCTGGGTGGTTTATCTTTATTTACAGTGGTCTCTGGGTGGTTTATCTTTATTTACAGTGGTCCCTGGGTGGTTTATCTTTATTTACAGTGGTCCCCGGGTGGTTTATTTTATTTACAGTGGTCCCTGGGTGGTTTATCTTTATTTACAGTGGTCCCTGTGCGGTTGATCTTTATTTACAATTGTCCCTGGGTGGTTTATCTTTATTTACAGTGGTCCCCGGGTGGTTTATATTTATATACAGTGGTCCCCGGGTGGTTTATCTTCATTTACAGTGGTCCCTGGGTGGTTTATCTTTATGTACAGTGGTCCCCGGGTGGTTTATCTTTATTTACAGTCATCCCCGGGTGGTTTATCTTTATTTACAGTGGTTCCCGGGTGGTTTATCTTTATTTACAGTGGTCCCTGGGTGGTTTATCTTTATTTACAGTGGTCTCTGGGTGTTTTATCTTTATTTACAGTGGTCCCTGGGTGTTTTATCTTTATTTACAGTGGTCTCTGGGTGGTTTATCTTTATTTATGGTGGTCACCGGGTGGTTTATCTTTATTTACAGTGGTTCCTGGGTGGTTTATCTTGATTTCCAATGGTCTCTGCGTGGTTTATCTTTATTTACAGTGGTTCCTGGGTGGTTTATCTTTATTTACAGTGGTCCTTGGGTTGTTTATCTTTATTTACAGTGGTCCCCGGGTGGTTTATCTTTATTTACAGTGGTCCCCGGGTGGTTTATCTTTATTTACAGTTGTCCCTGGGTGGTTTATCTTTATTTACATTGGTCCCTGGGTGGTTTATATTTATTTACAGTGGTTCCCGGGTGGTTTATCTTTATTTACAGTGGTACCTGGGTGGTTTATCTTTATTTAAAGTGGTCCCCGGGTGGTTTATCTTTATTTACAGTGGTCTCTGGGTGGTTTATCTTTATATACAGTGGGCCCTGGGTGGTCTATCTTTATTTACAGTGGTCCCTGGGTGTTTTATCTTTATTTACAGTGGTCTCTGGGTGGTTTATCTTTATTTACAGTGGTCCCCGGGTGGTTTATCTTTATTTACAGTGGTTCCTGGGTGGTTTACCTTTATTTCCAATGGTCTCTGGGTGGTTTATCTTTATTTACAGTGGTCCCTGGTGGTTTATCTTTATTCACAGTGGTCTCTGTGTGGTTTATCTTTATTTACAGTGGTTCCCGGGTGGTTTATCTTTATTCACAGTGGTCCCTGGGTGGTTTATCTTTATTTACAGTGGTTCCCTGGGTGGTTTATCTTTATTTACACTGGTACCCGGGTGGTTCATCTTTATTTACAGTGGTCCCTGGGTGGTTTATCTTTATTTACAGTGGTCCCCGGGTGGTTTATCTTTATTTACGGTGGTACCTGAGTGGTTTATCTTTATTTACAGTGGTCTCTTGGGTGTTTAATCTTTATTTACTGTGGTCCCTGCGTGGTGTATCTTTATTTACCGTGGTCCCTGGGTGGTTTATCTTTATTTACAGTGTTCCCCGGGTGGTTTATCTTTATTTGCAGAGGCCCCTGGGTGGTTTATCTTTATTTACAGTGGTCCCTGGGTGGTTTATCTTTATTTACAGTGGTCCCCGGGTGGTTTATCTTTATTTACAGTGGTCCCTGGGTGGTTTATCTTTATTTACAGTGGTCCCTGCGTGGTTTATCTTCATTTACAGTGGTCCCTGGGTGGTTTATCTTTATTTACAGTGGTCCCTGGGTGGTTTATCTTTATTTACAGTGGTCCCTGGGTGGTTTATCTTTATTTACAGTGGTCCCTGGGTGGTTTATCTTTATTTACAGTGGTCACTGGGTGGTTTATCTTTATTTACCGTGGTCCCTGGGTGGTTTATCTTTATTTACAGTGGTCTTTGGGTGGTTTATCTTTATTTACAGTGGTCCCTGGGTGGTTTATCTTTATTTACAGTGGTCCCCGGGTGGTTTATCTTTATTTACAGTGGTCCCTGTGCGGTTTATCTTTATTTACAATTATCCCTGGGTGGTTTATCTATATTTACAGTGGTCTCTGGGTGGTTTATCTTTATTTACAGTGGTCCCCGCGTGGTTTATCTTTATTTACAGTGGTCCCTGGGTGGTTTCTCTTTATTTACAGTGGTCCCTGGGTGGTTTATCTTTATTTACAGTGGTCCATGGGTGGTTATCTTTACTTACAGTGGTCCCTGGGTGGTTTATCTTTATTGACAGTGGTCCCTGGGTGGTTTATCTTTATTTACAGTGGTCCCTGGGTGGTTTATCTTTATTTACAGTGGTTCCTGGTTGGTTTATCTTTATTTACAGTGGTCCCCGGGTGGTTTATTTTATTTACAGTGGTCTCTGGGTGGTTTATCTTTATTTACAGTGGTTCCTGGGTGGTTTATCTTTATTTACAGTGGTACCTGGTGGTTTATCTTTATTTACAGTGGTCCCTGGGTGGTTTATCTTTATTTACAGTGGTCCCTGTGCGGTTGATCTTTATTTACAATTGTCCCTGGGTGGTTTATCTTTATTTACAGTGGTCCCCGGGTGGTTTATATTTATTTACAGTGGTCCCCGGGTGGTTTGTCTTCATTTACAGTGGTCCCTGGGTGGTTTATCTTTATGTACAGTGGTCCCCGGGTGGTTTATCTTTATTTACAGTCATCCCCGGGTGGTTTATCTTTATTTACAGTGGTTCCCGGGTGGTTTATCTTTATTTACAGTGGTCCCTGGGTGGTTTATCTTTATTTACAGTTGTCTCTGGGTGTTTTATCTTTATTTACAGTGGTCCCTGGGTGTTTTATCTTTATTTACAGTGGTCTCTGGGTGGTTTATCTTTATTTATGGTGGTCACCGGGTGGTTTATCTTTATTTACAGTGGTTCCTGGGTGGTTTATCTTGATTTCCAATGGTCTCTGGGTGGTTTATCTTTATTTACAGTGGTTCCTGGGTGGTTTATCTGTATTTACAGTGGTCCCTGGGTTGTTTATCTTTATTTACAGTGGTCCCCGGGTGGTTTATCTTTATTTACAGTGGTCCCCGGGTGGTTTACCTTTATTTACAGTTGTCCCTGGGTGGTTTATCTTTATTTACAGTGGTCCCTGGGTGGTTTATCTATATTTACAGTGGTTCCCGGGTGGTTTATCTTTATTTACAGTGGTACCTGGGTGGTTTATCTTTATTTAAAGTGGTCTCTGGGTGTTTTATCTTTATTTACAGTGGTCCCTGGGTGTTTTATCTTTATTTACAGTGGTCTCTGGGTGGTTTATCTTTATTTACAGTGGTCCCCGGGTGGTTTATCTTTATTTACAGTGGTTCCTGGGTGGTTTACCTTTATTTCCAATGGTCTCTGGGTGGTTTATCTTTATTTACAGTGGTCCCTGGGTGGTTTATCTTTATTCACAGTGGTCTCTGTGTGGTTTATCTTTATTTACAGTGGTTCCCGGGTGGTTTATCTTTATTCACAGTGGTCCCTGGGTGGTTTATCTTTATTTACAGTGGTTCCCTGGGTGGTTTATCTTTATTTACACTGGTTCCCGGGTGGT
The DNA here is from genome assembly GCF_047496885.1 of Scyliorhinus torazame. Classification (NCBI taxonomy): domain Eukaryota; kingdom Metazoa; phylum Chordata; class Chondrichthyes; order Carcharhiniformes; family Scyliorhinidae; genus Scyliorhinus; species Scyliorhinus torazame. Next base: position 17,388,008 of record NC_092711.1, read on the forward strand.
TCATCTTTATTTACAGTGGTCCCTGGGTGGTTTATCTTTATTTACAGTGGTTCCCGGGTGGTTTATCTTTATTTACGGTGGTACCTGAGTGGTTTATCTTTATTTACAGTGGTCTCTGGGTGTTTTATCTTTATTTACTGTGGTCCCTGCGTGGTGTATCTTTATTTACCGTGGTCCCTGGGTGGTTTATCTTTATTTACAGTGTTCCCCGGGTGGTTTATCTTTATTTACAGAGGCCCCTGGGTGGTTTATCTTTATTTTCAGTGGTCCCTGGGTGTTTTATCTTTATTTACAGTGGTCCCCGGGTGATTTATCTTTATTTACAGAGGTACCTGGGTGGTTTATCATTATTTACCGTGGTCCACGGGTGGTTTATCTTTATTTACAGTGGTCTCTGGGTGGTTTATCTTTATTTACAGTGGTCCCTGGGTGGTTTATCTTTATTTACAGTGGTCCACGGGTGGTTTATCTTTATTTACAGTGGTCTCTGGGTGGTTTATCTTTATTTACAGTGGTCCCTGGGTGGTTTATCATTATTTACAGGGGTCCCTGTGTGGTTAATCTTTATTTACAGTGGTCCCTGGGTGGTTTATCTTTATTTACAGTGGTCCACGGGTGGTTTATCTTTATTTACAGTGGTCTCTGAGTGGTTTATCTTTATTTACAGTGGTCCCTGGGAGGTTTATCTTTATTTACAGTGGTCCCTGGGTGGTTTATCTTTATTTACAGTGGTCCCTGGTGGTTTATCTTTATTTACAGTGGTCTCTGGGTGGTTTAGCTTTATTTACAGTGGTCCCTGGTGGTTTATCTTTATTTACAGTGGTCTCTGGGTGGTTTATCTTTATTTACAGTGGTCACTGGGTGGTTTATCTTTATTTACAGTGGTCCCCGGGTGGTTTATCTTTATTTACAGTGGTTCCGGGGTGGTTTATCTTTATTTACAGTGGTCTCTGGGTGGTTTATCTTTATTTACAGTGGTCCCTGGGTGGTTTATCTTTATTTACAGTGGTCCCTGGGTGGTTTATCTTTATTTACAGTGGTCCCTGGGTGGTTTAGCTTTATTTACACTGGTCCCCGGGTGGATAATCTTTATTTACAGTGGTCCCTGGGTGGTTTATCTTCATTTACAGTGGACCCTGGATGGTTCATCTTTATTTACAGAGGTCCCTGGGTGGTTTATCTTTATTTACAGTGGTCTTTGGGTGGTTTATCTTTATTTACAGTGGTCCCCGGGTGGCTTATCTTTATTTACAGTGGTCCCTGGGTGGTTTAGCTTTATTTACAGTGGTCCCTGGTGGTTTATCTTTATTTACAGTGGTCTCTGGGTGGTTTTTCTTTATTTACAGTGGTCCCTGGGTGGTTTATCTTTATTTACAGTGGTCCTTGGGTGGTTTATCTTTATTTACAGTGGTCCCTGGGTGGATTATCTTTATTTACAGTGGTCCCCGGGTGGTTTATCTTTATTTACAGTGGTTCCGGGGTGGTTTATCTTTATTTACAGTGGTCTCTGGGTGGTTTACCTTTATTTACAGTGATCCCTGGGTGGTTTATCTTTATTTACAGTGGTCCCTGGGTGGTTTATCTTTATTTACAGTGGTCCCCGGGTGGTTTATCTTTATTTACAGTGATCCCTGGGTGGTTTATCTTTATTTACAGTGGTCCATGGGTGGTTATCTTTACTTACAGTGGTCCCTGGGTGGTTTATCTTTATTGACAGTGGTCCCTGGGTGGTTTATCTTTATTTACAGTGGTCCCTGGGTGGTTTATCTTTATTTACAGTGGTTCCTGGTTGGTTTATCTTTATTTACAGTGGTCCCCGGGTGGTTTATTTTATTTACAGTGGTCCCTGGGTGGTTTATCTTTATTTACAGTGGTCCCTGTGCGGTTGATCTTTATTTACAATTGTCCCTGGGTGGTTTATCTTTATTTACAGTGGTCCCCGGGTGGTTTATATTTATTTACAGTGGTCCCCGGGTGGTTTATCTTCATTTACAGTGGTCCCTGGGTGGTTTATCTTTATGTACAGTGGTCCCCGGGTGGTTTATCTTTATTTACAGTCATCCCCGGGTGGTTTATCTTTATTTACAGTGGTTCCCGGGTGGTTTATCTTTATTTACAGTGGTCCCTGGGTGGTTTATCTTTATTTACAGTTGTCTCTGGGTGTTTTATCTTTATTTACAGTGGTCCCTGGGTGTTTTATCTTTATTTACAGTGGTCTCTGGGTGGTTTATCTTTATTTATGGTGGTCACCGGGTGGTTTATCTTTATTTACAGTGGTTCCTGGGTGGTTTATCTTGATTTCCAATGGTCTCTGGGTGGTTTATCTTTATTTACAGTGGTTCCTGGGTGGTTTATCTGTATTTACAGTGGTCCCTGGGTTGTTTATCTTTATTTACAGTGGTCCCCGGGTGGTTTATCTTTATTTACAGTGGTCCCCGGGTGGTTTACCTTTATTTACAGTTGTCCCTGGGTGGTTTATCTTTATTTACAGTAGTCCCTGGGTGGTTTATCTATATTTACAGTGGTTCCCGGGTGGTTTATCTTTATTTACAGTGGTACCTGGGTGGTTTATCTTTATTTAAAGTGGTCTCTGGGTGTTTTATCTTTATTTACAGTGGTCCCTGGGTGTTTTATCTTTATTTACAGTGGTCTCTGGGTGGTTTATCTTTATTTACAGTGGTCCCCGGGTGGTTTATCTTTATTTACAGTGGTTCCTGGGTGGTTTACCTTTATTTCCAATGGTCTCTGGGTGGTTTATCTTTATTTACAGTGGTCCCTGGGTGGTTTATCTTTATTCACAGTGGTCTCTGTGTGGTTTATCTTTATTTACAGTGGTTCCCGGGTGGTTTATCTTTATTCACAGTGGTCCCTGGGTGGTTTATCTTTATTTACAGTGGTTCCCTGGGTGGTTTATCTTTATTTACACTGGTTCCCGGGTGGTTCATCTTTATTTACAGTGGTCCCTGGGTGGTTTATCTTTATTTACAGTGGTTCCCGGGTGGTTTATCTTTATTTACGGTGGTACCTGAGTGGTTTATCTTTATTTACAGTGGTCTCTGGGTGTTTTATCTTTATTTACTGTGGTCCCTGCGTGGTGTATCTTTATTTACCGTGGTCCCTGGGTGGTTTATCTTTATTTACAGTGTTCCCCGGGTGGTTTATCTTTATTTACAGAGGCCCCTGGGTGGTTTATCTTTATTTTCAGTGGTCCCTGGGTGTTTTATCTTTATTTACAGTGGTCCCCGGGTGATTTATCTTTATTTACAGAGGTACCTGGGTGGTTTATCATTATTTACCGTGGTCCACGGGTGGTTTATCTTTATTTACAGTGGTCTCTGGGTGGTTTATCTTTATTTACAGTGGTCCCTGGGTGGTTTATCTTTATTTACAGTGGTCCACGGGTGGTTTATCTTTATTTACAGTGGTCTCTGGGTGGTTTATCTTTATTTACAGTGGTCCCTGGGTGGTTTATCATTATTTACAGGGGTCCCTGTGTGGTTAATCTTTATTTACAGTGGTCCCTGGGTGGTTTATCTTTATTTACAGTGGTCCACGGGTGGTTTATCTTTATTTACAGTGGTCTCTGAGTGGTTTATCTTTATTTACAGTGGTCCCTGGGAGGTTTATCTTTATTTACAGTGGTCCCTGGGTGGTTTATCTTTATTTACAGTGGTCCCTGGTGGTTTATCTTTATTTACAGTGGTCTCTGGGTGGTTTAGCTTTATTTACAGTGGTCCCTGGTGGTTTATCTTTATTTACAGTGGTCTCTGGGTGGTTTATCTTTATTTACAGTGGTCCCTGGGTGGTTTATCTTTATTTACAGTGGTCCCTGGGTGGTTTATCTTTATTTACAGTGGTCCCTGGGTGGTTTATCTTTATTTACAGTGGTCCCCGGGTGGTTTATCTTTATTTACAGTGGTTCCGGGGTGGTTTATCTTTATTTACAGTGGTCTCTGGGTGGTTTATCTTTATTTACAGTGGTCCCTGGGTGGTTTATCTTTATTTACAGTGGTCCCTGGGTGGTTTATCTTTATTTACAGTGGTCCCTGGGTGGTTTAGCTTTATTTACACTGGTCCCCGGGTGGATAATCTTTATTTACAGTGGTCCCTGGGTGGTTTATCTTTATTTACAGTGGACCCTGGATGGTTCATCTTTATTTACAGAGGTCCCTGGGTGGTTTATCTTTATTTACAGTGGTCTTTAGGTGGTTTATCTTTATTTACAGTGGTCCCCGGGTGGCTTATCTTTATTTACAGTGGTCCCTGGGTGGTTTAGCTTTATTTACAGTGGTCCCTGGTGGTTTATCTTTATTTACAGTGGTCTCTGGGTGGTTTTTCTTTATTTACAGTGGTCCCTGGGTGGTTTATCTTTATTTACAGTGGTCCTTGGGTGGTTTATCTTTATTTACAGTGGTCCCTGGGTGGTTTATCTTTATTTACAGTGGTCCCCGGGTGGTTTATCTTTATTTACAGTGGTTCCGGGGTGGTTTATCTTTATTTACAGTGGTCTCTGGGTGGTTTATCTTTATTTACAGTGATCCCTGGGTGGTTTATCTTTATTTACAGTGGTCCCTGGGTGGTTTATCTTTATTTACAGTGGTCCCCGGGTGGTTTATCTTTATTTACAGTGGTTCCGGGGTGGTTTATCTTTATTTACAGTGGTCTCTGGGTGGTTTATCTTTATTTACAGTGGTCCCTGGGTGGTTTATCTTTATTTACAGTGGTCCCTGGGTGGTTTATCTTTATTTACAGTGGTCCCTGGGTGGTTTAGCTTTATTTACACTGGTCCCCGGGTGGATAATCTTTATTTACAGTGGTCCCTGGGTGGTTTATCTTTATTTACAGTGGACCCTGGATGGTTCATCTTTATTTACAGAGGTCCCTGGGTGGTTTATCTTTATTTACAGTGGTCTTTGGGTGGTTTATCTTTATTTACAGTGGTCCCCGGGTGGCTTACCTTTATTTACAGTGGTCCCTGGGTGGTTTAGCTTTATTTACAGTGGTCCCTGGTGGTTTATCTTTATTTACAGTGGTCTCTGGGTGGTTTATCTTTATTTACAGTGGTCTCTGGGTGGTTTATCTTTATTTTCAGTGGTCCCTGGGTGGTTTATCTTTATTTACAGTGGTCCCTGGGTGGTTTATCTTTATTTACAGTGGTCCCTGGGTAGTTTTTCTTTATTTACAGTGGTCCCTGGGTGGTTTAGCTTTATTTACACTGGTCCCCGGGTGGATAATCTTTATTTACAGTGGTCCCTGGGTTGTTTATCTTTATTTACAGTGGACCGTGGATGGTTTATCTTTATTTACAGTGGTCCCTGGTGGTTTATCTTTATTTACAGTGGTCTCTGGGTGGTTTAGCTTTATTTACAGTGGTCCCTGGTGGTTTATCTTTATTTACAGTGGTCTCTGGGTGGTTTATCTTTATTTACAGTGGTCCCTGGGTGGTTTATCTTTATTTACAGTGGTCCCTGGGTGGTTTATCTTTATTTACAGTGGTCCCTGGGTGGTTTATCTTTATTTACAGTGGTCCCCGGGTGGTTTATCTTTATTTACAGTGGTTCCGGGGTGGTTTATCTTTATTTACAGTGGTCTCTGGGTGGTTTATCTTTATTTACAGTGGTCCCTGGGTGGTTTATCTTTATTTACAGTGGTCCCTGGGTGGTTTATCTTTATTTACAGTGGTCCCTGGGTGGTTTAGCTTTATTTACACTGGTCCCCGGGTGGATAATCTTTATTTACAGTGGTCCCTGGGTGGTTTATCTTCATTTACAGTGGACCCTGGATGGTTCATCTTTATTTACAGAGGTCCCTGGGTGGTTTATCTTTATTTACAGTGGTCTTTGGGTGGTTTATCTTTATTTACAGTGGTCCCCGGGTGGCTTATCTTTATTTACAGTGGTCCCTGGGTGGTTTAGCTTTATTTACAGTGGTCCCTGGTGGTTTATCTTTATTTACAGTGGTCTCTGGGTGGTTTTTCTTTATTTACAGTGGTCCCTGGGTGGTTTATCTTTATTTACAGTGGTCCTTGGGTGGTTTATCTTTATTTACAGTGGTCCCTGGGTGGTTTATCTTTATTTACAGTGGTCCCCGGGTGGTTTATCTTTATTTACAGTGGTTCCGGAGTGGTTTATCTTTATTTACAGTGGTCTCTGGGTGGTTTACCTTTATTTACAGTGATCCCTGGGTGGTTTATCTTTATTTACAGTGGTCCCTGGGTGGTTTATCTTTATTTACAGTGGTCCCCGGGTGGTTTATCTTTATTTACAGTGATCCCTGGGTGGTTTATCTTTATTTACAGTGGTCCATGGGTGGTTATCTTTACTTACAGTGGTCCCTGGGTGGTTTATCTTTATTGACAGTGGTCCCTGGGTGGTTTATCTTTATTTACAGTGGTCCCTGGGTGGTTTATCTTTATTTACAGTGGTTCCTGGTTGGTTTATCTTTATTTACAGTGGTCCCCGGGTGGTTTATTTTATTTACAGTGGTCCCTGGGTGGTTTATCTTTATTTACAGTGGTCCCTGTGCGGTTGATCTTTATTTACAATTGTCCCTGGGTGGTTTATCTTTATTTACAGTGGTCCCCGGGTGGTTTATATTTATTTACAGTGGTCCCCGGGTGGTTTATCTTCATTTACAGTGGTCCCTGGGTGGTTTATCTTTATGTACAGTGGTCCCCGGGTGGTTTATCTTTATTTACAGTCATCCCCGGGTGGTTTATCTTTATTTACAGTGGTTCCCGGGTGGTTTATCTTTATTTACAGTGGTCCCTGGGTGGTTTATCTTTATTTACAGTTGTCTCTGGGTGTTTTATCTTTATTTACAGTGGTCCCTGGGTGTTTTATCTTTATTTACAGTGGTCTCTGGGTGGTTTATCTTTATTTATGGTGGTCACCGGGTGGTTTATCTTTATTTACAGTGGTTCCTGGGTGGTTTATCTTGATTTCCAATGGTCTCTGGGTGGTTTATCTTTATTTACAGTGGTTCCTGGGTGGTTTATCTGTATTTACAGTGGTCCCTGGGTTGTTTATCTTTATTTACAGTGGTCCCCGGGTGGTTTATCTTTATTTACAGTGGTCCCCGGGTGGTTTACCTTTATTTACAGTTGTCCCTGGGTGGTTTATCTTTATTTACAGTAGTCCCTGGGTGGTTTATCTATATTTACAGTGGTTCCCGGGTGGTTTATCTTTATTTACAGTGGTACCTGGGTGGTTTATCTTTATTTAAAGTGGTCTCTGGGTGTTTTATCTTTATTTACAGTGGTCCCTGGGTGTTTTATCTTTATTTACAGTGGTCTCTGGGTGGTTTATCTTTATTTACAGTGGTCCCCGGGTGGTTTATCTTTATTTACAGTGGTTCCTGGGTGGTTTACCTTTATTTCCAATGGTCTCTGGGTGGTTTATCTTTATTTACAGTGGTCCCTGGGTGGTTTATCTTTATTCACAGTGGTCTCTGTGTGGTTTATCTTTATTTACAGTGGTTCCCGGGTGGTTTATCTTTATTCACAGTGGTCCCTGGGTGGTTTATCTTTATTTACAGTGGTTCCCTGGGTGGTTTATCTTTATTTACACTGGTTCCCGGGTGGTTCATCTTTATTTACAGTGGTCCCTGGGTGGTTTATCTTTATTTACAGTGGTTCCCGGGTGGTTTATCTTTATTTACGGTGGTACCTGAGTGGTTTATCTTTATTTACAGTGGTCTCTGGGTGTTTTATCTTTATTTACTGTGGTCCCTGCGTGGTGTATCTTTATTTACCGTGGTCCCTGGGTGGTTTATCTTTATTTACAGTGTTCCCCGGGTGGTTTATCTTTATTTACAGAGGCCCCTGGGTGGTTTATCTTTATTTTCAGTGGTCCCTGGGTGTTTTATCTTTATTTACAGTGGTCCCCGGGTGATTTATCTTTATTTACAGAGGTACCTGGGTGGTTTATCATTATTTACCGTGGTCCACGGGTGGTTTATCTTTATTTACAGTGGTCTCTGGGTGGTTTATCTTTATTTACAGTGGTCCCTGGGTGGTTTATCTTTATTTACAGTGGTCCACGGGTGGTTTATCTTTATTTACAGTGGTCTCTGGGTGGTTTATCTTTATTTACAGTGGTCCCTGGGTGGTTTATCATTATTTACAGGGGTCCCTGTGTGGTTAATCTTTATTTACAGTGGTCCCTGGGTGGTTTATCTTTATTTACAGTGGTCCACGGGTGGTTTATCTTTATTTACAGTGGTCTCTGAGTGGTTTATCTTTATTTACAGTGGTCCCTGGGAGGTTTATCTTTATTTACAGTGGTCCCTGGGTGGTTTATCTTTATTTACAGTGGTCCCTGGTGGTTTATCTTTATTTACAGTGGTCTCTGGGTGGTTTAGCTTTATTTACAGTGGTCCCTGGTGGTTTATCTTTATTTACAGTGGTCTCTGGGTGGTTTATCTTTATTTACAGTGGTCCCTGGGTGGTTTATCTTTATTTACAGTGGTCCCTGGGTGGTTTATCTTTATTTACAGTGGTCCCTGGGTGGTTTATCTTTATTTACAGTGGTCCCCGGGTGGTTTATCTTTATTTACAGTGGTTCCGGGGTGGTTTATCTTTATTTACAGTGGTCTCTGGGTGGTTTATCTTTATTTACAGTGGTCCCTGGGTGGTTTATCTTTATTTACAGTGGTCCCTGGGTGGTTTATCTTTATTTACAGTGGTCCCTGGGTGGTTTAGCTTTATTTACACTGGTCCCCGGGTGGATAATCTTTATTTACAGTGGTCCCTGGGTGGTTTATCTTTATTTACAGTGGACCCTGGATGGTTCATCTTTATTTACAGAGGTCCCTGGGTGGTTTATCTTTATTTACAGTGGTCTTTAGGTGGTTTATCTTTATTTACAGTGGTCCCCGGATGGCTTATCTTTATTTACAGTGGTCCCTGGGTGGTTTAGCTTTATTTACAGTGGTCCCTGGTGGTTTATCTTTATTTACAGTGGTCTCTGGGTGGTTTTTCTTTATTTACAGTGGTCCCTGGGTGGTTTATCTTTATTTACAGTGGTCCTTGGGTGGTTTATCTTTATTTACAGTGGTCCCTGGGTGGTTTATCTTTATTTACAGTGGTCCCCGGGTGGTTTATCTTTATTTACAGTGGTTCCGGGGTGGTTTATCTTTATTTACAGTGGTCTCTGGGTGGTTTATCTTTATTTACAGTGATCCCTGGGTGGTTTATCTTTATTTACAGTGGTCCCTGGGTGGTTTATCTTTATTTACAGTGGTCCCCGGGTGGTTTATCTTTATTTACAGTGGTTCCGGGGTGGTTTATCTTTATTTACAGTGGTCTCTGGGTGGTTTATCTTTATTTACAGTGGTCCCTGGGTGGTTTATCTTTATTTACAGTGGTCCCTGGGTGGTTTATCTTTATTTACAGTGGTCCCTGGGTGGTTTAGCTTTATTTACACTGGTCCCCGGGTGGATAATCTTTATTTACAGTGGTCCCTGGGTGGTTTATCTTTATTTACAGTGGACCCTGGATGGTTCATCTTTATTTACAGAGGTCCCTGGGTGGTTTATCTTTATTTACAGTGGTCTTTGGGTGGTTTATCTTTATTTACAGTGGTCCCCGGGTGGCTTACCTTTATTTACAGTGGTCCCTGGGTGGTTTAGCTTTATTTACAGTGGTCCCTGGTGGTTTATCTTTATTTACAGTGGTCTCTGGGTGGTTTATCTTTATTTACAGTGGTCTCTGGGTGGTTTATCTTTATTTTCAGTGGTCCCTGGGTGGTTTATCTTTATTTACAGTGGTCCCTGGGTGGTTTATCTTTATTTACAGTGGTCCCTGGGTAGTTTTTCTTTATTTACAGTGGTCCCTGGGTGGTTTAGCTTTATTTACACTGGTCCCCGGGTGGATAATCTTTATTTACAGTGGTCCCTGGGTTGTTTATCTTTATTTACAGTGGACCGTGGATGGTTTATCTTTATTTACAGAGGTCCCTGGGTGGTTTATCTTTATTTACAGTGGTCTTTGGGTGGTTTATCTTTATTTACAGAGGTCCCCGGGTGGCTTATCTTTATTTACAGTGGTCCCTGGGTGGTTTATCTTTATTTACAGTGGTCCCCGGGTGGTTTATCTTAATTTACAGTGGTCCCCGGGTGGTTTATCTTTATTTACAGTGGTCCCCCGGTGGTTTATCTTTATTTACAGTGCTCTCTGGGTGGCTTATCTTTATTTACAGTGGTCCCCGGGTGGTTTATCTTTATTTACAGTGGTCTCTGGGAGGTTTATCTTTATTTACAGTGGTCCCTGGGTGGTTTTTCTTTATTTACAGTGGTCCATGGGTGGTTTATCTTTATTTACAATGGTCCCCGGGTGGTTTAACTTTATTTACAGTGGTCCCGGGTGGTTTATCTTTATTTACAGTGGTCCCCGGGTGGTTTATCTTTATTTACAGTGGTCCCCGGGTGGTTTATCTTTATTTACAGTGGTCTCTGGATGGCTTATCTTTATTTACAGTGGTCCCCGGGTGGTTTATCTTTATTTACAGTGGTCTCTGGGAGGTTTATCTTTATTTGCAGTGGTTCCCGGGTGGTTTATCTTTATTTTCAGTGGTCCCTGGGTGGTTTATCTTTATTTACAGTGGTCCCTGGGAGGTTTATCTTTATTTACAGTGGTCTCTGGGTGGTTTATCTTTATTTACAGTGGTCCCCGGGTGGTTTATCTTTATTTACAGAGGTCCCTGGGTGGTTTATCTTTATTTACAGTGGTCCCTGGGTGGTTTATCTTTATTTACTGTGGTCCCCGGGTGGTTTATCTTTATTTACAGTGGTCCCTGGGTGGTTTATCTTTATTTACAGTGGTCCCTGGGTGGTTTTTCTTTATTTACAGTGGTCCCTGGTCGTTTATCTTTATTTACAGTGGTCTCTGGGTGGTTTATCTTTATTTACAGTGGTCCCTGGGTGGTTTATCTTTATTTACAGTGGTACCTGGTGGTTTATCTTTATTTACAGTGGTCTCTGGGTGGTTTATCTTTATTTACAGTTGTCCCTGGGTGGTTTATCTTTATTTACAGTGGACCATGGATGGTTTATCTTTATTTACAGAGGTCCCTGGGTGGTTTATCTTTATTTACAGTGGTCTCTGGGTGGCTTATCTTTATTTACAGTGGTCCCCGGGTGGTTTATCTTTATTTACAATGGTCCCTGGGTGGTTTATCTTTATTTACAGTGGTCTCTGGGTGGTTTATCTTTATTTACAGTGGTCCCTGGGTGGTTTATCTTTATTTACAGTGGTCCCCGGGTGGTTTATCTTTATTTACAGTGGTCCCTGTGCGGTTTATCTTTATTTACATTTATCCCTGGGTGGTTTATCTATATTTACAGTGGTCTCTGGGTGGTTTATCTTTATTTACAGTGGTCCCCGGGTGGTTTATCTTTATTTACAGTGGTCCCTGGTTGGTTTATCTTTACTTACAGTGGTCCCCGGGTGGTTTATCTTTATTTACAGTGGTCCCCGGGTGGTTTATCTTTATTTACAGTGTTCCCTGGGTGGTTTATCTTTATTTACAGTGGTCCCTGGGTGGTTTATCTTTATTTACAGTGGTCCCTGGGTGGTTTATCTTTATTTACAGTTGTCTCTGGGTGGTTATCTTTATTTACTGTGGTCCCTGGGTGGTTTATCTTTATTTACAGTGGTCCCTGGGTGGTTTATCTTGATTTACAGTGGTCTCTGGGTGGTTTATCTTTATTTACAGTGGTCCCTGGGTGGTTTATCTTTATTTACAGTGGTCCCCGGGTGGTTTATTTTATTTACAGTGGTCCCTGGGTGGTTTATCTTTATTTACAGTGGTCCCTGTGCGGTTGATCTTTATTTACAATTGTCCCTGGGTGGTTTATCTTTATTTACAGTGGTCCCCGGGTGGTTTATATTTATTTACAGTGGATCCCGGGTGGTTTATCTTCATTTACAGTGGTCCCTGGGTGGTTTATCTTTATGTACAGTGGTCCCCGGGTGGTTTATCTTTATTTACAGTCATCCCCGGGTGGTTTATCTTTATTTACAGTGGTTCCCGGGTGGTTTATCTTTATTTACAGTGGTCCCTGGGTGGTTTATCTTTATTTACAGTGGTCTCTGGGTGTTTTATCTTTATTTACAGTGGTCCCTGGGTGTTTTATCTTTATTTACAGTGGTCTCTGGGTGGTTTATCTTTATTTATGGTGGTCACCGGGTGGTTTATCTTTATTTACAGTGGTTCCTGGGTGGTTTATCTTGATTTCCAATGGTCTGTGGGTGGTTTATCTTTATTTACAGTGGTTCCTGGGTGGTTTATCTTTATTTACAGTGGTCCCTGGGTTGTTTATCTTTATTTACAGTGGTCCCCGGGTGGTTTATCTTTATTTACAGTGGTCCCTGGGTGGTTTATCTTTATTTACAGTGGTCCCTGGGTGGTTTATATTTATTTACAGTGGTTCCCGGGTGGTTTATCTTTATTTACAGTGGTACCTGGGTGGTTTATCTTTATTTAAAGTGGTCTCTGGGTGTTTTATCTTTATTTACAGTGGTCCCTGGGTGTTTTATCTTTATTTACAGTGGTCTCTGGGTGGTTTATCTTTATTTACAGTGGTCCCCGGGTGGTTTATCTTTATTTACAGTGGTCTCTGTGTGGTTTATCTTTATTTACAGTGGTTCCCGGGTGGTTTATCTTTATTCACAGTGGTCCCTGGGTGGTTTATCTTTATTTACAGTGGTTCCCTGGGTGGTTTATCTTTATTTACACTGGTTCCCGGGTGGTTCATCTTTATTTACAGTGGTCCCTGGGTGGTTTATCTTTATTTACAGTGGTCCCCGGGTGGTTTATCTTTATTTACGGTGGTACCTGAGTGGTTTATCTTTATTTGCAGTGGTCTCTGGGTGTTTTATCTTTATTTACTGTGGTCCCTGCGTGGTGTATCTTTATTTACCGTGGTCCCTGGGTGGTTTATCTTTATTTACCGTGGTCCCTGGGTGGTTTATCTTTATTTACAGTGGTCTCTGGGTGGTTTATCTTTATTTACAGTGGTCCCTGAGTGGTTTATCTTTATTTACAGTGGTCGCTGGGTGGTTTAACTTTATTTACAGTGGTCCCTGGGTGGTTTATCTTTATTTACAGTGGTCTCTGGGTGATTTATCTTTATTTACAGTGGTCCCTGGGTGTTTTATCTTTATTTAAAGTGGTCTCTGGGTGGTTTATCTTTATTTACAGTGGTCCCCGTGTGCTTTATCTTTATTTACAGTGGTTCCTGGGTGGTTTATCTTTATTTCCAATGGTCTCTGGGTGGTTTATCTTGATTTACAGTAGTCCCTGGGTGGTTTATCTTGATTTACAGTGGTCTCTGTGTGGTTTATCTTTATTTACAGTGGTTCCCGGGTGGTTTATCTTTATTTACAGTGGTCCCTGGGTGGTTTATCTTTATTTACAGTGGTCCCCGTGTGGTTTATCTTTATTTACAGTGGTCCCTGGGTGGTTTATCTTTATTTACAGTGGTCCCCGGTTGGTTTATCTTTATTTACAGTGGTCCCTGGGTGGTTTATCTTTATTTACAGTGGTCCCTGCGTGGTTTATCTTTATTTACAGTGGTCCCTGGGTGGTTTATCTTTATTTACAGTGGTCCCTGGGTGGTTTATCTTTATTTACAGTGGTCCCTGGGTGGTTTATCTTTATTTACAGTGGTCCCTGGGTGGTTTATCTTTATTTACAGTGGTCACTGGGTGGTTTATCTTTATTTACCGTGGTCCCTGGGTGGTTTATCTTTATTTACAGTGGTCTCTGGGTGGTTTATCTTTATTTACAGTGGTCCCTGGGTGGTTTATCTTTATTTACAGTGGTCCCCGGGTGGTTTATCTTTATTTACAGTGGTCCCTGGGTGGTTTATCTTTATTTACAGTGGTCCCTGCGTGGTTTATCTTTATTTACAGTGGTCCCTGGGTGGTTTATCTTTATTTACAGTGGTCCCTGGGTGGTTTATCTTTATTTACAGTGGTCCCTGGGTGGTTTATCTTTATTTACAGTGGTCCCTGGGTGGTTTATCTTTATTTACAGTGGTCACTGGGTGGTTTATCTTTATTTACCGTGGTCCCTGGGTGGTTTATCTTTATTTACAGTGGTCTCTGGGTGGTTTGTCTTTATTTACAGTGGTCCCTGGGTGGTTTATCTTTATTTACAGTGGTCCCCGGGTGGTTTATCTTCATTTACAGTGGTCCCTGTGCGGTTTATCTTTATTTACAATTATCCCTGGGTGGTTTATCTATATTTACAGTGGTCTCTGGGTGGTTTATCTTTATTTTCAGTGGTCCCCGGGTGGTTTATCTTTATTTACAGTGGTTCCTGGTTGGTTTATCTTTACTTACAGTGGTCCCCGGGTGGTTTATCTTTATTTACAGTGGTCCCCGGGTGGTTTATCTTTATTTACAGTGGTCCCTGGGTGGTTTATCTTTATTTACAGTGGTCCCTGGGTGGTTTATTTTTATTTACAGTGGTCCCTGGGTGGTTTATCTTTATTTACAGTTGTCCCTGGGTGGTTATCTTTATTTACTGTGGTCCCTGGGTGGTTTATCTTTATTTACAGTGGTCCCTGGGTGGTTTATCTTTATTAACAGTGGTCTCTGGGTGGTTTATCTTTATTTACAGTGGTCCCTGGGTGGTTTATCTTTATTTACAGTGGTCCCCGGGTGGTTTATTTTATTTACAGTGGTCCCTGGGTGGTTTATCTTTATTTACAGTGGTCCCTGTGCGGTTGATCTTTATTTACAATTGTCCCTGGGTGGTTTATCTTTATTTACAGTGGTCCCCGGGTGGCTTATATTTATTTACAGTGGATCCCGGGTGGTTTATCTTCATTTACAGTGGTCCCTGGGTGGTTTATCTTTATGTACAGTGGTCCCCGGGTGGTTTATCTTTATTTACAGTCATCCCCGGGTGGTTTATCTTTATTTACAGTGGTTCCCGGGTGGTTTATCTTTATTTACAGTGGTCCCTGGGTGGTTTATCTTTATTTACAGTGGTCTCTGGGTGTTTTATCTTTATTTACAGTGGTCCCTGGGTGTTTTATCTTTATTTACAGTGGTCTCTGGGTGGTTTATCTTTATTTATGGTGGTCACCGGGTGGTTTATCTTTATTTACAGTGGTTCCTGGGTGGTTTATCTTGATTTCCAATGGTCTCTGGGTGGTTTATCTTTATTTACAGTGGTTCCGGGTGGTTTATCTTTATTTACAGTGGTCCCTGGGTTGTTTATCTTTATTTACAGTGGTCCCCGGGTGGCTTATCTTTATTTACAGTGGTCCCCGGGTGGTTTATCTTTATTTACAGTTGTCCCTGGGTGGTTTATCTTTATTTACAGTGGTCCCTGGGTGGTTTATATTTATTTACAGTGGTTCCCGGGTGGTTTATCTTTATTTACAGTGGTACCTGGGTGGTTTATCTTTATTTAAAGTGGTCTCTGGGTGTTTTATCTTTATTTACAGTGGTCCCTGGGTGTTTTATCTTTATTTACAGTGGTCTCTGGGTGGTTTATCTTTATTTACAGTGGTCCCCGGGTGGTTTATCTTTATTTACAGTGGTTCCCGGGTGGTTTATCTTTATTCACAGTGGTCCCTGGGTGGTTTATCTTTATTTACAGTGGTTCCCTGGGTGGTTTATCTTTATTTACACTGGTTCCCGGGTGGTTCATCTTTATTTACAGTGGTCCCTGGGTGGTTTATCTTTATTTACAGTGGTCCCTGGGTGGTTTATCTTTATTCACAGTGGTCTCTGTGTGGTTTATCTTTATTTACAGTGGTTCCCGGGTGGTTTATCTTTATTCACAGTGGTCCCTGGGTGGTTTATCTTTATTTACAGTGGTTCCCTGGGTGGTTTATCTTTATTTACACTGGTTCCCGGGTGGTTCATCTTTATTTACAGTGGTCCCTGGGTGGTTTATCTTTATTTACAGTGGTCCCCGGGTGGTTTATCTTTATTTACGGTGGTACCTGAGTGGTTTATCTTTTTTTACAGTGGTCTCTGGGTGTTTTATCTTTATTTACTGTGGTCCCTGCGTGGTGTATCTTTATTTACCGTGGTCCCTGGGTGGTTTATCTTTATTTACAGTGTTCCCCGGGTGGTTTATCTTTATTTACAGAGGCCCAGGCTGGTTTATCTTTATTTTCAGTGGTCCCTGGGTGTTTTATCTTTATTTACAGTGGTCCCCGGGTGATTTATCTTTATTTACAGAGGTACCTGGGTGGTTTATCTTTATTTACCGTGGTCCACGGGTGGTTTATCTTTATTTACAGTGGTCTCTGGGTGGTTTATCTTTATTTACAGTGGTCCCTGGGTGGTTTATCTTTATTTACAGTGGTCCCCGGGTGGTTTATATTTATTTACAGTGGTCCCCGGGTGGTTTATATTTATTTACAGTGGTCCCCGGGTGGTTTATCTTCATTTTCAGTGGTCCCTGGGTGGTTTATCTTTATTTACAGTGGTCCCCGGGTGGTTTATCTTTATTTACAGTCATCCCCGGGTGGTTTATCTTTATTTACAGTGGTTCCCGGGTGGTTTATCTTTATTTACAGTGGTCCCTGGGTGGTTTATCTTTATTTACAGTGGTCCCTGGGTGGTTTATCTTTATTTACCGTGGTCCCTGGGTGGTTTATCTTTATTTACAGTGGTCTCTGGGTGGTTTATCTTTATTTACAGTGGTCCCTGAGTGGTTTATCTTTATTTACAGTGGTCGCTGGGTGGTTTATCTTTATTTACAGTGGTCCCTGGGTGGTTTATCTTTATTTACAGTGGTCTCTGGGTGATTTATCTTTATTTACAGTGGTCCCTGGGTGATTTATCTTTATTTACAGTGGTCTCTGGGTGGTTTATCTTTATTTACAGTGGTCCCCGTGTGGTTTATCTTTATTTACAGTGGTTCCTGGGTGGTTTATCTTTATTTCCAATGGTCTCTGGGTGGTTTATCTTTATTTACAGTGGTCCCTGGGTGGTTTATCTTTATTTACAGTGGTCTCTGTGTGATTTATCTTTATTTACAGTGGTTCCCGGGTGGTTTATCTTTATTTACAGTTGTCCCTGGGTGGTTTATCTTTATTTACAGTGGTCCCCGTGTGGTTTATCTTTATTTACAGTGGTCCCTGGGTGGTTTATCTTTATTTACAGTGGTCCCCGGGTGGTTTATCTTTATTTACAGTGGTCCCTGGGTGGTTTATCTTTATTTACAGTGGTCCCTGCGTGGTTTATCTTTATTTACAGTGGTCCCTGGGTGGTTTATCTTTATTTACAGTGGTCCCTGGGTGGTTTATCTTTATTTACAGTGGTCCCTGGGTGGTTTATCTTTATTTACAGTGGTCCCTGGGTGGTTTATCTTTATTTACAGTGGTCACTGGGTGGTTTATCTTTATTTACCGTGGTCCCTGGGTGGTTTATCTTTATTTACAGTGGTCTCTGGGTGGTTTATCTTTATTTACAGTGGTCCCTGGGTGGTTTATCTTTATTTACAGTGGTCCCCGGGTGGTTTATCTTTATTTACAGTGGTCCCTGTGCGGTTTATCTTTATTTACAATTATCCCTGGGTGGTTTATCTATATTTACAGTGGTCTCTGGGTGGTTTATCTTTATTTACAGTGGTCAAAGGGTGGTTTATCTTTATTTACAGTGGTCCCTGGGTGGTTTCTCTTTATTTTCAGTGGTCCCTGGGTGGTTTATCTTTATTTACAGTGGTCCCTGGGAGGTTATCTTTACTTACAGTGGTCCCTGGGTGGTTTATCTTTATTGACAGTGGTCCCTGGGTGGTTTATCTTTATTTACAGTGGTCCCTGGGTGGTTTATCTTTATTTACAGTGGTTCCTGGTTGGTTTATCTTTATTTACAGTGGTCCCCGGGTGGTTTATCTTTATTTACAGTGGTCCCCGGGTGGTTTATCTTTATTTACAGTGGTCCCTGGGTGGTTTATCTTTATTTACAGTGGTCCCTGGGTGGTTTATCTTTATTTACAGTGGTCCCTGTGTGGTTTATCTTTATTTACGGTTGTCCCTGGGTGGTTATCTTTATTTACAGTGGTCCCTGGGTGGTTTATCTTTATTTACAGTGGTCCCTGGGTGGTTTATCTTTATTTACAGTGGTCTCTGGGTGGTTTATCTTTATTTACAGTGGTCCCTGGGTGGTTTATCTTTATTTACAGTGGTCCCCGGGTGGTTTATTTTATTTACAGTGGTCCCTGGGTGGTTTATCTTTATTTACAGTGGTCCCTGTGCGGTTGATCTTTATTTACAATTGTCCCTGGGTGGTTTATCTTTATTTACAGTGGTCCCCGGGTGGTTTATATTTATATACAGTGGTCCCCGGGTGGTTTATCTTCATTTACAGTGGTCCCTGGGTGGTTTATCTTTATGTACAGTGGTCCCCGGGTGGTTTATCTTTATTTACAGTCATCCCCGGGTGGTTTATCTTTATTTACAGTGGTTCCCGGGTGGTTTATCTTTATTTACAGTGGTCCCTGGGTGGTTTATCTTTATTTACAGTGGTCTCTGGGTGTTTTATCTTTATTTACAGTGGTCCCTGGGTGTTTTATCTTTATTTACAGTGGTCTCTGGGTGGTTTATCTTTATTTATGGTGGTCACCGGGTGGTTTATCTTTATTTACAGTGGTTCCTGGGTGGTTTATCTTGATTTCCAATGGTCTCTGCGTGGTTTATCTTTATTTACAGTGGTTCCTGGGTGGTTTATCTTTATTTACAGTGGTCCTTGGGTTGTTTATCTTTATTTACAGTGGTCCCCGGGTGGTTTATCTTTATTTACAGTGGTCCCCGGGTGGTTTATCTTTATTTACAGTTGTCCCTGGGTGGTTTATCTTTATTTACATTGGTCCCTGGGTGGTTTATATTTATTTACAGTGGTTCCCGGGTGGTTTATCTTTATTTACAGTGGTACCTGGGTGGTTTATCTTTATTTAAAGTGGTCCCCGGGTGGTTTATCTTTATTTACAGTGGTCTCTGGGTGGTTTATCTTTATATACAGTGGGCCCTGGGTGGTCTATCTTTATTTACAGTGGTCCCTGGGTGTTTTATCTTTATTTACAGTGGTCTCTGGGTGGTTTATCTTTATTTACAGTGGTCCCCGGGTGGTTTATCTTTATTTACAGTGGTTCCTGGGTGGTTTACCTTTATTTCCAATGGTCTCTGGGTGGTTTATCTTTATTTACAGTGGTCCCTGGTGGTTTATCTTTATTCACAGTGGTCTCTGTGTGGTTTATCTTTATTTACAGTGGTTCCCGGGTGGTTTATCTTTATTCACAGTGGTCCCTGGGTGGTTTATCTTTATTTACAGTGGTTCCCTGGGTGGTTTATCTTTATTTACACTGGTACCCGGGTGGTTCATCTT
The DNA here is from genome assembly GCF_047496885.1 of Scyliorhinus torazame. NCBI lineage: Eukaryota > Metazoa > Chordata > Chondrichthyes > Carcharhiniformes > Scyliorhinidae > Scyliorhinus > Scyliorhinus torazame. The sequence goes on from NC_092711.1 coordinate 17,407,365, forward strand.
TATTTACAGTGGTCCCTGGGTGGTTTATCTTTATTTACAGTGGTCCCCGGGTGGTTTATCTTTATTTACGGTGGTACCTGAGTGGTTTATCTTTATTTACAGTGGTCTCTTGGGTGTTTAATCTTTATTTACTGTGGTCCCTGCGTGGTGTATCTTTATTTACCGTGGTCCCTGGGTGGTTTATCTTTATTTACAGTGTTCCCCGGGTGGTTTATCTTTATTTGCAGAGGCCCCTGGGTGGTTTATCTTTATTTACAGTGGTCCCTGGGTGGTTTATCTTTATTTACAGTGGTCCCCGGGTGGTTTATCTTTATTTACAGTGGTCCCTGGGTGGTTTATCTTTATTTACAGTGGTCCCTGCGTGGTTTATCTTCATTTACAGTGGTCCCTGGGTGGTTTATCTTTATTTACAGTGGTCCCTGGGTGGTTTATCTTTATTTACAGTGGTCCCTGGGTGGTTTATCTTTATTTACAGTGGTCCCTGGGTGGTTTATCTTTATTTACAGTGGTCACTGGGTGGTTTATCTTTATTTACCGTGGTCCCTGGGTGGTTTATCTTTATTTACAGTGGTCTTTGGGTGGTTTATCTTTATTTACAGTGGTCCCTGGGTGGTTTATCTTTATTTACAGTGGTCCCCGGGTGGTTTATCTTTATTTACAGTGGTCCCTGTGCGGTTTATCTTTATTTACAATTATCCCTGGGTGGTTTATCTATATTTACAGTGGTCTCTGGGTGGTTTATCTTTATTTACAGTGGTCCCCGCGTGGTTTATCTTTATTTACAGTGGTCCCTGGGTGGTTTCTCTTTATTTACAGTGGTCCCTGGGTGGTTTATCTTTATTTACAGTGGTCCATGGGTGGTTATCTTTACTTACAGTGGTCCCTGGGTGGTTTATCTTTATTGACAGTGGTCCCTGGGTGGTTTATCTTTATTTACAGTGGTCCCTGGGTGGTTTATCTTTATTTACAGTGGTTCCTGGTTGGTTTATCTTTATTTACAGTGGTCCCCGGGTGGTTTATTTTATTTACAGTGGTCTCTGGGTGGTTTATCTTTATTTACAGTGGTTCCTGGGTGGTTTATCTTTATTTACAGTGGTACCTGGTGGTTTATCTTTATTTACAGTGGTCCCTGGGTGGTATATCTTTATTTACAGTGGTCCCTGTGCGGTTGATCTTTATTTACAATTGTCCCTGGGTGGTTTATCTTTATTTACAGTGGTCCCCGGGTGGTTTATATTTATTTACAGTGGTCCCCGGGTGGTTTATCTTCATTTACAGTGGTCCCTGGGTGGTTTATCTTTATGTACAGTGGTCCCCGGGTGGTTTATCTTTATTTACAGTCATCCCCGGGTGGTTTATCTTTATTTACAGTGGTTCCCGGGTGGTTTATCTTTATTTACAGTGGTCCCTGGGTGGTTTATCTTTATTTACAGTTGTCTCTGGGTGTTTTATCTTTATTTACAGTGGTCCCTGGGTGTTTTATCTTTATTTACAGTGGTCTCTGGGTGGTTTATCTTTATTTATGGTGGTCACCGGGTGGTTTATCTTTATTTACAGTGGTTCCTGGGTGGTTTATCTTGATTTCCAATGGTCTCTGGGTGGTTTATCTTTATTTACAGTGGTTCCTGGGTGGTTTATCTGTATTTACAGTGGTCCCTGGGTTGTTTATCTTTATTTACAGTGGTCCCCGGGTGGTTTATCTTTATTTACAGTGGTCCCCGGGTGGTTTACCTTTATTTACAGTTGTCCCTGGGTGGTTTATCTTTATTTACAGTGGTCCCTGGGTGGTTTATCTATATTTACAGTGGTTCCCGGGTGGTTTATCTTTATTTACAGTGGTACCTGGGTGGTTTATCTTTATTTAAAGTGGTCTCTGGGTGTTTTATCTTTATTTACAGTGGTCCCTGGGTGTTTTATCTTTATTTACAGTGGTCTCTGGGTGGTTTATCTTTATTTACAGTGGTCCCCGGGTGGTTTATCTTTATTTACAGTGGTTCCTGGGTGGTTTACCTTTATTTCCAATGGTCTCTGGGTGGTTTATCTTTATTTACAGTGGTCCCTGGGTGGTTTATCTTTATTCACAGTGGTCTCTGTGTGGTTTATCTTTATTTACAGTGGTTCCCGGGTGGTTTATCTTTATTCACAGTGGTCCCTGGGTGGTTTATCTTTATTTACAGTGGTTCCCTGGGTGGTTTATCTTTATTTACACTGGTTCCCGGGTGGTTCATCTTTATTTACAGTGGTCCCTGGGTGGTTTATCTTTATTTACAGTGGTTCCCGGGTGGTTTATCTTTATTTACGGTGGTACCTGAGTGGTTTATCTTTATTTACAGTGGTCTCTGGGTGTTTTATCTTTATTTACTGTGGTCCCTGCGTGGTGTATCTTTATTTACCGTGGTCCCTGGGTGGTTTATCTTTATTTACAGTGTTCCCCGGGTGGTTTATCTTTATTTACAGAGGCCCCTGGGTGGTTTATCTTTATTTTCAGTGGTCCCTGGGTGTTTTATCTTTATTTACAGTGGTCCCCGGGTGATTTATCTTTATTTACAGAGGTACCTGGGTGGTTTATCATTATTTACCGTGGTCCACGGGTGGTTTATCTTTATTTACAGTGGTCTCTGGGTGGTTTATCTTTATTTACAGTGGTCCCTGGGTGGTTTATCTTTATTTACAGTGGTCCACGGGTGGTTTATCTTTATTTACAGTGGTCTCTGGGTGGTTTATCTTTATTTACAGTGGTCCCTGGGTGGTTTATCATTATTTACAGGGGTCCCTGTGTGGTTAATCTTTATTTACAGTGGTCCCTGGGTGGTTTATCTTTATTTACAGTGGTCCACGGGTGGTTTATCTTTATTTACAGTGGTCTCTGAGTGGTTTATCTTTATTTACAGTGGTCCCTGGGAGGTTTATCTTTATTTACAGTGGTCCCTGGGTGGTTTATCTTTATTTACAGTGGTCCCTGGTGGTTTATCTTTATTTACAGTGGTCTCTGGGTGGTTTAGCTTTATTTACAGTGGTCCCTGGTGGTTTATCTTTATTTACAGTGGTCTCTGGGTGGTTTATCTTTATTTACAGTGGTCCCTGGGTGGTTTATCTTTATTTACAGTGGTCCCTGGGTGGTTTATCTTTATTTACAGTGGTCCCTGGGTGGTTTATCTTTATTTACAGTGGTCCCCGGGTGGTTTATCTTTATTTACAGTGGTTCCGGGATGGTTTATCTTTATTTACAGTGGTCTCTGGGTGGTTTATCTTTATTTACAGTGGTCCCTGGGTGGTTTATCTTTATTTACAGTGGTCCCTGGGTGGTTTATCTTTATTTACAGTGGTCCCTGGGTGGTTTAGCTTTATTTACACTGGTCCCCGGGTGGATAATCTTTATTTACAGTGGTCCCTGGGTGGTTTATCTTTATTTACAGTGGACCCTGGATGGTTCATCTTTATTTACAGAGGTCCCTGGGTGGTTTATCTTTATTTACAGTGGTCTTTGGGTGGTTTATCTTTATTTACAGTGGTCCCCGGGTGGCTTATCTTTATTTACAGTGGTCCCTGGGTGGTTTAGCTTTATTTACAGTGGTCCCTGGTGGTTTATCTTTATTTACAGTGGTCTCTGGGTGGTTTTTCTTTATTTACAGTGGTCCCTGGGTGGTTTATCTTTATTTACAGTGGTCCTTGGGTGGTTTATCTTTATTTACAGTGGTCCCTGGGTGGTTTATCTTTATTTACAGTGGTCCCCGGGTGGTTTATCTTTATTTACAGTGGTTCCGGGGTGGTTTATCTTTATTTACAGTGGTCTCTGGGTGGTTTATCTTTATTTACAGTGATCCCTGGGTGGTTTATCTTTATTTACAGTGGTCCCTGGGTGGTTTATCTTTATTTACAGTGGTCCCCGGGTGGTTTATCTTTATTTACAGTGATCCCTGGGTGGTTTATCTTTATTTACAGTGGTCCATGGGTGGTTATCTTTACTTACAGTGGTCCCTGGGTGGTTTATCTTTATTGACAGTGGTCCCTGGGTGGTTTATCTTTATTTACAGTGGTCCCTGGGTGGTTTATCTTTATTTACAGTGGTTCCTGGTTGGTTTATCTTTATTTACAGTGGTCCCCGGGTGGTTTATTTTATTTACAGTGGTCCCTGGGTGGTTTATCTTTATTTACAGTGGTCCCTGTGCGGTTGATCTTTATTTACAATTGTCCCTGGGTGGTTTATCTTTATTTACAGTGGTCCCCGGGTGGTTTATATTTATTTACAGTGGTCCCCGGGTGGTTTATCTTCATTTACAGTGGTCCCTGGGTGGTTTATCTTTATGTACAGTGGTCCCCGGGTGGTTTATCTTTATTTACAGTCATCCCCGGGTGGTTTATCTTTATTTACAGTGGTTCCCGGGTGGTTTATCTTTATTTACAGTGGTCCCTGGGTGGTTTATCTTTATTTACAGTTGTCTCTGGGTGTTTTATCTTTATTTACAGTGGTCCCTGGGTGTTTTATCTTTATTTACAGTGGTCTCTGGGTGGTTTATCTTTATTTATGGTGGTCACCGGGTGGTTTATCTTTATTTACAGTGGTTCCTGGGTGGTTTATCTTGATTTCCAATGGTCTCTGGGTGGTTTATCTTTATTTACAGTGGTTCCTGGGTGGTTTATCTGTATTTACAGTGGTCCCTGGGTTGTTTATCTTTATTTACAGTGGTCCCCGGGTGGTTTATCTTTATTTACAGTGGTCCCCGGGTGGTTTACCTTTATTTACAGTTGTCCCTGGGTGGTTTATCTTTATTTACAGTAGTCCCTGGGTGGTTTATCTATATTTACAGTGGTTCCCGGGTGGTTTATCTTTATTTACAGTGGTACCTGGGTGGTTTATCTTTATTTAAAGTGGTCTCTGGGTGTTTTATCTTTATTTACAGTGGTCCCTGGGTGTTTTATCTTTATTTACAGTGGTCTCTGGGTGGTTTATCTTTATTTACAGTGGTCCCCGGGTGGTTTATCTTTATTTACAGTGGTTCCTGGGTGGTTTACCTTTATTTCCAATGGTCTCTGGGTGGTTTATCTTTATTTACAGTGGTCCCTGGGTGGTTTATCTTTATTCACAGTGGTCTCTGTGTGGTTTATCTTTATTTACAGTGGTTCCCGGGTGGTTTATCTTTATTCACAGTGGTCCCTGGGTGGTTTATCTTTATTTACAGTGGTTCCCTGGGTGGTTTATCTTTATTTACACTGGTTCCCGGGTGGTTCATCTTTATTTACAGTGGTCCCTGGGTGGTTTATCTTTATTTACAGTGGTTCCCGGGTGGTTTATCTTTATTTACGGTGGTACCTGAGTGGTTTATCTTTATTTACAGTGGTCTCTGGGTGTTTTATCTTTATTTACTGTGGTCCCTGCGTGGTGTATCTTTATTTACCGTGGTCCCTGGGTGGTTTATCTTTATTTACAGTGTTCCCCGGGTGGTTTATCTTTATTTACAGAGGCCCCTGGGTGGTTTATCTTTATTTTCAGTGGTCCCTGGGTGTTTTATCTTTATTTACAGTGGTCCCCGGGTGATTTATCTTTATTTACAGAGGTACCTGGGTGGTTTATCATTATTTACCGTGGTCCACGGGTGGTTTATCTTTATTTACAGTGGTCTCTGGGTGGTTTATCTTTATTTACAGTGGTCCCTGGGTGGTTTATCTTTATTTACAGTGGTCCACGGGTGGTTTATCTTTATTTACAGTGGTCTCTGGGTGGTTTATCTTTATTTACAGTGGTCCCTGGGTGGTTTATCATTATTTACAGGGGTCCCTGTGTGGTTAATCTTTATTTACAGTGGTCCCTGGGTGGTTTATCTTTATTTACAGTGGTCCACGGGTGGTTTATCTTTATTTACAGTGGTCTCTGAGTGGTTTATCTTTATTTACAGTGGTCCCTGGGAGGTTTATCTTTATTTACAGTGGTCCCTGGGTGGTTTATCTTTATTTACAGTGGTCCCTGGTGGTTTATCTTTATTTACAGTGGTCTCTGGGTGGTTTAGCTTTATTTACAGTGGTCCCTGGTGGTTTATCTTTATTTACAGTGGTCTCTGGGTGGTTTATCTTTATTTACAGTGGTCCCTGGGTGGTTTATCTTTATTTACAGTGGTCCCTGGGTGGTTTATCTTTATTTACAGTGGTCCCTGGGTGGTTTATCTTTATTTACAGTGGTCCCCGGGTGGTTTATCTTTATTTACAGTGGTTCCGGGGTGGTTTATCTTTATTTACAGTGGTCTCTGGGTGGTTTATCTTTATTTACAGTGGTCCCTGGGTGGTTTATCTTTATTTACAGTGGTCCCTGGGTGGTTTATCTTTATTTACAGTGGTCCCTGGGTGGTTTAGCTTTATTTACACTGGTCCCCGGGTGGATAATCTTTATTTACAGTGGTCCCTGGGTGGTTTATCTTTATTTACAGTGGACCCTGGATGGTTCATCTTTATTTACAGAGGTCCCTGGGTGGTTTATCTTTATTTACAGTGGTCTTTAGGTGGTTTATCTTTATTTACAGTGGTCCCCGGGTGGCTTATCTTTATTTACAGTGGTCCCTGGGTGGTTTAGCTTTATTTACAGTGGTCCCTGGTGGTTTATCTTTATTTACAGTGGTCTCTGGGTGGTTTTTCTTTATTTACAGTGGTCCCTGGGTGGTTTATCTTTATTTACAGTGGTCCTTGGGTGGTTTATCTTTATTTACAGTGGTCCCTGGGTGGTTTATCTTTATTTACAGTGGTCCCCGGGTGGTTTATCTTTATTTACAGTGGTTCCGGGGTGGTTTATCTTTATTTACAGTGGTCTCTGGGTGGTTTATCTTTATTTACATTGATCCCTGGGTGGTTTATCTTTATTTACAGTGGTCCCTGGGTGGTTTATCTTTATTTACAGTGGTCCCCGGGTGGTTTATCTTTATTTACAGTGGTTCCGGGGTGGTTTATCTTTATTTACAGTGGTCTCTGGGTGGTTTATCTTTATTTACAGTGGTCCCTGGGTGGTTTATCTTTATTTACAGTGGTCCCTGGGTGGTTTATCTTTATTTACAGTGGTCCCTGGGTGGTTTAGCTTTATTTACACTGGTCCCCGGGTGGATAATCTTTATTTACAGTGGTCCCTGGGTGGTTTATCTTTATTTACAGTGGACCCTGGATGGTTCATCTTTATTTACAGAGGTCCCTGGGTTGTTTATCTTTATTTACAGTGGTCTTTGGGTGGTTTATCTTTATTTACAGTGGTCCCCGGGTGGCTTACCTTTATTTACAGTGGTCCCTGGGTGGTTTAGCTTTATTTACAGTGGTCCCTGGTGGTTTATCTTTATTTACAGTGGTCTCTGGGTGGTTTATCTTTATTTACAGTGGTCTCTGGGTGGTTTATCTTTATTTTCAGTGGTCCCTGGGTGGTTTATCTTTATTTACAGTGGTCCCTGGGTGGTTTATCTTTATTTACAGTGGTCCCTGGGTAGTTTTTCTTTATTTACAGTGGTCCCTGGGTGGTTTAGCTTTATTTACACTGGTCCCCGGGTGGATAATCTTTATTTACAGTGGTCCCTGGGTTGTTTATCTTTATTTACAGTGGACCGTGGATGGTTTATCTTTATTTACAGAGGTCCCTGGGTGGTTTATCTTTATTTACAGTGGTCTTTGGGTGGTTTATCTTTATTTACAGTGGTCCCCGGGTGGCTTATCTTTATTTACAGTGGTCCCTGGGTGGTTTATCTTTATTTACAGTGGTCCCCGGGTGGTTTATCTTAATTTACAGTGGTCCCCGGGTGGTTTATCTTTATTTACAGTGGTCCCCCGGTGGTTTATCTTTATTTACAGTGCTCTCTGGGTGGCTTATCTTTATTTACAGTGGTCCCCGGGTGGTTTATCTTTATTTACAGTGGTCTCTGGGAGGTTTATCTTTATTTACAGTGGTCCCTGGGTGGTTTTTCTTTATTTACAGTGGTCCCTGGGTGGTTTATCTTTATTTACAATGGTCCCCGGGTGGTTTATCTTTATTTACAGTGGTCCCGGGTGGTTTATCTTTATTTACAGTGGTCCCCGGGTGGTTTATCTTTATTTACAGTGGTCCCCGGGTGGTTTATCTTTATTTACAGTGGTCTCTGGATGGCTTATCTTTATTTACAGTGGTCCCCGGGTGGTTTATCTTTATTTACAGTGGTCTCTGGGAGGTTTATCTTTATTTGCAGTGGTTCCCGGGTGGTTTATCTTTATTTTCAGTGGTCCCTGGGTGGTTTATCTTTATTTACAGTGGTCCCTGGGAGGTTTATCTTTATTTACAGTGGTCTCTGGGTGGTTTATCTTTATTTACAGTGGTCCCCGGGTGGTTTATCTTTATTTACAGAGGTCCCTGGGTGGTTTATCTTTATTTACAGTGGTCCCTGGGTGGTTTATCTTTATTTACTGTGGTCCCCGGGTGGTTTATCTTTATTTACAGTGGTCCCTGGGTGGTTTTTCTTTATTTACAGTGGTCCCTGGTCGTTTATCTTTATTTACAGTGGTCTCTGGGTGGTTTATCTTTATTTACAGTGGTCCCTGGGTGGTTTATCTTTATTTACAGTGGTACCTGGTGGTTTATCTTTATTTACAGTGGTCTCTGGGTGGTTTATCTTTATTTACAGTTGTCCCTGGGTGGTTTATCTTTATTTACAGTGGACCATGGATGGTTTATCTTTATTTACAGAGGTCCCTGGGTGGTTTATCTTTATTTACAGTGGTCTCTGGGTGGCTTATCTTTATTTACAGTGGTCCCCGGGTGGTTTATCTTTATTTACAATGGTCCCTGGGTGGTTTATCTTTATTTACAGTGGTCTCTGGGTGGTTTATCTTTATTTACAGTGGTCCCTGGGTGGTTTATCTTTATTTACAGTGGTCCCCGGGTGGTTTATCTTTATTTACAGTGGTCCCTGTGCGGTTTATCTTTATTTACATTTATCCCTGGGTGGTTTATCTATATTTACAGTGGTCTCTGGGTGGTTTATCTTTATTTACAGTGGTCCCCGGGTGGTTTATCTTTATTTACAGTGGTCCCTGGTTGGTTTATCTTTACTTACAGTGGTCCCCGGGTGGTTTATCTTTATTTACAGTGGTCCCCGGGTGGTTTATCTTTATTTACAGTGGTCCCTGGGTGGTTTATCTTTATTTACAGTGGTCCCTGGGTGGTTTATCTTTATTTACAGTGGTCCCTGGGTGGTTTATCTTTATTTACAGTTGTCTCTGGGTGGTTATCTTTATTTACTGTGGTCCCTGGGTGGTTTATCTTTATTTACAGTGGTCCCTGGGTGGTTTATCTTGATTTACAGTGGTCTCTGGGTGGTTTATCTTTATTTACAGTGGTCCCTGGGTGGTTTATCTTTATTTACAGTGGTCCCCGGGTGGTTTATTTTATTTACAGTGGTCCCTGGGTGGTTTATCTTTATTTACAGTGGTCCCTGTGCGGTTGATCTTTATTTACAATTGTCCCTGGGTGGTTTATCTTTATTTACAGTGGTCCCCGGGTGGTTTATATTTATTTACAGTGGATCCCGGGTGGTTTATCTTCATTTACAGTGGTCCCTGGGTGGTTTATCTTTATGTACAGTGGTCCCCGGGTGGTTTATCTTTATTTACAGTCATCCCCGGGTGGTTTATCTTTATTTACAGTGGTTCCCGGGTGGTTTATCTTTATTTACAGTGGTCCCTGGGTGGTTTATCTTTATTTACAGTGGTCTCTGGGTGTTTTATCTTTATTTACAGTGGTCCCTGGGTGTTTTATCTTTATTTACAGTGGTCTCTGGGTGGTTTATCTTTATTTATGGTGGTCACCGGGTGGTTTATCTTTATTTACAGTGGTTCCTGGGTGGTTTATCTTGATTTCCAATGGTCTCTGGGTGGTTTATCTTTATTTACAGTGGTTCCTGGGTGGTTTATCTTTATTTACAGTGGTCCCTGGGTTGTTTATCTTTATTTACAGTGGTCCCCGGGTGGTTTATCTTTATTTACAGTGGTCCCTGGGTGGTTTATCTTTATTTACAGTGGTCCCTGGGTGGTTTATATTTATTTACAGTGGTTCCCGGGTGGTTTATCTTTATTTACAGTGGTACCTGGGTGGTTTATCTTTATTTAAAGTGGTCTCTGGGTGTTTTATCTTTATTTACAGTGGTCCCTGGGTGTTTTATCTTTATTTACAGTGGTCTCTGGGTGGTTTATCTTTATTTACAGTGGTCCCCGGGTGGTTTATCTTTATTTACAGTGGTCTCTGTGTGGTTTATCTTTATTTACAGTGGTTCCCGGGTGGTTTATCTTTATTCACAGTGGTCCCTGGGTGGTTTATCTTTATTTACAGTGGTTCCCTGGGTGGTTTATCTTTATTTACACTGGTTCCCGGGTGGTTCATCTTTATTTACAGTGGTCCCTGGGTGGTTTATCTTTATTTACAGTGGTCCCCGGGTGGTTTATCTTTATTTACGGTGGTACCTGAGTGGTTTATCTTTATTTGCAGTGGTCTCTGGGTGTTTTATCTTTATTTACTGTGGTCCCTGCGTGGTGTATCTTTATTTACCGTGGTCCCTGGGTGGTTTATCTTTATTTACAGTGTTCCCCGGGTGGTTTATCTTTATTTACAGAGGCCCCTGGGTGGTTTATCTTTATTTTCAGTGGTCCCTGGGTGTTTTATCTTTATTTACAGTGGTCCCCGGGTGATTTATCTTTATTTACAGAGGTACCTGGGTGGTTTATCTTTATTTACCGTGGTCCACGGGTGGTTTATCTTTATTTACAGTGGTCTCTGGGTGGTTTATCTTTATTTACAGTGGTCCCTGGGTGGTTTATCTTTATTTACAGTTGTCCCCGGGTGGTTTATATTTATTTACAGTGGTCCCCGGGTGGTTTATATTTATTTACAGTGGTCCCCGGGTGGTTTATCTTCATTTACAGTGGTCCCTGGGTGGTTTATCTTTATTTACAGTGGTCCCCGGGTGGTTTATCTTTATTTACAGTCATCCCCGGGTGGTTTATCTTTATTTACAGTAGTTCCCGGGTGGTTTATCTTTATTTACAGTGGTCCCCGGGTGGTTTATCTTTATTTACAGTGGTTCCTGGGTGGTTTACCTTTATTTCCAATGGTCTCTGGGTGGTTTATCTTTATTTACAGTGGTCCCTGGGTGGTTTATCTTTATTCACAGTGGTCTCTGTGTGGTTTATCTTTATTTACAGTGGTTCCCGGGTGGTTTATCTTTATTCACAGTGGTCCCTGGGTGGTTTATCTTTATTTACAGTGGTTCCCTGGGTGGTTTATCTTTATTTACACTGGTTCCCGGGTGGTTCATCTTTATTTACAGTGGTCCCTGGGTGGTTTATCTTTATTTACAGTGGTTCCCGGGTGGTTTATCTTTATTTACGGTGGTACCTGAGTGGTTTATCTTTATTTACAGTGGTCTCTGGGTGTTTTATCTTTATTTACTGTGGTCCCTGCGTGGTGTATCTTTATTTACCGTGGTCCCTGGGTGGTTTATCTTTATTTACAGTGTTCCCCGGGTGGTTTATCTTTATTTACAGAGGCCCCTGGGTGGTTTATCTTTATTTTCAGTGGTCCCTGGGTGTTTTATCTTTATTTACAGTGGTCCCCGGGTGATTTATCTTTATTTACAGAGGTACCTGGGTGGTTTATCATTATTTACCGTGGTCCACGGGTGGTTTATCTTTATTTACAGTGGTCTCTGGGTGGTTTATCTTTATTTACAGTGGTCCCTGGGTGGTTTATCTTTATTTACAGTGGTCCACGGGTGGTTTATCTTTATTTACAGTGGTCTCTGGGTGGTTTATCTTTATTTACAGTGGTCCCTGGGTGGTTTATCATTATTTACAGGGGTCCCTGTGTGGTTAATCTTTATTTACAGTGGTCCCTGGGTGGTTTATCTTTATTTACAGTGGTCCACGGGTGGTTTATCTTTATTTACAGTGGTCTCTGAGTGGTTTATCTTTATTTACAGTGGTCCCTGGGAGGTTTATCTTTATTTACAGTGGTCCCTGGGTGGTTTATCTTTATTTACAGTGGTCCCTGGTGGTTTATCTTTATTTACAGTGGTCTCTGGGTGGTTTAGCTTTATTTACAGTGGTCCCTGGTGGTTTATCTTTATTTACAGTGGTCTCTGGGTGGTTTATCTTTATTTACAGTGGTCCCTGGGTGGTTTATCTTTATTTACAGTGGTCCCTGGGTGGTTTATCTTTATTTACAGTGGTCCCTGGGTGGTTTATCTTTATTTACAGTGGTCCCCGGGTGGTTTATCTTTATTTACAGTGGTTCCGGGGTGGTTTATCTTTATTTACAGTGGTCTCTGGGTGGTTTATCTTTATTTACAGTGGTCCCTGGGTGGTTTATCTTTATTTACAGTGGTCCCTGGGTGGTTTATCTTTATTTACAGTGGTCCCTGGGTGGTTTAGCTTTATTTACACTGGTCCCCGGGTGGATAATCTTTATTTACAGTGGTCCCTGGGTGGTTTATCTTTATTTACAGTGGACCCTGGATGGTTCATCTTTATTTACAGAGGTCCCTGGGTGGTTTATCTTTATTTACAGTGGTCTTTAGGTGGTTTATCTTTATTTACAGTGGTCCCCGGGTGGCTTATCTTTATTTACAGTGGTCCCTGGGTGGTTTAGCTTTATTTACAGTGGTCCCTGGTGGTTTATCTTTATTTACAGTGGTCTCTGGGTGGTTTTTCTTTATTTACAGTGGTCCCTGGGTGGTTTATCTTTATTTACAGTGGTCCTTGGGTGGTTTATCTTTATTTACAGTGGTCCCTGGGTGGTTTATCTTTATTTACAGTGGTCCCCGGGTGGTTTATCTTTATTTACAGTGGTTCCGGGGTGGTTTATCTTTATTTACAGTGGTCTCTGGGTGGTTTATCTTTATTTACATTGATCCCTGGGTGGTTTATCTTTATTTACAGTGGTCCCTGGGTGGTTTATCTTTATTTACAGTGGTCCCCGGGTGGTTTATCTTTATTTACAGTGGTTCCGGGGTGGTTTATCTTTATTTACAGTGGTCTCTGGGTGGTTTATCTTTATTTACAGTGGTCCCTGGGTGGTTTATCTTTATTTACAGTGGTCCCTGGGTGGTTTATCTTTATTTACAGTGGTCCCTGGGTGGTTTAGCTTTATTTACACTGGTCCCCGGGTGGATAATCTTTATTTACAGTGGTCCCTGGGTGGTTTATCTTTATTTACAGTGGACCCTGGATGGTTCATCTTTATTTACAGAGGTCCCTGGGTTGTTTATCTTTATTTACAGTGGTCTTTGGGTGGTTTATCTTTATTTACAGTGGTCCCCGGGTGGCTTACCTTTATTTACAGTGGTCCCTGGGTGGTTTAGCTTTATTTACAGTGGTCCCTGGTGGTTTATCTTTATTTACAGTGGTCTCTGGGTGGTTTATCTTTATTTACAGTGGTCTCTGGGTGGTTTATCTTTATTTTCAGTGGTCCCTGGGTGGTTTATCTTTATTTACAGTGGTCCCTGGGTGGTTTATCTTTATTTACAGTGGTCCCTGGGTAGTTTTTCTTTATTTACAGTGGTCCCTGGGTGGTTTAGCTTTATTTACACTGGTCCCCGGGTGGATAATCTTTATTTACAGTGGTCCCTGGGTTGTTTATCTTTATTTACAGTGGACCGTGGATGGTTTATCTTTATTTACAGAGGTCCCTGGGTGGTTTATCTTTATTTACAGTGGTCTTTGGGTGGTTTATCTTTATTTACAGTGGTCCCCGGGTGGCTTATCTTTATTTACAGTGGTCCCTGGGTGGTTTATCTTTATTTACAGTGGTCCCCGGGTGGTTTATCTTAATTTACAGTGGTCCCCGGGTGGTTTATCTTTATTTACAGTGGTCCCCCGGTGGTTTATCTTTATTTACAGTGCTCTCTGGGTGGCTTATCTTTATTTACAGTGGTCCCCGGGTGGTTTATCTTTATTTACAGTGGTCTCTGGGAGGTTTATCTTTATTTACAGTGGTCCCTGGGTGGTTTTTCTTTATTTACAGTGGTCCCTGGGTGGTTTATCTTTATTTACAATGGTCCCCGGGTGGTTTATCTTTATTTACAGTGGTCCCGGGTGGTTTATCTTTATTTACAGTGGTCCCCGGGTGGTTTATCTTTATTTACAGTGGTCCCCGGGTGGTTTATCTTTATTTACAGTGGTCTCTGGATGGCTTATCTTTATTTACAGTGGTCCCCGGGTGGTTTATCTTTATTTACAGTGGTCTCTGGGAGGTTTATCTTTATTTGCAGTGGTTCCCGGGTGGTTTATCTTTATTTTCAGTGGTCCCTGGGTGGTTTATCTTTATTTACAGTGGTCCCTGGGAGGTTTATCTTTATTTACAGTGGTCTCTGGGTGGTTTATCTTTATTTACAGTGGTCCCCGGGTGGTTTATCTTTATTTACAGAGGTCCCTGGGTGGTTTATCTTTATTTACAGTGGTCCCTGGGTGGTTTATCTTTATTTACTGTGGTCCCCGGGTGGTTTATCTTTATTTACAGTGGTCCCTGGGTGGTTTTTCTTTATTTACAGTGGTCCCTGGTCGTTTATCTTTATTTACAGTGGTCTCTGGGTGGTTTATCTTTATTTACAGTGGTCCCTGGGTGGTTTATCTTTATTTACAGTGGTACCTGGTGGTTTATCTTTATTTACAGTGGTCTCTGGGTGGTTTATCTTTATTTACAGTTGTCCCTGGGTGGTTTATCTTTATTTACAGTGGACCATGGATGGTTTATCTTTATTTACAGAGGTCCCTGGGTGGTTTATCTTTATTTACAGTGGTCTCTGGGTGGCTTATCTTTATTTACAGTGGTCCCCGGGTGGTTTATCTTTATTTACAATGGTCCCTGGGTGGTTTATCTTTATTTACAGTGGTCTCTGGGTGGTTTATCTTTATTTACAGTGGTCCCTGGGTGGTTTATCTTTATTTACAGTGGTCCCCGGGTGGTTTATCTTTATTTACAGTGGTCCCTGTGCGGTTTATCTTTATTTACATTTATCCCTGGGTGGTTTATCTATATTTACAGTGGTCTCTGGGTGGTTTATCTTTATTTACAGTGGTCCCCGGGTGGTTTATCTTTATTTACAGTGGTCCCTGGTTGGTTTATCTTTACTTACAGTGGTCCCCGGGTGGTTTATCTTTATTTACAGTGGTCCCCGGGTGGTTTATCTTTATTTACAGTGGTCCCTGGGTGGTTTATCTTTATTTACAGTGGTCCCTGGGTGGTTTATCTTTATTTACAGTGGTCCCTGGGTGGTTTATCTTTATTTACAGTTGTCTCTGGGTGGTTATCTTTATTTACTGTGGTCCCTGGGTGGTTTATCTTTATTTACAGTGGTCCCTGGGTGGTTTATCTTGATTTACAGTGGTCTCTGGGTGGTTTATCTTTATTTACAGTGGTCCCTGGGTGGTTTATCTTTATTTACAGTGGTCCCCGGGTGGTTTATTTTATTTACAGTGGTCCCTGGGTGGTTTATCTTTATTTACAGTGGTCCCTGTGCGGTTGATCTTTATTTACAATTGTCCCTGGGTGGTTTATCTTTATTTACAGTGGTCCCCGGGTGGTTTATATTTATTTACAGTGGATCCCGGGTGGTTTATCTTCATTTACAGTGGTCCCTGGGTGGTTTATCTTTATGTACAGTGGTCCCCGGGTGGTTTATCTTTATTTACAGTCATCCCCGGGTGGTTTATCTTTATTTACAGTGGTTCCCGGGTGGTTTATCTTTATTTACAGTGGTCCCTGGGTGGTTTATCTTTATTTACAGTGGTCTCTGGGTGTTTTATCTTTATTTACAGTGGTCCCTGGGTGTTTTATCTTTATTTACAGTGGTCTCTGGGTGGTTTATCTTTATTTATGGTGGTCACCGGGTGGTTTATCTTTATTTACAGTGGTTCCTGGGTGGTTTATCTTGATTTCCAATGGTCTCTGGGTGGTTTATCTTTATTTACAGTGGTTCCTGGGTGGTTTATCTTTATTTACAGTGGTCCCTGGGTTGTTTATCTTTATTTACAGTGGTCCCCGGGTGGTTTATCTTTATTTACAGTGGTCCCTGGGTGGTTTATCTTTATTTACAGTGGTCCCTGGGTGGTTTATATTTATTTACAGTGGTTCCCGGGTGGTTTATCTTTATTTACAGTGGTACCTGGGTGGTTTATCTTTATTTAAAGTGGTCTCTGGGTGTTTTATCTTTATTTACAGTGGTCCCTGGGTGTTTTATCTTTATTTACAGTGGTCTCTGGGTGGTTTATCTTTATTTACAGTGGTCCCCGGGTGGTTTATCTTTATTTACAGTGGTCTCTGTGTGGTTTATCTTTATTTACAGTGGTTCCCGGGTGGTTTATCTTTATTCACAGTGGTCCCTGGGTGGTTTATCTTTATTTACAGTGGTTCGCTGGGTGGTTTATCTTTATTTACACTGGTTCCCGGGTGGTTCATCTTTATTTACAGTGGTCCCTGGGTGGTTTATCTTTATTTACAGTGGTCCCCGGGTGGTTTATCTTTATTTACGGTGGTACCTGAGTGGTTTATCTTTATTTGCAGTGGTCTCTGGGTGTTTTATCTTTATTTACTGTGGTCCCTGCGTGGTGTATCTTTATTTACCGTGGTCCCTGGGTGGTTTATCTTTATTTACAGTGTTCCCCGGGTGGTTTATCTTTATTTACAGAGGCCCCTGGGTGGTTTATCTTTATTTTCAGTGGTCCCTGGGTGTTTTATCTTTATTTACAGTGGTCCCCGGGTGATTTATCTTTATTTACAGAGGTACCTGGGTGGTTTATCTTTATTTACCGTGGTCCACGGGTGGTTTATCTTTATTTACAGTGGTCTCTGGGTGGTTTATCTTTATTTACAGTGGTCCCTGGGTGGTTTATCTTTATTTACAGTTGTCCCCGGGTGGTTTATATTTATTTACAGTGGTCCCCGGGTGGTTTATATTTATTTACAGTGGTCCCCGGGTGGTTTATCTTCATTTACAGTGGTCCCTGGGTGGTTTATCTTTATTTACAGTGGTCCCCGGGTGGTTTATCTTTATTTACAGTCATCCCCGGGTGGTTTATCTTTATTTACAGTAGTTCCCGGGTGGTTTATCTTTATTTACAGTGGTCCCTGGGTGGTTTATCTTTATTTACAGTGGTCCCTGGGTGGTTTATCTTTATTTACCGTGGTCCCTGGGTGGTTTATCTTTATTTACAGTGGTCTCTGGGTGGTTTATCTTTATTTACAGTGGTCCCTGAGTGGTTTATCTTTATTTACAGTGGTCGCTGGGTGGTTTATCTTTATTTACAGTGGTCCCTGGGTGGTTTATCTTTATTTACAGTGGTCTCTGGGTGATTTATCTTTATTTACAGTGGTCCCTGGGTGATTTATCTTTATTTACAGTGGTCTCTGGGTGGTTTATCTTTATTTACAGTGGTCCCCGTGTGGTTTATCTTTATTTACAGTGGTTCCTGGGTGGTTTATCTTTATTTCCAATGGTCTCTGGGTGGTTTATCTTTATTTACAGTGGTCCCTGTGTGGTTTATCTTTATTTACAGTGGTCTCTGTGTGATTTATCTTTATTTACAGTGGTTCCCGGGTGGTTTATCTTTATTTACAGTGGTCCCTGGGTGGTTTATCTTTATTTACAGTGGTCCCCGTGTGGTTTATCTTTATTTACAGTGGTCCCTGGGTGCTTTATCTTTATTTACAGTGGTCCCCGGGTGGTTTATCTTTATTTACAGTGGTCCCTGGGTGGTTTATCTTTATTTACAGTGGTCCCTGCGTGGTTTATCTTTATTTACAGTGGTCCCTGGGTGGTTTATCTTTATTTACATTGGTCCCTGGGTGGTTTATCTTTATTTACAGTGGTCCCTGGGTGGTTTATCTTTATTTACAGTGGTCCCTGGGTGGTTTATCTTTATTTACAGTGGTCACTGGGTGGTTTATCTTTATTTACCGTGGTCCCTGGGTGCTTTATCTTTATTTACAGTGGTCCCTGGGTGGTTTATCTTTATTTACAGTGGTCCCCGGGTGGTTTATTTTATTTACAGTGGTCCCTGGGTGGTTTATCTTTATTTACAGTGGTCCCTGTGCGGTTGATCTTTATTTACAATTGTCCCTGGGTGGTTTATCTTTATTTACAGTGGTCCCCGGGTGGTTTATATTTATTTACAGTGGATCCCGGGTGGTTTATCTTCATTTACAGTGGTCCCTGGGTGGTTTATCTTTATGTACAGTGGTCCCCGGGTGGTTTATCTTTATTTACAGTCATCCCCGGGTGGTTTATCTTTATTTACAGTGGTTCCCGGGTGGTTTATCTTTATTTACAGTGGTCCCTGGGTGGTTTATCTTTATTTACAGTGGTCTCTGGGTGTTTTATCTTTATTTACAGTGGTCCCTGGGTGTTTTATCTTTATTTACAGTGGTGTCTGGGTGGTTTATCTTTATTTATGGTGGTCACCGGGTGGTTTATCTTTATTTACAGTGGTTCCTGGGTGGTTTATCTTGATTTCCAATGGTCTCTGGGTGGTTTATCTTTATTTACAGTGGTTCCTGGGTGGTTTATCTTTATTTACAGTGGTCCCTGGGTTGTTTATCTTTATTTACAGTGGTCCCCGGGTGGTTTATCTTTATTTACAGTGGTCCCTGGGTGGTTTATCTTTATTTACAGTGGTCCCTGGGTGGTTTATATTTATTTACAGTGGTTCCCGGGTGGTTTATCTTTATTTACAGTGGTACCTGGGTGGATTATCTTTATTTAAAGTGGTCTCTGGGTGTTTTATCTTTATTTACAGTGGTCCCTGGGTGTTTTATCTTTATTTACAGTGGTCTCTGGGTGGTTTATCTTTATTTACAGTGGTTCCTGGGTGGTTTATCTTTATTTACAGTGGTCCCTGGGTTGTTTATCTTTATTTACAGTGGTCCCCGGGTGGTTTATCTTTATTTACAGTGGTCCCTGGGTGGTTTATCTTTATTTACAGTGGTCCCTGGGTGGTTTATATTTATTTACAGTGGTTCCCGGGTGGTTTATCTTTATTTACAGTGGTACCTGGGTGGTTTATCTTTATTTAAAGTGGTCTCTGGGTGTTTTATCTTTATTTACAGTGGTCCCTGGGTGTTTTATCTTTATTTACAGTGGTCTCTGGGTGGTTTATCTTTATTTACAGTGGTCCCCGGGTGGTTTATCTTTATTTACAGTGGTCTCTGTGTGGTTTATCTTTATTTACAGTGGTTCCCGGGTGGTTTATCTTTATTCACAGTGGTCCCTGGGTGGTTTATCTTTATTTACAGTGGTTCCCTGGGTGGTTTATCTTTATTTACACTGGTTCCCGGGTGGTTCATCTTTATTTACAGTGGTCCCTGGGTGGTTTATCTTTATTTACAGTGGTCCCCGGGTGGTTTATCTTTATTTACGGTGGTACCTGAGTGGTTTATCTTTATTTGCAGTGGTCTCTGGGTGTTTTATCTTTATTTACTGTGGTCCCTGCGTGGTGTATCTTTATTTACCGTGGTCCCTGGGTGGTTTATCTTTATTTACAGTGTTCCCCGGGTGGTTTATCTTTATTTACAGAGGCCCCTGGGTGGTTTATCTTTATTTTCAGTGGTCCCTGGGTGTTTTATCTTTATTTACAGTGGTCCCCGGGTGATTTATCTTTATTTACAGAGGTACCTGGGTGGTTTATCTTTATTTACCGTGGTCCACGGGTGGTTTATCTTTATTTACAGTGATCTCTGGGTGGTTTATCTTTATTTACAGTGGTCCCTGGGTGGTTTATCTTTATTTACAGTGGTCCCCGGGTGGTTTATATTTATTTACAGTGGTCCCCGGGTGGTTTATATTTATTTACAGTGGTCCCCGGGTGGTTTATCTTCATTTACAGTGGTCCCTGGGTGGTTTATCTTTATTTACAGTGGTCCCCGGGTGGTTTATCTTTATTTACAGTCATCCCCGGGTGGTTTATCTTTATTTACAGTAGTTCCCGGGTGGTTTATCTTTATTTACAGTGGTCCCTGGGTGGTTTATCTTTATTTACAGTGGTCCCTGGGTGGTTTATCTTTATTTACCGTGGTCCCTGGGTGGTTTATCTTTATTTACAGTGGTCTCTGGGTGGTTTATCTTTATTTACAGTGGTCCCCGTGTGGTTTATCTTTATTTACAGTGGTCCCTGAGTGGTTTATCTTTATTTACAGTGGTCGCTGGGTGGTTTATCTTTATTTACAGTGGTCCCTGGGTGGTTTATCTTTATTTACAGTGGTCTCTGGGTGATTTATCTTTATTTACAGTGGTCCCTGGGTGATTTATCTTTATTTACAGTGGTCTCTGGGTGGTTTATCTTTATTTACAGTGGTCCCCGTGTGGTTTATCTTTATTTACAGTGGTTCCTGGGTGGTTTATCTTTATTTCCAATGGTCTCTGGGTGGTTTATCTTTATTTACAGTGGTCCCTGGGTGGTTTATCTTTATTTACAGTGGTCTCTGTGTGATTTATCTTTATTTACAGTGGTTCCCGGGTGGTTTATCTTTATTTACAGTGGTCCCTGGGTGGTTTATCTTTATTTACAGTGGTCCCCGTGTGGTTTATCTTTATTTACAGTGGTCCCTGGGTGCTTTATCTTTATTTACAGTGGTCCCCGGGTGGTTTATCTTTATTTACAGTGGTCCCTGGGTGGTTTATCTTTATTTACAGTGGTCCCTGCGTGGTTTATCTTTATTTACAGTGGTCCCTGGGTGGTTTATCTTTATTTACCGTGGTCCCTGGGTGCTTTATCTTTATTTACAGTGGTCCCTGGGTGGTTTATCTTTATTTACAGTGGTCCCCGGGTGGTTTATTTTATTTACAGTGGTCCCTGGGTGGTTTATCTTTATTTACAGTGGTCCCTGTGCGGTTGATCTTTATTTACAATTGTCCCTGGGTGGTTTATCTTTATTTACAGTGGTCCCCGGGTGGTTTATATATATTTACAGTGGATCCCGGGTGGTTTATCTTCATTTACAGTGGTCCCTGGGTGGTTTATCTTTATGTACAGTGGTCCCCGGGTGGTTTATCTTTATTTACAGTCATCCCCGGGTGGTTTATCTTTATTTACAGTGGTTCCCGGGTGGTTTATCTTTATTTACAGTGGTCCCTGGGTGGTTTATCTTTATTTACAGTGGTCTCTGGGTGTTTTATCTTTATTTACAGTGGTCCCTGGGTGTTTTATCTTTATTTACAGTGGTGTCTGGGTGGTTTATCTTTATTTATGGTGGTCACCGGGTGGTTTATCTTTATTTACAGTGGTTCCTGGGTGGTTTATCTTGATTTCCAATGGTCTCTGGGTGGTTTATCTTTATTTACAGTGGTTCCTGGGTGGTTTATCTTTATTTACAGTGGTCCCTGGGTTGTTTATCTTTATTTACAGTGGTCCCCGGGTGGTTTATCTTTATTTACAGTGGTCCCTGGGTGGTTTATCTTTATTTACAGTGGTCCCTGGGTGGTTTATATTTATTTACAGTGGTTCCCGGGTGGTTTATCTTTATTTACAGTGGTACCTGGGTGGATTATCTTTATTTAAAGTGGTCTCTGGGTGTTTTATCTTTATTTACAGTGGTCCCTGGGTGTTTTATCTTTATTTACAGTGGTCTCTGGGTGGTTTATCTTTATTTACAGTGGTCCCCGGGTGGTTTATCTTTATTTACAGTGGTCTCTGTGTGGTTTATCTTTATTTACAGTGGTTCCCGGGTGGTTTATCTTTATTCACAGTGGTCCCTGGGTGGTTTATCTTTATTTACAGTGGTTCCCTGGGTGGTTTATCTTTATTTACACTGGTTCCCGGGTGGTTCATCTTTATTTACAGTGGTCCCTGGGTGGTTTATCTTTATTTACAGTGGTCCCCGGGTGGTTTATCTTTATTTACGGTGGTACCTGAGTGGTTTATCTTTATTTGCAGTGGTCTCTGGGTGTTTTATCTTTATTTACTGTGGTCCCTGCGTGGTGTATCTTTATTTACCGTGGTCCCTGGGTGGTTTATCTTTATTTACAGTGTTCCCCGGGTGGTTTATCTTTATTTACAGAGGCCCCTGGGTGGTTTATCTTTATTTTCAGTGGTCCCTGGGTGTTTTATCTTTATTTACAGTGGTCCCCGGGTGATTTATCTTTATTTACAGAGGTACCTGGGTGGTTTATCTTTATTTACCGTGGTCCACGGGTGGTTTATCTTTATTTACAGTGGTCTCTGGGTGGTTTATCTTTATTTACAGTGGTCCCTGGGTGGTTTATCTTTATTTACAGTGGTCCCCGGGTGGTTTATATTTATTTACAGTGGTCCCCGGGTGGTTTATATTTATTTACAGTGGTCCCCGGGTGGTTTATCTTCATTTACAGTGGTCCCTGGGTGGTTTATCTTTATTTACAGTGGTCCCCGGGTGGTTTATCTTTATTTACAGTGGTCTCTGGGTGGTTTATCTTTATTTACAGTGGTCCCTGAGTGGTTTATCTTTATTTACAGTGGTCGCTGGGTGGTTTATCTTTATTTACAGTGGTCCCTGGGTGGTTTATCTTTATTTACAGTGGTCTCTGGGTGATTTATCTTTATTTACAGTGGTCCCTGGGTGATTTATCTTTATTTACAGTGGTCTCTGGGTGGTTTATCTTTATTTACAGTGGTCCCCGTGTGGTTTATCTTTATTTACAGTGGTTCCTGGGTGGTTTATCTTTATTTCCAATGGTCTCTGGGTGGTTTATCTTTATTTACAGTGGTCCCTGTGTGGTTTATCTTTATTTACAGTGGTCTCTGTGTGATTTATCTTTATTTACAGTGGTTCCCGGGTGGTTTATCTTTATTTACAGTGGTCCCTGGGTGGTTTATCTTTATTTACAGTGGTCCCCGTGTGGTTTATCTTTATTTACAGTGGTCCCTGGGTGCTTTATCTTTATTTACAGTGGTCCCCGGGTGGTTTATCTTTATTTACAGTGGTCCCTGGGTGGTTTATCTTTATTTACAGTGGTCCCTGCGTGGTTTATCTTTATTTACAGTGGTCCCTGGGTGGTTTATCTTTATTTACATTGGTCCCTGGGTGGTTTATCTTTATTTACAGTGGTCCCTGGGTGGTTTATCTTTATTTACAGTGGTCCCTGGGTGGTTTATCTTTATTTACAGTGGTCACTGGGTGGTTTATCTTTATTTACCGTGGTCCCTGGGTGCTTTATCTTTATTTACAGTGGTCCCTGGGTGGTTTATCTTTATTTACAGTGGTCCCCGGGTGGTTTATTTTATTTACAGTGGTCCCTGGGTGGTTTATCTTTATTTACAGTGGTCCCTGTGCGGTTGATCTTTATTTACAATTGTCCCTGGGTGGTTTATCTTTATTTACAGTGGTCCCCGGGTGGTTTATATTTATTTACAGTGGATCCCGGGTGGTTTATCTTCATTTACAGTGGTCCCTGGGTGGTTTATCTTTATGTACAGTGGTCCCCGGGTGGTTTATCTTTATTTACAGTCATCCCCGGGTGGTTTATCTTTATTTACAGTGGTTCCCGGGTGGTTTATCTTTATTTACAGTGGTCCCTGGGTGGTTTATCTTTATTTACAGTGGTCTCTGGGTGTTTTATCTTTATTTACAGTGGTCCCTGGGTGTTTTATCTTTATTTACAGTGGTGTCTGGGTGGTTTATCTTTATTTATGGTGGTCACCGGGTGGTTTATCTTTATTTACAGTGGTTCCTGGGTGGTTTATCTTGATTTCCAATGGTCTCTGGGTGGTTTATCTTTATTTACAGTGGTTCCTGGGTGGTTTATCTTTATTTACAGTGGTCCCTGGGTTGTTTATCTTTATTTACAGTGGTCCCCGGGTGGTTTATCTTTATTTACAGTGGTCCCTGGGTGGTTTATCTTTATTTACAGTGGTCCCTGGGTGGTTTATATTTATTTACAGTGGTTCCCGGGTGGTTTATCTTTATTTACAGTGGTACCTGGGTGGATTATCTTTATTTAAAGTGGTCTCTGGGTGTTTTATCTTTATTTACAGTGGTCCCTGGGTGTTTTATCTTTATTTACAGTGGTCTCTGGGTGGTTTATCTTTATTTACAGTGGTTCCTGGGTGGTTTATCTTTATTTACAGTGGTCCCTGGGTTGTTTATCTTTATTTACAGTGGTCCCCGGGTGGTTTATCTTTATTTACAGTGGTCCCTGGGTGGTTTATCTTTATTTACAGTGGTCCCTGGGTGGTTTATATTTATTTACAGTGGTTCCCGGGTGGTTTATCTTTATTTACAGTGGTACCTGGGTGGTTTATCTTTATTTAAAGTGGTCTCTGGGTGTTTTATCTTTATTTACAGTGGCCCCTGGGTGTTTTATCTTTATTTACAGTGGTCTCTGGGTGGTTTATCTTTATTTACAGTGGTCCCCGGGTGGTTTATCTTTATTTACAGTGGTCTCTGTGTGGTTTATCTTTATTTACAGTGGTTCCCGGGTGGTTTATCTTTATTCACAGTGGTCCCTGGGTGGTTTATCTTTATTTACAGTGGTTCCCTGGGTGGTTTATCTTTATTTACACTGGTTCCCGGGTGGTTCATCTTTATTTACAGTGGTCCCTGGGTGGTTTATCTTTATTTACAGTGGTCCCCGGGTGGTTTATCTTTATTTACGGTGGTACCTGAGTGGTTTATCTTTATTTGCAGTGGTCTCTGGGTGTTTTATCTTTATTTACTGTGGTCCCTGCGTGGTGTATCTTTATTTACCGTGGTCCCTGGGTGGTTTATCTTTATTTACAGTGTTCCCCGGGTGGTTTATCTTTATTTACAGAGGCCCCTGGGTGGTTTATCTTTATTTTCAGTGGTCCCTGGGTGTTTTATCTTTATTTACAGTGGTCCCCGGGTGATTTATCTTTATTTACAGAGGTACCTGGGTGGTTTATCTTTATTTACCGTGGTCCACGGGTGGTTTATCTTTATTTACAGTGATCTCTGGGTGGCTTATCTTTATTTACAGTGGTCCCTGGGTGGTTTATCTTTATTTACAGTGGTCCCCGGGTGGTTTATCTTTATTTACAGTCATCCCCGGGTGGTTTATCTTTATTTACAGTAGTTCCCGGGTGGTTTATCTTTATTTACAGTGGTCCCTGGGTGGTTTATCTTTATTTACAGTGGTCCCTGGGTGGTTTATCTTTATTTACCGTGGTCCCTGGGTGGTTTATCTTTATTTACAGTGGTCTCTGGGTGGTTTATCTTTATTTACAGTGGTCCCCGTGTGGTTTATCTTTATTTACAGTGGTCCCTGAGTGGTTTATCTTTATTTACAGTGGTCGCTGGGTGGTTTATCTTTATTTACAGTGGTCCCTGGGTGGTTTATCTTTATTTACAGTGGTCTCTGGGTGATTTATCTTTATTTACAGTGGTCCCTGGGTGATTTTTCTTTATTTACAGTGGTCTCTGGGTGGTTTATCTTTATTTACAGTGGTCCCCGTGTGGTTTATCTTTATTTACAGTGGTTCCTGGGTGGTTTATCTTTATTTCCAATGGTCTCTGGGTGGTTTATCTTTATTTACAGTGGTCCCTGGGTGGTTTATCTTTATTTACAGTGGTCTCTGTGTGATTTATCTTTATTTACAGTGGTTCCCGGGTGGTTTATCTTTATTTACAGTGGTCCCTGGGTGGTTTATCTTTATTTACAGTGGTCCCCGTGTGGTTTATCTTTATTTACAGTGGTCCCTGGGTGCTTTATCTTTATTTACAGTGGTCCCCGGGTGGTTTATCTTTATTTACAGTGGTCCCTGGGTGGTTTATCTTTATTTACAGTGGTCCCTGCGTGGTTTATCTTTATTTACAGTGGTCCCTGGGTGGTTTATCTTTATTTACATTGGTCCCTGGGTGGTTTATCTTTATTTACAGTGGTCCCTGGGTGGTTTATCTTTATTTACAGTGGTCCCTGGGTGGTTTATCTTTATTTACAGTGGTCCCCGGGTGGTTTATTTTATTTACAGTGGTCCCTGGGTGGTTTATCTTTATTTACAGTGGTCCCTGTGCGGTTGATCTTTATTTACAATTGTCCCTGGGTGGTTTATCTTTATTTACAGTGGTCCCCGGGTGGTTTATATTTATTTACAGTGGATCCCGGGTGGTTTATCTTCATTTACAGTGGTCCCTGGGTGGTTTATCTTTATGTACAGTGGTCCCCGGGTGGTTTATCTTTATTTACAGTCATCCCCGGGTGGTTTATCTTTATTTACAGTGGTTCCCGGGTGGTTTATCTTTATTTACAGTGGTCCCTGGGTGGTTTATCTTTATTTACAGTGGTCTCTGGGTGTTTTATCTTTATTTACAGTGGTCCCTGGGTGTTTTATCTTTATTTACAGTGGTGTCTGGGTGGTTTATCTTTATTTATGGTGGTCACCGGGTGGTTTATCTTTATTTACAGTGGTTCCTGGGTGGTTTATCTTGATTTCCAATGGTCTCTGGGTGGTTTATCTTTATTTACAGTGGTTCCTGGGTGGTTTATCTTTATTTACAGTGGTCCCTGGGTTGTTTATCTTTATTTACAGTGGTCCCCGGGTGGTTTATCTTTATTTACAGTGGTCCCTGGGTGGTTTATCTTTATTTACAGTGGTCCCTGGGTGGTTTATATTTATTTACAGTGGTTCCCGGGTGGTTTATCTTTATTTACAGTGGTACCTGGGTGGATTATCTTTATTTAAAGTGGTCTCTGGGTGTTTTATCTTTATTTACAGTGGTCCCTGGGTGTTTTATCTTTATTTACAGTGGTCTCTGGGTGGTTTATCTTTATTTACAGTGGTCCCCGGGTGGTTTATCTTTATTTACAGTGGTCTCTGTGTGGTTTATCTTTATTTACAGTGGTTCCCGGGTGGTTTATCTTTATTCACAGTGGTCCCTGGGTGGTTTATCTTTATTTACAGTGGTTCCCTGGGTGGTTTATCTTTATTTACACTGGTTCCCGGGTGGTTCATCTTTATTTACAGTGGTCCCTGGGTGGTTTATCTTTATTTACAGTGGTCCCCGGGTGGTTTATCTTTATTTACGGTGGTACCTGAGTGGTTTATCTTTATTTGCAGTGGTCTCTGGGTGTTTTATCTTTATTTACTGTGGTCCCTGCGTGGTGTATCTTTATTTACCGTGGTCCCTGGGTGGTTTATCTTTATTTACAGTGTTCCCCGGGTGGTTTATCTTTATTTACAGAGGCCCCTGGGTGGTTTATCTTTATTTTCAGTGGTCCCTGGGTGTTTTATCTTTATTTACAGTGGTCCCCGGGTGATTTATCTTTATTTACAGAGGTACCTGGGTGGTTTATCTTTATTTACCGTGGTCCACGGGTGGTTTATCTTTATTTACAGTGTTCTCTGGGTGGTTTATCTTTATTTACAGTGGTCCCTGGGTGGTTTATCTTTATTTACAGTGGTCCCCGGGTGGTTTATATTTATTTACAGTGGTCCCCGGGTGGTTTATATTTATTTACAGTGGTCCCCGGGTGGTTTATCTTCATTTACAGTGGTCCCTGGGTGGTTTATCTTTATTTACAGTGGTCCCCGGGTGGTTTATCTTTATTTACAGTCATCCCCGGGTGGTTTATCTTTATTTACAGTAGTTCCCGGGTGGTTTATCTTTATTTACAGTGGTCCCTGGGTGGTTTATCTTTATTTACAGTGGTCCCTGGGTGGTTTATCTTTATTTACCGTGGTCCCTGGGTGGTTTATCTTTATTTACAGTGGTCTCTGGGTGGTTTATCTTTATTTACAGTGGTCCCTGAGTGGTTTATCTTTATTTACAGTGGTCGCTGGGTGGTTTATCTTTATTTACAGTGGTCCCTGGGTGGTTTATCTTTATTTACAGTGGTCTCTGGGTGATTTATCTTTATTTACAGTGGTCCCTGGGTGATTTATCTTTATTTACAGTGGTCTCTGGGTGGTTTATCTTTATTTACAGTGGTCCCCGTGTGGTTTATCTTTATTTACAGTGGTTCCTGGGTGGTTTATCTTTATTTCCAATGGTCTCTGGGTGGTTTATCTTTATTTACAGTGGTCCCTGGGTGGTTTATCTTTATTTACAGTGGTCTCTGTGTGATTTATCTTTATTTACAGTGGTTCCCGGGTGGTTTATCTTTATTTACAGTGGTCCCTGGGTGGTTTATCTTTATTTACAGTGGTCCCCGTGTGGTTTATCTTTATTTACAGTGGTCCCTGGGTGCTTTATCTTTATTTACAGTGGTCCCCGGGTGGTTTATCTTTATTTACAGTGGTCCCTGGGTGGTTTATCTTTATTTACAGTGGTCCCAGCGTGGTTTATCTTTATTTACAGTGGTCCCTGGGTGGTTTATCTTTATTTACATTGGTCCCTGGGTGGTTTATCTTTATTTACAGTGGTCCCTGGGTGGTTTATCTTTATTTACAGTTGTCCCTGGGTGGTTTATCTTTATTTACAGTGGTCACTGGGTGGTTTATCTTTATTTACCGTGGTCCCTGGGTGGTTTATCTTTATTTACAGTGGTCTCTGGGTGGTTTATCTTTATTTACAGTGGTCCCTGGGTGGTTTAGCTTTATTTACAGTGGTCCCCGGGTGGTTTATCTTTATTTACAGTGGTCCCTGTGCGGTTTATCTTTATTTACAATTATCCCTGGGTGGTTTATCTATATTTACAGTGGTCTCTGGGTGGTTTATCTTTATTTACAGTGGTCAAAGGGTGGTTTATTTTTAATTACAGTGGTCCCTGTGTGGTTTATCTTTATTTACAGTGGTCCCTGGGTGATTTATCTTTATTTACAGTGGTCTCTGGGTGGTTTATCTTTATTTACAGTGGTCTCTGGGTGGTTTATCTTTATTTACAGTGGTCAAAGGGTGGTTTATCTTTATTTACAGTGGTCCCTGTGTGGTTTATCTTTATTTACAGTGGTCCCTGGGTGGTTTATCTTTATTTACAGTGGTCTCTGGGTGGTTTATCTTTATTTACAGTGGTCCCTGGGTGGTTTATCTTTATTTACAGTGGTCCCTGGGTGGTTTCTCTTTATTTACAGTGGTCCCTGGGTGGTTTATCTTTATTTACAGTGGTCCCTGGGTGGTTATCTTTACTTACAGTGGTCCCTGGGTGGTTTATCTTTATTGACAGTGGTCCCTGGGTTGTTTATCTTTATTTACAGTGGTCCCTGGGTGGTTTATCTTTATTTACAGTGGTTCCTGGTTGGTTTATCTTTATTTACAGTGGTCCCCGGGTGGTTTATCTTTATTTACAGTGGTCCCTGGGTGGTTTATCTTTATTTACAGTGGTCCCTGGGTGGTTTATCTTTATTTACAGTGGTCCCTGGGTGGTTTATCTTTATTTACAGTTGTCCCTGGGTGGTTATCTTTATTTACAGTGGTCCCTGGGTGGTTTATCTTTATTTACAGTGGTCCCTGGGTGGTTTATCTTTATTTACAGTGGTCTCTGGGTGGTTTGTCTTTATTTACAGTGGTCCCTGGGTGGTTTATCATTATTTACAGTGGTCCCCGGGAGGTTTATTTTATTTACAGTGGTCCCTGGGTGGTTTATCTTTATTTACAGTGGTCCCTGTGCGGTGGATCTTTATTTACAATTGTCCCTGGGTGGTTTATCTTTATTTACAGTGGTCCCCGGGTGGTTTATATTTATATACAGTGGTCCCCGGGTGGTTTATCTTCATTTACACTGGTCCCTGGGTGGTTTATCTTTATGTACAGTGGTCCCCGGGTGGTTTATCTTTATTTACAGTCATCCCCGGGTGGTTTATCTTTATTTACAGTGGTTCCCGGGTGGTTTATCTTTATTTACAGTGGTCCCTGGGTGGTTTATCTTTATTTACAGTGGTCTCTGGGTGTTTTATCTTTATTTACAGTGGTCCCTGGGTGTTTTATCTTTATTTACAGTGGTCTCTGGGTGGTTTATCTTTATTTATGGTGGTCACCGGGTTGTTTATCTTTATTTACAGTGGTTCCTGGGTGGTTTATCTTGATTTCCAATGGTCTCTGGGTGGTTTATCTTTATTTACAGTGGTTCCTGGGTGGTTTATCTTTATTTACAGTGGTCCTTGGGTTGTTTATCTTTATTTACAGTGGTCCCCGGGTGGTTTATCTTTATTTACAGTGGTCCCCGGGTGGTTTATCTTTATTTACAGTTGTCCCTGGGTGGTTTATCTTTATTTACATTGGTCCCTGGGGGGTTTATATTTATTTACAGTGGTTCCCGGGTGGTTTATCTTTATTTACAGTGGTACCTGGGTGGTTTATCTTTATTTAAAGTGGTCTCTGGGTGTTTTATCTTTATTTACAGTGGTCCCTGGGTGTTTTATCTTTATTTACAGTGGTCTCTGGGTGGTTTATCTTTATTTACAGTGGTCCCCGGGTGGTTTATCTTTATTTACAGTGGTTCCTGGGTGGTTTACCTTTATTTCCAATGGTCTCTGGGTGGTTTATCTTTATTTACAGTGGTCCCTGGTGGTTTATCTTTATTCACAGTGGTCTCTGTGTGGTTTATCTTTATTTACAGTGGTTCCCGGGTGGTTTATCTTTATTCACAGTGGTCCCTGGGTGGTTTATCTTTATTTACAGTGGTTCCCTGGGTGGTTTATCTTTCTTTACACTGGTACCCGGGTGGTTCATCTTTATTTACAGTGGTCCCTGGGTGGTTTATCTTTATTTACAGTGGTCCCCGGGTGGTTTATCTTTATTTACGGTGGTACCTGAGTGGTTTATCTTTATTTACAGTGGTCTCTGGGTGTTTTATCTTTATTTACTGTGGTCCCTGCGTGGTGTATCTTTATTTACCGTGGTCCCTGGGTGGTTTATCTTTATTTACAGTGTTCCCCGGGTGGTTTATCTTTATTTGCAGAGGCCCCTGGGTTGTTTATCTTTATTTACAGTGGTCCCTGGGTGGTTTATCTTTATTTACAGTGGTCCCCGTGTGGTTTATCTTTATTTACAGTGGTCCCTGGGTGGTTTATCTTTATTTACAGTGGTCCCTGCGTGGTTTATCTTCATTTACAGTGGTCCCTGGGTGGTTTATCTTTATTTACAGTGGTCCCTGGGTGGTTTATCTTTATTTACAGTGGTCCCTGGGTGGTTTATCTTTATTTACAGTGGTCCCCGGGTGGTTTATCTTTATTTACAGTGGTCCCTGGGTGGTTTCTCTTTATTTACAGTGGTCCCTGGGTGGTTTATCTTTATTTACAGTGGTCTCTGGGTGGTTTATCTTTATTTACAGTGGTCCCTGGGTGGTTTATCTTTATTTACAGTGGTCCCCGGGTGGTTTATCTTTATTTACAGTGGTCCCTGTGCGGTTTATCTTTATTTACAATTATCCCTGGGTGGTTTATCTATATTTTCAGTGGTCTCTGGGTGGTTTATCTTTTTTTACAGTGGTCCCCGGGTGGTTTATCTTTATTTACAGTGGTCCCTGGGTGGTTTCTCTTTATTTACAGTGGTCCCTGGGTGGTTTATCTTTATTTACAGTGGTCCCTGGGTGGTTTATCTTTATTTACAGTGGCCCCTGGGTGGTTTATTTTTATTTACAGTGGTTCCTGGTTGGTTTATCTTTATTTACAGTGGTCCCTGTGCGGTTGATCTTTATTTACAATTGTCCCTGGGTGGTTTATCTTTATTTACAGTGGTCCCCGGGTGGTTTATATTTATTTACAGTGGTCCCCGGGTGGTTTATCTTCATTTACAGTGGTCCCTGGGTGATTTATCTTTATGTACAGTGGTCCCCGGGTGGTTTATCTTTATTTACAGTCATCCCCGGGTGGTTTATCTTTATTTACAGTGGTTCCCGGGTGGTTTATCTTTATTTACAGTGGTCCCTGGGTGGTTTATCTTTATTTACAGTGGTCTCTGGGTGTTTTATCTTTATTTACAGTGGTCCCTGGGTGTTTTATCTTTATTTACAGTGGTCTCTGGGTGGTTTATCTTTATTTATGGTGGTCACCGGGCGGTTTATCTTTATTTACAGTGGTTCCTGGGTGGTTTATCTTGATTTCCAATGGTCTCTGGGTGGTTTATCTTTATTTACAGTGGTTCCTGGGTGGTTTATCTTTATTTACAGTGGTCCCTGGGTTGTTTATCTTTATTTACAGTGGTCCCCGGGTGGTTTATGTTTATTTACAGTGGTCCCCGGGTGGTTTATCTTTATTTACAGTTGTCCCTGGGTGGTTTATCTTTATTTACAGTGGTCCCTGGGTGGTTTATATTTATTTACAGTGGTTCCCGGGTGGTTTATCTTTATTTACAGTGGTACCTGGGTGGTTTATCTTTATTTAAAGTGGTCTCTGGGTGTTTTATCTTTATTTACAGTGGTCCCTGGGTGTTTTATCTTTATTTACAGTGGTCTCTGGGTGGTTTATCTTTATTTACAGTGGTCCCCGGGTGGTTTATCTTTATTTACAGTGGTTCCTGGGTGGTTTACCTTTATTTCCAATGGTCTCTGGGTGGTTTATCTTTATTTACAGTGGTCCCTGGGTGGTTTATCTTTATTCACAGTGGTCTCTGTGTGGTTTATCTTTATTTACAGTGGTTCCCGGGTGGTTTATCTTTATTCACAGTGGTCCCTGGGTGGTTTATCTCTATTTACAGTGGTTCCCTGGGTGGTTTATCTTTATTTACACTGGTTCCCGGGTGGTTCATCTTTATTTACAGTGGTCCCTGGGTGGTTTATCTTTATTTACAGTGGTCCCCGAGTGGTTTATCTTTATTTACGGTGGTACCTGAGTGGTTTATCTTTATTTACAGTGGTCTCTGGGTGTTTTATCTTTATTTACTGTGGTCCCTGCGTGGTGTATCTTTATTTACCGTGGTCCCTGGGTGGTTTATCTTTATTTACAGTGTTCCCCGGGTGGTTTATCTTTATTTACAGAGGCCCCTGGGTGGTTTATCTTTATTTTCAGTGGTCCCTGGGTGTTTTATCTTTATTTACAGTGGTCCCCGGGTGATTTATCTTTATTTACAGAGGTACCTGGGTGGTTTATCATTATTTACCGTGGTCCACGGGTGGTTTATCTTTATTTACAGTGGTCTCTGGGTGGTTTATCTTTATTTACAGTGGTCCCTGGGTGGTTTATCTTTATTTACAGTGGTCCACGGGTGGTTTATCTTTATTTACAGTGGTCTCTGGGTGGTTTATCTTTATTTACAGTGGTCCCTGGGTGGTTTATCATTATTTACAGGGGTCCCTGTGTGGTTAATCTTTATTTACAGTGGTCCCTGGGTGGTTTATCTTTATTTACAGTGGTCCACGGGTGGTTTATCTTTATTTACAGTGGTCTCTGAGTGGTTTATCTTTATTTACAGTGGTCCCTGGGAGGTTTATCTTTATTTACAGTGGTCCCTGGGTGGTTTATCTTTATTTACAGTGGTCCCTGGTGGTTTATCTTTATTTACAGTGGTCTCTGGGTGGTTTAGCTTTATTTACAGTGGTCCCTGGTGGTTTATCTTTATTTACAGTGGTCTCTGGGTGGTTTATCTTTATTTACAGTGGTCCCTGGGTGGTTTATCTTTATTTACAGTGGTCCCTGGGTGGTTTATCTTTATTTACAGTGGTCCCTGGGTGGTTTATCTTTATTTACAGTGGTCCCCGGGTGGTTTATCTTTATTTACAGTGGTTCCGGGGTGGTTTATCTTTATTTACAGTGGTCTCTGGGTGGTTTATCTTTATTTACAGTGGTCCCTGGGTGGTTTATCTTTATTTACAGTGGTCCCTGGGTGGTTTATCTTTATTTACAGTGGTCCCTGGGTGGTTTAGCTTTATTCACACTGGTCCCCGGGTGGATAATCTTTATTTACAGTGGTCCCTGGGTGGTTTATCTTTATTTACAGTCGACCCTGGTTGGTTCATCTTTATTTACAGAGGTCCCTGGTTGGTTTATCTTTATTTACAGTGGTCTTTGGGTGGTTTATCTTTATTTACAGTGGTCCCCGGGTGGCTTATCTATATTTACAGTGGTCCCTGGGTGGTTTAGCTTTATTTACAGTGGTCCCTGGTGGTTTATCTTTATTTACAGTGGTCTCTGGGTGGTTTATCTTTATTTACAGTGGTGCCTGGGTGGTTTATCTTTATTTACAGTGGTCCTTGGGTGGTTTATCTTTATTTACAGTGGTCCCTGGGTGGTTTATCTTTATTTACAGTGGTCCCCGGGTGGTTTATCTTTATTTACAGTGGTTCCGGGGTGGTTTATCTTTATTTACAGTGGTCACTGGGTGGTTTATCTTTATTTACCGTGGTCCCTGGGTGGTTTATCTTTATTTACAGTGGTCTCTGGGTGGTTTATCTTTATTTACAGTGGTCCCTGGGTGGTTTATCTTTATTTACAGTGGTCCCCGGGTGGTTTATCTTTATTTACAGTGGTCCCTGTGCGGTTTATCTTTATTTACAATTATCCCTGGGTGGTTTATCTATATTTACAGTGGTCTCTGGGTGGTTTATCTTTATTTACAGTGGTCAAAGGGTGGTTTATCTTTATTTACAGTGGTCCCTGGGTGGTTTCTCTTTATTTACAGTGGTCCCTGGGTGGTTTATCTTTATTTACAGTGGTCCCTGGGTGGTTATCTTTACTTACAGTGGTCCCTGGGTGGTTTATCTTTATTGACAGTGGTCCCTGGGTGGTTTATCTTTATTTACAGTGGTCCCTGGGTGGTTTATCTTTAATTACAGTGGTTCCTGGTTGGTTTATCTTTATTTACAGTGGTCCCCGGGTGGTTTATCTTTATATACAGTGGTCCCCGGGTGGTTTATCTTTATTTACAGTGGTCCCTGGGTGGTTTATCTTTATTTACAGTGGTCCCTGGGTGGTTTATCTTTATTTACAGTGGTCCCTGGGTGGTTTATCTTTATTTACAGTTGTCCCTGGGTGGTTATCTTTATTTACAGTGGTCCCTGGTTGGTTTATCTTTATTTACAGTGGTCCCTGGGTGGTTTATCTTTATTTACAGTGGTCTCTGGGTGGTTTATCTTTATTTACAGTGGTCCCTGGGTGGTTTATCATTATTTACAGTGGTCCCCGGGTGGTTTATTTTATTTACAGTGGTCCCTGGGTGGTTTATCTTTATTTACAGTGGTCCCTGTGCGGTTGATCTTTATTTACAATTGTCCCTGGGTGGTTTATCTTTATTTACAGTGGTCCCCGGGTGGTTTATATTTATATACAGTGGTCCCCGGGTGGTTTATCTTCATTTACAGTGGTCCCTGGGTGGTTTATCTTTATGTACAGTGGTCCCCGGGTGGTTTATCTTTATTTACAGTCATCCCCGGGTGGTTTATCTTTATTTACAGTGGTTCCCGGGTGGTTTATCTTTATTTACAGTGGTCCCTGGGTGGTTTATCTTTATTTACAGTGGTCTCTGGGTGTTTTATCTTTATTTACAGTGGTCCCTGGGTGTTTTATCTTTATTTACAGTGGTCTCTGGGTGGTTTATCTTTATTTATGGTGGTCACCGGGTGGTTTATCTTTATTTACAGTGGTTCCTGGGTGGTTTATCTTGATTTCCAATGGTCTCTGGGTGGTTTATCTTTATTTACAGTGGTTCCTGGGTGGTTTATCTTTATTTACAGTGGTCCTTGTGTTGTTTATCTTTATTTACAGTGGTCCCCGGGTGGTTTATCTTTATTTACAGTGGTCCCCGGGTGGTTTATCTTTATTTACAGTTGTCCCTGGGTGGTTTATCTTTATTTACATTGGTCCCTGGGTGGTTTATATTTATTTACAGTGGTTCCCGGGTGGTTTATCTTTATTTATAGTGGTACCTGGGTGGTTTATCTTTATTTAAAGTGGTCTCTGGGTGTTTTATCTTTATTTACAGTGGTCCCTGGGTGTTTTATCTTTATTTACAGTGGTCTCTGGGTGGTTTATCTTTATTTACAGTGGTCCCCGGGTGGTTTGTCTTTATTTACAGTGGTTCCTGGGTGGTTTACCTTTATTTCCAATGGTCTCTGGGTGGTTTATCTTTATTTACAGTGGTCCCTGGTGGTTTATCTTTATTCACAGTGGTCTCTGTGTGGGTTATCTTTATTTACAGTGGTTCCCGGGTGGTTTATCTTTATTCACAGTGGTCCCTGGGTGGTTTATCTTTATTTACAGTGGTTCCCTGGGTGGTTTATCTTTATTTACACTGGTACCCGGGTGGTTCATCTTTATTTACAGTGGTCCCTGGGTGGTTTATCTTTATTTACAGTGGTCCCCGGGTGGTTTATCTTTATTTACGGTGGTACCTGAGTGGTTTATCTTTATTTACAGTGGTCTCTGGGTGTTTTATCTTTATTTACTGTGGTCCCTGCGTGGTGTATCTTTATTTACCGTGGTCCCTGGGTGGTTTATCTTTATTTACAGTGTTCCCCGGGTGGTTTATCTTTATTTGCAGAGGCCCCTGGGTGCTTTATCTTTATTTACAGTGGTCCCTGGGTGGTTTATCTTTATTTACAGTGGTCCCCGGGTGGTTTATCTTTATTTACAGTGGTCCCTGGGTGGTTTATCTTTATTTACAGTGGTCCCTGCGTGGTTTATCTTCATTTACAGTGGTCCCTGGGTGGTTTATCTTTATTTACAGTGGTCCCTGGGTGGTTTATCTTTATTTACAGTGGTCCCTGGGTGGTTTATCTTTATTTACAGTGGTCCCTGGGTGGTTTATCTTTATTTACAGTGGTCACTGGGTGGTTTATCTTTATTTACCGTGGTCCCTGGGTGGTTTATCTTTATTTACAGTGGTCTCTGGGTGGTTTATCTTTATTTACAGTGGTCCCTGGGTGGTTTATCTTTATTTACAGTGGTCCCCGGGTGGTTTATCTTTATTTACAGTGGTCCCTGTGCGGTTTATCTTTATTTACAATTATCCCTGGGTGGTTTATCTATATTTACAGTGGTCTCTGGGTGGTTTATCTTTTTTTACAGTGGTCCCCGGGTGGTTTATCTTTATTTACAGTGGACCCTGGGTGGTTTATCTTTATTTACAGTGGTCCCTGGGTGGTTTCTCTTTATTTACAGTGGTCCCTGGGTGGTTTATCTTTATTTACAGTGGTCCCTGGGTGGTTATCTTTACTTACAGTGGTCCCTGGGTGGTTTATCTTTATTGACAGTGGTCCCTGGGTGGTTTATCTTTATTTACAGTGGTCCCTGGGTGGTTTATCTTTATTTACAGTGGTTCCTGGTTGGTTTATCTTTATTTACAGTGGTCCCCGGGTGGTTTATTTTATTTACAGTGGTCCCTGGGTGGTTTATCTTTATTTACAGTGGTCCCTGTGCGGTTGATCTTTATTTACAATTGTCCCTGGGTGGTTTATCTTTATTTACAGTGGTCCCCGGGTGGTTTATATTTATTTACAGTGGTCCCCGGGTGGTTTATCTTCATTTACAGTGGTCCCCGGGTGGTTTATCTATATTTACAGTGGACCCTGGGTGGTTTATCTTCATTTACAGTGGTCCCTGGGTGGTTTATCTTTATTTACAGTGGTCCCTGGGTGATTTATCTTTATGTACAGTGGTCCCCGGGTGGTTTATCTTTATTTACAGTCATCCCCGGGTGGTTTATCTTTATTTACAGTGGTTCCCGGGTGGTTTATCTTTATTTACAGTGGTCCCTGGGTGGTTTATCTTCATTTACAGTGGTCTCTGGGTGTTTTATCTTTATTTACAGTGGTCCCTGGGTGTTTTATCTTTATTTACAGTGGTCTCTGGGTGGTTTATCTTTATTTATGGTGGTCACCGGGTGGTTTATCTTTATTTACAGTGGTTCCTGGGTGGTTTATCTTCATTTACAGTGGTCCCCGGGTGGTTTATCTTTATTTACAGTGGTCCCTGGGTGATTTATCTTTATGTACAGTGGTCCCCGGGTGGTTTATCTTTATTTACAGTCATCCCCGGGTGGTTTATCTTTATTTACAGTGGTTCCCGGGTGGTTTATCTTTATTTACAGTGGTCCCTGGGTGGTTTATCTTTATTTACAGTGGTCTCTGGGTGTTTTCTCTTTATTTACAGTGGTCCCTGGGTGTTTTATCTTTATTTACAGTGGTCTCTGGGTGGTTTATCTTTATTTATGGTGGTCACCGGGTGGTTTATCTTTATTTACAGTGGTTCCTGGGTGGTTTATCTTGATTTCCAATGGTCTCTGGGTGGTTTATCTTTATTTACAGTGGTTCCTGGGTGGTTTATCTTTATTTACAGTGGTCCCTGGGTTGTTTATCTTTATTTACAGTGGTCCCCGGGTGGTTTATCTTTATTTACAGTGGTCCCCGGGTGGTTTATCTTTATTTACAGTTGTCCCTGGATGGTTTATCTTTATTTACAGTGGTCCCTGGGTGGTTTATATTTATTTACAGTGGTTCCCGGGTGGTTTATCTTTATTTACAGTGGTACCTGGGTGGTTTATCTTTATTTAAAGTGGTCTCTGGGTGTTTTATCTTTATTTACAGTGGTCCCTGGGTGTTTTATCTTTATTTACAGTGGTCTCTGGGTGGTTTATCTTTATTTACAGAGGTCCCCGGGTGGTTTATCTTTATTTACAGTGGTTCCTGGGTGGTTTACCTTTATTTCCAATGGTCTCTGGGTGGTTTATCTTTATTTACAGTGGTCCCTGGGTGGTTTATCTTTATTCACAGTGGTCTCTGTGTGGTTTATCTTTATTTACAGTGGTTCCCGGGTGGTTTATCTTTATTCACAGTGGTCCCTGGGTGGTTTATCTTTATTTACAGTGGTTCCCTGGGTGGTTTATCTTTATTTACACTGGTTCCCGGGTGGTTCATCTTTATTTACAGTGGTCCCTGGGTGGTTTATCTTTATTTACAGTGGTCCCCGGGTGGTTTATCTTTATTTACGGTGGTACCTGAGTGGTTTATCTTTATTTACAGTGGTCTCTGGGTGTTTTCTCTTTATTTACTGTGGTCCCTGCGTGGTGTATCTTTATTTACCGTGGTCCCTGGGTGGTTTATCTTTATTTACAGTGTTCCCCGGGTGGTTTATCTTTATTTACAGAGGCCCCTGGGTGGTTTATCTTTATTTTCAGTGGTCCCTGGGTGTTTTATCTTTATTTACAGTGGTCCCCGGGTGATTTATCTTTATTTACAGAGGTACCTGGGTGGTTTATCATTATTTACCGTGGTCCACGGGTGGTTTATCTTTATTTGCAGTGGTCTCTGGGTGGTTTATCTTTATTTACAGTGGTCCCTGGGTGGTTTATCTTTATTTACAGTGGTCCACGGGTGGTTTATCTTTATTTACAGTGGACTCTGGGTGGTTTATCTTTATTTACAGTGGTCCCTGGGTGGTTTATCATTATTTACAGGGGTCCCTGTGTGGTTAATCTTTATTTACAGTGGTCCCTGGGTGGTTTATCTTTATTTACAGTGGTCCACGGGTGGTTTATCTTTATTTACAGTGGTCTCTGAGTGGTTTATCTTTATTTACAGTGGTCCCTGGGAGGTTTATCTTTATTTACAGTGGTCCCTGGGTGGTTTATCTTTATTTACAGTGGTCCCTGGTGGTTTATCTTTATTTACAGTGGTCTCTGGGTGGTTTAGCTTTATTTACACTGGTCTCTGGGTGGTTTATCTTTATTTACAGTGGTCCCTGGGTGGTTTATCTTTATTTACAGTGGTCCCTGGGTGGTTTATCTTTATTTACAGTGGTCCCTGGGTGGTTTATCTTTATTTACAGTGGTCCCCGGGTGGTTTATCTTTATTTACAGTGGTTCCGGGGTGGTTTATCTTTATTTACAGTGGTCTCTGGGTGGTTTATCTTTATTTACAGTGGTCCCTGGGTGGTTTATCTTTATTTACAGTGGTCCCTGGGTGGTTTATCTTTATTTACAGTGGTCCCTGGGTGGTTTAGCTTTATTTACACTGGTCCCCGGGTGGATAATCTTTATTTACAGTGGTCCCTGGGTGGTTTATCTTTATTTACAGTGGACCCTGGATGGTTCATCTTTATTTACAGAGGTCCCTGGGTGGTTTATCTTTATTTACAGTGGTCTTTGGGTGGTTTATCTTTATTTACAGTGGTCCCCGGGTGGCTTATCTTTATTTACAGTGGTCCCTGGGTGGTTTAGCTTTATTTACAGTGGTCCCTGGTGGTTTATCTTTATTTACAGTGGTCTCTGGGTGGTTTATCTTTATTTACAGTGGTCCCTGGGTGGTTTATCTTTATTTACAGTGGTCCTTGGGTGGCTTATCTTTATTTACAGTGGTCCCTGGGTGGTTTAGCTTTATTTACAGTGGTCCCTGGTGGTTTATCTTTATTTACAGTGGTCTCTGGGTGGTTTATCTTTATTTACAGTGGTCCCTGGGTGGTTTATCTTTATTTACAGTGGTCCTTGGGTGGTTTATCTTTATTTACAGTGGTCCCTGGGTGGTTTATCTTTATTTACAGTGGTCCCCGGGTGGTTTATCTTTATTTACAGTGGTTCCGGGGTGGTTTATCTTTATTTACAGTGGTCTCTGGGTGGTTTATCTTTATTTACAGTGGTCCCTGGGTGGTTTATCTTTATTTACAGTGGTCCCTGGGTGGTTTATCTTTATTTACAGTGGTCCCTGGGTAGTTTATCTTTATTTACAGTGGTCCCTGGGTGGTTTAGCTTTATTTACACTGGTCCCCGGGTGGATAATCTTTATTTACAGTGGTCCCTGGGTTGTTTATCTTTATTTACAGTGGACCCTGGATGGTTTATCTTTATTTACAGAGGTCCCTGGGTGGTTTATCTTTATTTACAGTGGTCTTTGGGTGGTTTATCTTTATTTACAGTGGTCCCCGGGTGGCTTATCTTTATTTACAGTGGTCCCTGGGTGGTTTATCTTTATTTACAGTGGTCCCCGGGTGGTTTATCTTAATTTACAGTGGTCCCCGGGTGGTTTATCTTTATTTACAGTGGTCCCCGGGTGGTTTATCTTTATTTACAGTGCTCTCTGGGTGGCTTATCTTTATTTACAGTGGTCCCCGGGTGGTTTATCTTTATTTACAGTGGTCTCTGGGAGGTTTATCTTTATTTACAGGGGTCCCTGGGTGGTTTTTCTTTATTTACAGTGGTCCCTGGGTGGTTTATCTTTATTTACAGTGGTCCCCGGGTGGTTTATCTTTATTTACAGTGGTCCCGGGTGGTTTATCTTTATTTACAGTGGTCCCCGGGTGGTTTATCTTTATTTACAGTGGTCACCGGGTGGTTTATCTTTATTTACAGTGGTCTCTGGTTGGCTTATCTTTATTTACAGTGGTCCCCGGGTGGTTTATCTTTATTTACAGTGGTCTCTGGGAGGTTTATCTTTATTTGCAGTGGTTCCCGGGTGGTTTATCTTTATTTTCAGTGGTCCCTGGGTGGTTTATCTTTATTTACAGTGGTCCCTGG
Organism: Scyliorhinus torazame; assembly: GCF_047496885.1. NCBI lineage: Eukaryota > Metazoa > Chordata > Chondrichthyes > Carcharhiniformes > Scyliorhinidae > Scyliorhinus > Scyliorhinus torazame. The sequence continues at coordinate 17,448,643 of NC_092711.1, forward strand.
GAGGTTTATCTTTATTTACAGTGGTCCCCGGTTGGTTTATCTTTATTTTCAGAGGTCCCTGGGTGGTTTATCTTTATTTACAGTGGTCCCTGGGTGGTTTATCTTTATTTACTGTGGTCCCCGGGTGGTTTATCTTTATTTACAGTGGTCCCTGGGTGGTTTATCTTTATTTACAGTGGTCCCTGGGTGGTTTTTCTTTATTTACAGTGGTCCCTGGTCGTTTATCTTTATTTACAGTGGTCTCTGGGTGGTTTATCTTTATTTACAGTGGTCCCTGGGTGGTTTATCTTTATTTACAGTGGTACCTGGTGGTTTATCTTTATTTACAGTGGTCTCTGGGTGGTTTATCTTTATTTACAGTTGTCCCTGGGTGGTTTATCTTTATTTACAGTGGACCATGGATGGTTTATCTTTATTTACAGAGGTCTCTGGGTGGCTTATCTTTATTTACAGTGGTCCCCGGGTGGTTTATCTTTATTTACAGTGGTTCCTGGGTGGTTTACCTTTATTTCCAATGGTCTCTGGGTGGTTTATCTTTATTTACAGTGGTCCCTGGGTGGTTTATCTTTATTCACAGTGGTCTCTGTGTGGTTTATCTTTATTTACAGTGGTTCCCGGGTGGTTTATCTTTATTCACAGTGGTCCCTGGGTGGTTTATCTTTATTTACAGTGGTTCCCTGGGTGGTTTATCTTTATTTACACTGGTTCCCGGGTGGTTCATCTTTATTTACAGTGGTCCCTGGGTGGTTTATCTTTATTTCCAGTGGTCCCCGGGTGGTTTATCTTTATTTACGGTGGTACCTGAGTGGTTTATCTTTATTTACAGTGGTCTCTGGGTGTTTTCTCTTTATTTACTGTGGTCCCTGCGTGGTGTATCTTTATTTACCGTGGTCCCTGGGTGGTTTATCTTTATTTACAGTGTTCCCCGGGTGGTTTATCTTTATTTACAGAGGCCCCTGGGTGGTTTATCTTTATTTTCAGTGGTCCCTGGGTGTTTTATCTTTATTTACAGTGGTCCCCGGGTGATTTATCTTTATTTACAGAGGTACCTGGGTGGTTTATCATTATTTACCGTGGTCCACGGGTGGTTTATCTTTATTTACAGTGGTCTCTGGGTGGTTTATCTTTATTTACAGTGGTCCCTGGGTGGTTTATCTTTATTTACAGTGGTCCACGGGTGGTTTATCTTTATTTACAGTGGACTCTGGGTGGTTTATCTTTATTTACAGTGGTCCCTGGGTGGTTTATCATTATTTACAGGGGTCCCTGTGTGGTTAATCTTTATTTACAGTGGTCCCTGGGTGGTTTATCTTTATTTACAGTGGTCCACGGGTGGTTTATCTTTATTTACAGTGGTCTCTGAGTGGTTTATCTTTATTTACAGTGGTCCCTGGGAGGTTTATCTTTATTTACAGTGGTCCCTGGGTGGTTTATCTTTATTTACAGTGGTCCCTGGTGGTTTATCTTTATTTACAGTGGTCTCTGGGTGGTTTAGCTTTATTTACAGTGGTCCCTGGTGGTTTATCTTTATTTACAGTGGTCTCTGGGTGGTTTATCTTTATTTACAGTGGTCCCTGGGTGGTTTATCTTTATTTACAGTGGTCCCTGGGTGGTTTATCTTTATTTACAGTGGTCCCTGGGTGGTTTATCTTTATTTACAGTGGTCCCCGGGTGGTTTATCTTTATTTACAGTGGTTCCGGGGTGGTTTATCTTTATTTACAGTGGTCTCTGGGTGGTTTATCTTTATTTACAGTGGTCCCTGGGTGGTTTATCTTTATTTACAGTGGTCCCTGGGTGGTTTATCTTTATTTACAGTGGTCCCTGGGTGGTTTAGCTTTATTTACACTGGTCCCCGGGTGGATAATCTTTATTTACAGTGGTCCCTGGGTGGTTTATCTTTATTTACAGTGGACCCTGGATGGTTCATCTTTATTTACAGAGGTCCCTGGGTGGTTTATCTTTATTTACAGTGGTCTTTGGGTGGTTTATCTTTATTTACAGTGGTCCCCGGGTGGCTTATCTTTATTTACAGTGGTCCCTGGGTGGTTTAGCTTTATTTACAGTGGTCCCTGGTGGTTTATCTTTATTTACAGTGGTCTCTGGGTGGTTTATCTTTATTTACAGTGGTCCCTGGGTGGTTTATCTTTATTTACAGTGGTCCTTGGGTGGCTTATCTTTATTTACAGTGGTCCCTGGGTGGTTTAGCTTTATTTACAGTGGTCCCTGGTGGTTTATCTTTATTTACAGTGGTCTCTGGGTGGTTTATCTTTATTTACAGTGGTCCCTGGGTGGTTTATCTTTATTTACAGTGGTCCTTGGGTGGTTTATCTTTATTTACAGTGGTCCCTGGGTGGTTTATCTTTATTTACAGTGGTCCCCGGGTGGTTTATCTTTATTTACAGTGGTTCCGGGGTGGTTTATCTTTATTTACAGTGGTCTCTGGGTGGTTTATCTTTATTTACAGTGGTCCCTGGGTGGTTTATCTTTATTTACAGTGGTCCCTGGGTGGTTTATCTTTATTTACAGTGGTCCCTGGGTAGTTTATCTTTATTTACAGTGGTCCCTGGGTGGTTTAGCTTTATTTACACTGGTCCCCGGGTGGATAATCTTTATTTACAGTGGTCCCTGGGTTGTTTATCTTTATTTACAGTGGACCCTGGATGGTTTATCTTTATTTACAGAGGTCCCTGGGTGGTTTATCTTTATTTACAGTGGTCTTTGGGTGGTTTATCTTTATTTACAGTGGTCCCCGGTTGGCTTATCTTTATTTACAGTGGTCCCTGGGTGGTTTATCTTTATTTACAGTGGTCCCCGGGTGGTTTATCTTAATTTACAGTGGTCCCCGGGTGGTTTATCTTTATTTACAGTGTTCCCCGGGTGGTTTATCTTTATTTACAGTGCTCTCTGGGTGGCTTATCTTTATTTACAGTGGTCCCCGGGTGGTTTATCTTTATTTACAGTGGTCTCTGGGAGGTTTATCTATATTTACAGGGGTCCCTGGGTGGTTTTTCTTTATTTACAGTGGTCCCTGGGTTGTTTATCTTTATTTACAGTGGTCCCCGGGTGGTTTATCTTTATTTACAGTGGTCCCGGGTGGTTTATCTTTATTTACAGTGGTCCCCGGGTGGTTTATCTTTATTTACAGTGGTCACCGGGTGGTTTATCTTTATTTACAGTGGTCTCTGGTTGGCTTATCTTTATTTACAGTGGTCCCCGGGTGGTTTATCTTTATTTACAGTGGTCTCTGGGAGGTTTATCTTTATTTGCAGTGGTTCCCGGGTGGTTTATCTTTATTTTCAGTGGTCCCTGGGTGGTTTATCTTTATTTACAGTGGTCCCTGGGAGGTTTATCTTTATTTACAGTGGTCCCCGGGTGGTTTATCTTTATTTACAGAGGTCACTGGGTGGTTTATTTTTATTTACAGTGGTCCCTGGGTGGTTTATCTTTATTTACTGTGGTCCCCGGGTGGTTTATCTTTATTTACAGTGGTCCCTGGGTGGTTTATCTTTATTTACAGTGGTCCCTGGGTGGTTTTTCTTTATTTACAGTGGTCCCTGGTCGTTTATCTTTATTTACAGTGGTCTCTGGGTGGTTTATCTTTATTTACAGTGGTCCCTGGGTGGTTTATCTTTATTTACAGTGGTACCTGGTGGTTTATCTTTATTTACAGTGGTCTCTGGGTGGTTTATCTTTATTTACAGTTGTCCCTGGGTGGTTTATCTTTATTTACAGTGGACCATGGATGGTTTATCTTTATTTACAGAGGTCCCTGGGTGGTTTATCTTTATTTACAGTGGTCTCTGGGTGGCTTATCTTTATTTACAGTGGTCCCCGGGTGGTTTATCTTTATTTACAATGGTCCCTGGGTGGTTTATCTTTATTTACACTGGTCCCTGGGTGGTTTATCTTTATTTACAGTGGTCCCCGCGTGGTTTATCTTTATTTACAGTGGTCCGTGGGTGGTTTATCTTTATTTACAGTGGCCTCTGGGTGTTTTATCTTTATTTACACTGGTCCCTGGGTGGTTTATCTTTATGTACAGTGGTCCCTGGGTGGTTCATCTTTATTTACAGTGGTCCCTGGGTGGTTTATCTTTATTTACAGTGGTCCCTGTGTGGTTTATCTTTATTTACAGTGGTCCGTGGGTGGTTTATCTTTATTTACAGTGGCCTCTGGGTGTTTTATCTTTATTTACACTGGTCCCTGGGTGGTTTATCTTTATGTACAGTGGTCCCGGGTGGTTTAGCTTTATTTACAGTGGTCCCTGGGTGGTTTATCTTTATTTACAGTGGTCCCTGGGTGGTTTATCTTTATTTACAGTGGTCCCTGGGTGGTTCATCTTTATTTACAGTGGTCCCTGGGTGGTTTATCTTTATTTACAGTGGTCCCTGTGTGGTTTATCTTTATTTACAGTGGTCCCTGGGTGGTTTATCTTTATTTACAGTGGTCCCTGGGTGGTTCATCTTTATTTACAGTGGTCCCTGGGTGGTTTATCTTTATTTACAGTGGTCGACGGGTGGTTTATCTTTATTTACGGTGGTACCTGAGTGGTTTATCTTTATTTACAGTGGTCTCTGGGTGTTTTCTCTTTATTTACTGTGGTCCCTGCGTGGTGTATCTTTATTTACCGTGGTCCCTGGGTGGTTTATCTTTATTTACAGTGTTCCCCGGGTGGTTTATCTTTATTTACAGAGGCCCCTGGGTGGTTTATCTTTATTTTCAGTGGTCCTTGGGTGTTTTATCTTTATTTACAGTGGTCCCCGGGTGATTTATCTTTATTTACAGAGGTACCTGGGTGGTTTATCATTATTTACCGTGGTCCACGGGTGGTTTATCTTTATTTACAGTGGTCTCTGGGTGGTTTATCTTTATTTACAGTGGTCCCTGGGTGGTTTATCTTTATTTACAGTGGTCCACGGGTGGTTTATCTTTATTTACAGTGGTCTCTGGGTGGTTTGTCTTTATTTACAGTGGTCCCTGGGTGGTTTATCATTATTTACAGGGGTCCCTGTGTGGTTAATCTTTATTTACAGTGGTCCCTGGGTGGTTTATCTTTATTTACAGTGGTCCACGGGTAGTTTATCTTTATTTACAGTGGTCTCTGAGTGGTTTATCTTTATTTACAGTGGTCCCTGGGAGGTTTATCTTTATTTACAGTGGTCCCTGGGTGGTTTATCTTTATTTACAGTGGTCCCTGGTGGTTTATCTTTATTTACAGTGGTCTCTGGGTGGTTTAGCTTTATTTACAGTGGTCCCTGGTGGTTTATCTTTATTTACAGTGGTCTCTGGGTGGTTTATCTTTATTTACAGTGGTCCCTGGGTGGTTTATCTTTATTTACAGTGGTCCCTGGGTGGTTGATCTTTATTTACAGTGGTCCCTGGGTGGTTTATCTTTATTTACAGTGGTCCCCGGGTGGTTTATCTTTATTTACAGTGGTTCCGGGGTGGTTTATCTTTATTTACAGTGGTCTCTGGGTGGTTTATCTTTATTTACAGTGGTCCCTGGGTGGTTTATCTTTATTTACAGTGGTCCCTGGGTGGTTTATCTTTATTTACAGTGGTCCCTGGGTGGTTTAGCTTTATTTACACTGGTCCCCGGGTGGATAATCTTTATTTACAGTGGTCCCTGGGTGGTTTATCTTTATTTACAGTGGACCCTGGATGGTTCATCTTTATTTACAGAGGTCCCTGGGTGGTTTATCTTTATTTACAGTGGTCTTTGGGTGGTTTATCTTTATTTACAGTGGTCCCCGGGTGGCTTATCTTTATTTACAGTGGTCCCTGGGTGGTTGAGCTTTATTTACAGTGGTCCCTGGTGGTTTATCTTTATTTACAGTGGTCTCTGGGTGGTTTATCTTTATTTACAGTGGTCCCTGGGTGGTTTATCTTTATTTACAGTGGTCCTTGGGTGGTTTATCTTTATTTACAGTGGTCCCCGGGTGGTTTATCTTTATTTACAGTGGTTCCGGGGTGGTTTATCTTTATTTACAGTGGTCTCTGGGTGGTTTATCTTTATTTACAGTGGTCCCTGGGTGGTTTATCTTTATTTACAGTGGTCCCTGGGTGGTTTATCTTTATTTACCGTGGTCCCTGGGTAGTTTATCTTTATTTACAGTGGTCCCTGGGTGGTTTAGCTTTATTTACACTGGTCCCCGGGTGGATAATCTTTATTTACAGTGGTCCCTGGGTTGTTTATCTTTATTTACAGTGGACCCTGGATGGTTTATCTTTATTTACAGAGGTCCCTGGGTGGTTTATCTTTATTTACAGTGGTCTTTGGGTGGTTTACCTATATTTACAGTGGTCCCCGGGTGGCTTATCTTTATTTACAGTGGTCCCTGGGTGGTTTATCTTTATTTACAGTGGTCCCCGGGTGGTTTATCTTAATTTACAGTGGTCCCCGGGTGGTTTATCTTTATTTACAGTGGTCCCCGGGTGGTTTATCTTTATTTACAGTGCTCTCTGGGTGGCTTATCTTTATTTACAGTGGTCCCCGGGTGGTTTATCTTTATTTACAGTGGTCTCTGGGAGGTTTATCTTTATTTACAGTGGTCCCTGGGTGGTTTTTCTTTATTTACAGTGGTCCCTGGGTGGTTTATCTTTATTTACAGTGGTCCCCGGGTGGTTTATCTTTATTTACAGTGGTCCCGGGTGGTTTATCTTTATTTACAGTGGTCCCCGGGTGGTTTATCTTTATTTACAGTGGTCCCCGGGTGGTTTATCTTTATTTACAGTGGTCTCTGGTTGGCTTATCTTTATTTACAGTGGTCCCCGGGTGGTTTATCTTTATTTACAGTGGTCTCTGGGAGGTTTATCTTTATTTGCAGTGGTTCCCGGGTGGTTTATCTTTATTTTCAGTGGTCCCTGCGTGGTTTATCTTTATTTACAGTGGTCCCTGGGAGGTTTATCTTTATTTACAGTGGTCTCTGGGTGGTTTATCTTTATTTACAGTGGTCCCCGGGTGGTTTATCTTTATTTACAGAGGTCCCTGGGTGGTTTATCTTTATTTACAGTGGTCCCTGGGTGGTTTATCTTTATTTACTGTGGTCCCCGGGTGGTTTATCTTTATTTACAGTGGTCCCTGGGTGGTTTATCTTTATTTACAGTGGTCCCTGGGTGGTTTTTCTTTATTTACAGTGGTCCCTGGTCGTTTATCTTTATTTACAGTGGTCTCTGGGTGGTTTATCTTTATTTACAGTGGTCCCTGGGTGGTTTATCTTTATTTACAGTGGTACCTGGTGGTTTATCTTTATTTACAGTGGTCTCTGGGTGGTTTATCTTTATTTACAGTTGTCCCTGGGTGGTTTATCTTTATTTACAGTGGACCATGGATGGTTTATCTTTATTTACAGAGGTCCCTGGGTGGTTTATCTTTATTTACAGTGGTCTCTGGGTGGCTTATCTTTATTTACAGTGGTCCCCGGGTGGTTTATCTTTATTTACAATGGTCCCTGGGTGGTTTATCTTTATTTACACTGGTCCCCGGGTGGTTTATCTTGATTTACAGTGGTCCCCGGGTGGTTTATCTTTATTTACAGTGGTCCGTGGGTGGTTTATCTTTATTTACAGTGGCCTCTGGGTGTTTTATCTTTATTTACACTGGTCCCTGGGTGGTTTATCTTTATGTACAGTGGTCCCGGGTGGTTTAGCTTTATTTACAGTGGTCCCTGGGTGGTTTATCTTTATTTACAGTGGTCCCTGGGTGGTTTATCTTTATTTACAGTGGTCCCTGGGTGGTTCATCTTTATTTACAGTGGTCCCTGGGTGGTTTATCTTTATTTGCAGTGGTCCCTGTGTGGTTTATCTTTATTTACAGAGGTCCCTGGGTGGTTTATCTTTATTTACAGTGGTCCCTGGGTGGTTTATCTTTATTTACAGTGGTTCCCGGGTGGTTTATATTTATTTGCAGTGGTCCCCGGGTGGTTTATCTTTATTTACAGTGGTCCCTGGGTGGTTTATCTTTATTTACAGTGGTCCCTGGTTGGTTTATCTTTATTTACAGTGGTCCCTGGGTGGTTTATCTTTATTTACAGTAGTTCCCGGGTGGTTTATCTTTATTTGCAGTGGTCCGTGGGTCGTTTATCTTTATTTACAGTGATCCCCGGGTGGTTTATCTTTATTCACAGTGGTCCCTGGGTGGTTTATCTTTATTTACAGTGGTCCCTGGGTGGTTTATCTTTATTTTCAGTGGTCCCTGGGTGGTTTATCTTAATTTACAGTGGTCCCTGGGTGGTTATCTTTATTTACAGAGGTCCCTGGGTGGTTTATCTTTATTTGCAGTGGTCCGTGGGTCGTTTATCTTTATTTACAATGATCCCCGGGTGGTTTATCTTTATTTACAGTGGTCCCTGGGTGGTTTATCTTTATTTACAGTGGTCCCTGGGTGGTTTATCTTTATTTTCAGTGGTCCCTGGGTGGTTTATCTTTATTTACAGTGGTCCCTGGGTGGTTATCTTTATTTACAGAGGTCCCTGGGTGGTTTATCTTCATTTACAGTGGTCCCTGGGTGGTTTATCTTTATGTACAGTGGTCCCCGGGTGGTTTATCTTTATTTACAGTGGACCATGGATGGTTTATCTTTATTTACAGAGGTCCCTGGGTGGTTTATCTTTATTTACAGTGGTCTCTGGGTGGCTTATCTTTATTTACAGTGGTCCCCGGGTGGTTTATCTTTATTTACAATGGTCCCTGGGTGGTTTATCTTTATTTACACTGGTCCCCGGGTGGTTTATCTTGATTTACAGTGGTCCCCGGGTGGTTTATCTTTATTTACAGTGGTCCGTGGGTGGTTTATCTTTATTTACAGTGGCCTCTGGGTGTTTTATCTTTATTTACACTGGTCCCTGGGTGGTTTATCTTTATGTACAGTGGTCCCGGGTGGTTTAGCTTTATTTACAGTGGTCCCTGGGTGGTTTATCTTTATTTACAGTGGTCCCTGGGTGGTTTATCTTTATTTACAGTGGTCCCTGGGTGGTTCATCTTTATTTACAGTGGTCCCTGGGTGGTTTATCTTTATTTGCAGTGGTCCCTGTGTGGTTTATCTTTATTTACAGAGGTCCCTGGGTGGTTTATCTTTATTTACAGTGGTCCCTGGGTGGTTTATCTTTATTTACAGTGGTTCCCGGGTGGTTTATATTTATTTGCAGTGGTCCCCGGGTGGTTTATCTTTATTTACAGTGGTCCCTGGGTGGTTTATCTTTATTTACAGTGGTCCCTGGTTGGTTTATCTTTATTTACAGTGGTCCCTGGGTGGTTTATCTTTATTTACAGTAGTTCCCGGGTGGTTTATCTTTATTTGCAGTGGTCCGTGGGTCGTTTATCTTTATTTACAGTGATCCCCGGGTGGTTTATCTTTATTCACAGTGGTCCCTGGGTGGTTTATCTTTATTTACAGTGGTCCCTGGGTGGTTTATCTTTATTTTCAGTGGTCCCTGGGTGGTTTATCTTAATTTACAGTGGTCCCTGGGTGGTTATCTTTATTTACAGAGGTCCCTGGGTGGTTTATCTTTATTTGCAGTGGTCCGTGGGTCGTTTATCTTTATTTACAATGATCCCCGGGTGGTTTATCTTTATTTACAGTGGTCCCTGGGTGGTTTATCTTTATTTACAGTGGTCCCTGGGTGGTTTATCTTTATTTTCAGTGGTCCCTGGGTGGTTTATCTTTATTTACAGTGGTCCCTGGGTGGTTATCTTTATTTACAGAGGTCCCTGGGTGGTTTATCTTCATTTACAGTGGTCCCTGGGTGGTTTATCTTTATGTACAGTGGTCCCCGGGTGGTTTATCTTTATTTACAGTCATCCCCGGGTGGTTTATCTTTATTTACAGTGGTTCCCGGATTGTTTATCTTCATTTACAGTGGTCCCTGGGTGGTTTATCTTTATTTACAGTGGTCTCTGGGTGTTTTATCTTTATTTACAGTGGTCCCTGGGTGTTTTATCTTTATTTACAGTGGTCTCTGGGTGGTTTATCTTTATTTATGGTGGTCACCGGGTGGTTTATCTTTATTTACAGAGGTCCCTGTGTGGTTTATCTTTATTTACAGTGGTCTTTGGGTGGTTTATCTTTATTTACAGTGGTCCCCGGGTGGCTTATCTTTATTTACAGTGGTCCCTGGGTGGTTTATCTTTATTTACAGTGGTCCCCGGGTGGTTTATCTTAATTTACAGTGGTTCCCGGGTGGTTTATCTTTATTTACAGTGGTCCCCGGGTGGTTTATCTTTATTTACAGTGGTCTCTGGGAGGCTTATCTTTATTTACAGTGGTCCCCGGGTGGTTTATCTTTATTTACAGTGGTCTCTGGGAAGTTTATCTTTATTTACAGTGGTCCCTGGGTGGTTTATCTTTATTTACAGTGGTCCCTGGGTGGTTTATCTTTATTTACAGTGGTTCCCGGGTGGTTTATATTTATTTGCAGTGGTCCCCGGGTGGTTTATCTTTATTTACAGTGGTCCCTGGGTGGTTTATCTTTATTTACAGTGGTCCCTGGGTGGTTTATCTTTATTTACAGTGGTCCCTGGGTGGTTTATCTTTATTTACAGTGGTCCCCGGGTGGCTGATCTTTATTTACAGTGGTCCCTGGGTGGTTTAGCTTTATTTACAGTGGTCCCTGGTGGTTTATCTTTATTTACAGTGGTCTCTGGGTGGTTTATCTTTATTTACAGTGGTCCCTGGGTGGTTTATCTTTATTTACAGTGGTCCTTGGGTGGCTTATCTTTATTTACAGTGGTCCCTGGGTGGTTTAGCTTTATTTACAGTGGTCCCTGGTGGTTTATCTTTATTTACAGTGGTCTCTGGGTGGTTTATCTTTATTTACAGTGGTCCCTGGGTGGTTTATCTTTATTTACAGTGGTCCTTGGGTGGTTTATCTTTATTTACAGTGGTCCCTGGGTGGTTTATCTTTATTTACAGTGGTCCCCGGGTGGTTTATCTTTATTTACAGTGGTTCCGGGGTGGTTTATCTTTATTTACAGTGGTCTGTGGGTGGTTTATCTTTATTTACAGTGGTCCCTGGGTGGTTTATCTTTATTTACAGTGGTCCCTGGGTGGTTTATCTTTATTTACAGTGGTCCCTGGGTAGTTTATCTTTATTTACAGTGGTCCCTGGGTGGTTTAGCTTTATTTACACTGGTCCCCGGGTGGATAATCTTTATTTACAGTGGTCCCTGGGTTGTTTATCTTTATTTACAGTGGACCCTGGATGGTTTATCTTTATTTACAGAGGTCCCTGGGTGGTTTATCTTTATTTACAGTGGTCTTTGGGTGGTTTATCTTTATTTACAGTGGTCCCCGGGTGGCTTATCTTTATTTACAGTGGTCCCTGGGTGGTTTATCTTTATTTACAGTGGTCCCCGGGTGGTTTATCTTAATTTACAGTGGTCCCCGGGTGGTTTATCTTTATTTACAGTGGTCCCCGGGTGGTTTATCTTTATTTACAGTGCTCTCTGGGTGGCTTATCTTTATTTACAGTGGTCCCCGGGTGGTTTATCTTTATTTACAGTGGTCTCTGGGAGGTTTATCTTTATTTACAGTGGTCCGTGGGTGGTTTTTCTTTATTTACAGTGGTCCCTGGGTGGTTTATCTTTATTTACAGTGGTCCCCGGGTGGTTTATCTTTATTTACAGTGGTCCCGGGTGGTTTATCTTTATTTACAGTGGTCCCCGGGTGGTTTATCTTTATTTACAGTGGTCCCCGGGTGGTTTATCTTTATTTACAGTGGTCTCTGGTTGGCTTATCTTTATTTACAGTGGTCCCCGGGTGGTTTATCTTTATTTACAGTGGTTCCCGGGTGGTTTATCTTTATTTACAGAGGTCCCTGGGTGGTTTATCTTTATTTACAGTGGTCCCTGGGTGGTTTATCTTTATTTACAGTGGTCCCCGGGTGGTATATCTTTATTTACAGTGGTCTCTGGGAGGTTTATCTTTATTTGCAGTGGTTCCCGGGTGGTTTATCTTTATTTACAGTGGTCCCTGGGTGGTTTATCTTTATTTACAGTGGTCCCTGGGAGGTTTATCTTTATTTACAGTGGTCTCTGGGTGGTTTATCTTTATTTACAGTGGTCCCCGGGTGGTTTATCTTTATTTACAGAGGTCCCTGGGTGGTTTATCTTTATTTACAGTGGTCCCTGGGTGGTTTATCTTTATTTACTGTGGTCCCCGGGTGGTTTATCTTTATTTACAGTGGTCCCTGGGTGGTTTATCTTTATTTACAGTGGTCCCTGGGTGGTTTTTCTTTATTTACAGTGGTCCCTGGTCGTTTATCTTTATTTACAGTGGTCTCTGGGTGGTTTATCTTTATTTACAGTGGTCCCTGGGTGGTTTATCTTTATTTACAGTGGTACCTGGTGGTTTATCTTTATTTACAGTGGTCTCTGGGTGGTTTATCTTTATTTACAGTTGTCCCTGGGTGGTTTATCTTTATTTACAGTGGACCATGGATGGTTTATCTTTATTTACAGAGGTCCCTGGGTGGTTTATCTTTATTTACAGTGGTCTCTGGGTGGCTTATCTTTATTTACAGTGGTCCCCGGGTGGTTTATCTTTATTTACAATGGTCCCTGGGTGGTTTATCTTTATTTACACTGGTCCCTGGGTGGTTTATCTTTATTTACAGTGGTCCCCGGGTGGTTTATCTTTATTTACAGTGGTCCGTGGGTGGTTTATCTTTATTTACAGTGGCCTCTGGGTGTTTTATCTTTATTTACACTGGTCCCTGGGTGGTTTATCTTTATGTACAGTGGTCCCGGGTGGTTTAGCTTTATTTACAGTGGTCCCTGGGTGGTTTATCTTTATTTACAGTGGTCCCTGGGTGGTTTATCTTTATTTACAGTGGTCCCTGGGTGGTTCATCTTTATTTACAGTGGTCCCTGGGTGGTTTATCTTTATTTACAGTGGTCCCTGTGTGGTTTATCTTTATTTACAGTGGTCCGTGGGTGGTTTATCTTTATTTACAGTGGCCTCTGGGTGTTTTATCTTTATTTACACTGGTCCCTGGGTGGTTTATCTTTATGTACAGTGGTCTCTGGGAGGTTTATCTTTATTTACAGTGGTCCCTGGGTGGTTTTTCTTTATTTACAGTGGTCCCTGGGTGGTTTATCTTTATTTACAGTGGTCCCCGGGTGGTTTATCTTTATTTACAGTGGTCCCGGGTGGTTTATCTTTATTTACAGTGGTCCCCGGGTGGTTTATCTTTATTTACAGTGGTCCCCGGGTGGTTTATCTTTATTTACAGTGGTCTCTGGTTGGCTTATCTTTATTTACAGTGGTCCCCGGGTGGTTTATCTTTATTTACAGTGGTTCCCGGGTGGTTTATCTTTATTTACAGAGGTCCCTGGGTGGTTTATCTTTATTTACAATGGTCCCTGGGTGGTTTATCTTTATTTACAGTGGTCCCCGGGTGGTATATCTTTATTTACAGTGGTCTCTGGGAGGTTTATCTTTATTTGCAGTGGTTCCCGGGTGGTTTATCTTTATTTACAGTGGTCCCTGGGTGGTTTATCTTTATTTACAGTGGTCCCTGGGAGGTTTATCTTTATTTACAGTGGTCTCTGGGTGGTTTATCTTTATTTACAGTGGTCCCCGGGTGGTTTATCTTTATTTACAGAGGTCCCTGGGTGGTTTATCTTTATTTACAGTGGTCCCTGGGTGGTTTATCTTTATTTACTGTGGTCCCCGGGTGGTTTATCTTTATTTACAGTGGTCCCTGGGTGGTTTATCTTTATTTACAGTGGTCCCTGGGTGGTTTTTCTTTATTTACAGTGGTCCCTGGTCGTTTATCTTTATTTACAGTGGTCTCTGGGTGGTTTATCTTTATTTACAGTGGTCCCTGGGTGGTTTTTCTTTATTTACAGTGGTACCTGGTGGTTTATCTTTATTTACAGTGGTCTCTGGGTGGTTTATCTTTATTTACAGTTGTCCCTGGGTGGTTTATCTTAATTTACAGTGGACCATGGATGGTTTATCTTTATTTACAGAGGTCCCTGGGTGGTTTATCTTTATTTACAGTGGTCTCTGGGTGGCTTATCTTTATTTACAGTGGTCCCCGGGTGGTTTATCTTTATTTACAATGGTCCCTGGGTGGTTTATCTTTATTTACACTGGTCCCTGGGTGGTTTATCTTTATTTACAGTGGTCCCCGGGTGGTTTATCTTTATTTACAGTGGTCCGTGGGTGGTTTATCTTTATTTACAGTGGTCCCTGGGTGGTTCATCTTTATTTACAGTGGTCCCTGGGTGGTTTATCTTTATTTACAGTGGTCCCTGTGTGGTTTATCTTTATTTACAGTGGTCCGTGGGTGGTTTATCTTTATTTACAGTGGCCTCTGGGTGTTTTATCTTTATTTACACTGGTCCCTGGGTGGTTTATCTTTATGTACAGTGGTCCCGGGTGGTTTAGCTTTATTTACAGTGGTCCCTGGGTGGTTTATCTTTATTTACAGTGGTCCCTGGGTGGTTTATCTTTATTTACAGTGGTCCCTGGGTGGTTCATCTTTATTTACAGTGGTCCCTGGGTGGTTTATCTTTATTTACAGTGGTCCCTGTGTGGTTTATCTTTATTTACAGTGGTCCCTGGGTGGTTTATCTTTATTTACAGTGGTCCCTGGGTGGTTCATCTTTATTTACAGTGGTCCCTGGGTGGTTTATCTTTATTTACAGTGGTGCCCGGGTGGTTTATCTTTATTTACGGTGGTACCTGAGTGGTTTATCTTTATTTACAGTGGTCTCTGGGTGTTTTCTCTTTATTTACTGTGGTCCCTGCGTGGTGTATCTTTATTTACCGTGGTCCCTGGGTGGTTTATCTTTATTTACAGTGTTCCCCGGGTGGTTTATCTTTATTTACAGAGGCCCCTGGGTGGTTTATCTTTATTTTCAGTGGTCCCTGGGTGTTTTATCTTTATTTACAGTGGTCCCCGGGTGATTTATCTTTATTTACAGAGGTACCTGGGTGGTTTATCATTATTTACCGTGGTCCACGGGTGGTTTATCTTTATTTACAGTGGTCTCTGGGTGGTTTATCTTTATTTACAGTGGTCCCTGGGTGGTTTATCTTTATTTACAGTGGTCCACGGGTGGTTTATCTTTATTTACAGTGGTCTCTGGGTGGTTTATCTTTATTTACAGTGGTCCCTGGGTGGTTTATCATTATTTACAGGGGTCCCTGTGTGGTTAATCTTTATTTACAGTGGTCCCTGGGTGGTTTATCTTTATTTACAGTGGTCCACGGGTGGTTTATCTTTATTTACAGTGGTCTCTGAGTGGTTTATCTTTATTTACAGTGGTCCCTGGGAGGTTTATCTTTATTTACAGTGGTCCCTGGGTGGTTTATCTTTATTTACAGTGGTCCCTGGTGGTTTATCTTTATTTACAGTGGTCTCTGGGTGGTTTAGCTTTATTTACAGTGGTCCCTGGTGGTTTATCTTTATTTACAGTGGTCTCTGGGTGGTTTATCTTTATTTACAGTGGTCCCTGGGTGGTTTATCTTTATTTACAGTGGTCCCTGGGTGGTTTATCTTTATTTACAGTGGTCCCTGGGTGGTTTATCTTTATTTACAGTGGTCCCCGGGTGGTTTATCTTTATTTACAGTGGTTCCGGGGTGGTTTATCTTTATTTACAGTGGTCTCTGGGTGGTTTATCTTTATTTACAGTGGTCCCTGGGTGGTTTATCTTTATTTACAGTGGTCCCTGGGTGGTTTATCTTTATTTACAGTGGTCCCTGGGCGGTTTAGCTTTATTTACACTGGTCCCCGGGTGGATAATCTTTATTTACATTGGTCCCTGGGTGGTTTATCTTTATTTACAGTGGACCCTGGATGGTTCATCTTTATTTACAGAGGTCCCTGGGTGGTTTATCTTTATTTACAGTGGTCTTTGGGTGGTTTATCTTTATTTACAGTGGTCCCCGGGTGGCTTATCTTTATTTACAGTGGTCCCTGGGTGGTTTAGCTTTATTTACAGGGGTCCCTGGTGGTTCATCTTTATTTACAGTGGTCTCTGGGTGGTTTATCTTTATTTACCGTGGTCCCTGGGTGGTTTATCTTTATTTACAGTGGTCCTTGGGTGGTTTATCTTTATTTACAGTGGTCCCCGGGTGGTTTATCTTTATTTACAGTGGTTCCGGGGTGGTTTATCTTTATTTACAGTGGTCTCTGGGTGGTTTATCTTTATTTACAGTGGTCCCTGGGTGGTTTATCTTTATTTACAGTGGTCCCTGGGTGGTTTATCTTTATTTACAGTGGTCCCTGGGTAGTTTATCTTTATTTACAGTGGTCCCTGGGTGGTTTAGCTTTATTTACACTGGTCCCCGGGTGGATAAACTTTATTTACAGTGGTCCCTGGGTTGTTTATCTTTATTTACAGTGGACCCTGGATGGTTTATCTTTATTTACAGAGGTCCCTGGGTGGTTTATCTTTATTTACAGTGGTCTTTGGGTGGTTTAACTTTATTTACAGTGGTCCCCGGGTGGCTTATCTTTATTTACAGTGGTCCCTGGGTGGTTTATCTTTATTTACAGTGGTCCCCGGGTGGTTTATCTTAATTTACAGTGGTCCCCGGGTGGTTTATCTTTATTTACTGTGGTCCCCGGGTGGTTTATCTTTATTTACAGTGCTCTCTGGGTGGCTTATCTTTATTTACAGTGGTCCCCGGGTGGTTTATCTTTATTTACAGTGGTCTCTGGGAGGTTTATCTTTATTTACAGTGGTCCCTGGGTGGTTTTTCTTTATTTACAGTGGTCCCTGGGTGGTTTATCTTTATTTACAGTGGTCCCCGGGTGGTTTATCTTTATTTACAGTGGTCCCGGGTGGTTTATCTTTATTTACAGTGGTCCCCGGGTGGTTTATCTTTATTTACAGTGGTCCCCGGGTGGTTTATCTTTATTTACAGTGGTCTCTGGTTGGCTTATCTTTATTTACAGTGGTCCCCGGGTGGTTTATCTTTATTTACAGTGGTCTCTGGGAGGTTTATCTTTATTTGCAGTGGTTCCCGGGTGGTTTATCTTTATTTTCAGTGGTCCCTGGGTGGTTTATCTTTATTTACAGTGGTCCCTGGGAGGTTTATCTTTATTTACAGTGGTCTCTGGGTGGTTTATCTTTATTTACAGTGGTCCCCGGGTGGTTTATCTTTATTTACAGAGGTCCCTGGGTGGTTTATCTTTATTTACAGTGGTCCCTGGGTGGTTTATCTTTATTTACTGTGGTCCCCGGGTGATTTATCTTTATTTACAGTGGTCTCTGGGTGGTTTATCTTTATTTACAGTGGTCCCTGGGTGGTTTATCTTTATTTACAGTGGTACCTGGTGGTTTATCTTTATTTACAGTGGTCTCTGGGTGGTTTATCTTTATTTACAGTTGTCCCTGGGTGGTTTATCTTTATTTACAGTGGACCATGGATGGTTTATCTTTATTTACAGAGGTCCCTGGGTGGTTTATCTTTATTTACAGTGGTCTCTGGGTGGCTTATCTTTATTTACAGTGGTCCCCGGGTGGTTTATCTTTATTTACAATGGTCCCTGGGTGGTTTATCTTTATTTACACTGGTCCCCGGGTGGTTTATCTTTATTTACAGTGGTCCCCGGGTGGTTTATCTTTATTTACAGTGGTCCGTGGGTGGTTTATCTTTATTTACAGTGGCCTCTGGGTGTTTTATCTTTATTTACACTGGTCCCTGGGTGGTTTATCTTTATGTACAGTGGTCCCGGGTGGTTTAGCTTTATTTACAGTGGTCCCTGGGTGGTTTATCTTTATTTACAGTGGTCCCTGGGTGGTTTATCTTTATTTACAGTGGTCCCTGGGTGGTTCATCTTTATTTACAGTGGTCCCTGGGTGGTTTATCTTTATTTACAGTGGTCCCTGTGTGGTTTATCTTTATTTACAGTGGTCCCTGGGTGGTTTATCTTTATTTACAGTGGTCCCTGGGTGGTTTATCTTTATTTACAGTGGTTCCCGGGTGGTTTATATTTATTTGCAGTGGTCCCCGGGTGGTTTATCTTTATTTACAGTGGTCCCTGGGTGGTTTATCTTTATTTACAGTGGTCCCTGGTTGGTTTATCTTTATTTACAGTGGTCCCTGGGTGGTTTATCTTTATTTACAGTAGTTCCCGGGTGGTTTATCTTTATTTGCAGTGGTCCGTGGGTCGTGTATCTTTATTTACAGTGATCCCCGGGTGGTTTATCTTTATTCACAGTGGTCCCTGGGTGGTTTATCTTTATTTACAGTGGTCCCTGGGTGGTTTATCTTTATTTTCAGTGGTCCCTGGGTGGTTTATCTTTATTTACAGTGGTCCCTGGGTGGTTATCTTTATTTACAGAGGTACCTGGGTGGTTTATCTTTATTTGCAGTGGTCCGTGGGTCGTTTATCTTTATTTACAATGATCCCCGGGTGGTTTATCTTTATTTAAAGTGGTCCCTGGGTGGTTTATCTTTATTTACAGTGGTCCCTGGGTGGTTTATCTTTATTTTCAGTGGTCCCTGGGTGGTTTATCTTTATTTACAGTGGTCCCTGGGTGGTTATCTTTATTTACAGAGGTCCCTGGGTGGTTTATCTTCATTTACAGTGGTCCCTGGGTGGTTTATCTTTATGTACAGTGGTCCCCGGGTGGTTTATCTTTATTTACAGTCATCCCCGGGTGGTTTATCTTTATTTACAGTGGTTCCCGGATTGTTTATCTTCATTTACAGTGGTCCCTGGGTGGTTTATCTTTATTTACAGTGGTCTCTGGGTGTTTTATCTTTATTTACAGTGGTCCCTGGGTGTTTTATCTTTATTTACAGTGGTCTCTGGGTGGTTTATCTTTATTTATGGTGGTCACCGGGTGGTTTATCTTTATTTACAGAGGTCCCTGTGTGGTTTATCTTTATTTACAATGGTCTTTGGGTGGTTTATCTTTATTTACAGTGGTCCCCGGGTGGCTTATCTTTATTTACAGTGGTCCCTGGGTGGTTTATCTTTATTTACAGTGGTCCCCGGGTGGTTTATCTTAATTTACAGTGGTCCCCGGGTGGTTTATCTTTATTTACAGTGGTCCCCGGGTGGTTTATCTTTATTTACAGTGGTCTCTGGGAGGCTTATCTTTATTTACAGTGGTCCCCGGGTGGTTTATCTTTATTTACAGTGGTCTCTGGGAAGTTTATCTTTATTTACAGTGGTCCCTGGGTGGTTTATCTTTATTTACAGTGGTCCCTGGGTGGTTTATCTTTATTTACAGTGGTTCCCGGGTGGTTTATATTTATTTGCAGTGGTCCCCGGGTGGTTTATCTTTATTTACAGTGGTCCCTGGGTTGTTTATCTTTATTTACAGTGGTCCCTGGGTGGTTTATCTTTATTTACAGTGGTCCCTGGGTGGTTTATCTTTATTTACAGTAGTTCCCGGGTGGTTTATCTTTATTTGCAGTGGTCCGTGGATCGTTTATCTTTATTTACAGTGATCCCCGGGTGGTTTATCTTTATTTACAGTGGTCCCTGGGTGGTTTATCTTTATTTACAGTGGTCCCTGGGTGGTTTATCTTTATGTACAGTGGTCCCCGGGTGGTTTATCTTTATTTACAGTCATCCCCGGGTGGTTTATCTTTATTTACAGTGGTTCCCGGGTGGTTTATCTTTATTTACAGTGGTCCCTGGGTGGTTTATCTTTATTTACAGTGGTCTCTGGGTGTTTTATCTTTATTTACAGTGGTCCCCGGGTGGCTTATCTTAATTTACAGTGGTCCCTGGGTGGTTTATCTTTATTTACAGTGGTCTCTGGGAGGTTTATCTTTATTTACAGTGGTCGCTGGGTGGTTTTTCTTTATTTACAGTGGTCCCTGGGTGGTTTATCTTTATTTACAGTGGTCCCCGGGTGGTTTATCTTTATTTACAGTGGTCCCCGGGTGGTTTATCTTTATTTACAGTGGTCTCTGGGTGGCTTATCTTTATTTACAGTGGTCCCCGGGTGGTTTATCTTTATTTACAGTGGTCTCTGGGAGGTTTATCTTTATTTGCAGTGGTTCCCGGGTGGTTTATCTTTATTTTCAGTGGTCCCTGTGTGGTTTATCTTTATTTACAGTGGTCCCTGGGAGGTTTATCTTTATGTACAGTGGTCCCCGGGTGGTTTATCTTTATTTACAGTCATCCCCGGGTGGTTTATCTTTATTTACAGTGGTTCCCGGGTGGTTTATCTTTATTTACAGTGGTCCCTGGGTTGTTTATCTTTATTTACAGTGGTCTCTGGGTGTTTTATCTTTATTTACAGTGGTCCCTGGGTGTTTTATCTTTATTTACAGTGGTCTCTGGGTGGTTTATCTTTATTTATGGTGGTCACCGGGTGGTTTATCTTTATTTACAGAGGTCCCTGGGTGGTTTATCTTTATTTACAGTGGTCTTTGGGTGGTTTATCTTTATTTACAGTGGTCCCCGGGTGGCTTATCTTTATTTACAGTGGTCCCTGGGTGGTTTATCTTTATTTACAGTGGTCCCCGGGTGGTTTATCTTAATTTACAGTGGTCCCCGGGTGGTTTATCTTTATAGACAGTGGTCCCCGGGTGGTTTATCTTTATTTACAGTGGTCTCTGGGTGGCTTATCTTTATTTACAGTGGTCCCCGGGTGGTTTATCTTTATTTACAGTGGTCTCTGGGAGGTTTATCTTTATTTACAGTGGTCCCTGGGTGGTTTATCTTTATTTACAGTGGTCCCTGGGTGGTTTATCTTTATTTACAGTGGTTCCCGGGTGGTTTATATTTATTTGCAGTGGTCCCCGGGTGGTTTATCTTTATTTACAGTGGTCCCTGGGTGGTTTATCTTTATTAACAGTGGTCCCTGGGTGGTGTATCTTTATTTACAGTAGTTCGCGGGTGGTTTATCTTTATTTGCAGTTGTCCGTGGGTCGTTTATCTTTATTTACAGTGATCCCCGGGTGGTTTATCTTTATTTACAGTGGTCTCTGGGTGGTTTATCTTTATTTACAGTGGTCCCTGGGTGGTTTATCTGTATGCACAGTGGTCCCCGGGTGGTTTATCTTTATTTACAGTCATCCCCGGGTGGTTTATCTTTATTTACAGTGGTTCCCGGGTGGTTTATCTTTATTTACAGTGGTCCCTGGGTGGTTTATCTTTATTTACAGTGGTCCCCGGGTGGCTTATCTTTATTTACAGTGGTCCCTGGGTGCTTTATCTTTATTTACAGTGGTCCCCGGGTGGTTTATCTTAATTTACAGTGGTCCCCGGGTGGTTTATCTTTATTTACAGTGGTCCCCGGGTGGTTTATCTTTATTTACAGTGGTCTCTGGGTGGCTTATCTTTATTTACAGTGGTCCCCGGGTGGTTTATCTTTATTTACAGTGGTCTCTGGGAGGTTTATCTTTATTTACAGTGGTCCCTGGGTGGTTTATCTTTATTTACAGTGGTCCCCGGGAGGTTTATCTTTATTTACAGTGGTCCCCGGGTGGTTTATCTTTATTTACAGTGGTCTCTGGGTGGCTTATCTTTATTTACAGTGGTCCCCGGGTGGTTTATCTTTATTTACAGTGGTCTCTGGGAGGTTTATCTTTATTTGCAGTGGTTCCCGGGTGGTTTATCTTTATTTTCAGTGGTCCCTGGATGGTTTATCTTTATTTACAGTGGTTCCTGGGTGGTTTATCTTTATTTACAGTGGTCCCTGGGAGGTTTATCTTTATTTACAGTGGTCCCTGGGTGGTTTTTCTTTATTTACAGTGGTCCCTGTGTGGTTTATGTTTATTTACATTGGTCTCTGGGTGGTTTATCTTTATTTACAGTGGTCCCTGGGAGGTTTTTCTTTATTTACAGTGGTCCCTGGGTGTTTTTTCTTTATTTACAGTGGTCCCTGGGTGGTTTATCTTTATTTACAGTGGTCTCTGGGTGGTTTATCTTTATTTACAGTGGTCCCTGTGTGGTTTATGTTTATTTACATTGGTCTCTGGGTGGTTTATCTTTATTTACAGTGGTCCCTGGTGGTTTATCTTTATTTACAGTGGTCCCTGGGTGGTTTATCTTTATTTACAGAGGTCCCTGGGTGGTTTATCTTTATTTACAGTGGACCCTGGATGGTTTATCTTTATTTACAGAGGTCCCTGGGTGGTTTATCTTTATTTACATTGGTCTCTGTGTGGCTTATCTTTATTTACAGTGGTCCCCGGGTGGTTTATCTTTATTTACAATGGTCCCTGGGTGGTTTATCTTTATTTACACTGGTCCCCGGGTGGTTTATCTTTATTTACAGTGGTCCCCGGGTGGTTTATCTTTATTTACAGTGGTCCGTGGGTGGTTTATCTTTATTTACAGTGGTCTCTGGGTGTTTTATCTTTATTTACACTGGTCCCTGCGTGGTTTATCTTTATTTACAGTGGTCCCGGGTGGTTTATCTTTATTTACAGTGGTCCCTGGGTGGTTTATCTTTATTTGCAGTGGTCCCTGGGTGGTTTATCTTTATTTACAGTGGTCCCTGGGTGGTTCATCTTTATTTACAGTGGTCCCTGGGTGGTTTATCTTTATTTACAGTGGTCCCTGTGTGGTTTATCTTTATTTAAAGTGGTCCCTGTGTGGTTTATCTTTATTTACAGTGGTCCCTGGGTGCTTTATCTTTATTTACAGTGGTTCCCGGGTGGTTTATATTTATTTGCAGTGGTCCCCGGGTGGTTTATCTTTATTTACAGTGGTCCCTGGGTGGTTTATCTTTATTTACAGTGGTCCCTGGGTGGTTTATCTTTATTTACAGTGGTCCCTGGGTGGTTTATCTTTATTTACAGTAGTTCCCGGGTGGTTTATCTTTATTTGCAGTGGTCCGTGGGTCGTTTATCTTTATTTACAGTGATCCCCGGGTGGTTTATCTTTATTTACAGTGGTCCCTGTGTGGTTTATCTTTATTTACAGTGGTCCCTGAGTGGTTTATCTTTATTTACAGTGGTCCCTGGGTGGTTATCTTTATTTACAGTGGTCCCTGGGTGGTTTATCTTTATTTACAGTGGTCCCTGGGTGGTTTATCTTTATTTACAGTGGTCCCTGGGTGGTTTATCTTTATTTACAGTGGTCCCTGGGTGGTTTATCTTTATTTACAGTGGTCCCTGGGTGGTTTATCTTTATCTACAGTGGTCTCTGGGTGGTTTATCTTTATTTACAGTGGTCCCTGGGTGGTTTATCTTTATTTACAGTGGTCCCTGGGTGGTTTATCTTTATTTACAGTGGTCTCTGGGTGGTTTATCTTTATTTACAGTGGTCCCTGGGTGGTTTATCTTTATTTACAGTGGTCCCCGGGTGGTTTATCTTTATTTACAGTGGTCTCTGGGTGGTTTATCTTTATTTACAGTGGTCCCTGGGTGGTTTATCTTTATTTACAGTGGTCTCTGGGTGGTTTATCTTTATTTACAGTGGTCCCTGGGTGGTTTATCTTTATTTACAGTGGTCCCCGGGTGGTTTATTTTATTTACAGTGGTCCCTGGGTGGTTTTATCTTTATTTACAGTGGTCCCTGTGCGGTTGATCTTTACTTACAATTGTCCCTGGGTGGTTTATCTTTATTTACAGTGGTCCCCGGGTGGTTTATATTTATTTACAGTGGTCCCCGGGTGGTTTATCTTCATTTACAGTGGTCCCTGGGTGGTTTATCTTTATGTACAGTGGTCCCCAGGTGGTTTATCTTTATTTACATTCATCCCCGGGTGGTTTATCTTTATTTACAGTGGTTCCCGGGTGGTTTATCTTTATTTACAGTGGTTGCTGGGTGGTTTATCTTTATTTACAGTGGTCCCTGGGTGGTTTATCTTTATTTACAGTGGTCTCTGGGTGTTTTATCTTTATTTACAGTGGTCCCTGGGTGTTTTATCTTTATTTACAGTGGTCTCTGGGTGGTTTATCTTTATTTATGGTGGTCACCGGGTGGTTTATATTTATTTACAATGGTTCCTGGGTGGTTTATCTTTATTTCCAATGATCTCTGGGTGGTTTATCTTTATTTACAGTGGTTCCCGGGTGGTTTATCTTTATTTACAGTGGTCCCTGGGTTGTTTATCTTTATTTACAGTGGTCCCCGGGTGGTTTATCTTTATTTACAGTGGTCCCCGGGTGGTTTATCTATATTTACAGTGGTCCCTGGCTGGTTTAGCTTTATTTACACTGGTCCCCGGGTGGATAATCTTTATTTACAGTGGTCCCTGGGTGGTTTATCTTTATTTCCAGTGGACCCTGGATGGTTTATCTTTAATTACAGAGGTCCCTGGGTGGTTTATCTTTATTTACAGTGGTCTTTGGGTGGTTTATCTTTATTTACAGTGGTCCCCGGGTGGCTTATCTTTATTTACAGTGGTCCCTGGGTGGTTTATCTTTATTTACAGTGGTCCCCGGGTGGTTTATCTTAATTTACAGTGGTCCCCGGGTGGTTTATCTTTATTTACAGTGGTCCCCGGGTGGTTTATCTTTATTTACAGTGGTCTCTGGGTGGCTTATCTTTATTTACAGTGGTCCCCGGGTGGTTTATCTTTATTTACAGTGGTCTCTGGGAGATTTATCTTTATTTACAGTGGTCCCTGGGTGGCTTTTCTTTATTTACAGTGGTCCCTGGGTGGTTTATCTTTATTTACAGTGGTCCCCGGGTGGTTTATCTTTATTTACAGTGGTCCCGGGTGGTTTATCTTTATTGACAGTGGTCCCCGGGTGGTTTATCTTTATTTACAGTGGTCCCCGGGTGGTTAATCTTTATTTACAGTGGTCTCTGGTTGGCTTATCTTTATTTACAGTGGTCCCCGGATGGTTTATCTTTATTTACAGTGGTCTCTGGGAGGTTTATCTTTATTTGCAGTGGTTCCCGGGTGGTTTATCTTTATTTTCAGTGGTCCCTGGGTGGTTTATCTTTATTTACAGTGGTCCCTGGGAGGTTTATCTTTATTTACAGTGGTCCCTGGGTGGTTTTTCTTTATTTACAGTGGTCCCTGGTGGTTTATCTTTATTTACAGTGGTCTCTGGGTGGTTTATCTTTATTTACAGTGGTCCCTGGGTGGTTTATCTTTATTTACAGTGGTCCCTGGTGGTTTATCTTTATTTACAGTGCTCTCTGGGTGGTTTATCTTTATTTACAGTGGTCCCTGGGTGGTTTATCTTTATTTACAGTGGACCCTGGATGGTTTATCTTTATTTACAGAGGTCCCTGGGTGGTTTATCTTTATTTACAGTGGTCTCTGGGTGGCTTATCTTTATTTACAGTGGTCCCCGGGTGGTTTATCTTTATTTACAATGGTCCCTGGGTGGTTTATCTTTATTTACACTGGTCCCCGTGTGGTTTATCTTTATTTACACTGGTCCCCGGGTGGTTTATCTTTATTTACAGTGGTCCGTGGGTGGTTTATCTTTATTTACAGTGGCCTCTGGGTGTTTTATCTTTATTTACACTGGTCCCTGGGTGGTTTATCTTTATTTACAGTGGTCCCGGGTGGTTTATCTTTATTTACAGTGGTCCCTGGGTGGTTTATCTTTATTTACAGTGGTCCCTGGGTGGTTTATCTTTATTTACAGTGGTCCCTGGGTGGTTCATCTTTATTTACAGTGGTCCCTGGGTGGTTTATCTTTATTTACAGTGGTCCCTGTGTGGTTTATCTTTATTTACAGTGGTCCCTGGGTGGTTTATCTTTATTTACAGTGGTCCCTGGGTGGTTTATCTTTATTTACAGTGGTTCCCGGGTGGTTTATATTTATTTGCAGTGGTCCCCGGGTGGTTTATCTTTATTTACAGTGGTCCCTGGGTGGTTTATCTTTATTTACAGTGGTCCCTGGGTGGTTTATCTTTATTTACAGTGGTCCCTGGGTGGTTTATCTTTATTTACAGTACCCGGGTGGTTTATCTTTATTTGCAGTGGTCCGTGGGTCGTTTATCTTTATTTACAGTGGTCCCTGGGTGGTTTATCTTTATTTACAGTGGTCTCTGGGTGTTTTATCTTTATTTACAGTGGTCCCTGGGTGTTTTATCTTTATTTACAGTGGTCTCTGGGTGGTTTATCTTTATTTATGGTGGTCACCGGGTGGTTTATCTTTATTTACAGAGGTCCCTGGGTGGTTTATCTTTATTTACAGTGGTCTTTGGGTGGTTTATCTTTATTTACAGTGGTCCCCGGGTGGCTTATCTTTATTTACAGTGGTCCCTGGGTGGTTTATCTTTATTTACAGTGGTCCCCGGGTGGTTTATCTTAATTTACAGTGGTCCCCGGGTGGTTTATCTTTATTTACAGTGGTCCCCGGGTGGTTTATCTTTATTTACAGTGGTCTCTGGGTGGCTTATCTTTATTTACAGTGGTCCCTGGGTGGTTTATCTTTATTTACAGTGGTCTTTGGGTGGTTTATCTTTATTTACAGTGGTCCCCGGGTGGCTTATCTTTATTTACAGTGGTCCCTGGGTGGTTTATCTTTATTTACAGTGGTCCCCGGGTGGTTTATCTTAATTTACAGTGGTCCCCGGGTGGTTTATCTTTATTTACAGTGGTCCCCGGGTGGTTTATCTTTATTTACAGTGGTCTCTGGGTGGCTTATCTTTATTTACAGTGGTCCCCGGGTGGTTTATCTTTATTTACAGTGGTCTCTGGGAGGTTTATCTTTATTTACAGTGGTCGCTGGGTGGTTTTTCTTTATTTACAGTGGTCCCTGGGTGGTTTATCTTTATTTACAGTGGTCCCCGGGTGGTTTATCTTTATTTACAGTGGTCCCCGGGTGGTTTATCTTCATTTACAGTGGTCTCTGGGTGGCTTATCTTTATTTACAGTGGTCCCTGGTGGTTTATCTTTATTTACAGTGGTCTCTGGGTGGTTTATCTTTATTTTCAGTGGTCCCTGGGTGGTTTATCTTTATTTACAGTGGTCCCTGGGAGGTTTATCTTTATTTACAGTGGTCCCTGGGTGGTTTATCTTTATTTACAGTGGTCCCTGGTGGTTTATCTTTATTTACAGTGGTCTCTGGGTGGTTTATCTTTATTTACAGTGGTCCCTGGTGGTTTATCTTTATTTACAGTGGTCTCTGGGTGGTTTATCTTTATTTACAGTGGTCCCTGGTGGTTTATCTTTATTTACAGTGGTCCCTGGGTGGTTTAGCTTTATTTACACTGGTCCCCGGGTGGATAATCTTTATTTACAGTGGTCCCCGGGTGGTTTATCTTTATTTACAGTGGTCTCTGGGTGGCTTATCTTTATTTACAGTGGTCCCCGGGTGGTTTATCTTTATTTACAGTGGTCTCTGGGAGGTTTATCTTTATTTTCAGTGGTTCCCGGGTGGTTTATCTTTATTTTCAGTGGTCCCTGGGTGGTTTATCTTTATTTACAGTGGTCCCTGGGAGGTTTATCTTTATTTACAGTGGTCCCTGGGTGGTTTTTCTTTATTTACAGTGGACCCTGGATGGTTTATCTTTATTTACAGAGGTCCCTGGGTGGTTTATCTTTATTTACAGTGGTCTCTGTGTGGCTTATCTTTATTTACAGTGGTCCCCGGGTGGTTTATCTTTATTTACAATGGTCCCTGGGTGGTTTATCTTTATTTACACTGGTCCCCGGGTGGTTTATCTTTATTTACAGTGGTCCCCGGGTGGTTTATCTTTATTTACAGTGGTCCGTGGGTGGTTTATCTTTATTTACAGTGGTCTCTGGGTGGTTTATCTTTATTTACAGTTGTCCCTGGGTGGTTTATCTTTATTTACAGTAGTCCCTGGGTGGTTTATCTTTATTTGCAGTGGTTCCCGGGTGGTTTATATTTATTTGCAGTGGTCCCCGGGTGGTTTATCTTTATTTACAGTGGTCCCTGGGTGTTTTATCTTTATTTAGAGTGGTCCCTGGGTGGTTTATCTTTATTTACAGTGGTCCCTGGGTGGTTTATCTTTATTTACAGTAGTTCCCGGGTGGTTTATCTTTATTTGCAGTGGTCCGTGGGTCGTTTATCTTTATTTACAGTGATCCCCGGGTGGTTTATCTTTATTTACAGTGGTCCCTGGGTGGTTTATCTTTATTTACAGTGGTCCCTGAGTGGTTTATCTTTATTTACAGTGGTCCCTGGGTGGTTATCTTTATTTACAGTGGTCCCTGGGTGGTTTATCTTTATTTACAGTGGTCCCTGGGTGGTTTATCTTTATTTACAGTGGTCCCTGGGTGGTTTATCTTTATTTACAGTGGTCCCTGGGTGGTTTATCTTTATTTACAGTGGTCCCTGGGTGGTTTATCTTTATTTACAGTGGTCTCTGGGTGGTTTATCTTTATTTACAGTGGTCCCTGGGTGGTTTATCTTTATTTACAGTGGTCCCTGGGTGGTCTATCTTTATTTACAGTGGTCCCTGGGTGGTTTATCTTTATTTACAGTGGTCTCTGGGTGGTTTATCTTTATTTACAGTGGTCCCTGGGTGGTTTATCTTTATTTACAGTGGTCCCCGGGTGGTTTATTTTATTTACAGTGGTCCCTGGGTGGTTTTATCTTTATTTACAGTGGTCCCAGTGCGGTTGATCTTTATTTACAATTGTCCCTGGGTGGTTTATCTTTATTTACAGTGGTCCCCGGGTGGTTTATATTTATTTACAGTGGTCCCCGGGTGGTTTATCTTCATTTACAGTGGTCCCTGGGTGGTTTATCTTTATGTACAGTGGTCCCCGGGTGGTTTATCTTTATTTACAGTCATCCCCGGGTGGTTTATCTTTATTTACAGTGGTTCCCGGGTGGTTTATCTTTATTTACAGTGGTCCCTGGGTGGTTTATCTTTATTTACAGTGGTCTCTGGGTGTTTTATCTTTATTTATAGTGGTCCCTGGGTGTGTTATCTGTATTTACAGTGGTCTCTGTGTGGTTTATCTTTATTTATGGTGGTCACCGGGTGGTTTATCTTTATTTACAGTGGTCCCTGGTGGTTTATCTTTATTTACAGTGGTCCCTGGGTGGTTTATCTTTATTTACAGTGGTCCCTGGTGGTTTATCTTTATTTACAGTGGTCTCTGGGTGGTTTATCTTTATTTACAGTGGTCCCTGGTGGTTTATCTTTATTTACAGTGGTCTCTGGGTGGTTTATCTTTATTTGCAGTGGTCCCTGGTGGTTTATCTTTATTTACAGTGGTCTCTGGGTGGTTTATCTTTATTTTCAGTGGTCCCTGGGTGGTTTATCTTTATTTACAGTGGTCCCTGGGAGATTTATCTTTATTTACAGTGGTCCCTGGGTGGTTTATCTTTATTTACAGTGGTCCCTGGTGGTTTATCTTTATTTACAGTGGTCTCTGGGTGGTTTATCTTTATTTACAGTGGTCCCTGGTGGTTTATCTTTATTTACAGTGGTCTCTGGGTGGTTTATCTTTATTTACAGTGGTCCCTGGTGGTTTATCTTTATTTACAGTGGTCCCTGGGTGGTTTAGCTTTATTTACACTGGTCCCCGGGTGGATAATCTTTATTTATAGTGGTCCCTGGGTGGTTTATCTTAATTTACAGTGGACCCTGGATGGTTTATCTTTATTTACAGAGGTCCCTGGGTGATTTATCTTTATTTACAGTGGTCTCTGTGTGGCTTATCTTTATTTACAGAGGTCCCCGGGTGGTTTATCTTTATTTACAGTGGTCCCTGGGTGGTTTATCTTTATTTACACTGGTCCCCGGGTGGTTTATCTTTATTTACAGTGGTCCCCGGGTGGTTTATCTTTATTTACAGTGGTCCGTGGGTGGTTTATCTTTATTTACAGTGGTCCCTGGGTGGTTTATCTTTATTTACAGTGGTCCCTGGGTGGTTTATCTTTATTTACAGTGGTCCCGGGTGGTTTATCTTTATTTACAGTGGTCCCTGGGTGGTTTATCTTTATTTACAGTGGTCCCTGGGTGGTTTATCTTTATTTACACTGGTCCCTGCGTGGTTTATCTTTATTTACAGTGGTCCCGGGTGGTTTATCTTTATTTACAGTGGTCCCTGGGTGGTTTATCTGTATTTACAGTGGTCCCTGGGTGGTTTATCTTTATTTACAGTGGTCCCTTGGTGGTTCATCTTTATTAAAATTGTTCCTTGGGTGGTTTATCTTTATTTACAGTGGTCCCTGTGTGGTTTATCTTTATTTACAGTGGACCCTGGGTGGTTTATCTTTATTTACAGTGGTCCCTGAGTGGTTTATCTTTATTTACAGTGGTTCCCGGGTGGTTTATATTTATTTGCAGTGGTCCCCGGGTGGTTTATCCTTATTTACAGTGGTCCCTGGGAGGTTTATCTTAATTTACAGTGGTCCCTGGGTGGTTTATCTTTATTTACAGTAATCCCTGGGTGGTTTTTCTTTATTTACAGTAGTTCCCGGGTGGTTTATCTTTATTTGCAGTGGTCCGTGGGTCGTTTATCTTTATTTACAGTGATTCCCCGGGTGGTTTATCTTTATTTACAGTGGTCCCTGGGTGGTTTGTCTTTATTTACAGTGGTCCCTGGGTGGTTTATCTTTATGTACAGTGGTCCCCTAGTGGTTTATCTTTATTTACAGTCATCCCCGGGTGGTTTATCTTTATTTACAGTGGTTCCCGGGTGGTTTATCTTTATTTACAGTGGTCCCTGGGTGGTTTATCTTTATTTACAGTGGTCTATGGGTGTTTTATCTTTATTTACAGTGGTCCCTGGGTGTTTTATCTTTATTTACAGTGGTCTCTGGGTGGTTTATCTTTATTTATGGTGGTCACCGGGTGGTTTATCTTTATTTACAGAGGTCCCTGGGTGGTTTATCTTTATTTACAGTGGTCTTTGGGTGGTTTATCTTTATTTACAGTGGTCCCTGCGTGGTTTATCTTTATTTACAGTGGTCCCTGGGTGGTTTATCTTTATTTACAGTGGTCCCTGGGTGGTTTATCTTTATTTACAGTGGTCCCTTCGTGGTTCATCTTTATTAAAATTGTTCCTTGGGTGGTTTATCTTTATTTACAGTGGTCCCTGTGTGGTTTATCTTTATTTACAGTGGTCCCTGGGTGGTTTATCTTTATTTACAGTGGTCCCTGAGTGGTTTATCTTTATTTACAGTGGTTCCCGGGTGGTTTATATTTATTTGCAGTGGTCCCCGGGTGGTTTATCTTTATTTACAGTGGTCCCTGGGTGGTTTATCTTTATTTAAAGTGGTCCCTGGGTGGTTTATCTTTATTTACAGTGGTCCCTGGGTGGTTTTTCTTTATTTACAGTAGTTCCCGGGTGGTTTATCTTTATT
Source organism: Scyliorhinus torazame (assembly GCF_047496885.1). Taxonomy (NCBI): domain Eukaryota; kingdom Metazoa; phylum Chordata; class Chondrichthyes; order Carcharhiniformes; family Scyliorhinidae; genus Scyliorhinus; species Scyliorhinus torazame. The sequence goes on from NC_092711.1 coordinate 17,479,783, forward strand.
TGCAGTGGTCCGTGGGTCGGTTATCTTTATGTACAGTGATTCCCCGGGTGGTTTATCTTTATTTACAGTGGTCCCTGGGTGGTTTATCTTTATTTACAGTGGTCCCTGGGTGGTTTATCTTTATGTACAGTGGTCCCCGGGTGGTTTATCTTTATTTACAGTCATCCCCGGGTGGTTTATCTTTATTTACAGTGGTTCCCGGGTGGTTTATCTTTATTTACAGTGGTCCCTGGGTGGTTTATCTTTATTTACAGTGGTCTCTGGGTGTTTTATCTTTATTTACAGTGGTCCCTGGGTGTTTTATCTTTATTTACAGTGGTCCCTGGGTGGTTTATCTTTATTTACAGTGGTTCGCCGGGTGGTTTATCTTAATTTACAGTGGTCCCCGGGTGGTTTATCTTTATTTACAGTGGTCCCCGGGTGGTTTATCTTTATTTACAGTGGTCTCTGGGTGGCTTATCTTTATTTACAGTGGTCCCCGGGTGGGTTATCTTTATTTACAGTGGTCTCTGGGAGGTTTATCTTTATTTACAGTGGTCCCTGGGAGGTTTATCTTTATTTACAGTGGTCCCTGGGTGGTTTATCTTTATTTACAGTGGTACCTGGGTGGTTTATCTTTATTTACAGTGGTCCCTGGGTGGTTTATCTTTATTTACAGTGGTCCCTGGGTGGTTTATCTTTATTTACAGTGGTCTCTGTGTGGCTTATCTTTATTTACAGTGGTCCCCGGGTGGTTTATCTTTATTTACAATGGTCCCTGGGTGGTTTATCTTTATTTACACTGGTCCCCGGTTGGTTTATCTTTATTTACAGTGGTCCCCGGGTGGTTTATCTTTATTTACAGTGGTCCGTGGGTGGTTTATCTTTATTTACAGTGGTCTCTGGGTGTTTTATCTTTATTTACACTGGTCCCTGCGTGGTTTATCTTTATTTACAGTGGTCCCGGGTGGTTTATCTTTATTTACAGTGGTCCCTGGGTGGTTTATCTTTATTTACAGTGGTCCCTGGGTGGTTTATCTTTATTTACAGTGGTCCCTGGGTGGTTCATCTTTATTTACAGTGGTCCCTGGGTGGTTTATCTTTATTTACAGTGGTCCCTGGGTGGTTTATCTTTATTTACAGTGGTCCCTGGGTGGTTTATCTTTATTTACAGTGGTCTCTGGGTGGTTTATCGTTATTTACAGTGGTCCCTGGGTGGTTTATCTTTATTTACAGTGGTCCCTGGGTGGTTTATCTTTATTTACAGTGCTCCCTGAGTGGTTTATCTTTATTTACAGTGGTCCTTGGGTGGTTATCTTTATTTACAGTGGTCCCTGGGTGGTTTATCTTTATTTACAGTGGTCCCTGGGTGGTTTATCTTTATTTACAGTGGTCCCTGGGTGGTTTATCTTTATTTACAGTGGTCCCTGGGTGGTTTATCTTTATTTACAGTGGTCCCTGGGTGGTTTATCTTTATTTACAGTGGTCTCTGGGTGGTTTACCTTTATTTACAGTGGTCGCTGGGTGGTTTATCTTTATTTACAGTGGTCCCTGGGTGGTCTATCTTTATTTACAGTGGTCCCTGGGTGGTTTATCTTTATTTACAGTGGTCTCTGGGTGGTTTATCTTTATTTACAGTGGTCCCTGGGTGGTTTATCTTTATTTACAGTGGTCCCCGGGTGGTTTATTTTATTTACAGTGGTCCCTGGGTGGTTTTATCTTTATTTACAGTGGTCCCTGTGCGGTTGATCTTTATTTACAATTGTCCCTGGGTGGTTTATCTTTATTTACAGTGGTCCCCGGGTGGTTTATATTTATTTACAGTGGTCCCCGGGTGGTTTATCTTCATTTACAGTGGTCCCTGGGTGGTTTATCTTTATGTACAGTGGTCCCCGGGTGGTTTATCTTTATTTACAGTCATCCCCGGGTGGTTTATCTTTATTTACAGTGGTTCCCGGGTGGTTTATCTTTATTTACAGTGGTCCCTGGGTGTTTTATCTTTATTTACAGTGGTCTCTGGGTGTTTTATCTTTATTTACAGTGGTCCCTGGGTGTTTTATCTTTATTTACAGTGGTCTCTGTGTGGTTTATCTTTATTTATGGTGGTCACCGGGTGGCTTATATTTATTTACAGTGGTTCCTGGGTGGTTTATCTTTATTTCCAATGGTCTCTGGGTGGTTTATCTTTATTTACAGTGGTTCCCGGGTGGTTTATCTTTATTTACAGTGGTCCCTGGGTGGTTTATCTTTATTTACAGTGGTCCCTGGGTGGTTTATCTTTATTTACAGTGGTTCCCGGGTGGTTTATCTTTATTTACAGTGGTCCCCGGGTGGTTTATCTTTATTTACAGTGGTCCCCGGGTGGTTTATCTTTATTTACAGTTGTCCCTGGGTGGTTTATCTTTATTTACAGTGGTCCCTGGGTGGTTTATCTTTATTTACAGTGGTTCCCGGGTGGTTTATCTTTATTTACAGTGGTACCTGGGTGTTTATCTCTATTTAAAGTGGTCTCTGGGTGTTTTATCTTTATTTACAGTGGTCCCTGGGTGTTTTATCTTTATTTACAGTGGTCTCTGGGTGGTTTATCTTTATTTACAGTGGTCCCCGGGTGGTTTATCTTTATTTACAGTGGTTCCTGGGAGGTTTACCTTTATTTCCAATGGTCTCTGGGTGGTTTATCTTTATTTACAGTGGTCCCTGGGTGGTTTATCTTTATTTACAGTGGTCCCCGGGTGGTTTATCTTTATTTACGGTGGTACCTGAGTGGTTTATCTTTATTTACAGTGGTCTCTGGGTGTTTTATCTTAATTTACAGTGGTCCCTGCGTGGTGTATCTTTATTTACCGTTGTCCCTGGGTGGTTTATCTTTATTTAAAGTGTTCTACGGGTGGTTTATCTTTATTTACAGAGGCCCCTGGGTGGTTTATCTTTATTTTCAGTGGTCCCTGGGTGTTTTATCTTTATTTACAGTGGTCCCCGGGTGATTTATCTTTATTTACAGAGGTACCTGGGTGGTTTATCTTTATTTACAGTGGTCCACGGGTTGTTTATCTTTATTTACAGTGGTCTCTGGGTGGTTTATCTTTATTTCCAGTGGTCCCTGGGTGTTTTATCTTCATTTACAGTGGTCCACGGGTGGTTTATCTTTATTTACAGTGGTCTCTGGGTGGTTTATCTTTATTTACAGTGGTCCCTGGGTGGTTTATCATTATTTACAGTGGTCCCTGTGTGGTTAATCTTTATTTACAGTGGTCCCTGGGTGGTTTATCTTTATTTACAGTGGTCCACGGGTGGTTCATCTTTATTTACAGTGGTCTCTGAGTGGTTTATCTTTATTTACTGTGGTCCCTGGGAGGTTTATCTTTATTTACAGTGGTCCCTGGGTGGTTTTTCTTTATTTACAGTGGTCCCTGGTGGTTTATCTTTATTTACAGTGGTCTCTGGGTGGTTTAGCTTTATTTACAGTGGTCCCTGGTGGTTTATCTTTATTTACAGTGGTCTCTGGGTGGTTTATCTTTATTTACAGTGGTCCCTGGGTGGTTTATCTTTATTTACAGTTGTCCCTGGGTGGTTTATCTTTATTTACAGTGGTCCCTGGGTGGTTTATCTTTATTTACAGTGGTTCCCGGGTGGTTTATCTTTATTTACAGTTGTCCCTGGGTGGTTTATCTTTATTTACAGTGGTCCCTGGGTGCTTTATCTTTATTTACAGTGGTCCCTGGGTGGTTTATCTTTATTTACAGTGGTCCCCGGGTGGTTTATCTTTATTTACAGTGGTCCCTGGGTGGTTTATCTTTATTTACAGTGGTCCCTGGGTGTTTTATCTTTATTTACAGTGGTCCCCGGGTGGTTTATCTTTATTTACAGTGGTCTCTGGGTGGCTTATCTTTATTTACAGTGGTCCCCGGGTGGTTTATCTTTATTTACCGTGGTCCCAGGGTGGTATATCTTTATTTACAGTGGTCCACGGGTGGTTTATCTTTATTTACAGTGTTCCCTGTGAGGTTTGTCTTTATTTACAGTGGTCCCTGGGTGGTTTAGCTTTATTTACAGTGGTCCCTGGGTGGTTTATCTTTATTTACAGTGGTCTCTGGTGGTTTATCTTTATTTACAGTGGTCTCTGGGTGGTTTATCTTTATTTACAGAGGTCCCCGGGTGGTTTATCTTTATTTACAGTGGTCTCTGGGTGGCTTATCTTTATTTACAGTGGTCCCCGGGTGGTTTATCTTTATTTACAAAGGTCCCTGGGTGGTTTATCTTTATTTACAGTGGTCCCTGGGTGGTTTATCTTTATTTACAGTGGTCCCTGGGTGGTTTATCTTTATTTACAGTGGTCCCTGGGTGGTTCATCTTTATTTACAGTGGTCCCTGTGTGGTTTATCTTTATTTACGGTGGTCCCTGTGTGGTTTATCTTTATTTACAGTGGTCCCTGGGTGGTTTATCTTTATTTACAGTGGTCCCTGGGTGGTTTATCTTTATTTACAGTGGTCCCTGGGTGGTTCATCTTTATTTACAGTGGTCCCTGGGTGGTTTATCTTTATTTACAGTGGTCCCTGTGTGGTTTATCTTTATTTACAGTGGTCCCTGGGTGGTTTATCTTTATTTACAGTGGTCCCTGGGTGGTTTATCTTTATTTACAGTGGTTCCCGGGTGGTTTATATTTATTTACAGTGGTCTCTGGGTGGTTTATCTTTATTTACAGTGGTCCCTGGGTGGTTTATCTTTATTTACAGTGTTCTCTGGGTGGTTTATCTTTATTTACAGTGGTTCCTGGGTGGTTTATCTTTATTTACAGTGGTTCCCGGGTGGTTTATATTTATTTGCAGTGGTCCCCGGGTGGTTTATCTTTATTTACAGTGGTCCCTGGGTGGTTTATCTTTATTTACAGTGGTCCCTGGGTGGTTTATCTTTATTTACAGTGGTCCCTGGGTGGTTTATCTTTATTTACAGTAGTTCCCGGGTGGTTTATCTTTATTTGCAGTGGTCCGTGGGTCGTTTATCTTTATTTACAGTGGTCCCTGAGTGGATTATCTTTATTTACAGTGGTCCCTGGGTGGTTTATCTTTATTTACAGTGCTCCCTGGGTGGTTTACCTTTATTTACAGTGGTCCCTGGGTGGTTTATCTTTATTTACAGAGGTCCATGGGTGGTTTATCTTTATTTACAGTGGTCCCTGGGTGATTTATCTTTATTTACAGTGGTCTCTGGGTGATTTATCTTTATTTACAGTGGTCCCTGGGTGGTTTATCTTTAGTTACAGTGGTCCCTGGGTGGTTTCTCTTTATTTACAGTGGTCCCTGGGAAGTATATCATTATACTGTATCATTTAGTGGGCAGCACAGTATATTATTATGTCATTTAGCACCATAGAACATAGAACATAGAACAATACAGCGCAGTACAGGCCCTTCGGCCCACGATGTTGCACCGAAACAAAAGCCATCTAACCTACACTATGCCATTATCATCCATATGTTTATCCAATAAACTTTTAAATGCCCTCAATGTTGGCGAGTTCACTACTGTAGCAGGTAGGGCATTCCACGGCCTCACTACTCTTTGTGTAAAGAACCTACCTCTGACCTCTGTCCTATATCTATTACCCCTCAATTTAAAGTTATGTCCCCTCGTGCCAGACATATCCATCCGCGGGAGAAGGCTCTCACTGTCCACCCTATCCAACCCCCTGATCATTTTGTATGCCTCTATTAAGTCTCCTCTTAACCTTCTTCTCTCCAACGAAAACAACCTCAAGTCCGTCAGCCTTTCCTCATAAGATTTTCCCTCCATACCAGGCAACATCCTGGTAAATCTCCTCTGCACCCGCTCCAAAGCCTCCACGTCCTTCCTATAATGCGGTGACCAGAACTGTACGCAATACTCCAAATGCGGCCGGACCAGAGTTCTGTACAGCTGCAACATGACCTCCCGACTCCGGAACTCAATCCCTCTACCAATAAAGGCCAACACTCCATAGGCCTTCTTCACAACCCTATCAACCTGGGTGGCAACTTTCAGGGATCTATGTACATGGACACCTAGATCCCTCTGCTCAGCCACACTTTCAAGAACTTTACCATTAGCCAAATATTCCGCATTCCTGTTATTCCTTCCAAAGTGAATCACCTCACACTTCTCTACATTAAACTCCATTTGCCACCTCTCAGCCCAGCTCTGCAGCTTATCTATATCCCTCTGTAACCTGCTACATCCTTCCACACTATCGACAACACCACCGACTTTAGTATCATCTGCAAATTTACTCACCCACCCTTCTGTGCCTTCCTCTAGGTCATTGATAAAAATGACAAACAGCAACGGCCCCAGAACAGATCCTTGTGGTACTCCACTTGTGACTGTACTCCATTCTGAACATTTCCCATCAACCACCACCCTCTGTCTTCTTTCAGCTAGCCAATTTCTGATCCACATCTCTAAATCACCCTCAATCCCCAGCCTCCGTATTTTTTGCAATAGCCTACCGTGGGGAACCTTATCAAACGCTTTGCTGAAATCCATATACACCACATCAACTGCTCTACCCTCGTCTACCTGTTCAGTCACCTTCTCAAAGAACTCAATAAGGTTTGTGAGGCATGACCTACCCTTCACAAAGCCATGCTGACTATCCCTGATCATATCATTCCTATCTAGATGATTATAAATCTTGTCCCTTATAATCCCCTCCAAGACTTTACCCACTACAGACGTGAGGCTCACCGGTCTATAGTTGCCGGGGTTGTCTCTGCTCCCCTTTTTGAACAAAGGGACCACATTTGCTGTCCTCCAGTCCTCTGGCACTATTCCTGTAGCCAATGATGACATAAAAATCAAAGCCAAAGGTCCAGCAATCTCTTCCCTGGCCTCCCATAGAATCCTAGGATAAATCCCATCAGGTCCCGGGGACTTATCTATTTTCAGCCTGTCCAGAATTGCCAACACCTCTTCCCGACGTACCTCAATGCCATCTATTCGATTAGCCTGGGGCTCAGCATTCTCCTCCACAACATTATCTTTTTCCTGAGTGAATACTGACGAAAAATATTCATTTAGTATCTCGCCTATCTCTTCAGACTCCACACACAATTTCCCATCCCTGTCCTTGACTGGTCCTACTCTTTCCCTAGTCATTCGCTTATTCCTGACATACCTATAGAAAGCTTTTGGGTTTTCCTTGATCCTTCCTGCCAAATACTTCTCATGTCCCCTCCTTGCTCGTCTTAGCTCTCTCTTTAGATCCTTCCTCGCTACCTTGTAACTATCCATCGCCCCAACCGAAACTTCACACTTCATCTTCACATAGGCCTCCTTCTTCCTCTTAACAAGAGATTCCACTTCCCTGGTAAACCACGGTTCCCTCGCTCGACGCCTTCCTCCCTGTCTGACCGGTACACCACTATATCATTTAGTGTGCAGCACGGTAGCATTGTGGATAGCATTAATTGTTTCACAGCTCCAGGGTCCCAGGTTCGATTCCGGCTTGGGTCACTGTCTGTGCGGAGTCTGCACATCCTCCCAGTGTGTGCGTGGGTTTCCTCCGGGTGCTCCGGGTTTTTCCCACAGCCCAAAGATGTGCAGTTTACGTAAATTGGCCATGATAAGCAAAATGGTGGGTCGCAAAAAGTTGGTCTGCAGGTGCAACAGGTGATTAAGAGGGATGGAGTTCAAGACTAGTGAGTTTATGCTGCAATTGTATAAGGTGTTGGCGAGGCCGCATCAGGAGTATTGTGTTCAGTTTTGGTCTCCTTACCTGAGAAAGGACATATTGGCACTGGAGGGAGTGCAGAGGAGATTCACGAGGTTGATCCCAGAGTTGAGGGGATTAGATTATGACGAGAAGTTGAGTAGACTGGGATTGTACTCATTGGTGTTTAGAAGGATGCGGGGGGATCTTATTGAAACATATAAAATTATGAAGGGAATAGATAGGATAGATGCGGGCAGGTTGTTTCCCCTGGTCGGGGAAAGCAGAACTAGGGGGCATAGCCTCAATATAAGGGGAAGTAGATTTAGGACGGAGTGTAGGGGGAACTTCTTCACCTAAAGGGTTGTGAATCTCTGGAACTCCTTGCCCAGTGAAGCAGTTGAGGATCCTTATTTAAACGTTTTTGAGAAAAAGATAGATGCCTTTCTAACGAATAAAGGGATTCGGGGATATGGTGTATGGGCCGGAGCGTGGAGCTGAGTCCACAAAGATCAGCCATGATCTCATTAAATGGCGGAGCAGGCTCGAGGGGCCAGATGGCCTACTCCTGCTCCTAGTTCTTATGTTCTTATGATAAATTGCCCTTAGTGTACAAAATTGCCTTTAGTGTTGGGTGTGGTTACTCGCTTATGGGGATAGGGTGGAGGTGTGGACTTGGATAGGGTGCTCTTTCCAAGAGCCGAATACTCTACCCAGGGACCACATAAATCATTGATCATAGAATTTACAGTAAATTCAATGATCTATGATTTACTGTGGTCCCTGGGTAGAGTATTATTATTTAAAGTGTTCCCTGGGTGGTATATCATTATTTTCAGTGGTCCCTGGGTAGTATATCATAGTTTGTCATAGAATTTACAGTGCAGAAGGAGGCCATTCGGCCCATCGAGTCTTCACCGGCTCTTGGAATGAGCACCCTACCCAACCCTACTCAACATCTCCACCCCATCCCCATAACCCAGTAACCCCACCCAACACTATCATTATTTACAGTAGGCCCTGCTTAGTATATCAATATTTACAGTGGTCCATGGGTAGTATATCATTATTTACAGTGGTCCCTGGGTAGAATATCATTATTTACAGTGGTCACTGGGTAGAATATCATTATTTACAGTGGTCCCTGGTAGTATATCATTATTGACAGTGAATCCTGGGTAGTATATCACTATCTGGTATATCTTTCTCTACAGAGGTCACTGGGTAGTAAATTACTATTTACAGTGACCCCTGTGTTGTACATCATTATTTACAGTGGCCCCTGGGTAGTATGTCATTATTTACAGTAATCCCTGATCAGGATATCACTATTTACAGTAGTCGCTGATAGCATATCATTATTTACAGTGGTCCCTGGGTAATATATCATAATTTATAGCGGCCCCTGGGTAGTATGTCATTATTTACAGTAATCCCTGATCAGGATATCACTATTTACAGTAGTCGCTGATAGCATATCATTATTTACAGTGGTCCCTGGGTAATATGTCATGATTTACAGTTGTCTCTGATTAGAATATCGTTATTTCCAGTGGTCCCTGGCTGGTCTGTCATTATTTACAGTGGGCCCTGTGCAGTAAATCTTATTTACAGTGGTTCCTAGGTAGTTAATCATTATTTACAATGGTCCCTGGGAAGTATATCATTATTAACAGTGGACCCTGGGTGATTTATAAATATTAACAGCGGTCCCTGGGTAGCAAATCATTATTTACTGTGGTCCCTGGGTAGTATATCATTATTTACAGTGATCCTATGCAGGAGATCATTATTTACTGGGGTCCCTGTGTAGATATCATTATTTACAGTGTTCCCTGAGTGGCATATCATTATTTACAGTGGTACCTAGGTAGCATAACATTATTTACAGTGGTCCCTGTGTAGAATATCATTATTTACAGTGGTCCCTGGGCAGTATATCATTATTTGCAGTGGTACCTAGGTAGCATATCATTATTTACAGGGGTCCCTGGGTAGAATATCATTATTTACAGTGTTCCCTGAGTGGTATATCATTATTTACAGTGGTACCTAGGTAGCACATCATTATTTACAGGGGTCCCTGGGTAGAATATCGTTATTTACAGTGTTCCCTGAGTGGTATACCATTATTTACTGTGGTACCTAGGTAGCATATCATTATTTTCAGTGGTCACTGGGTGGAATATCATTATTTACAGTGTCCTCTGGGTAGTATATCATTATTTACAATTGTCCCTGGGTTAAATATCATTATTTACAGTTGTTGCTGGGTAGAATATCATTATTTACAGTGGTCCCTGGTAGTATATCATTATTTACTGTGTGCCCTGGGTAGTATTTCATTATTCACAGTGGTCCCTGGGCAGTATATCATTATTTACTGTGTGCCCTGGGCAGTATTTCATTATTCACAGTGGTCCCTGGGCAGTATATCATTATTTACTGTGTGTCCTGGGCAGTATTTCATTATTCACAGTGATCACTGGGTAGAATATCATTATTTACAGTGGTCCCTGGTAGTATACCATTATTGACAGTGAATCCTGGGTAGTATATCACTATCTGGTATATCTTTATCTACAGCGGTCACTGGGTAGTAAATTACTATTTACAGTGACCCCTGTGTTGTACATCATTATTTACAGTAGCCCCTGGGTAATATATCATAATTTATAGCGGCCCCTGGGTAGTATGTCATTATTTACAGTAATCCCTGATCAGGATATCACTATTTACAGTAGTCGCTGATAGCATATCATTATTTACAGTGGTCCCTGGGTAATATATCATGATTTACAGTTGTCTCTGATTAGAATATCATTATTTCCAGTGGTCCCTGGCTGGTCTGTCATTATTTACAGTGGGCCCTGTGCAGTATATCTTATTTACAGTGGTTCCTGTGTAGTTAATCATTATTTACAATGGTCCCTGGGAAGTATATCATTATTAACAGTGGTCCCTGGGTGATTTATAAATATTAACAGTGGTCCCTGGGTAGCAAATCATTATTTACTGTGGTCCCTGGGTAGTATATCATTATTTACAGTGATCCTATGCAGGAGATCATTATTTACTGGGGTCCCTGTGTAGAATATCATTATTTACAGTGTTCCCTGAGTGGTATATCATTATTTACAGTGGTACCTAGGTAGCATATCATTATTTACAGTGGTCCCTGTGTAGAATATCATTATTTACAGTGGTCCCTGGGCAGTATATCATTATTTGCAGTGGTACCTAGGTAGCATATCATTATTTTCAGTGGTCACTGGGTGGAATATCATTATTTACAGTGTCCTCTGGGTAGTATATCATTATTTACAATTGTCCCTGGGTTGAATATCATTATTTACAGTGGTTGCTGGGAAGTATATCATTATTAACAGTGGTCCCTGGGTGATTTATAAATATTAACAGGGGTCCCTGGGTAGCAAATCATTATTTACTGTGGTCCCTGGGTAGTATATCATTATTTACAGTGATCCTATGCAGGAGATCATTATTTACTGGGGTCCCTGTGTAGAATATCATTATTTACAGTGTTCCCTGAGTGGTATTTCATTATTTACAGTGGTACCTAGGTAGCATATCATTATTTACAGTGGTCCCTGTATAGAATATCATTATTTACAGTGGTCCCTGGGCATTATATCATTATTTGCAGTGGTACCTAGGTAGCATATCATTATTTTCAGTGGTCACTGGGTGGAATATCATTATTTACAGTGTCCTCTGGGTAGTATATCATTATTTACAATTGTCCCTGGGTTGAATATCATTATTTACAGTTGTTGCTGGGTAGAATATCATTATTTACAGTGGTCCCTGGTAGTATATCATTATTTACTGTGTGCCCTGGGTAGTATTTCATTATTCACAGTGGTCCCTGGGCAGTATATCATTATTTACTGTGTGCCCTGGGAGTATTTCATTATTCACAGTGATCACTGGGTAGAATATCATTATTTACAGTGGTCCCTGGTAGTATATAATTATTGACAGTGAATCCTGGGTAGTATATCACTATCTGGTATATCTTTATCTACAGAGGTCACTGGGTAGTAAATTACTATTTATAGTGACCACTGTGTTGTACATCATTATTTACAGTGGCCCCTGGGTAATATATCATAATTTATAGCGGCCCCTGGGTAGTATGTCATTATTTACAGTAATCCCTGATCAGGATATCACTATTTACAGTAGTCGCTGATAGCATATCATTATTTACAGTGGTCCCTGGGTAATATGTCATGATTTACAGTTGTCTCTGATTAGAATATCATTATTTCCAGTGGTCCCTGGCTGGTCTGTCATTATTTACAGTGGGCCCTGTGCAGTATATCTTATTTACAGTGGTTCCTGGGTAGTTAATCATTATTTACAATGGTCCCTGGGAAGTATATCATTATTAACAGTGGTCCCTGGGTGATTTATAAATATTAACAGTGGTCCCTGGGTAGCAAATCATTATTTACTGTGGTCCCTGGGTAGTATATCATTATTTACAGTGATCCTATGCAGGAGATCATTATTTACTGGGGTCCCTGTGTAGAATTTCATTATTTACAGTGTTCCCTGAGTGGTATATCATTATTTACAGTGGTACCTAGGTAGCATATCATTATTTACAGTGGTCCCTGTGTAGAATATCATTATTTACAGTGGTCCCTGGGCAGTATATCATTATTTGCAGTGGTACCTTGGTAGCATATCATTATTTTCAGTGGTCACTGGGTGGAATATCATTATTTACAGTGTCCTCTGGGTAGTATATCATTATTTACAATTGTCCCTGGGTTGAATATCATTATTTACAGTGGTTGCTGGGAAGTATATCATTATTAACAGTGGTCCCTGGGTGATTTATAAATATTAACAGGGGTCCCTTGGTAGCAAATCGTTATTTACTGTGGTCCCTGGGTAGTATATCATTATTTACAGTGATCCTATGCAGGAGATCATTATTTACTGGGGTCCCTGTGTAGAATATCATTATTTACAGTGTTCCCTGAGTGGTATATCATTATTTACAGTGGTACCTAGGTAGCATATCATTATTTACAGTGGTCCCTGTATAGAATATCATTATTTACAGTGGTCCCTGGGCAGTATATCATTATTTGCAGTGGTACCTAGGTAGCATATCATTATTTTCAGTGGTCACTGGGTGGAATATCATTATTTACAGTGTCCTCTGGGTAGTATATCATTATTTACAATTGTCCCTGGGTTGAATATCATTATTTACAGTTGTTGCTGGGTAGAATATCATTATTTACAGTGGTCCCTGGTAGTATATCATTATTTACTGTGTGCCCTGGGTAGTATTTCATTATTCACAGTGGTCCCTGGGCAGTATATCATTATTTACTGTGTGCCCTGGGCAGTATTTCATTATTCACAGTGATCACTGGGTAGAATATCATTATTTACAGCTGTCCCTGGTAGTATATCATTATTGACAGTGAATGCTGGGTAGTATATCACTATCTGGTATATCTTTATCTACAGAGGTCACTGGGTAGTAAATTACTATTTATAGTGACCCCTGTGTTGTACATCATTATTTACAGTGGCCCCTGGGTAATATATCATAATTTATAGCGGCCCCTGGGTAGTATGTCATTATTTACAGTAATCCCTGATCAGGATATCACTATTTACAGTAGTCGCTGATAGCATATCATTATTTACAGTGGTCCCTGGGTAATATGTCATGATTTACAGTTGTCTCTGATTAGAATATCATTATTTCCAGTGGTCCCTGGCTGGTCTGTCATTATTTACAGTGCGCCCTGTGCAGTATATCTTATTTACAGTGGTTCCTGGGTAGTTAATCATTATTTACAATGGTCCCTGGGAAGTATATCATTATTAACAGTGGTCCCTGGGTGATTTATAAATATTAACAGCGGTCCCTGGGTAGCAAATCATTATTTACTGTGGTCCCTGGGTAGTATATCATTATTTACAGTGATCCTATGCAGGAGATCATTATTTACTGGGGTCCCTGTGTAGAATATCATTATTTACAGTGTTCCCTGAGTGGTATATCATTATTTACAGTGGTACCTAGGTAGCATATCATTATTTACAGTGGTCCCTGTGTAGAATATCATTATTTACAGTGGTCCCTGGGCAGTATATCATTATTTGCAGTGGCACCTAGGTAGCATATCATTATTTACAGGGGCCCTGGGTAGAATATCATTATTTACAGTGTTCCCTGAGTGGTATATCATTATTTACAGTGTTACCTAGGTAGCATATCATTATTTACAGTGGTCCCTGTGTAGAATATCATTATTTACAGTGGTCCCTGGCCAGTATATCATTATTTGCAGTGGTACCTAGGTAGCATATCATTATTTACAGTGGTCCCTGGGTAGAATATCGTTATTTACAGTGTTCCCTGAGTGGTATACCATTATTTACTGTGGTACCTAGTGAAGGAAACTTTAATTTAAGGAATCTTAACCTGTCGAACTACACCAAGTTTGGGGGAATCTTAGTTAATGAATCAAGTCCTGGCGCAATACGACAAGTTGTAAGATTTGTACTATTTGTAGCCTGCGTTAAGTTGTTCGATTCCTTGTATTATTCGACTGTGTATAGTTGAAGGAATTTATATCATCTCTGCTATTCGGTTATCAGTAGCACTTTGCGAATACTGGAACTCAGCAGAAATTTGCAGTATAAACTCCTCAGGTGCCAAAAAGAATTGTTTTATTTGTAGTCGCTTGATTACAATTTGAAAGTCATTTAAAAGGCAATTCGTAGACAATTTGAAAGTCATTTAAAAGGCAATTCGTAGACAATTCGAAGCTTTCAGAGAATTACAGACATTATCTTTCTTTGCTTAGGCAGACAGCTCGAAAGTAACTTTTAAAAGGTCAAAGTCTGGCAATGAAACATGAAGAGAGAGAGAAAGCTAATCTTCAGCTAAACTCAAACTCAAAGTCAAAAGTGGACTAACATCACTGACACAGACTGTTAGACTGACAGAACCCCCAAAAGACATCTCTAAAATGGAGACTATAAAGGACAAAACTGACTAAACTAACAGAAAGACAACACAAAAACATCTCCTCAACACACACCCCCAAAGACAACACACTTTCAAAGACAATAAAACCTAAAATGGCGGGGAGAAACTTTTCAGTTATACACTTTCATATATGTCTTAAATCGTCTAATTACACCCCAATATAATCCTAATTAGTTTGGGTTAGACTCAAACACATTTGATTTGATGGCAAGCCGTCCATCTTCAATGTGCAACATCAGCTTTTCTGACCCAGCTGTTATCTGCATTGTGAACAATGGTGCCTTCATGTTGCTGTGTATTCAATCCCTTGCCCTTGACAATTAGCACAAGACAGTGTAATTATCTTGAAAATATGCATTTGCCAGAACAACGGACTTCAGTAAAAGTGAATTATGCTGTATAAATGGGTATTTAAAACTGGGGCTCAACATTTATGCTTAAACAGCCATCTTTTACCTATACTAGTTGTATTTGAAATACTTGGCTTCTACACCTAGGTAGCATACCATTATTTTCAGTGGTCACTGGGTAGTATATCATTATTTACAATTGTCCCTGGGTTGAATATCATTATTTACAGTTGTTGCTGGGTAGAATATCATTATTTACAGTGGTCCCTGGTAGTATATCGTGATTTACTGTGTGCCCTCTGCAGTATTTCATTATTCACAGTGGTCCCTGGGCAGTATATCATTATTTGCAGTGGTACCTAGGTAGCATATCATTATTTACAGGGGTCCCTGGGTAGAATATCATTATTTACAGTGTTCCCTGAGTGGTATATCATTATTTACAGTGGTACCTAGGTAGCATATCATTATTTACAGTGGTCCCTGTGTAGAATATCATTATTTACAGTGGTCCCTGGCCAGTATATCATTATTTGCAGTGGTACCTAGGTAGCATATCATTATTTACAGTGGTCCCTGGGTAGAATATCGTTATTTACAGTGTTCCCTGAGTGGTATACCATTATTTACTGTGGTACCTAGTGAAGGAAACTTTAATTTAAGGAATCTTAACCTGTCGAACTACACCAAGTTTGGGGGAAGCTTAGTTAATGAATCAAGTCGTGGCGCAATACGACAAGTTGTAAGATTTGTAATATTTGTAGACTGTGTTAAGTTGTTCGATTCCTTGTATTATTCGACTGTGTATAGTTGAAGGAATTTATATCATCTCTGCTATTCGGTTATCAGTAGCACTTTGCGAATACTGGAACTCAGCAGAAATTTGCAGTATAAACTCCTCCGGTGCCAAAAAGAATTGTTTTATTTGTAGTCGCTTGATTACAATCTGAAAGTCATTTAAAAGGCAATTCGTAGACAATTTGAAAGTCATTTAAAAGGCAATTCGTAGACAATTCGAAGCTTTCAGAGAATTACAGACATTATCTTTCTTTGCTTAGGCAGACAGCTCGAAAGTAACTTTTAAAAGGTCAAAGTCTGGCAATGAAACATGAAGAGAGAGAGAAAGCTAATCTTCAGCTAAACTCAAACTCAAAGTCAAAAGTGGACTAACATCACTGACACAGACTGTTAGACTGACAGAACCCCCAAAAGACATCTCTAAAATGGAGACTATAAAGGACAAAACTGACTAAACTAACAGAAAGACAACACAAAGACATCTCCTCAACACACACCCCCAAAGACAACACACTTTCAAAGACAATAAAACCTAAAATGGCGGGGAGAAACTTTTCAGTTATACACTTTCATATATGTCTTAAACCGTCTAATTACACCCCAATATAATCCTAATTGGTTTGGGTTAGACTCAAACACATTTGATTTGATGGCAAGCCGTCCATCTTCAATGTGCAACATCAGCTTTTCTGACCCAGCTGTTATCTGCATTGTGAACAATGGTGCCTTCATGTTGCTGTGTATTCAATCCCTTGCCCTTGACAATTAGCACAAAACAGTGTCATTATCTTGAAAATATGCATTTGCCAGAACAACGGACTTCAGTAAAAGTGAATTATGCTGTATAAATGGGTATTTAAAACTGGGGCTCAACATTTATGCTTAAACAGCCATCTTTTACCTATACTAGTTGTATTTGAAATACTTGGCTTCTACACCTAGGTAGCATATCATTATTTTCAGTGGTCACTGGGTAGTATATCATTATTTACAATTGTCCCTGGGTTGAATATCATTATTTACAGTTGTTGCTGGGTAGAATATCATTATTTACAGTGGTCCCTGGTAGTATATCATTATTTACTGTGTGCCCTCTGCAGTATTTCATTATCCACAGTGGTCCCTGGGCAGTATATCATTATTTGCAGTTGTACCTAGGTAGCATATCATTATTTACAGGGGTCCCTGGGTAGCATATCATTATTTACAGTGGTCCCTGTGTAGAATATCATTATTTACAGTGGTCCCTGGCCAGTATATCATTATTTGCAGTGGTACCTAGGTAGCATATCATTATTTACAGTGGTCCCTGGGTAGAATATCGTTATTTACAGTGTTCCCTGAGTGGTATACCATTATTTACTTTGGTACCTAGTGAAGGAAACTTTAATTTAAGGAATCTTAACCTGTCGAACTACACCAAGTTTGGGGGAAGCTTAGTTAATGAATCAAGTCCTGGCGCAATACGACAAGTTGTAAGATTTGTAATATTTGTAGACTGTGTTAAGTTGTTCGATTCCTTGTATTATTCGACTGTGTATAGTTGAAGGAATTTATATCATCTCTGCTATTCGGTTATCAGTAGCACTTTGCGAATACTGGAACTCAGCAGAAATTTGCAGTATAAACTCCTCAGGTGCCAAAAAGAATTGTTTTATTTGTAGTCGCTTGATTACAATCTGAAAGTCATTTAAAAGGCAATTTGTAGACAATTTGAAAGTCATTTAAAAGGCAATTCGTAGACAATTCGAAGGTTTCAGAGAATTACAGACATTATCTTTCTTTGCTTAGGCAGACAGCTCGAAAGTAACTTTTAAAAGGTCAAAGTCTGGCAATGAAACATGAAGAGAGAGAGAGAGAGCTAATCTTCAGCTAAACTCAAACTCAAAGTCAAAAGTGGACTAACATCACTGACACAGACTGTTAGACTGACAGAACCCCCAAAAGACATCTCTAAAATGGAGACTATAAAGGACAAAACTGACTAAACTAACAGAAAGACAACACAAAGACATCTCCTCAACACCCCCCCCCCCCAAAGACAACACACTTTCAAAGACAATAAAACCTAAAATGGCGGGGAGAAACTTTTCAGTTATACACTTTCATATCTGTCTTAAATCGTCTAATTACACCCCAATATAATCCTAATTGGTTTGGGTTAGACTCAAACACATTTGATTTGATGGCAAGCCGTCCATCTTCAATGTGCAACATCAGCTTTTCTGACCTAGCTGTTATCTGCATTGTGAACAATGGTGCATTCATGTTGCTGTGTATTCAATCCCTTGACCTTGACAATTAGCACAATACAGTGTCATTATCTTGAAAATATGCATTTGCAGTATATCTTTATTTACAATGGTCCCTGGGCAGTATATCATTATTTACTGTTGTCTCTGATTAGAATATCATTATTTACAGTGGTCACTGGCTGGTATATCATTATTTACAGTGGGCCCTGTGCACTATATCTTATTTACAGTGGTTCCTGGGTAGTTTATCATTATTTCCAGTGGTCCCTGGGAAGTATATGATTATTAACAGTGGTCCCTGGGTTATTTGTAAATGTTAACAGCGGTCCCGGCGTACAATATCATTATTTACAGTGGTCCCTGGGTAGCATATCATTATTTACAGTGATCCTATGCAGGAGATCATTATTTACTGGGGTCCCTGAATGGTATATCATTATTTACAGTGGTACCTAGGTAGCATATCATTATTTACAGTGTCCTCTGGGTAGTATATCATTATTTACAATTGTCCCTGGGTTTAATATCATTACTTACAATTGTCCCTGGGTAGTATATCATTATTTACATTGTGCCTGGGTACTATATCATTATTTACAGTGGTCCCTGGGAAGTATATAATTATTTACAGTTGTCCCTGGAAGTATATCATTATTTACAGTGTGCCTGGGCAGTATATCATTATTTACAGTGGCTCTGTGCAGTATATCATTATCTGCAGTGGTCCCTGCGTAGTATATCATTATTTACAGTGGTCCCTGGGCAGTATATCATTATTTACAGTGGTCCCTGGTATTATATCATTACTTACAGTGTGCCTGGGCAGTATATCATTATTTACAGTGGCTCTGTTTAGTATATCATTATCTGCAGTGGTCCCTTCGTAGTATATCATTATTTGCAATGATCACTGGATAGTATAACATCATCTGTAGTTGTTCCTGGGTAGTATATCATTATTTCCAGTAGTCCTTGTGTAGAAAGTCTTTATTTACAGTGGTTCCTGGGCGGTATTCCTTTATTTACAGTGAACACTGGGTAGTATATCACTATTTGCAGTGGTCCCTGGGCAGTATATCTGTATTTACAGATGATGTGAAGATGCCGGCGTTGGACTGGGGTGAGCACAGTAAGAAGTCTTACAACACCAGGTTAAAGTCCAACAGGTTTGTTTCGATGTCACTAGCTTTCGGAGCGCTGCTCCTTCCTCAGGTGAATGAACAGGTATGTTCCAGAAACATAGATAGACAGATTCAAAGATGCCAGACAATGCTTGGAATATTAGCATTAGCAGATGATTAAATCTTTACAGATCCAGAGTTGGGGTAACCTCAGGTTAAAGAGGTGTGAATTGTGTCAAGCCAGGACAGTTGGTAGGATTTTGCAGGCCAGATGGTGGGGGATGAATGTAATGCGACATGAATCCCAGGTCCCGGTTGAGGCCGCACTCATGTGTGCAGAACTTGGCTATAAGCTTCTGCTCGGCAATTCTGCGTTGTCGCGCGTCCTGAAGGCCGCCTTGGAGAACGCTTACCCGGAGATCAGAGGCTGAATGCCCTTGACTGCTGAAGTGTTCCCCGACTGGAAGGGAACATTCCTGCCTGGTGATTGTCGTGCGATGTCCGTTCATTCGTTGTCGTAGCGTCTGCATGGTCTCGCCAATGTACCACGCTTCGGGACACCAGTCCCCCAGCAGCCGCGATCCCTCCCCCTCCCCCAGCAGCCGCGGACCCCTCCCCCTCCCCAGCAGCCGCGTTCCCACTCCCCCTCCCCCAGCAGCCGCGATCCCTCCCCCTCCCCCAGCAGCCGGGGTCCACCTCCCTCTCCCACAGCAACCGCGGTCCCCCTCCCCACCCCCAGCAACCGCGGTCCCCCTCCCCTCCCCCAGTAGTAACGGTCCCTCTAACCCTCCCCAGCGGCCGCGGTCCCCCTCCCCCAGCAGCCGCATCCCCCTCCCCAGCAGCCACGGTCCACCTCCCCCTCCTCCAGCAGCCACTGACCCCCTCCCTCTCCCCCAGCAGCCACGGTCCCCTCCCCCAGCAGCCACGGTCCCCCTCCCCCCGCAGCCGCGGTCCCCCTCCCCCAGCAGCCGGGGTCCCCCTCCCCCAGCAGCCGGGGTCCCACTCCCCCCGCAGCCGCGGTCCCCCTCCCCAGCAGCCGCGGTCCCCCTCCCCCTCCCCCAGCAGCCGCGGTCCCCCTCCCCCAGCAGCCGCGGTCCCCTCCCCCAGCAGCCGGGGTCCCACTCCCCCGCAGCCGCGGTCCCCCTCCCCCAGCAGCCGCGGTCCCCCTCCCCCTCCCCCAGCAGCCGCGGTCCCCCTCCCCCAGCAGCCACGGTCCCCCTCCCCCTCCCCCAGCAGCCGCGGTCCCCCTCCCCCAGCAGCCGCGGTCCCCCTCCCCCAGCAGCCGCGGTCCCCCTCCCCCAGCAGCCGCGGTCCCCCTCCCCCAGCAGCCACGGTCCCCCTCCCCCAGCAGCCGCGGTCCCCCTCCCCCAGCAGCCACGGTCCCCCTCCCCCAGCAGCCGCGGTCCCCCTCCCCCAGCAGCATTGTCTCGGGTCGGACAGTTTGATGGTGCTGTTTATTTGATGTGTATATAATGTTTATTTGGG
Organism: Scyliorhinus torazame; assembly: GCF_047496885.1. NCBI lineage: Eukaryota > Metazoa > Chordata > Chondrichthyes > Carcharhiniformes > Scyliorhinidae > Scyliorhinus > Scyliorhinus torazame. The sequence goes on from NC_092711.1 coordinate 17,500,510, forward strand.
TATGTTTTCCCTGAGATTGCCTGTCCTGCCCGCTCTTCCCGCGGGCAGGGTGAGGCAGCGCCCGCCGCTGGCATCGGCCTGGAGCTGGGACACAACAAAGCAAAACAGACCAGAAGTAACTGATGGACAAAACAAAATGTGGGGAGTGCCCCAAACCGCGGGTGGAGCACAGCCCCAACAGAACAGGAAAAGAGACCAAACCTCACCCAATACCCGCCCAGTGAAAGTGTCAGAATGGGGGTCGGTCCGGCAGCCCACCCCCTGCGGGGCCCAGCCAGCCCGGAAAGCTTCGAGTGTGCCCGTGGGCAGCGCCTGCCCCCGCTCCAGGGACCCCCGGCCGCCACCCAGGCCGCGGAAGAGGGGCAGACAGCCGGGCCGGACGGCCCCCTCAGTCGCCCGCTTCCTGGACCTAGAAATGAGAAGTTCGGCCCGGCCCAGGGGCAGGTTCACGGGGAGACCCTCCGCCTTCCCCGCCCCCCGCCGCACCGGGTGTCCGTAGATCAGGAGCGCGGGGCTGAAGCGCAAAGAAAACCTCAACAACAACGTGGTCGAGAAATCAAAGCGGGAGAGCAGCCGAGGACAGACAACATGGACAAGCTCCACGGCACCCACAGCCCGGCCCTCCGCCACCGAGCCCTTCCCACGGCACCCACAGCCCGGCCCTACGCCACCCAGCCCTTCCCACGGCACCCACAGCCCTCCGCCACCCAGCCCTTCCCACGGCACCCACAGCCCTGCCCTCCCCACCCAGCCCTGCCCACGGCACCCACAGCCCGGCCCTCCGCCACCCAGCCCTTCCCACGGCACCCACAGCCCGGCCCTCCGCCACCCAGCCCTTCCCACGGCACCCACAGCCCTCCCCCACCCAGCCCTTCCCACGGCACCCACAGCCCTCCGCCACCCAGCCCTGCCCACGGCACCCACAGCCCTCCGCCACCCAGCCCTGCCCACGGCACCCACAGCCCTCCGCCACCCACCCCTGCCCACGGCACCCACAGCCCGGCCCTCCGCCACCCAGCCCTTCCCACGGCACCCACAGCCCGGCCCTCCGCCACCCAGCCCTGCCCACGGCACCCACCGCCCTCCGCTCCGCCAGCCACCCGAATGGAGATTGGCGGAGGTGCGGATTCCTGAGCAGCGCCTCCCTTACGACAGCCGCCACTCCTGACGGGGGAGAGCTGCGGCGCCTGGAGACCGTGTTCCAGACTTTGAGGAGGTCCTGGTACAAGACGGGCAGCGCCAACAGAGAGTTCCGAAGACCCTGCTGGTCCACAGACAGGAGCCGCACGTCGTAGTTCAGGCCGAGCCCCTGGGGGGAGAAATCCGTCGCCAGGGCCCCACCGTGGAGGAGGCTCAGCGTCCAGGTAACGCTGCAGAGTCTGAGGGTGGAAAGTGGCAGTCTGGGTGCGGAGGCACACCAGCGCCTGACCGCCCTCCGCCATCGGGAGACTCCAGACCTCCGCAGCGACCCCGTGCAGTCGATTGTCCCGGAGGACCCGAAGCCGGGCTCTCTGGATGGTGGGACAAAGCCAGGGGGGGGAGTCAGTGACCAGCCGGGACCACAGCATGGAGGCGATCAGCTGGTTTATGACGAGAACTCGGCCCCTGTGGGACAGCACTCGGAGCCGTCCTGTCCAGCGTCCCAGGCCAGCGGTGACCTTGGTCTCCAGCTCCTGCCCGTTCGCCGGCCAGGCTCCCTCTGCCGGGCAAAGATGGACTCCCAGGTCGAGGCTGTTGGTCCGACTCCAGCTGAAGGGCCCGAGCTCCTCCGGGAGGGGGTCCACCTGCCACGGACCGACCAGGAGTCCGGAACATTTGGCCCAGTTGATCCGTGCGGAGGACGCGGCGGAGTAGACAGCTTGGCTCTCTCGCATCCTCCGCACGTCCCCGGGGTCAGTGACCATGAGGAACACGGCATCAGCGTCCGCCGAGAGGACCACCCCCGTCCGGCTCGCGCAGAACCAGCCCCGTGAACCCCCTCCGCAGGAGGCACAGGAAAGGCCCCACGCAGAGGGAATAATGTTGGCCGGACAGGGGGCAGCCCTGACGCACTCCTCTCCCAAAGCGAAGGGGCGCCGTCAGGGACCCGTTAACCTTAATCAGACTCTCCGAGGCGGCGGACAGTAACCGGATCCGGGCCACAAAATACCACCCGAACCCGACAGCTCGCAGAGTCCCGAGCAATTCCCCGGGCCCCACCCTGTCGAACGCCTTCTCCTGGTCAAGAGACAGGAAGGTGCTCGACATACCAGTCCTCTGGGTAATGTGAATAATGTCCCGGGCCAGGTGGATATTGTCATAGATTGTGCGGTCCGGGACTGTGTAGGACTGGTCAGGGTGGATCATGTGGTCCAGCTCGGGGCCAAGGCGTAAACACAGCACCTTGGCGAAGATTTTATAGTCCGTGCTGAGGAGGGAGACCGGTCGCCAGGTCTTAAGTCGGCGGTGATCCCCCTTCTTGGGCAGCAGGGCAATGACGGCCCTGCACCACGAAAGGGGCATCTCCACGGTCGCGGTACATTCCCCCAGGACCCCCGCGTAGTCGCTCCCCAGGACGTCCCAGCACGCCCTGAAGAACTCCACGGTCAGCCCGTCCAGCCCTGGGGATTTGCCCCGTGAGATGCTGTCCAGGGCACCGGTCAGCTCTTGGAGGTTGATGGCATTATCGAGCTTCCCGGCGCCCTCCGGGCCCACCTGCGGCAGGTCCTCCCCCAGAACTCTGCAAGCGTCCTCGCTGGACGGACCCGGAGAGAAGAGGTCGGAGTAAAAATCCCTGATCAGGGCCCTGACCCCCTCCGGATCCGAGACGAGGGGCCGGTCGTCGGCCAGCAGCGTAGAAACCTGCCGACGGGCCCCGCGTCCTCTTTCCAGCGAGTAGAAGAAGCGGGAGCCGCGGTCCATGTCCGTTAGGAGACGGATCCCCGACCTCACGTACGTGCCGCTGGACCCGGCGAGTTGCAGGTCCCGCAGTGCGCCCCTCTTCTCCCTGTACACCAGCACCAGGGCCGGGCCTCATTGGGCTGAGCGAGACGTGACTCCAGATCGAGGAGTTCCTCAGCCAATTTGGCGTACGTGGAGGTCCACCCTGCCGGACCCCTCCGTGTACCCCTGACAGAAGGCACGGTTCTGGGCCTTGCCCACATCCCACCGTAGCCTCAAGGAGGGGAAGCCACCCCGCTTCCTTCTCCAGCCGGCCCAGAAACGGCAGAAGGAGTCCAGGAACCGCTCGTCCTCCAGCAGCAGGTTGTTAAAGTGCCAGTACGCGGACCGTGTCTGAGCGCGGGACGGGGCGAGACCCGCCCACACCAGGTGGTGATCCGAGCTCGGCACCTGCTCCATGGAGGCCGTCGGAACGCTGGGCAAGTACGTCTTGGAAATGTAAAGACGGTCGATGCTGGACGCTCTGAACTGGGGCCGCACAGAGATGCACACCCGCAATTCAGGATGGAGAGTCCACCAGACATCCACCAAGTCAAATGACCTAACCAGGTCCCTCAACTTCACCACCGCCGCCGAGCTGTGCTGGACTTCACCACGGTCCTTGTCCTTGAGGGTGCAATTAAAATCCCCTCCTAGGACGATGCACTCTGTTTTTGAAAACTCACCACTATTCTTAGAATTCCCCCTCTACCAAAAAGGGCCGAGATTCTAAATGGTGATCAGGATTCTCACTCCCGACTCCGATGCAGGCTTCAGTGGGTGTAATTCAGGTAAAACTATATTTTCAAGTTATCCCCCGGTATAACCCATACCTTCACCGAAGATTTAATCTACTTCCCACTTAGAAGCATCGATCCTGGGTCCCGCATTGCTAAGTAAGTAAAGTAGACTTTGGAATAACCACTATTTCAGGATAAATTAAGTTATTTTATTATTTTATTTTTTCTTTTAACAGCTGCAAATACTTTCTTTACCGAAAGGAAAAAGACCTTGCTTCTGGGTCTTCCTGAGATGTATTAGCTGTTTTAGCTCGGCTGCTATGCCTTGTCTTTCCCATGGCCGAGCTGACTGTAATCTGACTCTGAGCTGCTTGTTTCTTCTCTGCTTCTCTCTCTCCCTCCCTCTGAGTTCTGGTTCTGGTTCTGGTAGTTCCTGCCCTGGTCTCTGGGTTTACATATTTTTCTAAAAGTTATCTAGTTTTTATGACTCTATCGTAAAGTAACTTATTTCACTTTGATTGTAAAAAGTATCTTTGATCTCAACTTTCTAATCCACCTAAGTATTCATTTTGACATAACTTCATCTCAGAGATCGGATTACAGTGTTTCCTTTGTGATGATCAAAATGCTTTGGTTTCAAGAGGTGTTACTTTTAATTCCTGTCATTTCTGTAGTTTTATTTTCCAATTGTGTCCTCAGCTCGTAATTTTGACTTTGATTTTGGCTTTGAATTATGTTTCTCGTAGACTGATAGTCTCCAGTTTTCTTTAATTTACCTGGTTTAGCAAATTTTCACACCTAGAATTATCACCAAATTCAACTGAACCTCATCCTTTTTTCCAGCTGCTAACTAAGACAGTTACTTTCAATGAAGGTGTGGGCCATTATTTTTGGCTTCATTCAAAATCCTGTTTGTCTTGTTTGCTAAGCCTGCTTGACCAAGGCTATCTGCATTTTACAATCCTCTCCTGGCAGCTGCTGTTCACCCTTTGTGGGATCTTTCCCTGTATCCTCTCATGTTTCTCCCAGACCAGATATTGCCAGACTCCAATGTTTCAAATGACACATCTTTCCGTATTTTCAATGACTCCCCGTCTTGACATTTGAAACAAACTACATCATTTGGTCAATTATCCCCCCCCCCCATCTAATTGTACTGATGAACATTTACACCCAACCTTTCTCATTTATATGTACATGTTTTGTGATTTTAAATTGTGCATCGAGATCAATTTGTAAATGTATCCATATCACAGACCAGTGTCTTTTTTCGTTCTTTCCTCAAGTCCAATTACGGTGAACCATAGCCGTAGCCGCTCAGGAAGGTTACACAATAGCTATATCCGGGTTCCACTACCTCCAAAGCAGTTTAATTCCTTGGGGTAGCAGCACCGTAGAAGCTTCCTCATGTCTCTTAGAAACAGCACACAACTCAGCCCATCAGTCACCAAAAAGGCCATTTGTCCATCACTGGCTGTTTCGTGTCCATTTTTCCGTCATCCAAATTGCTTACCGTTTTTCATCGGAATGGTAAATTATGACATCATGTACCACCCACTGATTCCCTCGCTTCATTAATTTAAAAGATTCAATTGATCCTGCTTCTAACCCTGACTTCCCCACATGAATGTCTAATACTGTTCTGAACCATGTATGTCTGCCAGCCCCTGGTGTACAGGAGAGAATATCATTCTGACAAACTTCCTTCAAATCCCTTTCGTCTGTTATCATTTCCCTTACAACATTTGCAATACAATATGCCGACAGTATTCGCAAAACCGCATCGAACTGTCACTTTTTCCAAATAAATTCTCCCTATTGTTAAATACACAGTAAAAAAAAAATTAAGTCTTATCTTAACACATTACCCATCACCTAACTACACAAATAGACCGTGTGTTACAACTTTACATAATTGCAACTGTTATCACAATTTCAATACGAAAAATAAAGTACAATATCGACACATCCCTTCGTGGCTTTGGAACTAATAGTCACTACATACTAAATATGGCGTGTTAACAACATCAATATTATTTGTGATGTTCTATGCAGTTAAATCAAGAAAGCACACTAAACTACCACTATTCCCCCTCTATTAAAACATTCACACAGTTTCGAAATGCTGATCAAGTTCTCTAACGGCACACATACCACCATGATCATACATACATAACAGTGCCTAACAATTGACATGACATTTCTTCCTTAATAATGTTTACAGCTCGACAATGCAATATTGTTTGCTGCATTGGTAATAATTTTCCCCCCTTGGCATCAAGCTCCAAACATGTTTAAACTATTGTTGTTTATCATATTGGGGTTCCTCGTCAGTCGCTGCTGTCTGCCGAGACCCTTAATAACTCCACCACATAGTACATACCCCATGGAGACCGCAGATCATCCATCAGCTGATGTCCAGTTAGAGATGTCTGACCGGAGGGTTCACTGTTCAGTAATAATTTGAGATTTTGATGTGTTTCCAACCCGTAAAGTTTTCCTTCGGGCTCTGTCATTTAATTCCCTCAAATATGTCGGCGATTGTATCATTAGTTTCCCCCCCAATCCTGTCTAAAACATTCCTTTCTGGAGTGCAGTTCTCTTCCTTCTTGTGAACTGGTTTGTCTGTTATTTTTTTTCCACCTGAAAAATCAAATGAGCAGGTCAAGGGTGGAGAGGGCCCTATTCTTTAATTTGTACTTTCTATCTTCGTTTGAACACTCCCGAAGTGCCCTCTCCAGGACTTCCGGATTTCTTTTGCTGCCATTTCTTTTATCTCTTTTCTTTTTTTTTTGAACTCGTTTATTTTCCTTATCGTTGATGTACATCACACAATGAAGGCCTGTTAAGCCTCCTCCTTCTGTCATTGCACCCCTGAGTGAGATTCGAAGAATCTCAAACTCCTCCCCTTTTGCTCACTCTGATCCAATCTGTCGAAACCTTACCCTGATACATTCCTGATATTGCTACTGCGTTTATTTCACTTACTTTATTTTGATTACGGCCGGATTTTTATGAAGGTAAGTTCCAAACATGACATTTTAACTTCATGATCTGTCCAATCAATGGTGCTAACGGGTTTTAATTCACTGTTTTCCCACCAATTGGGTCATGTGTTTTAATTGTGACATAATTTATTTTGCTCCAGACACCATGCTTCGCTAAGTCAACTGTATGTTTACCCAGATTCTGAACAAACTTGTCTTCACATTTTACAGCTTCACTGATTATTTTCCCTGCAGTTTTAGTTGGTAGCTTCACCCAAACTTCCTCTGTTATCAATTGTTTTAATATCTTAATTTTACCTGCATCTCTTTTTATCAAATCTTTTCCTGCCATCAGATTCTCTTTTCCTTATACTGCAAGTAATTCTCTTAATCTAACTTTTGATCCAAACTTTTTATTCTCTAAAGCTCCTTCTTCAATGTATTTAACATTCTAAACATGATTATTTTTGCTGGAGACATTCTTATGCTGCTCGGGCACTAGGACCCTGCGGAGCTATGCAGTGTCAATTTCAACGCACAGTTTCAAAGCCTGCAAGCAGCTGACTGCTGCTCAGTACAAACTCTTTATCTGTTTATTCTGAGACCAATTTAACTCTGAACATACTGATTTATCACCTCATAATACTGATCACATTTCTACCTGCCATTTATAACTTTTAATTGATGTGAAACTCGGTTTTGCAAAATACAACATGTTTTTAAAAATACAAACACCAAAGGAAATTCACAATTCCTTATTAGACATACACACACTCATTCATCCGCTCAGATCTTGGACCTCTACTTTGTAGGGTTTCACAAACCCTTATTGAACACGCACGCACGTTTATACACTGAGATCTTGGACCTCTGTCCAGTGGGGTTTTAATTACTTTTAACAACAATTGAGACCCCTCCATGCTGATAAAGTTTCACTTATACAGGAGTTTTTTGCCTCTATTAATTTCTCCCACTCTGGTTCATTGCTTCAACTCTCTTGACCGTGTTTCAGAGCAAGAGGATTATTCTAATTGTCATTTTTCGGAATTCTAAGTTCTGTTCCTGGTTGTCCCTTTCAGTTGCAATCTGAAATTAAGGATAGGTGCCCTTTCTGGGCCCTACCCAAGGCTAACTAAGGCACTATCTTCCTGTTTTAGTTAAGGGTCGATTGGTTATTGGTCTCTAAAGATTCTAGGCGTCCTCTATTTCTTTAGGATTTACCCTCACAATCTGCCTTACTCTAAGGATGATTTGTTTTTTGACCTCCTTTTACCAGTAATGGATGCAATATTTTTAGTGCTCTCACCAAGATGTCTTGCAGACTTTTTCTCAGGGTCAGCATCTGCTAATTTGCTGATTTCACACCCAACCTGAGTTTTATGTCCCCTCGATCCACAGAATATCTTTGCAGAAATCAATCACATGACTTTCCAGACTAAACTCGGCAGGTAAAGTCTGACTCACAATAGACCAGAAACGTCTAATATTCTCGCCTTTGTGCCGGTTAGAAACTTCTAATATTCCAACCGTTTGTTGGGAACTAGAAACTTCTAATATTCAAGCCCCCTCTGCTGATGTAGAAACTTCTACTATTCTAGCCTCGTTTTACCTAGAAACTTCTAATATTCTCGGTCTCCATGCTGGATGCCATGGAGAAAGCAAAACAACCGGCTGGGCGCAATTCTCACGGTGTTAACACGACGGCTGCCGTGTGGAAAATAAAGCAACCCATTCGGCGTAATTGACAGGGTTTTAATTAAAACGTTGGGCGCCATGTTTTTGAAAACTCACCACTATTCTTAGAAGTCCCCCTATACCAAAAAGGGGCGACATTCTAAATGGTGATCAGGGATTCTCACTCCGCGACTCCGATGCAGACTTCAGTGGGTGCTATTCAGGTCAAACTATGCTTTCTAGTTATCCCCCGGTATAACCCATGCCTTCACCGAAGATGTCATCTACTTACCACTTAGTACCATCGATCCTGGGTCCCGCATTGCTAAGTAAGTAAAGTAGACTTTGGAATAACCACCATTTCAGGTTAAATTAAGTTATTTTATTATTATATTTTTTCTTTTAAAAGCTGCAAATACTTTCTTTACAGAAAGGAAAAAGACCTTGCTTCTGGGTCCTTCTGGGTGGTTGAAGGGACCTTCAGGCCCACCTTGACAATCAATCTTCTTTATAAAGTCTGGTCTTCTTTAGATGTAATCGCTGATGAGCTCGGTTGCTGTGTCCTGTCTTTCCCATGTACCGAGCTGTGAGAGCTGACTCTGCTGGCTATCTCTGAGCTGACATAGAGCTGACTCTTTGAATTATAGTCTTCCTGAGATCTATTAGCTGTTTTTGCTCGGCTGCTATGCCTTGTCTTTCCCATGGCCGAGCTGACTGTAATCTGACTCTGAGCTGCTTGTTTCTTCTCTGCTTCTCTCTCTCCCTCCCTCTGAGTTCTGGTTCTGGTTCTGGTAGTTCCTGCCCTGGTCTCTGGGTTTACATATTTTTCCAACAGTTATCTAGTTTTTATGATTTTATTGTAAAGTAACTTGTTTCACTTTGATTGTACAAAGTAGGTTTGACTAAACCTTCTAATCCAACTAAGTATTCATTTTGACATAACTGCATCTCAGAGATCTGATTACAGTCTTTCCTTTGTGATGATCAAAATGCTTTGGTTTCAAGAGGTGTTACTTTTAATTCCTGTCATTTCTGTAGTATTATTTTCCAATTGTGTCCTCAGCTCATAATTTTGACTTTGATTTTGGCTTTGAATTATGTTTCTCGGAGACTGATAGTCTCCAGCTTTCTTTAATTTACCTTGTTTTGCAAATTTTCACACCTCGAATTATCACCAAATTCAACTGAACCTCATCCTTTTTTCCAGCTGCTAACTAAGACAGTTACTTTCAATGAAGGTGTGGGCCATTGTTTTTGGCTTCATTCAAAATCCTGTTTGTCTTGTTTGCTGAGCCTGCTTGAGCAAGGAGATCTGCATTTTACAATCCTCTCCTGGCAGCTGCTGTTCACAATTTGTGGGATCTTTCCCTGTATCCTCTCTTGTTTCTCTCAGACCAGATATTGCCAGACTTCCATGTTTCAAATGACACATCTTTCCATATTTTCAATAACAACTCTCCCACCGGGATGGTGCCTGGAAGAGTGGACACCTTTTGGAAGAAAGTCGCCTGCTGCGGTCCGGCCAAGGGAGCGGATACATTTACAAAGTGAATCACCACTGCCCCAAAACGGGCCTTTAGGTGCAGCAGACGGCCTGGCACCGGCTCCTTGACCCCCCAAGATCTCCGGCTGAAAATGTGGAGCCAACAAGATAGCCACCCCGCCCGAACGTGGGGCCAGGTGACTCATGAAGACTCATCCTTGCCCCTCCAGGGTCCACTGAGCTTCGTCACCCGGTTGGCCTGGGTTTCCTGCAGGAAGCACACCCCGTACTTTCCGTCCCGGAGGATAGACAAGAACTGGAACCGGTGGTGCGCGTGGCTGCTGCCGTTGATGTTGAGGCTGGCCATGGTTACCTCCATGTCAGAAGCAATAGTTATCCATCACCTTCAGTGCTCAGAGTGGGGGTACCGCCCCCTCCACTCCCTCAGGAGTCCCACAAGGAACTGAACAGCTTGGCGCTGCTCCTCCTGGTCTTGATCGAACTCCCGGGCCTCTCTGACATAGGCCCGAGCGGAGCCAAGGAGCAGCCCCAGGTTTCCCCAGCTGCCCAGGGCCAGCCGCACACAGTCCGGGTGACCATGGTGCGTTCCCAGAAATGTCCGGAGTTCCCCAGGGGGGACGAGGGGAGACTCGGTGCCGGGTGTGAGGGTGCCCTCTGCCTCGCTGCAGAGCGCGTCTAAATCCTCCTCCTCACCCGCCACCGAGCAGCCTTCCTCCTCCGAACGGTCACCTCCCGAGCTGGAGTCCCCCGCCACATGGAGTATGGCGGGCGGCACGGGCCCACCGGCTAACCCTTGGCCCGAGTCGACCCCACCCCCCAGGGTCGTCCTCAGGCAGGTCCCTCGCAGGCTCCTCCCGCGGCTCAGGGCCCGTGGACGGCGCCTCCACCCACGCCAGCGACTCCGGGACCTCGGAGAAGCCCCCCGGAAACATGTCCGGGTTGAAAACAGGGCTCTCCGGCGTCGCCCGCTCGGGTGTAGAGGGCGGGGAGCCTTCCCCGTCCTCCCCCGTCCACGGCCCACAGTGGCACGATGAGCGTTCGCTGCTGCTGCCGGCCCCCGGCGATGGTGAAGAGGAGGCGTCCGGGGAGGAAACTTGCACCGGGCGGGACGGGCCCCCAGGGGCTTCGACTCCGCTCGACCCCGGGTCCTCCTGCTCGGGGGGCGACAGCAGCTCGAGTGGCTCGGGGGCCTCGGAGGCCCCCCCCCCGGCCTTGCTTCTCTTCATTGTGTGCCCCGGGCCAGGCGTCAGGGGGATGGGCACCAACACGGGAGAGATGGGGCAGGAGGAGCTCGGGGGGGAGGGAGGGCGGGACGTTTGATAGAACAACACGTTCTGCGGTGGCCTCCAGCGTCTCCACCGCCACGTGTGTCCCGCCCACCGTGAGCCCCCTTTCCAGGGCCCGCTGGGCCGCCTGCTCGGCCCGCAGGAAGAACCCGGCCTTGCCGTACATCCGCGAGGCGGCTACGATGGCCGAGGGGCCGACAGCCCCGCCCATCGCACGGGTGCCCGCCTCAATGGTCATGGTAGGGTGGGCATAGCACTTCACCCCCAGCTGCCGCGTGAGCAGGCGGGAGGGCGAGGGCACCGCGGGGGCAGCGGAGCGACGGGAGGCTGCCGCCCCCACATAATGTCTTGTCCGCCCTGCCCCCGGCAGTGGAGGATGCCCCCGAGGTGCTGGCCTGAGGGTGGGAGGGCAGGAGGCTGGGCCTGCAGCCCTGGATGGTCCCACTCCCACCTCAGACAGAGGGGTGGGAGGACAGGAGGCTGGGCCTGCAGCTCTGGGTGGTCCCACTCCCACCTCAGGCAGAGGGGTAGGAGGACAGGAGGCCGGGCCTGCAGCCCTGGATGGTCCCACTCCCACCTCAGGCAGAGGGGTGGGAGGACAGGAGGCCGGGCCTGCAGCCCTGGATGGTCCCACTCCCACCTCAGGCAGAGGGGTGGGAGGACAGGAGGCTGGGCCTGCCGCCCTGGATGGTCCCAGTCCCACCTCAGGCAGAGGGGTGGGAGGACAGGACGCCGGGCCTGCAGCCCTGGATGGTCCCAGTCCCACCTCAGGCAGAGGGGTGGGAGGACAGGAGGCTCGGCCTGCAGCCCTGGATGGTCCCACTTCCACCTCAGTCAGAGGGGTGGGAGGACAGGAGGCCGGGCCTGCAGCCCTGGATGGTCCCAGTCCCACCTCAGGCAGAGGAGTGGGAGGACAGGAGGCCGGGCCTGCAGCCCTGGATGGTCACAGTCCCACCTCAGGCAGAGGGGTGATCAAACCGTGATCTTTAGCAATGATGAGAAGGAGGAAACAGTGGAAGTTTAAACTGGACAGATATTTCACAGCTGGATTCACACAATACAGACAGCAATGTCTCGTAGATTGTGGAAGTGCCACAAATGTTGTCAAATGCAGGACGCGGGGTCCCTCAATGTTTCAATCTTGCTGAGAGACTGTCAGCCCACAGGGACAACATTTCTGTTTAATAGGACTGATGGACAAGTTAAAATAGTTCCGTTTCAAAGTTTAAAATAACCAGTCATTGCTCTGTGCAGCTTTCGGAATCTGTCAGTGGAATTTACTTCACACAGGCAAGTTTAACAAGTGTATGGGGAACTGATTAGAAGTTTTGATGGAGATATTCCTGCATTGTGGAAATGTGTGAGATCTATTTAGGGTTGGGAAATGGATTGAGGATCAAAGGATGCAGTTGTTTTTTAACTACATTAGACTGAGAGCCTTGAAGATTCACAACTTCCATGTGCTGTGAGAAAGGATTGATTAACCAAGGCCTATTATTCAAATACTTCAGACAAGTGAATAAGCTACAGGAACATTGAATATACAGACAGAGACAAGCAGACACCTGTAATCGGAGCTTAAACTTCACGTTTAAATGTGAAGGGCTGAAATAAACAAGAGTCCACCCTGGGATTCGGTGCAATTTAAGTTCTGCTTTTCCAAATAATAAAAGTAACTATCTGCAATGAAAAAATTCTTGGACAGGACAGAGGGATTTTGACTCTGTATTTAATCCCAGACAGTATTTGGGTTGTGAGTGTTTGATGGGCAGTGTAGATGAAGCTTTACTCTGAAACACTGGAATTCAGTCTCAGGGCTGATTTAATCAAAATGCTTCAGACTACTAATTGATATTGTACATAGAATCATAGAATCATAGAAGTTTACAGCATGGAAACAGGCCCTTCGGCCCAACCAGTCCATGCCGCCCAGTTTTTACCATTAAGCTAGTTCCAGTTGCCCGCACTTGGCCCATAACCCTCTATACCCATCTTACCCATGTAACTATCTAAATGTTTTTTAAAAGACACAATTGTAACCGCCTCTACTACTACCTCTGGCAGCCCATTCCAGACACTCACTATCCTCTAAGTGAAGAAATTGCCCCTCTGGGCCCTTCTGAATCTCTCCCCTCTCACCTTAAACCTATGCCCTCTAGTTTTAGACTCCCCTACCTTTGGGAAAAGATGTTGACTATCTACCTTATCTCTGCACCTCATTATTTTATAGACCTCTATAAGATCACCCCTAAGCCTCCTACGCTCCAAGGAAAAAAGTCCCAGTCTATCCAGCCTCTCAAAAAGAACAAAGAACAAAGAAATGTACAGCACAGGAACAGGCCCTTCGGCCCTCCAAGCCCGTGCCGACCATGCTGCCCGACTAAACTACAATCTTCTACACTTCCTGGGTCCGTATCCTTCTATTCCCATCCTATTCATATATTTGTCAAGATGCCCCTTAAATGTCCCTATCGTCCCTGCTTCCACTACCTCCTCCGGTAGCGAGTTCCAGGCACCCACTACCCTCTGCATAAAAAACTTGCCTCGTACACCTACTCCTTATAACTCAAACCATCAAGTCCCGGCAACATCCTAGTAAATCCTTTCTGCACTCTTTCCAGTTTAATTATATCCTTCCTATAATAGGGTGACCAGAACTGCACACAGTATTCCAAGTGTGGCCGTACCAGTGTCTTGTACAACTTCAACACGACGTCCCAACTCCTGTATTCAATGTTCTGACCAATGAAACCAAGCATGCCGAATGCCTTCTTCACCACCCTGTCCACCTGCGACTCCACCTTCAAGGAGCTATGAACCTGTACTCCTAGATCTCTTTGTTCTATAACTCTCCCCAACGCCATACCATTAACTGAGTAGGTCCTGGCCTGATTCGATCTGCCAAAATGCATCACCTCACATTTATCTAAATTAAACTCCATCTGCCATTCGTCGGCCCACTGGCCTAATTGATCAAGATCCCGTTGCAATCCTAGATAACCTTCTTCACTATCCACTGTGCCACCAATCTTGGTGTCATCTGCAAACTTACTAACCATGCCTCCTAAATTCTCATCCAAATCATTAATATAAATCACAAATAACAGTGGACCCAGCACCGATCCCTGAAGCACACCACTGGTCACAGGCCTCCAGTTTGAAAAACAACCCTCTACAACCACCCTCTGCCTTCTGTCGTCCAGACAATTTTGAATCCAATTGGCAACCTCACCCTGGATCCCGTGAGCTTTAACCTTCTGCAACAACCTACCATGCGGTACCTTGTCACAGGCTTTGCTAAAATCCATGTAGACAACGTCTACTGCACTGCCCTCATCTACCTTCTTGGTCACCCCCTCAAAAAACTCAATCAAATTTGTGAGACATGATTTTCCACGCACAAAGCTATGCTGACTGCCCCGAATCAGTCCTTGCCTCTCTAAATGCTGGTAGATCCTGTCTCTCAGAATACCTTCAAGCAACTTACCGACGACAGACGTTAGGCTCACCGGTCTGTAGTTCCCAGGCTTTTCCCTGCTGCCCTTCTTAAACAAGGGCACAACATTCGCCACTCTCCAATCTTCAGGCACCTCACCTGTGGCTGCCGATGATTCAAATATCTCTGTTAGGGGACCCGCAATTTCCTTCCTAGCCTCCCACAACACCCTGGGATACATTTCATCAGGTCCCGGGGGTTTATCTACCTTGATGCGCTTTAAGACTTCCAGCACCTCCTCCTCTGTAATATGCACACTTCTCAAGACATTACTATTTATTTCCCCTAGTTTCCTAACATCCATGCCTTTCTCCACCGTGAATACCGATGAGAAATATTCATTCAGGATCTCACCCAACTCTTGTGGCTCTGCACATAGATGCCCTTGTTGATCCTTAAGAGGCCCTACTCTGTCCCTAGTTACTCTTTTCCCCTTTATGTATTTGTAGAATCTCTTTGGATTCTCCCTAGCATTATTTGCCAAAGCAATTTCATGTCCCCTTTTTGCCCTCCTGATTTCCCTCTTAACTCTATTTCGACAATCTCTATACTCTTCAAGGGATCCACTTGATCCCAGTTGCTTATGTACGTCATATGCCTCCTTCTTCTTTTTGACCAGAGTCTCAATATCTCGAGTCATCCAGGGTTCCCTACTTCTACCAGCCTTACCCTTCACTCTAAAGGGAATGTGCTTACCCTGCACCCTGGTTAACACATTTTTAAAAGCCTCCCATTTACCAGCCGTCCCTTTGCCTGCCAACAGTCTCCCCCAATCTACCTCTGCAAGCTCCTGTCTGATACCATCAAAATTGGCCTTGCCCCAATTAAGAATTTTAACTCTTGGGCCAGACCTATCATTCTCCATAGCTATCTTAAAACTAATGGAGTTATGGTCACTTGTCCCAAAGTGATCCCTCACTAACACTTCTGTCACTTGCCCTTCCTTATTTCCCAAGACGAGGTCAAGTTTTGCCCCCTCTCTAGTCTGTCCATCCACATACTGAATGAGAAATTCCTCCTGAATACACTCAACAAATTTCCCTCCATCCAAGCCCCTAATGCTCTGGCTGTCCCAGTCAATGTTGGGAAAGTTAAAGTCCCCTACTACTACCACCCTATTATTCTTGCAGCTATCTGTGATCTCTTTACATATTTGCTCCTCAATTTCCCGCTGACTATTTGGGGGCCTGTAGTACAGTCCTACCAAGGTGATCTCTCCCTTCTTATTTTTCAGTTCCACCCATATAGACTCAGTGGGCGAACCCTCGGATATATCCCCTCTAAGTACTGCCGTGATGTTCTCCCTAATCAAAAACGCCACTCCCCCTCCTCTCTTACCTCCTGTTCTATCCTTTCTATAGCGTCTGTACCCCGGAACATTGAGCTGCCAGTCCTGCCCCTCCCTTAGCCATGTTTCAGTCATAGCTATAATATCCCAGTCCCATGTGCCCGTCCATGCCCTGAGTTCATCCGCTTTGCCCATCAGGCCCCTTGCATTGAAATAAATGCAGTTTAATGTAGACCATCCTTGCTCTCTGCCCTGCTCTCTCAGGTCACGCTTTACACACTCTCCCTTCCTGCCTTTTGTTTCCGTCCCCACTGGCTTCCTACATCGGTTCCCATCCCCCTGCCACATTAGTTTAAACCCTCCCCAACTGCACTAGCAAACACACCCCCGAGAACATTGGTTCCGGTCCCACCCAGATGCAGACCGTCCGATTTGTACAGGTCCCACCTTCCCCCAGAACCGGTCCCAATGTCCCAGGAATTTGAAACCCTCCCTCTTGCACCATCTCTCAAGCCACGTATTCATCCTAGCTATCCTGTCATTCCTACTCTGACTATCACGTGGCACTGGTAGCAATCCTGAGATTACTACCTTTGAGGTCCTACTTTTTAGTTTAACTCCTAACTCCCTAAATTCAGCTTGTAGGACCTCATCCCGTTTTTTACCTATATCGTTGGTGCCTATATGCACCACGACAGCTGGCTGTTCACCCCCCCCCCCCCCAGAATGTCCTGCAGCCGCTCCGAGACAACCATGACCCTTGCACCAGGGAGGCAACATACAATCCTGGATTCTCGTTTGCGTCCACAGAAACGCCTGTCTATTCCCCTTACAATTGAATCCCCTATCACTATAGCCCTGCCACTCTTTTTCCCGCCCTTCTGTGCAGCAGAGCCAGCCACGGTGCCATGAACCTGGCTGCTGCTGCCTTCCCCTGGTGAGCCATCTCCCCCAACAGTTTCCAAAACGGTAAATCTGTTTTGGAGGGAGATGGCCGCAGGGGATCCCTGCACTGCCTTCCTACTCTTCCTCTGTCTGTTGGTCACCCATTCCATATCTGCCTCAGTAATTTTAATCTGCGGTGTGACCAACTCACTGAATGTGCTATCCACAACTTCCTCAGCATCGCGGATGTTCCAAAGTGAGTCCATCCGCAGCTCCAGAGCCGTCAAGCGGTCTAACAGGAGCTGCAGTTGGACACACTTCTTGCAGATGAAGGAATCAGGGACACCAGAAGGGTCCCTGACTTGCCACATCTCACAAGAGGAGCATGACACAGGTCTGAGCTCTCCTGCCATGACTTAAACCTGAAGTTAAATTTGAACTACACTACACAGCTAAGAGAAAGTCAAAGAGAGAGAAATCACTTACCAGTCACAAGCCAATCACTTACCTGCTGGCTGTGATGTAATTGCTCCCGAGACTCCCTCACAGGTCTGCTTCTCTGTACCTCCTTAAGATGAGCACAAAATTCCCTTAACTAGTTAATTAATTTAATTAATTAATTGGATTTTTTCTTTTTTTTTTGGGGGGGTGGGGGGGGGGGGGGAAACTTAACCCCAAACACCGAACTCCAAAAAAAACACACCCCTCACTCCCCTCTTACCCGAACTCAGTCTTACCCAAACTCAGATACACTCTGTTTGCCTCCAGCACTGTTTCTAAAGGCACTTCAACCACACCCTTTGTATCCTTCCTGATTTACAGTCAGCCAATAGGCCTGCTCCCAAAACTGATCTCCCGAAACTAACAGCTGACCTGCAAGGTAAGGAAGTGATTAATCAGTACTTACCTCACCAAGGCCGCGACCTTTTAAACTGTCCCCTCTGCCACGCAGCTCCCGCGCTTTTTCAAACTCCCGCGCTGTTCCAAGGTCCCGGCTCTCTCTCTCCCGAACTAACAGCTGACCTGCAAGGTAAGGAAGTTGTTAAGCAGTACTTACCTCACCCACGCCGGCACGATCCTTTAAAACAGAGATGTGGAGGAATTTATTCAGCCAGACGGTACTGAATCTGTGGAACTCTCTGTCACAGAAGGCTGTGGAGGCCAAATCACTGAGTGTCTTTAAGACAGAGACAGATAGGTTCTTGGTTAATAAGGAGATCAGGGGTTATGGGGAGAAGGAGTGAAGGAAAGAGAATGAGGATGAGAAACAGATCAGCCATGATTGACTGGCGGAGCAGGCTCGCTGGGCCGAGTGACCAAGTTCAGCTCCTGTGTCTTCTGGTCTTATGGCCGTAAATGTCCAACTCGGTTTGAAATATGGCTTTGGGTGTCAGCCTCCATTATTCTTACAGAAAATGAGGTAATGAAAGGATGTGAGGAACAAGCGGGAAATGACATTGAGGCAGAAGCTGAGCAGTGATTAAATTGAATGGTGGAGGAGGTGTGAGTGACCGTGTGGTCTCCCCATGTTGCCATTTGTTATCAGTTCCGGCTCTGCATTACTCCTGATGAATGTAGCTGCATGATGATATACTTCAGTTACATCTTTCCCACAGATATTTATATTGTTCATGGAAACAGTTCATTTACATCCAGATTATCCAAAACGTTATCATCTTAAATGTGTGGAACGAATCTCACATCATCGTCTTTTATTCCCAATAACCCAGCCCCAGCCAATCCAATCATCCCGAAGGGAAAACTGCTTCTAAACGATTCACACAGCGAGTGGTTCTGATCTGGTCTGCACGGCCTGGGACACTGGTGCCGGCAGATACAACAGTGGTTTCACAGGGAATGGTAGGAGCGACAGAAATCAAATGTACGTCTCCAGGGAAAGGACGGTGCAGTCGGATTGAATCATCTGCTCATCTACAGAGCCGCTGAGTTCAAACGGAATGAAATGAAATGGAATGAAATGAAATGAAAATCGCTTATTGTCACAAGTAGGCTTCAAATGAAGTTACTGTGAAAAGCCCCTAGTCGCCACATTCCGGCGCCTGTTTGGGGAGGCTGGTACAGGAATTGAACCGTGCTGCTGGCCTGCCACGGTCTGCTTTAAAGGCCAGCGATGTATCCCAGTGTGCTAAACCAGCCCCAGGAATGAATGTCCTCCTTCGGGGCTTCACGCATTTTAAAGGCTTTGGATGTGGTCTGGCTGTGAGATGAAGGGACCAACACCTGCAGGTTCCCTCCAAGTTCCCCAGCACCGCGAGTATTCTCACTGTAATCCTTTCTATTCACCGTGTCCATGTGTGAACCCAGCGCCCGCTTTAGCTCACTGCTTACTTCACAGCATCAACTTCATTGTAAGTTCCAATCTGTCTGACCCTGGGCGCTGCCTGTGCTTTAATATTGAAAACATCTGTGTTGCTCCCAATAAAAGCAGACGCACATTTAATAATTAGAGGGAGGTCTATCTTTTTTCAGGTTGCTTTGCAATTATTGTTAAAAGCGGCTGTGCCACGTGTTTGCTTTCTGGCCTCTGACTGGGGAAAGACAAGTTCTATTCCAGCTCTGCACAATAACTGGCCTATCACACTCTGTCAGTTATTCACAACTTAAATGGTGCAATACTGCATGGAGGACATTTACTTCTGATCTGATTTTATAATTTAGGAACAAGTTTGTTTCCTCAGCAAATGTATTAATCCGGATTGTGTTTCCCCCTGATACCCAGTTCCACATATCTTTACGATAGTGACATTTAAGGGGCATCTTGACAAATACATGAATAGGATGGGAATAGAGGGATACGTACCCCGGAAGTGTAGAAGATTGTAGTTTAGTCGGGCAGCATGGTCGGCACGGGCTTGGAGGGCCGAAGGGTCTGTTCCTGTGCTGTACATTTCTTTGTTCTTTGTTCTTTGTATCTCCAAGAGCACTCCCTCAAACTCTATCTCTCCCTTGCACTCTCTCCCTCCCTCACCCTCACTCTCTCACATTCTCTCTCCCACATTGTCACCCACTCTCACACTCTCTCCCTCTCTCACACTCTCTCCCTCTCAACAATCCCTCCCTCTCTCACACTCAATCCCTCTTCCACACTTTCTCCCTCTCTCTCTCTCTCTCTCTCTCTCACACTCCCTTCCTCACTCACAGTGGCCCACTCTCTCCCTCTCTCACACTCTCTCCCTCTCCCACACTGCCACACACTCTCACACTGTCTCCCTCTCTCACACTCTCTCCCTCTCCCACACTGTCACCCACTCTCACACTCTCTCCCTCTCCCACACTGACACCCACTCTCACACTCTCTCCCTCTCCCACACTGTCACCCACTCTCACACTCTCTCCCTCTCCCACACTGTCACCCACTCTCACACTGTCTCCCACTCTCACACTGTCTCCCTCTCCCACACTGCCTCCAACTCTCACACTCTCTCCCTCACCGACACGGCGTCCCACTCTGACACTCTCTCCCTCTCCCACACTGCCTCCCACTCTCACACTCTCTCCCTCTCCCACACTGCCTCCCACTCTCACACTCTCTCCCTCTCCCACACTGTCTCACTCTCTCACACTGTCTCCCTCTCTCACACTCTCTCCCTCTCTCACACTGTCAACCTCTCTCACACTCTCTCCCTCTCCCACATTGTCACCAACTCTCACACTCTTTCCCTCGCTCACACTCTCTCCCTCTCAACAATCCCTCCCTCTCTCACACTCTCTCCCTCTCCCACACTCTCTCCCTCTCTCACACTCTCTCCCTCTCTCACACTTTCTCCCTCTCAACAATCCCTCCCTCTCTCACACTCTATCCCTCTCCCATACTTTCTCCCTATCTCACTCTCTCTCTCTCTCTCTCTCACACTCCCTTCCTCTCTCACAGTGTCTCACTCTCTCCCTCTCTCACACTCTCTCCCTCTCCCACACTGTCACCCACTCTCACACTGTCTCCCTCTCCCACACTGCCTCCCACTCTCACACTGTCACCCACTCACACACTCTCTCCCTCTCCCACACTGCCTCCCTCTCTCACACTCTCTCCCTCTCCCACACTGTCACCCACTCTCACACTCTCTCCCTCTCCCACACTGCCTCCCACTCTCACACTCTCTCCCTCTCCCACACTGCCTCCCACTCTCAAACTCTCTCCCTCTCCCACACTGTCTCCCTCTCCCACACTGTCTCCCTCTCTCACACTCTCTCCCTCTCCCACACTGCCACCCACTCTCACACTCTCTCCCTCTCCCACACTGTCACCCACTCTCACACTGTCTCCTTCTCCCACACTGTCTCCCTCTCTCACACTCTCTTCCTCTCCCACACTGCCTCCCACTCTCACACTCTCTCCCTCTCCCACACTGTCACCCACTCTCACACTCTCTCCCTCTCCCACACTGCCTCCCACTCTCACACTCTCTCCCTCTCCCACGGTCACCCACTCTCACACTTTCTCCCTCTCCCACACTGTCTCCCTTTCCCACACTGCCTCCCACTCTCACACTCTCTCCCTCTCCCACACTGTCACCCAGTCTCACACTCTCTCCCTCTCCCACACTGTCACCCACTCTCACACTGTCTCCCACTCTCACACTGTCTCCCTCTCCCACACTGCCTCCAACTCTCACACTCTCTCCCTCTCCCACACGGCGTCCCACTCTGACACTCTCTCCCTCTCCCACACTGCCTCCCACTCTCACACTGTCTCCCTCTCCCACACTGCCTCCCACTCTCACACTCTCTCCCTCTCCCACACTGTCTCACTCTCTCACACTGTCTCCCTCTCTCACACTCTCTCCCTCTCTCACACTGTCTCCCTCTCTCACACTCCCTCCCTCTCCCACATTGTCACCAACTCTCACACTCTTTCCCTCGCTCACACTCTCTCCCTCTCAACAATCCCTCCCTCTCTCACACTCTCTCCCTCTCCCACACTCTCTCCCTCTCTCACACCCTCTCCCTCTCTCACACTTTCTCCCTCTCAACAATCCCTCCCTCTCTCACACCCTATCCCTCTCCCATACTTTCTCCCTATCTCACTCTCTCTCTCTCTCACTCTCTCACACTCCCTTCCTCTCTCACAGTGTCTCACTCTCTCCCTCTCTCACACTGTCTCCCTCTCCCACACTGCCTCCCACTCTCACACTGTCACCCACTCACACACTCTCTCCCTCTCCCACACTGCCTCCCTCTCTCACACTCTCTCCCTCTCCCACACGGTCACCCACTCTCACACTCTCTCCCTCTCCCACACTGCCTCCCACTCTCACACTCTCTCCCTCTCCCACACTGCCTCCCACTCTCAAACTCTCTCCCTCTCCCACACTGTCTCCCTCTCCCACACTGTCTCCCTCTCTCACACTCTCTCCCTCTCCCACACTGCCACCCACTCTCACACTCTCTCCCTCTCCCACACTGTCACCCACTCTCACACTGTCTCCTTCTCCCACACTGTCTCCCTCTCTCACACTCTCTTCCTCTCCCACACTGCCTCCCACTCTCATACTCTCTCCCTCTCCCACACTGCCTCCCACTCTCACACTCTCTCCGTCTCCCACACTGCCTCCCACTCTCACACTCTCTCCCTCTCCCACACTGTCACCCACTCTCACACTCTCTCCCTCTCCCACACTGCCTCCCACTCTCACACTGTCTCCCTCTCCCACGGTCACCCACTCTCACACTTTCTCCCTCTCCCACACTGTCTCCCTTTCCCACACTGCCTCCCACTCTCACACTCTCTCCCTCTCCCACACTGTCACCCAGTCTCACACTCTCTCCCTCTCCCACACTGTCACCCACTCTCACACTGTCTCCCACTCTCACACTGTCTCCCTCTCCCACACTGCCTCCAACTCTCACACTCTCTCCCTCTCCCACACGGCGTCCCACTCTGACACTCTCTCCCTCTCCCACACTGCCTCCCACTCTCACACTGTCTCCCTCTCCCACACTGCCTCCCACTCTCACACTCTCTCCCTCTCCCACACTGTCTCACTCTCTCACACTGTCTCCCTCTCTCACACTCTCTCCCTCTCTCACACTGTCTCCCTCTCTCACACTCCCTCCCTCTCCCACATTGTCACCAACTCTCACACTCTTTCCCTCGCTCACACTCTCTCCCTCTCAACAATCCCTCCCTCTCTCACACTCTCTCCCTCTCCCACACTCTCTCCCTCTCTCACACCCTCTCCCTCTCTCACACTTTCTCCCTCTCAACAATCCCTCCCTCTCTCACACTCTATCCCTCTCCCATACTTTCTCCCTATCTCACTCTCTCTCTCTCTCACTCTCTCACACTCCCTTCCTCTCTCACAGTGTCTCACTCTCTCCCTCTCTCACACTGTCTCCCTCTCCCACACTGCCTCCCACTCTCACACTGTCACCCACTCACACACTCTCTCCCTCTCCCACACTGCCTCCCTCTCTCACACTCTCTCCCTCTCCCACACGGTCACCCACTCTCACACTCTCTCCCTCTCCCACACTGCCTCCCACTCTCACACTCTCTCCCTCTCCCACACTGCCGCCCACTCTCAAACTCTCTCCCTCTCCCACACTGTCTCCCTCTCCCACACTGTCTCCCTCTCTCACACTCTCTCCCTCTCCCACACTGCCTCCCACTCTCACACTCTCTCCCTCTCCCACACTGTCACCCAATCTCACACTGTCTCCCTCTCCCACACTGTCTCCCTCTCTCACACTCTCTTCCTCTCCCACACTGCCTCCCACTCTCACACTCTCTCCCTCTCCCACACTGCCTCCCACTCTCACACTCTCTCCCTCTCCCACACTGCCACCCACTCTCACACACTCTCCCTCTCCCACACTGTCACCCACTCTCACACTGTCTCCTTCTCCCACACTGTCTCCCTCTCTCACACTCTGTTCCTCTCCCACACTGCCTCCCACTCTCATACTCTCTCCCTCTCCCACACTGCCTCCCACTCTCACACTCTCTCCGTCTCCCACACTGCCTCCCACTCTCACACTCTCTCCCTCTCCCACACTGCCTCCCACTCTCACACTCTCTCCCTCTCCCACACTGCCTCCCACTCTCACACTCTCTCCCTCTCCCACGGTCACCCACTCTCACACTTTCTCCCTCTCCCACACTGTCTCCCTTTCCCACACTGCCTCCCACTCTCACACTCTCTCCCTCTCCCACACTGTCACCCAGTCTCACACTCTCTCCCTCTCCCACACTGTCACCCACTCTCACACTGTCTCCCACTCTCACACTGTCTCCCTCTCCCACACTGCCTCCAACTCTGACACTCTCTCCCTCTCCCACACGGCGTCCCACTCTGACACTCTCTCCCTCTCCCACACTGCCTCCCACTCTCACACTGTCTCCCTCTCCCACACTGCCTCCCACTCTCACACTCTCTCCCTCTCCCACACTGTCTCACTCTCTCACACTGTCTCCCTCTCTCACACTCTCTCCCTCTCTCACACTGTCTCCCTCTCTCACACTCCCTCCCTCTCCCACATTGTCACCAACTCTCACACTCTTTCCCTCGCTCACACTCTCTCCCTCTCAACAATCCCTCCCTCTCTCACACTCTCTCCCTCTCCCACACTCTCTCCCTCTCTCACACCCTCTCCCTCTCTCACACTTTCTCCCTCTCAACAATCCCTCCCTCAATCACACCCTATCCCTCTCCCATACTTTCTCCCTATCTCACTCTCTCTCTCTCTCACTCTCTCACACTCCCTTCCTCTCTCACAGTGTCTCACTCTCTCCCTCTCTCACACTGTCTCCCTCTCCCACACTGCCTCCCACTCTCACACTGTCACCCACTCACACACTCTCTCCCTCTCCCACACTGCCTCCCTCTCTCACACTCTCTCCCTCTCCCACACGGTCACCCACTCTCACACTCTCTCCCTCTCCCACACTGCCTCCCACTCTCACACTCTCTCCCTCTCCCACACTGCCTCCCACTCTCAAACTCTCTCCCTCTCCCACACTGTCACCCACTCTCAAACTCTCTCCCTCTCCCACACTGTCTCCCTCTCCCACACTGTCTCCCTCTCACACACTCTCTCCCTCTCCCACACTGCCACCCACTCTCACACTCTCTCCCTCTCCCACACTGTCACCCACTCTCACACTGTCTCCTTCTCCCACACTGTCTCCCTCTCTCACACTCTCTTCCTCTCCCACACTGCCTCCCACTCTCATACTCTCTCCCTCTCCCACACTGCCTCCCACTCTCACACTCTCTCCGTCTCCCACACTGCCTCCCACTCTCACACTCTCTCCCTCTCCCACACTGTCACCCACTCTCACACTCTCTCCCTCTCCCACACTGCCTCCCACTCTCACACTCTCTCCCTCTCCCACGGTCACCCACTCTCACACTTTCTCCCTCTCCCACACTGTCTCCCTTTCCCACACTGCCTCCCACTCTCACACTCTCTCCCTCTCCCACACTGTCACCCAGTCTCACACTCTCTCCCTCTCCCACACTGTCACCCACTCTCACACTGTCTCCCACTCTCACACTGTCTCCCTCTCCCACACTGCCTCCAACTCTCACACTCTCTCCCTCTCCCACACGGCGTCCCACTCTGACACTCTCTCCCTCTCCCACACTGCCTCCCACTCTCACACTGTCTCCCTCTCCCACACTGCCTCCCACTCTCACACTCTCTCCCTCTCCCACACTGTCTCACTCTCTCACACTGTCTCCCTCTCTCACACTCTCTCCCTCTCTCACACTGTCTCCCTCTCTCACACTCCCTCCCTCTCCCACATTGTCACCAACTCTCACACTCTTTCCCTCGCTCACACTCTCTCCCTCTCAACAATCCCTCCCTCTCTCACACTCTCTCCCTCTCCCACACTCTCTCCCTCTCTCACACCCTCTCCCTCTCTCACACTTTCTCCCTCTCAACAATCCCTCCCTCTCTCACACTCTATCCCTCTCCCATACTTTCTCCCTATCTCACTCTCTCTCTCTCTCACTCTCTCACACTCCCTTCCTCTCTCACAGTGTCTCACTCTCTCCCTCTCTCACACTGTCTCCCTCTCCCACACTGCCTCCCACTCTCACACTGTCACCCACTCACACACTCTCTCCCTCTCCCACACTGCCTCCCTCTCTCACACTCTCTCCCTCTCCCACACGGTCACCCACTCTCACACTCTCTCCCTCTCCCACACTGCCTCCCACTCTCACACTCTCTCCCTCTCCCACACTGCCGCCCACTCTCAAACTCTCTCCCTCTCCCACACTGTCTCCCTCTCCCACACTGTCTCCCTCTCTCACACTCTCTCCCTCTCCCACACTGCCTCCCACTCTCACACTCTCTCCCTCTCCCACACTGTCACCCAATCTCACACTGTCTCCCTCTCCCACACTGTCTCCCTCTCTCACACTCTCTTCCTCTCCCACACTGCCTCCCACTCTCACACTCTCTCCCTCTCCCACACTGCCTCCCACTCTCACACTCTCTCCCTCTCCCACACTGCCTCCCACTCTCACACTCTCTCCCTCTCCCACACTGTCACCCACTCTCACACTTTCTCCCTCTCCCACTGTCTCCCTCTCCCACACTGCCTCCCACTCTCACACTCTCTCCCTCTCCCACACTGTCACCCAGTCTCACACTCTCTCCCTCTCCCACACTGTCACCCACTCTGACACTCTCTCCCACACTGTCACCCACACTCACACTCTCTCCCTCTTCCACACTGTCACCCACTCTCACACTCTCTCCCTCTCCCACACTGTCTCCCTCTCTCACACTGTCTCCCTCTCTCACACTCTCTCCCTCTCCCACATTGTCACCCACTCTCACACTCTTTCCCTCGCTCACACTCTCTCCCATCAACAATCCCTCCCTCTCTCACACTCTCTCCCTCTCCCACACTCTCTCCCTCTCTCACACTCTCTCCCTCTCTCACACTTTCTCCCTCTCAACAATCCCTCCCTCTCTCACACTCTCTCCCTCTCCCACACTGTCTCCCTCTCTCACACTCTCTCCCTCTCCCACACTGCCGCCCACTCTGACACTCTCTCCCTCTCCCACACTGTCACCCAGTCTCACACTCTCTCCCTCTCCCACACTGTCACCCACTCTGACACTCTCTCCCTCTCCCACACTGTCACCCACTCTCACACTCTCTCCCTCTCCCACACTGTCACCCACTCTCACACTCTCTCCCTCTCCCACACTGTCTCCCTCTCTCACACTGTCTCCCTCTCTCTCCCTCTCCCACATTGTCACCCACTCTCATACTCTTTCCCTCGCTCACACTCTCTCCCATCAACAATCCCTCCCTCTCTCACACTGTCTCCCTCTCTCACACTCTCTTCCTCTCACACACTCTCTCCCTCTCTCACACTCTCTCCCTCTCTCACACTTTCTCCCTCTCAACAATCCCTCCCTCTCTCACACTCTCTCCCTCTCCCACACTCTCTCCCTCTCTCACACTCTATCCCTCTCCCACACTTTCTCCCTCTCTCACTCTCTCTCTCTCTCTCTCTCTCTCTCTCTCTCCCTTCCTCTCTCACAGTGTCTCACTCTCTCCCTCTCCCACACTGTCTCCCTCTCTCACACTCTCTCCCTCTCTCACACTCTCTCCCTCTCCCACACTGTCTCCCTCTCTCACACTCTCTCCCTCTCCCACACTGCCGCCCACTCTGACACTCTCTCCCTCTCCCACACTGTCACCCAGTCTCACACTCTCTCCCTCTCCCACACTGTCACCCACTCTGACACTCTCTCCCTCTCCCACACTGTCACCCACTCTCACACTCTCTCCCTCTCCCACACTGTCACCCACTCTCACACTGTCTCCTTCTCCCACACTGTCTCCCTCTCTCACACTGTCTCCCTCTCTCTCCCTCTCCCACATTGTCACCCACTCTCATGCTCTTTCCCTCGCTCACACTCTCTCCCATCAACAATCCCTCCCTCTCTCACACTGTCTCCCTCTCTCACACTCTCTTCCTCTCACACACTCTCTCCCTCTCTCACACTCTCTCCCTCTCTCACACTTTCTCCCTCTCAACAATCCCTCCCTCTCTCACACTCTCTCCCTCTCCCACACTCTCTCCCTCTCTCACACTCTATCCCTCTCCCACACTTTCTCCCTCTCTCACTCTCTCTCTCTCTCTCTCTCTCTCTCTCTCTCCCTTCCTCTCTCACAGTGTCTCACTCTCTCCCTCTCTCACACTCTCTCCCTCTCCCACACTGCCACCCACTCTCACACTGTCTCCCTCTCTCACACTCTCTCCCTCTCCCACACTGTCACCCACTCTCACACTCTCTCCCTCTCCCACTGTCACCCACTCTCACACTCTCTCCCTCTCCCACACTGTCACCCACTCTCACACTCTCTCCCTCTCTCACACTCTCTCCCTCTCCCACACTGTCACCCACTCTCACACTCTCTCCCTCTCCCACTGTCACCCACTCTCACACTCTCCCCCTCTCCCACACTGCCTCCCACTCTCACACTGACTCCCTCTCCCACACTGCCTCCCACTCTCACACTCTCACCCTCTCCCACACTGCCTCCCACTCTCACACTCTCTCCCTCTCCCACACTGTCACCCAGTCTCACACTCTCTCCCTCTCCCACACTGCCTCCCACTCTCACACTCTCTCCCTCTCCCACACTGCCTCCCACTCACACTCTCTCCCTCTCCCACACTGTCACCCACTCTCACACTCTCTCCCTCTCCCACACTGCCTCCCACTCTCACACTCTCTCCCTCTCTCACACTGTCACCCACTCTCACACTCTCTCCCTCTCTCACAGTCTCTCCCTCTCCCAAACTGTCACCCACTCTCACACTGTCTCCCTCTCTCACACTGTCTCCCTCTCTCACACTGTCTCCCTCTCGCAGACTGTCTCCCTCTCTCACACTTTC
Organism: Scyliorhinus torazame; assembly: GCF_047496885.1. NCBI lineage: Eukaryota > Metazoa > Chordata > Chondrichthyes > Carcharhiniformes > Scyliorhinidae > Scyliorhinus > Scyliorhinus torazame. Next base: position 17,529,186 of record NC_092711.1, read on the forward strand.
TCCCTCTCAACAATCCCTCCCTCTCTCACACTCTATCCCTCTCCCACACTCTCTCCCTCTCTCACACTCTATCCCTCTCCCACACTTTCTCCCTATCTAACTCTCTCTCTCTCTCTCTCACACTCCCTTCCTCTCTCACAGTGTCTCACTCTCTCCCTCTCTCACACTCTCTCCCTCTCTCACACTTTCTCCCTCTCAACAATCCCTCCCTCTCTCACACTCTATCCCTCTCCCACACTTTCTCCCTATCTAACTCTCTCTCTCTCTCTCTCACACTCCCTTCCTCTCTCACAGTGTCTCACTCTCTCCCTCTCTCACACTCTCTCCCTCTCCCACACTGTCTCCCTCTCTCACACTGTCACGCACTCTCACACTCTCTCCCTCTCCCACACTGCCTCCCACTCTCACACTGTCTCCCTCTCCCACACTGCCTCCCACTCTCACACTCTCACCCTCTCCCACACTGTCACCCACTCTCACACTCTCTCCCTCTCCCACACTGCCTCCCACTCTCACACTCTCTCCCTCTCCCACACTGCCTCACACTCTCATACTCTCTCCCTCTCCCACACTGTCACCCAGTCTCACACTCTCTCCCTCTCCCACACTGCCTCCCACTCTCACACTCTCTCCCCCTCCCACACTGCCTCCCACTCTCACACTCTCTCCCTCTCCCACACTGCCTCCCACTCTCACACTCTCTCCCTCTCTCACACTGTCTCCCTCTCTCACACTCTCTCCCTCTCCCACACTGCCTCCCACTCTGACACTCTCTCCCTCTCCCACACTGTCACCCACTCTCACACTCTCTCCCTCTCCCACACTGTCTCCCTCTCTCACACTGTCTCCCTCTCTCACACTCTCTCCCTCTCTCACACTGTCTCCCTCTCTCACACTCTCTCCCTCTCCCACATTGTCACCCACTCTCACACTCTCCCTCTCCCACACTGCCTCCCACTCTCACACTCTCTCCCTCTCTCACACTCTCTCCCTCTCTCACACTCTCTCCCTCTCTCACACTCTCTCCCTCTCTCACACTTTCTCCCTCTCAACAATCCCTCCCTCTCTCATACTCTATCTCTCTCCCACACTTTCTCCCTCTCTCACTCTCTCTCTCTCTCTCTCACACTCCCTTCCTCTCTCACAGTGTCTCACTCTCTCCCTCTCTCCCACTCTCTCCCTCTCCCACACTGCCACCCACTCTCACGCTGTCTCCCTCTCTCACACTCTCTCCCTCTCTCACACTGTCTCCCTCTCTCACACTCTCTCCCTCTCTCACACTTTCTCCCTCTCAACAATTCCTCCCTCTCTCACACTCTATCCCTCTCCCACACTTTCTCCCTATCTCACTCTCTCTCTCTCTCCCACACTGTCACCCACTCTCACACTGTCTCCCACTCTCACCCTGTCTCACTCTCCCACACCGCCTCCCACTCTCACACTCTCTCCCTCCCCCACACTGCCTCCCACTCTCACACTCTCTCCCTCTCCCACACTGTCACCCAGTCTCACACTCTCTCCCTCTCCCACACTGCCTCCCACTCTCACACTCTCTCCCTCTCCCACACTGCCTTCCACTCTCACACTCTCTCCCTCTCCCACACTGCCTCCCACTCTCACACTCTCTCCCTCTCTCACACTGTCACACACTCTCACACTCTCTCCCTCTCTCACACTCTCTCCCTCTCCCACACTGTCACCCACTCTCACACCCTCTCCCTCTCCCACACTGTCACCCACTCTCACACTGTCTCCCTCTCTCACACTCTCTCCCTCTCACACTCTCTCCCTCTCCCAGACTGTCTCCCTCTCTCACACTCTCTCCCTCGCTCACACTCTCTCCCTCTCAACAATCTCTCCCACTCTCACACTCTCTCCTTCTCTCACACTGTCTCCCTCTCTGACACTCTCTCCCTCTCCCACACTGTCTCCCTCTCTCACACTCTGTCTCCCTCTCACACTCTCCCCCTCTCCCACACTACCTCCCATTCTCACACTCTCTCCCTCTCTCACACTCTCTCCATCTCCCACACTCTCTCCCTCTCTCTCACTCTCTCCCTCTCTCACACTCTCTCCCTCGCTCACACTCTCTCCCTCTCAACAATCCCTCCCACCCTCACACTCTCTCCCTCTCCCACACTGCCTCCCACTCTCACACTCTCTCCCTCTCTCACACTCTGTCCCTCTCCTACACTGTCTCCCTCTCTCACACTCTCTCACACTCTCTCCCTCTCTCACACTCTCTCCCTCTCCCACACTGTCTCCCTCTCCCACACTGTCTCCCTCTCTCACACTCTCTCCCTCTCTCACACTCTCTCCCTCTCTCACACTCTCTCCCTCTCTCACACTTTCTCCCTCTCTGACACTCTCTCCCTCTATCACATTCTGTCCCCCTCTCACACTCCCTCCCTCTCTCACAGTGTCTCACTCTCTCACACTCTCTCACTCTCTCACCCTCCCTCTCTCACCCTCCCTCTCTCACACTTTCTCCCTCTCTCCCCCTCTCTCTCCCTCTCCCCTTTCGCATTCTCTCTTTTGTACTCCTTCCCTCTCGAGCACTCTCCCCCTCTCTCACACTCTCCCCCTCACATTCTCTCCCTCTGACACATTCTCTACCTCAGTCACCCTCCCTCTCTCCCACTGTCTCCCACTTTGTCTCCCTCTCAGACTATCTCCCTCTCTCACACTCTCTCCCTGTCCAACACAATCTACCTGTCTCACTCACTCTCCCTTCCTCACACTCTCTCCCTCTCTCACTCTCCATCTCTCACAATCCCTCCATCTCTCACACTCCCTCTCTCAAATTCCTGCCTCTCACATACTTTCTTCTTCATAGATACTCACTCCCACTCTCCCACTCTCTCTAGCAGATTTCCCTTGTCTCACACTTACCTCTCTCACATTCTGTCCCTCTCTCTCACTCTTCCCCTCCCTCTCTCTCTCTGCTCCATGCCTCCCTCCCTCCCTCTCTCACATCTCCGTCAGACACTTTCACACTCTGTCCCTCTCTCTCTCCATCCCTATATCTCTCTCCCTACATGCCTCCCTCCCTCTCACAAAACTCCCTCAATGACACTTTCTCTCACACTCTTTATCTCTCTCACACTTTGTCCCTCTCTCACACTTTCTCTCACTCTCTATCCCTCTCTCACAATTTATCTAACACTCTTTCCCTCTCTCCCACTTTCTCTCACTCTCTATCCCTCTCTCACACTTTTTCTCACACTCTTTCCCTCTCTCACACTTTCTCTCAATCTCTTTCCCTCTCTCATAGTTTTTCTCACTCTCTTTCCTTCTCTCACAATTTCTCTCACAATCTTTCCCTCTCTCACACTTTCCCTCTCTCACACGTTTTCTCACTCACATTCCCTCTCTCACAATTTCTCTCACTCTATTTCCCTCTCTCACAATTTCTCACACACTCTTTCTCTCTCTCACACGTTCTCTCACATTCTTTCCCTCTCTCACACTTTCCCTCTCTCACATTTTTTCTCACTCTCTTTCCCTCTCTCACAATGTCTCTGACTCTATTTCCCTCTCTCACACTTGCTCTCATACTCTTTCCCTCTCTCACACTTTCCGTCCCTCACACTTTCTCTCACACTTTCCCTCTCTCACACTTTCTCTGACTCTCTTTCTCTCTCTCACACTTTCTCTCACACTCGTTCCCTCTCTCACACTTTCTGTCACACTCTTTCCCTCTTTCACACTTTCTCTGACTCTCTTTCCCTCTCTCACATTTTCTCTCACACTCTTTCCCTCTCTCACACGTTCTCTCACACTCTTTCCCTCTATCACACTTTCTCTCACTCTGTTTCCCTCTCTCACACTTTCCCTCACAATCTTTCCCTCTCCCGCTCCCTCAGTCACTCAGTCGCTCTCTCCTGTACTTATGTCTAAGATTATGTGAGTATTTAATACGCCATCCTTCTCACCCAATCTGCCTCCCTCAGCCACTCACCCTCTCCACTATCTGCTTCCCTTTCTCTCAGACAATCCACCTCCTTCTCCCGTTTTATCCTTTATTTCTCCACCTTCTTTCTCTCCCAATATCTCTCCTCCCACCATCTTTCTCTCTCACCCTGTCTTCTATCAGCACATCTCACACACCAGTTCTCTCTTCCTCCACATCTCACCCCGCCTCTCTCCCAGTTGAAGTGTGTGTATCAGATGGAGGCCGGTGTCAGTTAGAGACGGGGTACTAGTTTTCACTGCTGACTATGTACTAATGCTGCTCTCTGAGGTGATGAGTTTCTTGCTGCCGCAGCCTCTGAGTTTTCTGTGGTTCCAATGATTCTAAATATTTTCTTAGTTTGAGGGGCTGAATCAGATTTAGATTTGGGATCACATACTTTGCACTTTAAATAGTTCCAGACTTTGGAGACATTGAAATGTTCTACTTATGCTCAAACAGAAACTACTGAAATAAAATAAAGGAATGGTCACAGTTACAGAGACAGCTACACCCCAGAGTGCAGTGGACCCACCCAGAGAAACACACTGACAATTGGAACTGAATCACTGAATGGTCACAGTTACAGAGGCAGCTACATCCCAGAGTGCAGTGGAACCACCCAGAGAAACACACTGACAATTGGAACTGAATCACTGAATGGTCACAGCTACAGAGGCAGCTACACCCCAGAGTGCAGTGGAACCACCCAGAGAAACACACTGACAATTGGAACTGAATCACTGAATGGTCACAGTTACAGAGGCAGCTACATCCCAGAGTGCAGTGGAACCACCCAGAGAAACACACTGACAATTGGAACTGAATCACTGAATGGCCACAGTTACAGAGACAGCTACGCCCCAGAGTGCAGTGGAACCACCCAGAGAATCACACTGACAATTGGAACTGAATCACTAAGTGGTCACAGTTACAGAGGCAGCTACACCCCAGAGTGCAGTGTAACCACCCAGAGAAACACACTGACAATGGGAACTGAATCACTGAATGGTCACAGTTACAGAGACAGCTACACCCCAGAGTGCAGTGGACCCACCCAGAGAAACACACTGACAATTGGAACGGAATCACTAAATGGTCACCGTCACAGAGACAATTACACTCCAGAGTGCAGTGGAACCACACAGAGAAACACACTGACAATTGGAACTGAATCACTGAATGGTCACAGTTACAGAGACAGCTACACCCCAGAGCGCAGTGGAACCACCCAGAGAAAAACACTGACAATTGGAACTGAATCACTGAATGGTCACCGTCACAGAGACAACTACACCCCAGAGTGCAGTGGAACCACCCAGAGAAACACACTGAAAATTGGAACTGAATCACTGAATGGTCACAGTTACAGAGGCAGCTACAACCCAGAGTGCAGTGGAACCACCCAGAGAAACACACTGACAATTGGAACTGAATCACTGAATGGTCACAGTCACAGAGGCAGCTGCACCCCAGAGTGCAGTGGAACCACCCAAAGAAACACACTGTCAATTGGAACTGAATCACTGAATGGTCACAGTTACAGAGGCAGCTACATCCCAGAGTGCAGTGGAACCACCCAGAGAAACACACTGAAAATTGTAACTGAATCACTGAATGGTTACAGTTACAGAGACAGCTACACCCCAGAGTGCAGTGGAACCACCCAGAGAAACACACTGACAATTGGAACTGAATCACTGAATGGTTACAGTGGAGTGAGGGATATCTCTGAAACAATGTGAGATGTAGAGATGGGACTGATGGTTTCTGAGTGGACAGCATCCTTTCTGTTAATGTTAGTTGAACAATGTGATCAACACCGTCCTGTGTTTGCAAAGAGGTCACTCACTCAGAAAAATAATATTTTCTTTCACTGAACACAATATCGTAATCTGTTTGTTCACGTCTTGAAAAATAAGTTAAACGATGTCACAACCTCAATTTCCCTGAGGTGGTTCCACAGGGTATTAATTAAAAGCTTGGAGAATATATAACCTCAGAGTTTTAGACAGAGAGATTGCCAATCGCAGGAAGGGACACATCACTTCACACTGAAAATGCATCGTCCAATTGAGATGATTGAGAAAGTATTCTACCCAATCCTGGCTATTGTTGGTGTTCCTGGTAAGTGATTGTCACCATTGAAGTTGTGTTAATCTGTGTGTGAGCGGCTCTCTGATTTTAAACTGCGATTGAAAATATCTGATCCTGATCTCGTGCTCACTGTTATATCGACACCTGGTCAACGATATAATTGTCAAATGTATTCAAGCCTGTCAATGGTTTGAATCCCTTTCATCAACTCACAATAAACCTCTGTTTGTAACTCACTGGATCTCTGACCGGGGAAGTTATTATATTGAGTGGAATTTTGTATAATGTTAGATTGGATGTCAGTAAAGGCAATCTCTCTGAAGGGAGGTTTAGGAGGAGAAAGAATTAAATCACACTGAGCGTGGGTATCTGTCAGTGTAGAATTGTACTGACTGTGGGTCACTATCAGAGTGGAATATCTGACAGCGGTGAACAAGGATTACTGGAAGTGTCTGTCAGTGTAGAATTGTACTGACTGTGGGTTCCACACCAGAGTGGAATATCTGACAGCGGTGAACAAGGATTACTGGAAGTATCTGTCAGTGTGGAATTGTACTGAGTGTGGGTCTCTCACCAGAGTGGAATATCTGACAGCAGTGAACAAGGATTACTGGAAATGTCTGTCAGTGTGGAATTGTACTGAGTGTGGGTCTCTCACCAGTGTGGAATATCTGACAGCAGTGAAGAAGGATTACTGGAAATGTCTGTCAGTGTAGAATTGTACTGAGTGTGGATCACTAACCAGAGTGGAATATCTGACAGCGGTGAACAAGGATTACTGGAAGTATCTGTCAGTGTGGAATTGTACTGAGTGTGGGTCTCTCACCAGAGTGGAATATCTGACAGCGGTGAACAAGGATTACTGGAAGTATCTGTCAGTGTGGAATTGTACTGAGTGTGGGTCCCACACCAGAGTGGAATATCTGACAGCAGTGAAGAAGGATTACTGGAAATGTCTGTCAGTGTAGAATTGTACTGACTGTGGGTCTCTCACCAGAGTGGAATATCTGATTCAATTATCTATCTATTACTGGGACTATCTGTCCGTGTGGAATTGTATTGTGTGTGGGTCAGTAACTGGACTGAAATTAGTTGGTTCTGTTTTGAAATGATGTATTTTATTGGTGAGGGGTCGCTCCATTCTGTGGAGTTCTCTCTGTGTGTTTTAACTTTGGAATAGGTTGAAAACAGGAAGAGTTTGGCTGTGTTTTGAAGATGTTTGATATTTATTGCATGAAGTGCAATGTCTCTATCTCTGTTTTCTATTGATCTACTCTAACAGGAACAGATATCACCCACACTCTAAGATTTCACAAAACCCACAGCAATGCAGCATTCCAATAGGTTTTGTGATACTTTCTCATTCCTATTCATCCTGAAATGAACTCACATGTTTGATCAATTTTTATGGGTGTTTTTAAACTGTCTTTCTGCTTCACACGATTTGTGAATCTATTCACCTGAAGCCAGAAACCCCTCCAGTCCATTCACACACTTGTTTTCCAAGGAGTGATTGGGGGACTTACTGTTCTGATCAAAATGCAGCAGCGGACACTGATCTGTCGGGACATTAATGTCCCATCGAAATACCCACTTTGCAAATTCATAATGAATGATGGTGTGTGCCTGTAATTAGTTGTATTTTGCCTCTGTATTCACTATCACTCTCAATTTGATTCTGTCTGTAAATTGTGTAATTATCATTCTGCTTCCCGATCCCATACTGTTGATGGGAATGGTGAAGGAGAGTGATCCCAGTGCTGATCCTTGTGGTACACCACTTCCCACCTTCCACCAATCAGCCTAAATCCCTTTAACTCCTCTCCCTGTTTTCTGTGTGTGTCGCCAGCATGTGTCCATCCTGCTGCTGTGTCCCCTAACTCCACTGGCTCTGAGATTACCCATCAGTCTGTTATGTCGGATCTTACTGACGGCCTTTAGAAAATCAAATTGTTTAACATCCATCATACTACTCAGATCTATTATTTCTGGTAGTTATTGCAATAATTGGATGAAATGTGTCAGGAATAATGTTGACTTTGGAATATGTGCCGACTATTTAGTATACTCTGTGTTGCTGGATTTCTTTTAACTCAGACTTCTAATTCAATGCTTCCAACTGTTGACATTGTGACTGGAAGATTTGATTATATTCTGTTCTAAATTCAAGAATAACAGAGACCGACTTCTGCTTCTCAATTCTTTGGTAATTATTCTGATGTTGATCAGTGAATAGATAATATTGTCTCTGCTGTTTCTCACTGTCTATTTTATGAATATTTGTTGTTGAAATCCATCCGCCTCCAGTAATCTCCCTCTACCTGGACCCCCTCCTCTGGCCTCCTATCAGCTCTTGATCTTTTCATTGAGATCTGTCAGTGCGACATCGACCGTCTCAATTTCCCTGTGCCTCTCACCAACTCTATCCTGACTCACTCTAAACTTGCTCCAATCCTCTCTCTGATATCCAACCCTGGCCTGGTGATCTAAGCTGCTCACAAGGGCGGTGTCATTATTGTCTGGTGTCCTGACCTCTTCCTCACAGAGGCTGACCGTCCGCTCTCAGGCACAGCCTGGTACCTCCCCCTGGACCAGCAGCACACCACCAAACATCATGTTATTGTTTACAGGGCTTTCACTGACCTCGTTGACTCTGGATATCTTCTGTCCACAGTCTCAGAGATCAGAGTCCCACAATCCCACACATCCTGCATCAACCTCCCGCTTCTACCTCCTTCCCAAAATCCACAAACAGGGAAGTCCCAGTGCACCCATTATTTCGGCCTGTTCCAGCCCCACCAAGATCATTTCTTCCGATCTTGATTCCATCCGCTTTACCCTGTTCTGCCCCTTCCCAAAGACAGTGGTGGCACAGTGACACAGTGGTTTGCACTGCTGCCTCACAGCACCAGGGTCTCCGGATCACTTCCTACCTTGGGTGACTGTCTGTGTGGAGACTGCACTTTCTCTCCCTGTCTGTGTGGGTTTCCTCCGGGTCTCCGGTTACCTCCCATAGCCCAAAGATGTGCAGGTTAGGTGGATTGGCCATGCTAAATTACTCCGTAGTGTCCAAAAAGATGTGTAGGTTAGATTCAGGGGTTAATGAGATAGGCGGGGGAGTGAGCTTGGTTGAGGTACTCTTTCAGAGGTTTGGTACAGACTTAATGGGCCGAATGGCCTCCTTCTGCACTGTGGGAATTCTATGATTCCTGATTCCTCTGGTGTCGTAAACAAGGTCCATTTCCCTGGCCCTAACCGCCTAATCTTCACACTGGATGTCCAATCTCTCTGCACCTCCGTTCCCCAACACGAGGGCTGTGTTCAGACCCTCATTCCCTGCTTCCTGTAAAGACTGCATCTCATTCTCCCACTTTCTCCGCCTCCATCGCCTCTGATCTGATGCTGTCGTCTTCGAAAATAGCCCCCCTGGCATGTCTGTCTTTTCCTTAACCTGGCCGTCCCCACCACCTTCCTTTGTTAACAGGGCTCTCAATCGTGTTCAATTCACTTCTCACACCTCTGTCCTCACACATCCCCCTCCCTCCCGGAAACATGATAGGGTTCCTCTCCTCACTTTCCACACCATCAGCCTTCCCATTGAATGGGAAATCCTCCTCCATTTCTGCCAACTCCAGCATGATGTCACCACCAAACACATCTTCACCTCTCTCCAACCACCCCCCTCAATGTCTGCATTCTCAGGTACCGCACCCTCCCCCTTGTCCACTTCCCCCTCACACCCCACACCCCTTTCCCTTCCCCCAGCACCTTCCCCTGCAATCACAGACGGTGCAACAACTGTCCCTTTACCTCCTCCCGTCTCCCGGTTCTCGGCAACAAACTCTCCTTTCTGGGGAAGCAGCGTTTCACTTCTGTGCCTTCAGTTTGTTCTCCTGTATTCGCTGCTGCCAATACCGCCTCCTCAACATTGGGGGGGACTAAACGCAGACTGGTAGACTGCTTTGTGGAACACCTTCACTCAGCCCACAGCATGGCCCCAGCCTTCCTATTGTGGCCATGTTAACTCAGCACCTTGCTCTCAGGCCCACATGTCTGTCCTTGGCCTGCTGCCAGAATGCAGTGAAGCCCAACGCAAGCTGGAGGAGCAACATCTCATCGTCCAATTAGGATGTTAGGTCCCGCAGGACGTAACTTTAATTTAAACAACTTTATTCTGGGAACTTTCTCCTCCATCTTAACGCTCTTGTTTTGGAATGTTCCTACTTTTTTGTTGAATGCAATGAGTCCGAATATGGAGAGAGTCTATTCCGGCCAAGTGAACCCTGGGGAATGTCCAATGCCGGAGCGGGAATACTCCTGAGAAAAGCTTGGCAGGGATTCTTTCCAAACAGTGAGAGGATGGATTCCTGGGAACAGTGATGTTGGGATGTTCCAGACATGGCAATGGGGGATTCCCGGGAGCGGGTGCTTTACGAATGACTAAACCTGGGAGGGATGATCCCGCGGGATGTTCTGGAGGCTGGACAGACTCTATTCTGGACAGGCTGGGCTGCACGGTAGCACACTGGTTGGCACAGTTGATTCACAGCTCCAGGGTCCCAGGTTCGATTCCCGGCTTGGGTCACTGTCTGTGCGGAGTCTGCACTTTCTCACCCGTGTCTGCGTGGGTTCCCTCCGGGTGCTCCAGTTTCCTCTCACAGTCCAAAGATGTGCGGGTTAGGTGGATTGGCCAAGATAAATTGTGTTTAGTTTCCAAACGATTTTGATGGGGTCACTGGGTTATGGGGGTGGGGTGGGCTGAACTGGTTTTCTCTTTCCAAGGGCCGGTGCAGACTCGATGGGCCGAATGGCCTCCTTTTGCACTGTGCATTCTGTATTTCTATTCCTCCCATGGTTATGAAGTGGGAAGGTCCCGCGTTTGTTTTATTTTTTTCCATTGATCGTGGAATATTCAAATAAACCAGGAGTGGGGTCCAACCCCATCAGAAATTCAGTCTAGGGAATGGTCCAATCCGGGGTGTGGTCCAATAATTGAGCTGGGATGACAATCTCTGGTATGTTTGTATCCGGTTTGGGAAACCTGGCCGGCCTGAGTGAATCCTGTAAATCAGACTAAATGAGAAATGTAACCTCTCCCAAAGGTCTCTGAATTATAAACATTTTCCTCCCACTGCCATCAAACTGACAGGGCTGCAATTCACACTTTCCCCCCATTCCCCACCTTTAACACTGGAGTTACATTTCCTACTCCCCTCTCTGCAATGTTAATCTCTGTGCCCACTCCTCTCCCCACACCCCACCCACCCACTGTCCATTATATTGATGCTGCAATTGTGTCCTGGTTCAGACAGGGAGATTCATTACCCAGTAATTTCCCGCGTCTCTCCTTTCTCTCTCTGACAGTTAATATACTGGGAATTGTGATTCTGTGTCGGGGGAAGTGTGCCCTCTCTACCTGCACCACTCGCTACCTGGTGGCCATGGCAACGGCGGATCTGCTGTTTATTATCACTCGTATCATACTGAACAGGATCAATGTTTATTATTTCCCCTGGAATTTCCTGGATCTCACCCCTGTGTGCCGTGTTAACTTTGTCCTGCAGGCTGCAGCCAGGGACTGTTCTGTCTGGTTCACCCTCACTTTCTCCTTTGATCGATTTGTGGCCATTCGCTGCCAGAAACTGAAAAGTAAATATTGCAGCGAGAAAACTGCGGCTGTGGTTCTGTCCACAAGCGGCCTCCTGCTCTGTGTGAAAAACATCCCCGGGTACTTTACATTCGAACCTGGGGAGATAATCGACAATGTCCAGAGGGGCTGCGTCACAAAGAGCAGCGTTCTCACTGACCCGGGATGGGGTGGGTATCGCTGGTTTGCTCAGGTTGTAACCCCATTGATGCCGTTCTTCTCAATCCTGTTGACCAACGCTCTGACAGTCAGACACATTTTACTCAGCAGTCGGGTCCGGAAGACACTGAGGGCCCAGAGTCAGGGAGACAATCGCAGCGACCCAGAGATGGATAGCAGAAGGAAGTCAATGATTTTACTCTTCAGCATCTCCGGAACTTTCATCCTCCTCTGGACCGTGTCTGTTATTACATTTTTCTATATCGATGTGAGAGGATTATATTACATCACCATTCCTCAATATACTTTACAACAAGTCGGATGGATGCTGCAGGATTTAAATTGCTGCACAAACACATTTATTTATGTGGTGACTCAGTCCAGGTTCAGGGAGCAGATCAAGGTCGTGGTGAAATATCAAAGAACAAAGAACAAACAAAGAACAAAGAAATGTACAGCACAGGAACAGGCCCTTCGGCCCTCCAAGCCCGTGCCGACCATACTGCCCGACTAAACTACAATCTTCTACACTTCCTGGGTCCGTATCCTTCTATTCCCATCCTATTCATATATTTGTCAAGATGCCCCTTAAATGTCCCTATCGTCCCTGCCTCCACTACCTCCTCCGGTAGTGAGTTCCAGGCACCCACTACCCTCTGCGTAAAAAACTTGCCTCGTACATCTACTCTAAACTTTGCCCCTCTCACCTTAAACCTATGCCCCCTAGTAATTGACCCCTCTACCCTGGGGAAAAGCCTCTGACTATCCACTCTGTCTATGCCCCTCATAATTTTGTATACCTCTATCAGGTCGCCCCTCAACCTCCTTCGTTCCAGTGAGAACAAACCGAGTTTATTCAATCGCTCCTCATAGCTTATGCCCTCCATACCAGGCAACATTCTGGTAAATCTCTTCTGCACCCTCTCTAAAGCCTCCACATCCTTCTGGTAGTGTGGCGACCAGAATTGAACACTATACTCCAAGTGTGGCCTAACTAAGGTTCTATACAGCTGCAACATGACTTGCCAATTCTTATACTCAATGCCCCGGCCAATGAAGGCAAGCATGCCGTATGCCTTCTTGACTACCTTCTCCACCTGTGTAGCCCCTTTCAGTGATCTGTGGACCTGTACTCCTAGATCTCTTTGACTTTCAATACTCTTGAGGGTTCTACCATTCACTGTATATTCCCTACCTGCATTAGCCCTTCCAAAATGCATTACCTCACATTTGTCCAGGTTAAACTCCATCTGCCATCTCTCCGCCCAAGTCTCCAGACAATCTAAATCCTGCTGTATCCTCCGACAGTCCTCATCGCTATCCGCAATTCCACCAACCTTTGTGTCATCTGCAAACTTACTAATCAGACCAGTTACATTTTCCTCCAAATCATTTATATATACTACAAAGAGCAAAGGTCCCAGCACTGATACCTGTGGAACACCACTGGTCACAGCCCTCCAATTAGAAAAGCATCCCTCCATTGCTACCCTCTGCCTTCTATGGCCTAGCCAGTTCTGTATCCACCTTGCCAGTTCACCCCTGATCCCGTGTGACTTCACCTTTTGTACTAGTCTACCATGAGGGACCTTGTCAAAGGCCTTACTGAAGTCCATATAGACAACATCTACTGCCCTACCTGCATCAATCATCTTAGTGACCTCCTCGAAAAACTCTATCAAGTTAGTGAGACACGACCTCCCCTTCACAAAACCGTGCTGCCTCTCACTAATACGTCCATTTGCTTCCAAATGGGAGTAGATCCTGTCTCGAAGAATTCTCTCCAGTAATTTCCCTACCACTGAAGTAAGGCTCACCGGCCTGTAGTTCCCGGGATTATCCCTGCCACCCTTCTTAAACAGAGGAACAACATTGGCTATTCTCCAGTCCTCCGGGACATCCCCTGAAGACAGCGAGGATCCAAAGATTTCTGTCAAGGCCTCAGCAATTTCCTCTCCAGCCTCCTTCAGTATTCTGGGGTAGATCCCATCCGGCCCTGGGGACTTATCTACCTTAATATTTTTTAAGACACCCAACACCTCGTCTTTTTGGATCACAATGTGACCCAGGCTATCTACACCCCCTTCGCCAGACTCAACATCTACCAATTCCTTCTCTTTGGTGAATACTGATGCAAAGTATTCATTTAGTACCTCGCCCATTTCCTCTGGCTCCACACATAGATTCCCTTGCCTATCCTTCAGTGGGCCAACCCTTTCCCTGGCTACCCTCTTGCTTTTTATGTAAGTGTAAAAAGCCTTGGGATTTTCCTTAACCCTATTTGCCAATGACTTTTCATGACCCCTTCTAGCCCTCCTGACTCCTTGCTTAAGTTCCTTCCTACTTTCCTTATATGCCACACAGGCTTCGTCTGTTCCCAGCCTTTTAGCCCTGACAAATGCCTCCTTTTTCTTTTTGACGAGGCCTACAATATCATTCGTCATCCAAGGTTCCCGAAAATTGCCGTATTTATCTTTCTTCCTCACAGGAACATGCCTGTCCTGTATTCCTTTCAACTGACACTTGAAAGCCTCCCACATGTCAGATGTTGATTTGCCCTCAAACATCCGCCCCCAATCTATGTTCTTCAGTTCCCGCCTAATATTGTTATAATTAGCCTTCCCCCAATTTAGCACATTCATCCTCGGACCACTCTTATCCTTGTCCACCAGTACTTTAAAACTTACTGAATTGTGGTCACTGTTACCGAAATGCTCCCCTACTGAAACATCTACCACCTGACCGGGCTCATTCCCCAATACCAGGTCCAGTACCGCCCCTTCCCTAGTTGGACTGTTTACATATTGTTTTAAGAAGCCCTCCTGGATGCTCCTTACAAACTCTGCCCCGTCTAAGCCCCTGGCACTAAGTGAGTCCCAGTCAATATTGGGGAAGTTGAAGTCTCCCATCACCACAACCCTGTTGTTTTTACTCTTTTCCAAAATCTGTCTACCTATCTGCTCCTCTATCTCCCGCTGGCTGTTGGGAGGCCTGTAGTATACCCCCAACATTGTGACTGCACCCTTCTTATTCCTGATCTCTACCCATATAGCCTCACTGCCCTCTGAGGTGTCCTCTCGCTGTATAGCTGTGATACTCTCCTGAACAAGTAGCGCAACTCCGCCTCCCCTTTTACATCCCCCTCTATCCCGCCTGAAACATCTAAATCCTGGAACGTTTAGCTGCCAATCCTGCCCTTCCCTCAACCAGGTCTCTGTAATGGCAACAACATCATAGTTCCAAGTAGTAATCCAAGCTCTAAGTTCATCTGCCTTACCCGTAATGCTCCTTGCATTAAAACATATGCACTTCAGGCCACCAGACCCGCTGTGTTCAGCAACTTCTCCCCGTCTGCTCTGCCTCACAGCCACACTGTCCCTATTCCCTAGTTCTCCCTCAATGCTCTCACCTTCTGACCTATTGCTCCCGTGCCCACCCCCCTGCCATACTAGTTTAAACCCTCCCGTGTGACACTAGCAAATCTCGCGGCCAGGATATTTATGCCTCTCCGGTTTAGATGCAACCCGTCCATCTTATACAGGTCACACCTGCCCCGGAAGAGCTCCCAGTGGTCCAGATAACAGAAACCCTCCCTCCTACACCAGCTGTTTAGCCACGTGTTTGTCTGCTCTATCTTCCTAATACTAGCCTCACTGGCACGTGGCACAGGGAGTAATCCCGAGATTACAACCCTCGAGGTCCTGTCTTTTAACTTTCTGCCTAGCTCCCTGAACTCCTGCTGCAGGACCTCATGCCCCTTCCTGCTTATGTCGTTAGTACCAATATGTACAACGACCTCTGCCTGTTTGCCCTCCCCCTTCAGGATTCCCTCTACCCGTTCGGAGACATCCTGGACCCTGGCACCAGGGAGGCAACATACCATCCTGGAGTCTCTTTCACGTCCACAGAAGCGCCTATCTGTGCCCCTGACTATAGAGTCCCCTATAACTATTACTCTTCTGCGCTTTGACCCTCCCTTCTGAACATCAGAGCCAGCCGTGGTGCCACTGCTCTGGCTGCTGCTGTTTTCCCCTGATAGGCTATCCCCCCCGACAGTATCCAAAGGGGTATATCTGTTCGAGAGGGGGACAACCACAGGGGATTCCTGCACTGACTGCCTGCCCTTTCTGGTGGTCACCCATTTCTCTGCCTGCACCTTGGGTGTGACCACACTTACATAACTGCGATCTATAACGCTTTCCGCCACCTGCATGCTCCTAAGTGCATCCAATTGCTGCTCCAACCGAACCATGCGGTCTGTGAGGAGCTGCAGTTGGGTGCACTTTCTGCAGATGAAGCCATCCGGGACGCTGGAAGCCTCCCGGACCTGCCACATCTCACAGTCAGAGCACAGCACCCCTCTAACTGACATTGCGTCAATTAATTAAAATTTGTCTTTTTTTTTTTTAAATACTTTTTTTTTTAAATTACAAAGTCTGTCAACTATCTGTTTCCTAGCACTAGATTTCTAATAGAAATGCGATAGCTAACTATAATATTCTCCGATCTCTGGCTTAGCTATCCTCTAAATTATAATTAAGTTATTATGTTTAATTAGTTCCCAAATACTCAAAAAAATTTAGGTTAGAATCCCAACCAGCCACTCAGGTCACAGCTTTTCTGTGATGTCACTTCAGTTTCCCCCCGACACACACAATTTGAAAAAAGGTATAAAAGTAAAAATCACTTACTTGCCTTCTGAGTGTCTGAGATGTTCTCAGCTTCTCTCGCTGACAGAGACTGCTCCTCCACCACCAATCCTTGACCTGCACAATGCTAATAATATAATAATATAATATGGCACTTACCTTACACCAATGGGTCTTATTATTAGGTTAGAGGAGGAGGGTGGGTGGGAGACACTACACGTGTAGTGTCTCGGGTTTCCTATCCACCAGAATTTATTGGTTGGGGGGGGGGGGGGGGGGGGAAACTTGCCAGAGGTCGAACTTCCGGTTCCCGCCGAAATCCAAAGGGCTGCTCCTGTAAAGGTAAGTGGTTTTAAACTCACTACTCACCTCCAAGAAGGCCCCTGCGCACCGCTGCCGACGAAATCCAAAGGGCTGCTCCTGTAAAGGCAAGGTTTTTAAACTCACTACTCACTTCCCAGAAGGCCCCTGCGCACCGATGCCGCCGAAATCCAAAGGGCTGCTCCTGTAAAGGTAAGTGGTTTTAAACTCACTACTCACCTCCCAGAAGGCCCCTGCGCACCGCTGCCGCCGAAATCCAAAGGGCTGCTCCTGTAAAGGCAAGGTTTTTAAACTCACTACTCACCTCCAAGAAGGCCCCTGCGCACCGCTGCCGCCGAAATCCAAAGGGCTGCTCCTGTAAAGGCAAGGTTTTTAAACACACTACTCACCTCCCAGAAGGCCCCTGCGCACCGCTGCCGCCGAAATCCAAAGGGCTGCTCCTGTAAAGGTAAGTGGTTTTAAACTCACTACTCACCTCCCAGAAGGCCCCTGCGCACCGCTGCCGCCGAAATCCAAAGGGCTGCTCCTGTAAAGGCAAGGTTTTTAAACTCACTACTCACCTCCAAGAAGGCCCCTGCGCACCGCTGCCGCCGAAATCCAAAGGGCTGCTCCTGTAAAGGCAAGGTTTTTAAACACACTACTCACTTCCCAGAAGGCCCCTGCGCACCGCTGCCGCCGAAATCCAAAGGGCTGCTCCTGTAAAGGTAAGTGGTTTTAAACTCACTACTCACCTCCCAGAAGGCCCCTGCGCACCGCTGCCGCCGAAATCCAAAGGGCTGCTCCTGTAAAGGCAAGGTTTTTAAACTCACTACTCACTTCCCAGAAGGCCCCTGCGCACCGATGCCGCCGAAATCCAAAGGGCTGCTCCTGTAAAGGTAAGTGGTTTTAAACTCACTACTCACCTCCCAGAAGGCCCCTGCGCACCGCTGCCGCCGAAATCCAAAGGGCTGCTCCTGTAAAGGCAAGGTTTTTAAACTCACTACTCACCTCCAAGAAGGCCCCTGCGCACCGCTGCCGCCGAAATCCAAAGGGCTGCTCCTGTAAAGGCAAGGTTTTTAAACTCACTACTCACCTCCAAGAAGGCCCCTGCGCACCGATGCCGCCGAAATCCAAAGGGCTGCTCCTGTAAAGGCAAGGTTTTTAAACACACTACTCACTTCCCAGAAGGCCCCTGCGCACCGCTGCCGCCGAAATCCAAAGGGCTGCTCCTGTAAAGGCAAGGTTTTTAAACTCACTACTCACCTCCAAGAAGGCCCCTGCGCACCGCTGCCGCCGAAATCCAAAGGGCTGCTCCTGTAAAGGCAAGGTTTTTAAACACACTACTCATTTTCCAGAAGGCCCCTGCGCACCGCTGCCGCCGAAATCCAAAGGGCTGCTCCTGTAAAGGCAAGGTTTTTAAACTCACTACTCACCTCCAAGAAGGCCCCTGCGCACCGATGCCGCCGAAATCCAAAGGGCTGCTCCTGTAAAGGCAAGGTTTTTAAACTCACTACTCACCTCCCAGAAGGCCCCTGCGCACCGCTGCCGCCGAAATCCAAAGGGCTGCTCCTGTAAAGGTAAGTGGTTTTAAACTCACTACTCACCTCCAAGAAGGCCCCTGCGCACCGCTGCCGCCGAAATCCAAAGGGCTGCTCCTGTAAAGGTAAGTGGTTTTAAACTCACTACTCACCTCCCAGAAGGCCCCTGCGCACCGCTGCCGCCGAAATCCAAAGGGCTGCTCCTGTAAAGGCAAGGTTTTTAAACTCACTACTCACCTCCAAGAAGGCCCCTGCGCACCGATGCCGCCGAAATCCAAAGGGCTGCTCCTGTAAAGGTAAGTGGTTGTAAACTCACTACTCACCTCCCAGAAGGCCCCTGCGCACCGCTGCCGCCGAAATCCAAAGGGCTGCTCCTGTAAAGGCAAGGTTTTTAAACTCACTACTCACCTCCAAGAAGGCCCCTGCGCACCGCTGCCGCCGAAATCCAAAGGGCTGCTCCTGTAAAGGCAAGGTTTTTAAACACACTACTCACCTCCCAGAAGGCCCCTTGCACCGCTGCCGCCGAAATACAAAGGGCTGCTCCTGTAAAGGTAAGTGGTTTTAAACTCACTACTCACCTCCAAGAAGGCCCCTGCGCACCGCTGCCGCCGAAATCCAAAGGGCTGCTCCTGTAAAGGCAAGGTTTTTAAACACACTACTCACTTCCCAGAAGGCCCCTGCGCACCGCTGCCGCCGAAATCCAAAGGGCTGCTCCTGTAAAGGCAAGGTTTTTAAACTCACTACCCACCTCCAAGAAGGCCCCTGCGCACCGCTGCCGCCGAAATCCAAAGGGCTGCTCCTGTAAAGGCAAGGTTTTTAAACTCACTACTCACCTCCAAGAAGGCCCCTGCGCACCGCTGCCGCCGAAATCCAAAGGGCTGCTCCTGTAAAGGTAAGTGGTTTTAAACTCACTACTCACCTCCCAGAAGGCCCCTGCGCACCGCTGCCGCCGAAATCCAAAGGGCTGCTCCTGTAAAGGCAAGGTTTTTAAACACACTACTCACTTCCCAGAAGGCCCCTGCGCACCGCTGCCGCCGAAATCCAAAGGGCTGCTCCTGTAAAGGTAAGTGGTTTTAAACTCACTACTCACCTCCCAGAAGGCCCATGCGCACCGCTGCCGCCGAAATCCAAAGGGCTGCTCCTGTAAAGGCAAGGTTTTTAAACTCACTACTCACCTCCAAGAAGGCCCCTGCGCACCGCTGCCGCCGAAATCCAAAGGGCTGCTCCTGTAAAGGCAAGGTTTTTAAACTCACTACTCACCCCCAAGAAGGCCCCTGCGCACCGCTGCCGCCGAAATCCAAAGGGCTGCTCCTGTAAAGGCAAGGTTTTTAAACACACTACTCACTTCCCAGAAGGCCCCTGCGCACCGCTGCCGCCGAAATCTAAAGGGCTGCTCCTGTAAAGGTAAGTGGTTTTAAACTCACTACTCACCTCCAAGAAGGCCCCTGCGCACCGCTGCCGCCGAAATCCAAAGGGCTGCTCCTGTAAAGGCAAGGTTTTTAAACACACTACTCACTTCCCAGAAGGCCCCTGCGCACCGCTGCCGCCGAAATCTAAAGGGCTGCTCCTGTAAAGGTAAGTGGTTTTAAACTCACTACTCACCTCCCAGAAGGCCCCTGCGCACCGCTGCCGCCGAAATCCAAAGGGCTGCTCCTGTAAAGGCAAGGTTTTTAAACACACTACTCACCTCCCAGAAGGCCCCTGCGCACCGCTGCCGCCGAAATCCAAAGGGCTGCTCCTGTAAAGGTAAGTGGTTTTAAACTCACTACTCACCTCCAAGAAGGCCCCTGCGCACCGCTGCCGCCGAAATCCAAAGGGCTGCTCCTGTAAAGGCAAGGTTTTTAAACACACTACTCACCTCCCAGAAGGCCCCTGCGCACCGCTGCCGCCGAAATCCAAAGGGCTGCTCCTGTAAAGGCAAGGTTTTTAAACACACTACTCACCTCCCAGAAGGCCCCTGCGCACCGCTGCCGCCGAAATCCAAAGGGCTGCTCCTGTAAAGGCAAGGTTTTTAAACACACTACTCACCTCCAAGAAGGCCCCTGCGCACCGCTGCCGCCGAAATCCAAAGGGCTGCTCCTATAAAGGTAAGTGGTTTTAAACTCACTACTCACCTCCAAGAAGGCCCCTGCGCACCGCTGCCGCCGAAATCCAAAGGGCTGCTCCTGTAAAGGCAAGGTTTTTAAACACACTACTCACCTCCAAGAAGGCCCCTGCGCACCGCTGCCGCCGAAATCCAAAGGGCTGCTCCTGTAAAGGTAAGTGGTTTTAAACTCACTACTCACCTCCAAGAAGGCCCCAGCGCACCGCTGCCGCCGAAATCTAAAGGGCTGCTCCTGTAAAGGCAAGGTTTTTAAACACACTACTCACCTCCAAGAAGGCCCCTGCGCACCGCTGCCGCCGAAATCCAAAGGGCTGCTCCTGTAAAGGTAAGTGGTTTTAAACTCACTACTCACCTCCAAGAAGGCCCCTGCGCACCGCTGCCGCCGAAATCCAAAGGGCTGCTCCTGTAAAGGTAAGTGGTTTTAAACTCACTACTCACCTCCCAGAAGGCCCCTGCGCACCGCTGCCGGTTACATCCGGTTACATCAATTATTAAATTAATGAGAAAATATAACGGACTGAAAACCCCTCAGCCAATCAGGAGCTCCAACCGCTGACTGACAGCCTCTCAGCCAATCAGGAGCCCCAACCGCTGACTGACAGTCTCTCAGCCAATCAGGAGCTCCAACCGCTGACTGACAGCCTCTCAGCCAATCAGGAGCCCCAACCGCTGACTGACAGCCTGTCAGCCAATCAGGAGCTCCAGCCGCTGACTGACAGCCTCTCAGCCAATCAGGACCTCCAGCCGCTGACTGAAACCATCTCAGCCAATCAGGACCTCCAGCCGCTGAGTAATAGCCTCTCAGCCAATCAGGAGCTCCAGCCGCTGACTGACAGCCTCTCAGCCAATCAGGAGCTCCAGCCGCTGACTGACAGCCTCTCAGCCAATCAGGAGCTCCAACCGCTGACTGACAGTCTCTCAGCCAATCAGGAACTCCAGCCGCTGACTGACAGTCTCTCAGCCAATCAGGAGCTCCAGCCGCTGACTGACAGTCTCTCAGCCAATCAGCAGCTCCAGCCGCTGACTGGCAGTCTCTCAGACAATCAGGAGCTCCAACCGCTGACTGTCAGCCTCTCAGCCAATCAGGAGCTCCAGCCGCTGACTGACAGCCACTCAGCCAATCAGGAGCTCCAGCCGCTGACTGACAGTCTCTCAGCCAATCAGGAGCCCCAACCGCTGACTGACAGTCTCTCAGCCAATCAGGAGCTCCAGCCGCTGACTGACAGTCTCTCAGCCAATCAGCAGCTCCAGCCGCTGACTGACAGTCTCTCAGCCAATCAGGAGCTCCAGCCGCTGACTTACAGCCTCTCAGCCAATCAGGAGCTCCAGCCGCTGACTTACAGCCTCTCAGCTAATCAGCAGTTCTAGTCTCTGACTGGCAGCATTTCAGCCAATCAGTAGCTCCTGGCGCTGACTGACAGCCTCTCATCCAATCAGCAGCTCCAGCCGCTGACTGACAGCCTATGAGTCTATCAGGAGCTGGGTCTGGTGCGTGGGGAGCACAGACAGTGCTGGCTGTGCGGGGGGAGCACAGACAGTGCTGGCTATGTGAGGGGAGCACTGACCGTGCCGGCTGTGTGGTGGGAGCACTGGCAGTGCTGGCTGTGTGGTGGGAGCACTGACAGTGCTGGCTGTGTGGTCGGAGCACTGGCAGTGCTGGCTGTGTGGTGGGAGCACTGACAGTGCTGGCTGTGTGGTCGGAGCACTGACAGTGCTGGCTGTGTGGCGGGAGCACTGACAGTGCTGGCTGTGTGGTGGGAGCACTGACAGTGCTGGCTGTGTGGTGGGAGCACTGACAGTGCTGGCTGTGTGGTGGGAGCACTGACAGTGCTGGCTGTGTGGTGGGAGCACTGACAGTGCTGGCTAAGTGGGGGGAGCACTGGCAGTGCTGGCTGTGTGGGGGAGCACTGACAGTGCTGGCTGTGTGGTGGAAGCACTGACAGTGCTGGCTGTGTGGTGGGAGCACTGACAGTGCAGGCTGTGTGGGGGAGCACTGACAGTGCAGGCTGTGTGGTGGGAGCACTGACAGTGCTGGCTGTGTGGGTGGAGCACTGACAGTGCTGGCTGTGTGGGGGAGCACTGACCGTGCTATTTGTGTGGGGGAGCACTGGCAGTGCTGGCTGTGTGGGGGGAGCACTGACAGTGCTGGCTGTGTGGGGGAGCACTGACAGTGCTGGCTGTGTGGGGGAGCACTGACAGTGCTGGCTGTGTGGGGGAGCACTGGCAGTGCTGGCTGTGTGGGGAGCACTGACAGTGCTGGCTGTGTGGTGGGAGCACTGACAGTGCTGGTTGTGTGGGAGGAGCACTGACAGTGCTGGCTGTGTGGTGGAAGCACTGACAGTGCTGGCTGTGTGGGAGGAGCACTGACTGCTGGCTGTGCGGTGGGAGCACTGACAGTGCTGGCTGTGTGGGGGAGCACTGACAGTACTGACTGTGTGGGAGGAGCACTGACAGTGCTGGCTGTGTGGTGGGAGCACTGACAGTGCTGGCTGTGTGGTGGAAGGACTGACAGTGCTGGCTGTGTGGTGGGAGCACTGACAGTGCTGGCTGTGTGGGAGAGCACTGACAGTGCTGGCTGTGTGGTGGAAGCACTGACAGTGCTGGCTGTGTCGGGGAGCACTGACAGTGCTGGCTGTGTGGTGGGAGCACTGACAGTGCTGGCTGTGTGGTGGAAGCACTGACAGTGCTGGCTGTGTGGGGGGAGCACAGACAGTGCTGGCTGTGTGGTGGAAGCACTGACAGTGCTGGCTGTGTGGGGGAGCACTGACAGTGCTGGCTGTGTGTGGGAGCACTGACAGAGCTGGCTGTGTGGGGAGAGCACAGACAGTGCTGGCTATGTGAGGGGAGCACTGACAGTGCTGGCTGTGTGGTGGGAGCACTGGCAGTGCTGGCTGTGTGGGGGAGCACTGACAGTGCTGGCTGTGTGGTGGGAGCACTGACAGTGCTGGCTGTGTGGTGGGAGCACTGACAGTGCTGGCTGTGTGGTGGGAGCACTGGCAGTGCTGGCTGTGTGGGGGAGTACTGACAGTGATGGCTGTGTGGTGCGAGCACTGACCGTTCTGGCTGTGTGGGCGGGAGCACTCACAGTGCTGGCTGTGTGGGGGTGCACTGACAGTGCTGGCTGTGTGGTGGGAGCACTGACAGTGCTGGCTGTGTGGTGGGAGCACTGACAGTGCTGGCTGTGTGGGCGGAGCACTGGCAGTGCTGGCTGTGTGGGGGAGCACTGACAGTGCTGTCTGTGTGGTGGAAGCACTGACAGTGCTGGCTGTGTGGTGGGAGCACTGACAGTGCAGGCTGTGTGGGGGAGCACTGACAGTGCAGGCTGTGTGGTGGGAGCACTGACAGTGCTGGCTGTGTGGGTGGAGCACTGACAGTGCTGGCTGTGTGGGGGAGCACTGACAGTGCTATTTGTGTGGGGGCGCACTGGCAGTGCTGGCTGTGTGGGGGAGCACTGACAGTGCTGGCTGTGTGGGGGAGCACTGACAGTGCTGGCTGTGTGGGGGAGCACTGACAGTGCTGGCTGTGTGGGGGTGCACTGACAGTGCTGGCTGTGTGGTGGGAGCACTGACAGTGCTGGCTGTGTGGGAGGAGCACTGACAGTGCTGGCTGTGTGGGGGGAGCACTGACAGTGCTGGCTGTGTGGGGGGAGCACTGACAGTGCTGGCTGTGTGGGGGTAGCACTGAGAGTGCTGGCTGTGTGGGAGGAGCACTGACAGTGCTGGCTGTATGGTGGGAGCACTGACAGTGCTGGCTGTGTGGGAGAGCACTGACAGTGCTGACTGTGTGGGAGGAGCACTGACAGTGCTGGCTGTGTGGTGGAAGCACTGACAGTACTGGCTGTGTGGGGGGCACTGACAATGCGGGCTGTGTGGTGGGAGCACTGACAGTGCTGGCTGTGTGGTGGAAGCACTGACAGTGCTGGCTGTGTGGTGGGAGCACTGACAGTGCTGGCTGTGTGGGGGAGCACTGACAGTGCTGGCTGTGTGGTGGAAGCACTGACAGTGCTGGCTGTGTGGGGGGAGCACTGACAGTGCTGGCTGTGTGGTGGGAGCACTGACAGTGCTGGCTGTGTGGTGGAAGCACTGACAGTGCTGGCTGTGTGGGGGGAGCAGTGAGAGTGCTGGTTGTGAGGGGGAGCACTGACAGTGCTGGCTGTGTGTGGGAGCACTGACAGTGCTGGCTGTGTGGGGGGAGCACTGACAGTGCTGGCTGTGTGGGAGGAGCACTGACAGTGCTGGCTGTGTGGGGAGCACTGACAGTGCTGTCTGTGTGGGGGGAGCACTGACAGTGCTGGCTGTGTGTTGGAAGCACTGACAGTGCTGGCTGTGTGGGGGGAGCACTGACAGTGCTGGCTGTGTGGGAGGAGCACTGACAGTGCTGGCTGTGTGTTGGAAGCACTGAGTGCTGGCTGTGTGGGGGGAGCACTGACAGTGCTGTCTGTGTGGGGGGAGCACTGACAGGGCTGGCAGTGTGGTGGAAGCACTGACAGTGCTGGCTGTGTGGGGAGCACTGACAGTGCTGTCTGTGTGGGGGAGCACTGACAGTGCTGGCTGTGTGTGGGAGCACTGACAGTGCTGACTGTGTGGGAGGAGCACTGACAGTGCTGGCTGTGTGGTGGAAGCACTGACAGTGCTGGCTATGTGGGAGGAGCACTGACAGTGCTGGCTGTGTGGTGGAAGCAATGACAGTGCTGGCTGTGTGGGAGGAGCACTGACAGTGCTGGCTGTGTGGTGGAAGCACTGACAGTGCTAGCTGTGTGGGAGGAGCACTGACAGTGCTGGCTGTGTGGTGGGAGCACTGACAGTGCTGGCTGTGTGTGTGGGAGCACTGACAGTGCTGGCTGTGTGGGGGAGCACTGACAGTGCTGGCTGTGTTGTGGGAGCACTGACAGTGCTGGCTGTGTGGTGGGAGCACTGACAGCGCTGGCTGTGTGGTGGGAGCACTGACAGTGCTGGCTGTGTGGGGGGAGCATTGACAGAGCTGGCTGTGTGGGGAGCACTGACAGTGCTGGCTGTGTGGGGAGCACTGACAGTGCTGGCTATGTGGGGGAGCACTGACAGTGCTGGCTGTGTGGGGAGCACTGACAGTGCTGGCTGTGTGGGGGAGCACTGACAGTGCTGGCAGTGTGGTGGGAGTACTGACAGTGCTGGCTGTTTTGGGGGCACTGACAGTGCTGGCTGTGTCTAGGGAGCACTGACAGGGCTGGCTGTGTTGGGGAGCACTGACAGTGCTGGCTGTGTGGGGGAGCACTGACAGTGCTGTCTGTGTGGGGGGAGCACTGACAGTGCTGGCTGTGTGGGGGGAGCAAAAACAGTGCTGGCTGTGTGGTGGGAGCACTGACGGCGCTGGCTGTTTGGTGGGAGCACTGACAGTGCTAGTGTGTGGGGGAGCACTGACAGTGCTGGCTGTGTGGTGGGAGCACTGACAGATCTGGCTGTGTGGTGGGAGCACTGACAGCGCTGGCTGTGTGGTGGGAGCACTGACAGTGCTAGCTGTGTTGGGGAGTACTGACAGTGCTGGCTGTGTGGGAGGAGCACTGATAGTGCTGGCTGTGTGGTGGGAGCACTGACAGTGCTGGCTGTGTGGTGGGAGCACTGGCAGTGCTGGCTGTGTGGGGGAGCACTGACAGTGATGGCTGTGTGGTGGGAGCGCTGACAGTTCTGGCTGTGTGGGCGGGAGCACTCACAGTGCTGGCTGTGTGGGGGTGCACTGACAGTGCTGGCTGTGTGGTGGGAGCACTGACAGTGCTGGCTGTGTGGTGGGAGCACTGACAGTGCTGGCTGTGTGGGGGAGCACTGGCAGCGCTGGCTGTGTGGTGGAGCACTGACAGTGCTGGCTGTGTGGTGGAAGCACTGACAGTGCTGGCTGTGTGGTGGGAGCACTGACAGTGCAGGCTGTGTGGTGGAGCACTGACAGTGCAGGCTGTGTGGTGGGAGCACTGACAGTGCTGGCTGTGTGGGTGGAGCGCTGACAGTGCTGGCTGTGTGGGGGAGCACTGACAGTGCTGGCTGTGTGGGGGAGCACTGGCAGTGCTGGCTGTGTGGGGGTGCACTGACAGTGCTGGCTGTGTGGTGGGAGCACTGACAGTGCTGGCTGTGTGGGAGGAGCACTGACAGTGCTGGCTGTGTGGGGGGAGCACTGACAGTGCTGGCTGTGTGGGGGAGCACTGACAGTGCTGGCTGTGTGGGGGAGCACTGGCAGTGCTGGCTGTGTGGGGGTGCACTGACAGTGCTGGCTGTGTGGTGGGAGCACTGGCAGTGCTGGCTGTGTGGGAGGAGCACTGACAGTGCTGGCTGTGTGGGGGGAGCACTGACAGTGCTGGCTGTGTGGGGGGAGCACTGACAGTGCTGGCTGTGTGGGGGTAGCGCTGAGAGTGCTGGCTGTGTGGGAGGAGCACTGACAGTGCTGGCTGTATGGTGGGAGCACTGACAGTGCTGGCTGTGTGGGGGAGCACTGACAGTGCTGACTGTGTGGGAGGAGCACTGACAGTGCTGGCTGTGTGGTGGAAGCACTGACAGTACTGGCTGTGTGGGGGGCACTGACAGTGCTGGCTGTGTGGTGGGAGCACTGACAGTGCTGGCTGTGTGGTGGAAGCACTGACAGTGCTGGCTGTGTGGTGGGAGCACTGACAGTGCTGGCTGTGTGGGGGAGCACTGACAGTGCTGGCTGTGTGGTGGAAGCACTGACAGAGCTGGCTGTGTGGGGGGAGCACTGACAGTGCTGGCTGTGTGGTGGGAGCACTGACAGTGCTGGCTGTGTGGTGGAAGCACTGACAGTGCTGGATGTGTGGGGGGAGCACAGACAGTGCTGGCTGTGTGGTGAAAGCACTGACAGTGCTGGCTGTGTGTGGGAGCACTGACAGTGCTGGTTGTGAGGGGGGAGCACTGACAGTGCTGGCTGTGTGGGGCTAGCACTGAGAGTGCTGGCTGTGTGGGAGGAGCACTGACAGTGCTGGCTGTATGGTGGGAGCACTGACAGTGCTGGCTGTGTGGGAGAGCACTGACAGTGCTGACTGTGTGGGAGGAGCACTGACAGTGCTGGCTGTGTGGTGGAAGCACTGACAGTACTGGCTGTGTGGGGGGCACTGACAGTGCGGGCTGTGTGGTGGGAGCACTGACAGTGCTGGCTGTGTGGTGGAAGCACTGACAGTGCTGGCTGTGTGGTGGGAGCACTGACAGTGCTGGCTGTGTGGGGGAGCACTGACAGTGCTGGCTGTGTGGTGGAAGCACTGACAGTGCTGGCTGTGTGGGGGGAGCACTGACAGTGCTGGCTGTGTGGTGGGAGCACTGACAGTGCTGGCTGTGTGGTGGAAGCACTGACAGTGCTGGCTGTGTGGGGGGAGCAGTGAGAGTGCTGGCTGTGAGGGGGGAGCACTGACAGTGCTGGCTGTGTGGGAGGAGCACTGACAGTGCTGGCTGTGTGGGGAGCACTGACAGTGCTGTCTGTGTGGGGGGAGCACTGACAGTGCTGGCTGTGTGTTGGAAGCACTGACAGTGCTGGCTGTGTGGGGGGAGCACTGACAGTGCTGGCTGTGTGGGAGGAGCACTGACAGTGCTGGCTGTGTGTTGGAAGCACTGACAGTGCTGGCTGTGTGGGGGGAGCACTGACAGTGCTGTCTGTGTGGGGGAGCACTGACAGGGCTGGCAGTGTGGTGGAAGCACTGACAGTGCTGGCTGTGTGGGGAGCACTGACAGTGCTGTCTGTGTGGGGGAGCACTGACAGTGCTGGCTGTGTGTGGGAGCACTGACAGTGCTGACTGTGTGGGAGGAGCACTGACAGTGCTGGCTGTGTGGTGGAAGCACTGACAGTGCTGGCTATGTGGGAGGAGCACTGACAGTGCTGGCTGTGTGGTGGAAGCAATGACAGTGCTGGCTGTGTGGGAGGAGCACTGACAGTGCTGGCTGTGTGGTGGAAGCACTGACAGTGCTAGCTGTGTGGGAGGAGCACTGACAGTGCTGGCTGTGTGGTGGGAGCACTGACAGTGCTGGCTGTGTGTGTGGGAGCACTGACAGTGCTGGCTGTGTGGGGGAGCACTGACAGTGCTGGCTGTGTTGTGGGAGCACTGACAGTGCTGGCTGTGTGGTGGGAGCACTGACAGCGCTGGCTGTGTGGTGGGAGCACTGACAGTGCTGGCTGTGTGGGGGGAGCATTGACAGAGCTGGCTGTGTGGGGAGCACTGACAGTGCTGGCTGTGTGGGGAGCACTGACAGTGCTGGCTATGTGGGGGAGCACTGACAGTGCTGGCTGTGTGGGGAGCACTGACAGTGCTGGCTGTGTGGGGGAGCACTGACAGTGCTGGCAGTGTGGTGGGAGTACTGACAGTGCTGGCTGTTTTGGGGGCACTGACAGTGCTGGCTGTGTCTAGTGAGCACTGACAGGGCTGGCTGTGTTGGGGAGCACTGACAGTGCTGGCTGTGTGGGGGAGCACTGACAGTGCTGTCTGTGTGGGGGGAGCACTGACAGTGCTGGCTGTGTGGGGGGAGCAAAAACAGTGCTGGCTGTGTGGTGGGAGCACTGACGGCGCTGGCTGTTTGGTGGGAGCACTGACAGTGCTAGTGTGTGGGGGAGCACTGACAGTGCTGGCTGTGTGGTGGGAGCACTGACAGATCTGGCTGTGTGGTGGGAGCACTGACAGCGCTGGCTGTGTGGTGGGAGCACTGACAGTGCTGGCTGTGTGGTGGGAGCACTGACAGTGCTGGCTGTGTGGTGGAAGCACTGACAGTGCTAGCTGTGTGGAGGAGTACTGACAGTGCTGGCTGTGTGGGAGGAGCACTGATAGTGCTGGCTGTGTGGTGGGAGCACTGACAGTGCTGGCTGTGTGGTGGGAGCACTGGCAGTGCTGGCTGTGTGGGGGAGCACTGACAGTGATGGCTGTGTGGTGGGAGCGCTGACAGTTCTGGCTGTGTGGGCGGGAGCACTCACAGTGCTGGCTGTGTGGGGGTGCACTGACAGTGCTGGCTGTGTGGTGGGAGCACTGACAGTGCTGGCTGTGTGGTGGGAGCACTGACAGTGCTGGCTGTGTGGGGGAGCACTGGCAGCGCTGGCTGTGTGGTGGAGCACTGACAGTGCTGGCTGTGTGGTGGAAGCACTGACAGTGCTGGCTGTGTGGTGGGAGCACTGAC
Organism: Scyliorhinus torazame; assembly: GCF_047496885.1. Classification (NCBI taxonomy): domain Eukaryota; kingdom Metazoa; phylum Chordata; class Chondrichthyes; order Carcharhiniformes; family Scyliorhinidae; genus Scyliorhinus; species Scyliorhinus torazame. The sequence continues at coordinate 17,558,754 of NC_092711.1, forward strand.
AGTGCAGGCTGTGTGGGGGAGCACTGACAGTGCAGGCTGTGTGGTGGGAGCACTGACAGTGCTGGCTGTGTGGGTGGAGCGCTGACAGTGCTGGCTGTGTGGGGGAGCACTGACAGTGCTGGCTGTGTGGGGGAGCACTGGCAGTGCTGGCTGTGTGGGGGTGCACTGACAGTGCTGGCTGTGTGGTGGGAGCACTGACAGTGCTGGCTGTGTGGGAGGAGCACTGACAGTGCTGGCTGTGTGGGGGGAGCACTGACAGTGCTGGCTGTGTGGGGGAGCACTGACAGTGCTGGCTGTGTGGGGGAGCACTGGCAGTGCTGGCTGTGTGGGGGTGCACTGACAGTGCTGGCTGTGTGGTGGGAGCACTGACAGTGCTGGCTGTGTGGGAGGAGCACTGACAGTGCTGGCTGTGTGGGGGGAGCACTGACAGTGCTGGCTGTGTGGGGGGAGCACTGACAGTGCTGGCTGTGTGGGGGTAGCGCTGAGAGTGCTGGCTGTGTGGGAGGAGCACTGACAGTGCTGGCTGTATGGTGGGAGCACTGACAGTGCTGGCGGTGTGGGGGAGCACTGACAGTGCTGACTGTGTGGGAGGAGCACTGACAGTGCTGGCTGTGTGGTGGAAGCACTGACAGTACTGGCTGTGTGGGGGGCACTGACAGTGCTGGCTGTGTGGTGGGAGCACTGACAGTGCTGGCTGTGTGGTGGAAGCACTGACAGTGCTGGCTGTGTGGTGGGAGCACTGACAGTGCTGGCTGTGTGGGGGAGCACGGACAGTGCTGGCTGTGTGGTGGAAGCACTGACAGAGCTGGCTGTGTGGGGGGAGCACTGACAGTGCTGGCTGTGTGGTGGGAGCACTGACAGTGCTGGCTGTGTGGTGGAAGCACTGACAGTGCTGGATGTGTGGGGGGAGCACAGACAGTGCTGGCTGTGTGGTGAAAGCACTGACAGTGCTGGCTGTGTGTGGGATCACTGACAGTGCTGGTTGTGAGGGGGAGCACTGACAGTGCTGGCTGTGCGTGGGAGCACTGACATTGCTGGCTGTGTGGGAGGAGCACTGACAGTGCTGGCTGTGTGGTGGAAGCACTGACAGTGCTGGCTGTGTGGGGGGAGCACTGACAGTGCTGGCTGTGTGGGGGAGCACTGACAGTGCTGGCTGTGTGGGGTAGCACTGAGAGTGCAGGCTGTGTGGGGGGAGCACTGACAGTGCTGTCTGTGTGGGGGAGCACTGACAGTGCTGGCTCTGTGGTGGGAGCACTGACAGTGCTGGCTATGTGGGAGGAGCACTGACAGTGCTGTCTGTGTGGTGGAAGCAATGACAGTGCTGGCTGTGTGGAAGGACCACTGACAGTGCTGGCTGTGTGGTGGAAGCACTGACAGTGCTAGCTGTGTGGGAGGAGCACTGACAGTGCTGGCTGTGTGGTGGGAGCACTGACAGTGATGGCTGTGTGTGTGGGAGCACTGACAGTGCTGGCTGTGTGGGGGAGCACTGACAGTGCTGGCTGTGTTGTGGGAGCACTGACAGTGCTGGCTGTGTGGTGGGAGCACTGACAGCGCTGGCTGTGTGGTGGGAGCACTGACAGTGCTGGCTGTGTGGGGGAGCATTGACAGAGCTGGCTGTGTGGGGAGCACTGACAGTGCTGGCTGTGTGGGGAGCACTGACAGTGCTGGCTGTTTGGGGGGCACTGACAGTGCTGGCTGTGTCTAGGGAGCACTGACAGGGCTGGCTGTGTTGGGGAGCACTGACAGTGCTTGCTGTGTGGGGGAGCACTGACAGTTCTGTCTGTGTGGGGGGAGCACTGACAGTGCTGGCTGTGTGGGGGGAGCAAAAACAGTGCTGGCTGTGTGGTGGGAGCACTGACAGCGCTGGCTGTTTGGTGGGAGCACTGACAGTGCTAGTGTGTGGGGGAGCACTGACAGTGCTGGCTGTGTGGTGGGGGCACTGACAGCGCTGGCTGTGTGGTGGGAGCACTGACAGCGCTGGCTGTGTGGTGGGAGCACTGACAGTGCTGGCTGTGTGGTGGGAGCACTGACAGTGCTGGCTGTGTGGTGGAAGCACTGACAGTGCTAGCTGTGTGGAGGAGTACTGACAGTGCTGGCTGTGTGGGAGGAGCACTGATAGTGCTGGCTGTGTGGTGGGAGCACTGACAGTGCTGGCTGCGTGGGAGGAGCACTGACAGTGCTGGCTGTGTGGTGGAAGCACTGACAGTGCTGGCTGAGTGGGAGGAGCACTGACAGTGCTGGCTGTGTGGTGGGAGCACTGACAGTGCTGGCTGTGTGTGGGGGAGTACTGACAGTGCTGACAGTGTGGGAGGAGCACTGACAGTGCTGGCTGTGTGGTGGGAGCACTGACAGTGCTGGCTGTGTGGTGGGAGCACTGACAGTGCTGGCTGTGTGGTGGGAGCACTGACAGTGCTTGCTGTGTGGGGGGAGCACTGACAGCGCTGGCTGTTTGGTGGGAGCACTGACAGTGCTGGCTGTGTGGGGAGCACTGACAGTGCTGGCTGTGTGGGGAGCACTGACAGTGCTGGCTGTGTGGGGGAGCACTGACAGTGCTGGCAGTGTGGTGGGAGCACTGACAGTGCTGGCTGTGTGGGGGGCACTGACAGTGCTGGCTGTGTCTAGGGAGCACTGACAGTGCTGGCTGTGTTGGGGGAGCACTGACAGTGCTGGCTGTGTGGGGGAGCACTGATAGTGCTGTCTGTGTGGGGGGAGCACTGACAGTGCTGGCTGTGTGGGTGGAGCACTGACAGTGCTGGCTGTGTGGGGGAGCACTAACAGTGCTGGCTGTGTGGTGGGTGCATTGACAGTGCTGGCTCTGTGGTGGGAGCACTGACAGTGCTGGCTGTGTGGTGGGAGCACTGACAGCGCTGGCTGTGTGGTGGGAGCACTGACAGTGCTGGCTGTGTGGGGGAGCACTGACAGTGCAGGCTGTGTGGTGGGAGCACTGACAGCGCTGGCTGTGTGGTGGGAGCACTGACAGCGCTGGCTGTGTGGTGGGAGAACTGACAGTGCTGGCTGTGTGGTGGGAGCACTGACAGTGCTGGCTGTGTGTTGGGAGCACTGACAGTGCTGACTGTGTGGAGAGCACTGACAGTGCTGTCTCTGTGGTGGGAGCACTGACAGTGCTGGCTGTGTGGTGGGAACACTGACAGTGCTGGCTGTGTGGGGAGCACTGACAGTGCTGGCTGTGTGGGGGAGCACTGACAGTGCTGGCTGTGTGGGGGAGCACTGACAGTGCTGGCTGTGGGGGGAGCACTGACAGTGCTATACTTGTGGCGGGAGCACTGACAGTGCTGGCCTTATGGCGGGAGCACTGACAGTGCTGGCTGTGTGGTGGGAGCACTGACAGTGCTGGCTGTGTGGTGGGATCACTGACAGTGCTGGCTGTGTGGTGGGATCGCTGACAGTGCTGGCTGTGTGGTGGGAGCACTGACAGTGCTGGCAGTGTGGGGGGATCTCTGACAGTGCTGGCTGTGTGGGGGAGCACTGACAGTGCTGGCTGTGTGGAGGGTGCACTGACAGTGCTGGCTGTGTGGTGGGAGCACTGGCAGTGCTGGCTGTGTGTTGGGATCACTGACAGTGCTGGCTGTGTGGGGGAGTCTGACAGTGCTGGCTGTGTGGTGGAAGCACTGACAGTGCTGGCTGTGTGGGGGGAGCACTGACAGTGCTGGCTCTATGGGGGGAGCACTGACAATGCTGGTTGTGTGGCGGGAGCACGGACAGTGCTGGTTGTGTGGGGGGGCACTGACAGTGCTGGCTGTGTGGGGGAGCACTGACAGTGCTGGCTGTGTGTGCGGGAGCACTCACAGTGCTGGCTGTGTGGTGGGAGCACTGACAGTGCTGGCTGTGTGGGAGGAGCACTGGTAGTGCTGTCTGTGTGGGGGAGCACTGACAGTGCTGGCTGTGTGGGGGGAGCACTGACAGTGCTGGCTGTGTGGGGGGAGCACTGACAGTGCTGGCTGTGTGGTGGGAGCACTGACAGTGCTGGCTGTGTGGGGGGAGCACTGACCGTGCTGGCTGTGTGGTGGGAGCACTGACAGTGCTGGCTCTGTGGGGGGAGCACTCACAGTGCTGGCTGTGTGGGGTTAGCACTGACAGTGCTGGCTGTGTGGGGGAGCACTGACAGTGCTGGCTGTGTGGAGGGAGCACTGACACGGCTGGCTGTGTGGGGGGAGCACTGACAATGTTGTCTGGGTGGTGGGAGCACTGACAGTGAAGGCTGTGTAGGGGAGCACTGACAGTGCTGGCTGTGTGGGGGTGCACTGACAGTGCTGGCTGTGTGGGGGAGCACTGACAGTGCTGGCTGTGTGGGGGAGCACTGACAGTGCTGGCTGTGTGGGGGAGCACTGACAGTGCTGGCTGTGTGGGGGAGCACAGACAGTGCTGGCTGTGTGGGGGGAGCACTGACAGTGCTTGCTGTTTGGGGGGAGCACGGACAGTGCTGGCTGTGTGGGGAGCACTGACAGTGCTGGCTGTGTGGTGGGAGCACAGACGGTGCTGGCTGTGTGGGGGAGCACTGACAGTGCCGGCTGTGTGGTGGGAGCAATGACAGTGCTCGCTGTGTGGTGGGAGCACTGACAGTGCTGGCTGTGTGGTGGAAGCACTGACAGTGCTGGCTGTGTGGTGGGAGCACTGACAGTGCTGGCTGTGAGGGGGAGCACTGACAGTGCTGGCTGTGTGGTGGAAGCACTGACAGTGCTGGCTGTGTGGGGGGAGCACTGACAGTGCTGGCTGTGTGGGGGAGCACTGACAGTGCTGGCTGTGTGGGGGAGCACTAACAGTGCTGGTTGTGAGGGGGAGCACTGACAGTGCTGGCTGTGTGGTGGAAGCACTGACAGTGCTGGCTGTGTGGGGGGAGCACTGACAGTGCTGGCTGTGTGGGGTAGCACTGCCAGTGCTGGCTGTGTGGTGGAAGCACTGACAGTGCTGGCTGTGTGGGGGGAGCACTGACAGTGCTGCCTGTGTGGGAGGAGCACTGACAGTGCTGGCTTTGTGGGGGGAGCACTGACAGTGCTGGCTGTGTGGTGGGAGCACTGACAGTGCTGGCTGTGTGGGGGAGCACTGACAGTGCTGGCTGTGTGGGAGGAGCACTGACAGTGCTGGCTGTGTGGGGAGCACTGACAGTGCTGTCTGTGTGGGGGAGCACTGACAGTGCTGGCTGTGTGGTGGGAGCACTGACAGTGCTGCCTGTGTATGGGAGCACGGACAGTGCTGACTGTGTGGGGGAGCACTGACAGTGCTGGCTGTGTGGGGGAGCACTGAGAGTGCAGGCTGTGTGGGGGGAGCACTGACAGTGCTGGCTGTGTGGGGGAGCACTGACAGTGCTGGCTCTGTGGTGGAAGCACTGACAGTGCTAGCTGAGTGGGAGGAGCACTTACAGTGCTGGCTCTGTGGTGGGAGCACTGACAGTGCTGGCTGTGTGTGTGGGAGCACTGACAATTCTGGCTGTGTGGGGGAGCACTGACAGTACTGGCTGTGTTGTGGGAGCACTGACAGTGCTGGCTGTGTGGTGGGAGCACTGACAGCGCTGGCTGTGTGCTGGGAGCACTGACAGTGCTGGCTGTGTGGGGGGAGCATTGACAGAGCTGGCTGTGGGGGGAGCACTGACAGTGCTTGCTGTGTGGGGGGAGCACTGACAGCGCTGGCTGTTTGGTGGGAGCACTGACAGTGCTGGCTGTGTGGGGAGCACTGACAGTGCTGGCTGTGTGGGGAGCACTGACAGTGCTGGCTGTGTGGGGGAGCACTGACAGTGCTGGCAGTGTGGTGGGAGCACTGACAGTGCTGGCTGTGTGGGGGGCACTGACAGTGCTGGCTGTGTCTAGGGAGCACTGACAGTGCTGGCTGTGTTGGGGGAGCACTGACAGTGCTGGCTGTGTGGGGGAGCACTGACAGTGCTGTCTGTGTGGGGGGAGCACTGACAGTGCTGGCTGTGTGGGTGGAGCACTGACAGTGCTGGCTGTGTGGGGGAGCACTAACAGTGCTGGCTGTGTGGTGGGTGCATTGACAGTGCTGGCTCTGTGGTGGGAGCACTGACAGTGCTGGCTGTGTGGTGGGAGCACTGACAGCGCTGGCTGTGTGGTGGGAGCACTGACAGTGCTGGCTGTGTGGGGGAGCACTGACAGTGCTGGCTGTGTGGTGGGAGCACTGACAGCGCTGGCTGTGTGGTGGGAGCACTGACAGCGCTGGCTGTGTGGTGGGAGAACTGACAGTGCTGGCTGTGTGGTGGGAGCACTGACAGTGCTGGCTGTGTGTTGGGAGCACTGACAGTGCTGACTGTGTGGAGAGCACTGACAGTGCTGTCTCTGTGGTGGGAGCACTGACAGTGCTGGCTGTGTGGTGGGAACACTGACAGTGCTGGCTGTGTGGGGAGCACTGACAGTGCTGGCTGTGTGGGGGAGCACTGACAGTGCTGGCTGTGTGGGGGAGCACTGACAGTGCTGGCTGTGGGGGAGCACTGACAGTGCTGGCCTTGTGGCGGGAGCACTGACAGTGCTGGCCTTATGGCGGGAGCACTGACAGTGCTGGCTGTGTGGTGGGAGCACTGACAGTGCTGGCTGTGTGGTGGGATCACTGACAGTGCTGGCTGTGTGGTGGGATCGCTGACAGTGCTGGCTGTGTGGTGGGAGCACTGACAGTGCTGGCAGTGTGGGAGGATCTCTGACAGTGCTGGCTGTGTGGGGGGAGCACTGACAGTGCTGGCTGTGTGGAGGGTGCACTGACAGTGCTGGCTGTGTGGTGGGAGCACTGGCAGTGCTGGCTGTGTGTTGGGATCACTGACAGTGCTGGCTGTGTGGGGGAGTCTGACAGTGCTGGCTGTGTGGCGGAAGCACTGACAGTGCTGGCTGTGTGGGGGGAGCACTGACAGTGCTGGCTCTATGGGGGCAGCACTGACAATGCTGGTTGTGTGGCGGGAGCACGGACAGTGCTGGTTGTGTGGGGGGGGCACTGACAGTGCTGGCTGTGTGGGGGAGCACTGACAGTGCTGGCTGTGTGTGCGGGAGCACTCACAGTGCTGGCTGTGTGGTGGGAGCACTGACAGTGCTGGCTGTGTGGGAGGAGCACTGGTAGTGCTGTCTGTGTGGGGGAGCACTGACAGTGCTGGCTGTGTGGGGGGAGCACTGACAGTGCTGGCTGTGTGGGGGGAGCACTGACAGTGCTGGCTGTGTGGTGGGAGCACTGACAGTGCTGGCTGTGTGGGGGGTGCACTGACCGTGCTGGCTGTGTGGTGGGAGCACTGACAGTGCTGGCTCTGTGGGGGGAGCACTCACAGTGCTGGCTGTGTGGGGTTAGCACTGACAGTGCTGGCTGTGTGGGGGAGCACTGACAATGTTGTCTGGGTGGTGGGAGCACTGACAGTGAAGGCTGTGTAGGGGAGCACTGACAGTGCTGGCTGTGTGGGGGTGCACTGACAGTGCTGGCTGTGTGGGGGAGCACTGACAGTGCTGGCTGTGTGGGGGAGCACTGACAGTGCTGGCTGTGTGGGGGAGCACTGACAGTGCTGGCTGTGTGGGGGAGCACAGACAGTGCTGGCTGTGTGGGGGGAGTACTGACAGTGCTTGCTGTGTGGGGGGAGCACGGACAGTGCTGGCTGTGTGGGGAGCACTGACAGTGCTGGCTGTGTGGTGGGAGCACAGACGGTGCTGGCTGTGTGGGGGAGCACTGACAGTGCCGGCTGTGTGGTGGGAGCAATGACAGTGCTCGCTGTGTGGTGGGAGCACTGACAGTGCTGGCTGTGTGGTGGAAGCACTGACAGTGCTGGCTGTGTGGTGGGAGCACTGACAGTGCTGGCTGTGTGGGGGAGCACTGACAGTGCTGGCTGTGTGGTGGAAGCACTGACAGTGCTGGCTGTGTGGGGGGAGCACTGACAGTGCTGGCTGTGTGGGGGAGCACTGACAGTGCTGGCTGTGTGGGGGAGCACTAACAGTGCTGGTTGTGAGGGGGAGCACTGACAGTGCTGGCTGTGTGGTGGAAGCACTGACAGTGCTGGCTGTGTGGGGGGAGCACTGATGATGCTGGCTGTGTGGGGTAGCACTGACAGTGCTGGCTGTGTGGTGGAAGCACTGACAGTGCTGGCTGTGTGGGGGGAGCACTGACAGTGCTGGCTGTGTGGGAGGAGCACTGACAGTGCTGGCTTTGTGGGGGGAGCACTGACAGTGCTGGCTGTGTAGTGGGAGCACTGACAGTGCTGGCTGTGTGGGGGGAGCACTGACAGTGCTGGCTGTGTGGGAGGAGCACTGACAGTGCTGGCTGTGTGGGGAGCACTGACAGTGCTGTCTGTGTGGGGGAGCACTGACAGTGCTGGCTGTGTGGTGGGAGCACTGACAGTACTGTGTGTGTATGGGAACACTGACAGTGCTGACTGTGTGGGGGAGCACTGACAGTGCTGGCTGTGTGGGGGAGCACTGAGAGTGCAGGCTGTTTGGGGGAGCACTGACAGTGCTGGCTGTGTGGGGGAGCACTGACAGTGCTGGCTCTGTGGTGGAAGCACTGACAGTGCTAGCTGAGTGGGAGGAGCACTTACAGTGCTGGCTGTGTGGTGGGAGCACTGACAGTGCTGGCTGTGTGTGTGGGAGCACTGACAATTCTGGCTGTGTGGGGGAGCACTGACAGTGCTGGCTGTGTTGTGGGAGCACTGACAGTGCTGGCTGTGTGGTGGGAGCACTGACAGCGCTGGCTGTGTGGTGGGAGCACTGACAGTGCTGGCTGTGTGGGGGGAGCATTGACAGAGCTGGCTGTGTGGGGAGCACTGACAGTGCTGGCTGTGTGGGGAGCACTGACAGTGCTGGCTGTGTGGGGGAGCACTGACAGTCCTGGCTGTGTGGGGAGCACTGACAGTGCTGGCTGTGTGGGGGAGCACTGACAGTGCTGGCAGTGTGGTGGGAGCACTGACAGTGCTGGCTGTATGGGGGGCACTGACAGTGCTGGCTGTGTCTAGGGAGCAATGACAGGGCTGGCTGTGTTGGGGAGCACTGACAGTGCTGGCTGTGTGGGGGGGCACTGACAGTGCTGGCTGTGTGGGGGAGCACTGACAGTGCTGGCTGTGTGGGGGGGCACTGACAGTGCTGGCTGTGTGGGGGAGCACTGACAATGCTGGTTGTGTGGCGGGAGCACGGACAGTGCTGGTTGTGTGGGGGGGGCACTGACAGTGCTGGCTGTGTGGGGGAGCACTGACAGTGCTGGCTGTGTGGGGGAGCACTGACAGTGCTGGCTGCGTGGTGGGAGCAGTGACAGTGCTGGCTGTGTGGTGGGAGCAGTGACAGTGCTGGCTGTGTGGTGGGAGCACTGACAGTGCTGGCTGTCTGGGGGAGCACTGACAGTGCTGGCTGTGTCGGGGGAGCAGTCACAGTGCTGGCTGTGTGGGGGGAGCACTGACAGTGCTGGCTGTGTGGTGGGAGCACTGACAGTGCTGGCTGTGTGGGGGAGCACTGACCGTGCTGGCTGTGTGGTGGGAGCACTGACAGTGCTGGCTCTGTGGGGGGAGCACTCACAGTGCTGGCTGTGTGGGGAGAGCACTGACAGTGCTGGCTGTGTGGGGGAGCACTGACAGTGCTGGCTGTGTGGAGGGAGCACTGACACGGCTGGGTGTGTGGGGGGAGCACTGACAATGTTGTCTGGGTGGTGGGAGCACTGACAGTGAAGGCTGTGTGGGGGAGCACTGACAGTGCTGGCTGTGTGGTGGGAGCACTGACAGTGCTGGCTGTGTGGGGGAGCACTGACAGTGCTGGCTGTGTGGGGGAGCACTGACAGTGCTGGCTGTGTGGGGGAGCACAGACAGTGCTGGCTGTGTGGGGGAGCACTGACAGTGCTTGCTGTGTGGGGGGAGCACGGACAGTGCTGGCTGTGTGGGGAGCACTGACAGTGCTGGCTGTGTGGTGGGAGCACAGACGGTGCTGGCTGTGTGGGGGGAGCACTGACAGTGCCGGCTGGGTGGTGGGAGCAATGACAGTGCTGGCTGTGTGGTGGAAGCACTGACAGTGCTGGCTGTGTGGTGGAAGCACTGACAGTGCTGGCTGTGTGGTGGGAGCACTGACAGTGCTGGCTGAGTGGGGCAGCACTGACAGTGCTGGCTGTGTGGTGGAAGCACTGACAGTGCTGGCTGTGTGGGGGGAGCACTGACAGTGCTGGCTGTGTGGGGGAGCACTGACAGTGCTGGCTGTGTGGTGGAAGCACTGACAGTGCTGGCTGTGTGGGGGGAGCACAGACAGTGCTGGCTGTGTGGGGGGAGCACTGACAGTGCTGGCTGTGTGGGGGAGCACTAACAGTGCTGGTTGTGAGGGGGAGCACTGACAGTGCTGGCTGTGTGGTGGAAGCACTGACAGTGCTGGCTGTGTGGGGGAGCACTGACAGTGCTGGCTGTGTGGGGGAGCACTGACAGTGCTGGCTGTGTGGGGGGAGCACTGACAGTGCTGGCTGTGTGGGGGGAGCACTGACAGTGCTGGCTGTGTGGTGGGAGCACTGACAGTGCTGGCTGTGTGGTGGAAGCACTGACAGTGCTGGCTGTGTGGGGGGAGCACTGACAGTGCTGGCTGTGTGGGAGGAGCACTGACAGTGCTGGCTGTGTGGGGGGAGCACTGACAGTGCTGGCTGCGTGGTGGGAGCACTGACAGTGCTGGCTGTGTGGGGGGAGCACTGACAGTGCTGGCTGTGTGGGAGGAGCACTGACAGTGCTGGCTGTGCGGGGAGCACTGACAGTGCTGTCTGTGTGGGCGAGCACTGACAGTGCTGGCTGTGTGGTGGGAGCACTGACAGTGTTGTCTGTGTATGGGAGCACTGACAGTGCTGACTGTGTGGGGGAGCACTGACAGTGCTGGCTGTGTGGGGGAGCACTGAGAGTGCAGGCTGTGTGGGGGAGCACTGACAGTGCTGGCTGTGTGGGGGAGCACTGACAGTGCTGGCTCTGTGGTGGAAGCACTGACAGTGCTAGCTGTGTGGGAGGAGCACTGACAGTGCTGGCTGTGTGGTGGGAGCACTGACAGTGCTGGCTGTGTGTGTGGGAGCACTGACAATTCTGACTGTGTGGGGGAGCACTGACAGTGCTGGCTGTGTTTTGGGAGCACTGACAGTGCTGGCTGTGTGGTGGGAGCACTGACAGCGCTGGCTGTGTGGTGGGAGCACTGACAGTGCTGGCTGTGTGGGGGGAGCATTGACAGAGCTGGCTGTGTCGGGAGCACTGACAGTGCTGGCTGTGTGGGGAGCACTGACAGTGCTGGCAGTGTGGTGGGAGCACTGACAGTGCTGGCTGTATGGGGGGCACTGACAGTGCTGGCTGTGTCTAGGGAGCACTGACAGGGCTGGCTGTGTTGGGGAGCACTGACAGTGCTGGCTGTGTGGGGGAGCACTGACAGTGCTGTCTGTGTGGGGGGAGCACTGACAGTGCTGGCTGTGTGGGGGGAGCAAAAACAGTGCTGGCTGTGTGGGGGAGCACTGACAGTGCTGGCTGTGTGGTGGGTGCATTGACAGTGCTGGCTGTGTGGTGGGAGCACTGACAGTGCTGGCTGTGTGGTGGGAGCACTGACAGCGCTGGCTGTTTGGTGGGAGCACTGACAGTGCTGGCATTGTGGGGGAGCACTGACAGTGCTGGCTGTGTGGTGGGAGCACTGACAGCGCTGGCTGTGTGGTGGGAGCACTGACAGCGCTGGCTGTGTGGTGGGAGCACTGACAGTGCTGGCTGTGTGGTGGGAGCACTGACAGTGCTGGCTGTGTGGTGGAAGCACTGACAGTGCTAGCTGTGTGGCGGAGCACTGACAGTGCTTGCTGTGTGGTGGGAGCACTGATGTGTTGCTGGCTGTGTGGGAGGAGCACTGACAGTGCTGGCTGTGTGGTGCAAGCACTGACAGTGCTGGCTGTGTGGGAGGAGCACTGGCAGTGCTGGCTGTGTGGTGGGAGCACTGACAGTGCTGGCTGTGTGTGGGGGAGCACTGACAGTGCTGACTGTGTGGGAGGAGCACTGACAGTGCTGGCTGTGTGGTGGGAGCACTGACAGTGCTGGCTGTGTGGTGGGAGCACTGACAGTGCTGGCTGTGTGGTGGGAGCACTGACATTGCTTGCTGTGTGGGGGAGCATTGACAATGCTGGCTGTGTAGGAGCACTGACAGTTCTGGCTGTGTGGGGAGCACTGACAGTGCTGGCTGTGTGGGGGAGCACTGACAGTGCTGGCTGTGTGGGGAGCACTGACAGTGCTGGCTGTGTGGGGGAGCACTGACAGTGCTGGCAGTGTGGTGGGAGCACTGACAGTGCTGGCTGTGTGGGGGGCACTGACAGTGCTGGCTGTGCCTAGGGAGCACTGACAGTGCTGGCTGTGTTGGGGAGCACTGACAGTGCTGGCTGTGTGGGGGAGCACTGACAGTGCTGTCTGTGTGGGGAGAGCACTGACAGTGCTGGCTGTGTGGGTGGAGCACTGACAGTGCTGGCTGTGTGGGGGGAGCACTGACAGTGCTGGCTGTGTGTTGGGTGCATTGACAGTGCTGGCTCTGTGGTGGGAGCACTGACAGTGCTGGCTGTGTGGTGGGAGCACTGACAGCGCTGGCTGTGTGGTGGGAGCACTGACAGTGCTAGCTGTGTGGGGGAGCACTGACAGTGCTGGCTGTGTGGTTGGAGCACTGACAGCGCTGGCTGTGTGGTGGGAGCACTGACAGCGCTGGCTGTGTGCTGGGAGCACTGACAGTGCTGGCTGTGTGGTGGGAGCACTGACAGTGCTGGCTGTGTGGTGGGAGCACTGACAGTGCTGACTGTGTGGGGAGCACTGACAGTGCTGTCTCTGTGGTGGGAGCACTGACAGTGCTGGCTGTGTGATGGGAGCACTGACAGTGCTGGCTGTGTGGGGAGCACTGACAGTGCTGGCTGTGTGGGGGAATACTGACAGTGCTGGCTGTGTGGGGGAGCACTGACAGTGCTGGCTGTGAGGGGGGCACTGGCCGTGCTGGCTGTGAGGGGAGCACTGACAGTGCCGACCTTGTGGCGGGAGCACTGACAGTGCTGGCCTTATGGCGGGAGCACTGACAGTGCTGGCTGTGTGGTGGGAGCACTGACAGTGCTGGCTGTGTGGTGGGATCACTGACAGTGCTGGCTGTGTGGTGGGATTACTGACAGTGCTGGCTGTGTGGTGGGAGCACTGACAGTGCTGGCTGTGTGGGGGGATCTCTGACAGTGCTGGCTGTGTGGGGGGAGCACTGACATTGCTGGCTGTGTCGGGGGAGCAGTCACAGTGCTGGCTGTGTGGGGGGAGCACTGACAGTGCTGGCTGTGTGTGCGGGAGCACTCACAGTGCTGGCTGTGTGGTGGGAGCACTGACAGTGCTGGCTGTGTGGGGGGAGCACTGGTAGTGCTGTCTGTGTGGGGGGAGCACTGACAGTGCTGGCTGTGTGGGGGGAGCACTGACAGTGCTGGCTGTGTGTGCGGGAGCACTCACAGTGCTGGCTGTGTGGTGGGAGCACTGACAGTGCTGGCTGTGTGGGGGGAGCACTGGTAGTGCTGTCTGTGTGGGGGGAGCACTGACAGTGCTGGCTGTGTGGGGGGAGCACTGACAGTGCTGGCTGTGTGGGGGGAGCACTGACAGTGCTGGCTGTGTGGTGGGAGCACTGACAGAGCTGGCTGTGTGGGGAGCACTGACAGTGCTGGCTGTGTGGGGGAGCACTGACAGTGCTGGCTGTGTGGGGAGCACTGACAGTGCTGGCTGTGTGGGGGAGCACTGACAGTGCTGGCAGTTTGGTGGGAGCACTGACAGTGCTGGCTGTGTGGGGGGCACTGACAGTGCTGGCTGTATCTAGGGAGCACTGACAGTGCTGGCTGTGTTGGGGGAGCACTGACAGTGCTGGCTGTGTGGGGGAGCACTGACAGTGCTGTCTGTGTGGGGGGAGCACTGACAGTGCTGTCTGTGTGGGGGGAGCACTGACTATGCTGGCTGTGTGGGGGGAGCAAAAACAGTGCTGGCTGTGTGGTGGGAGCACTGACAGTGCTGGCTGTGTGGTGGGTGCATTGACAGTGCTGGCTGTGTGGTGGGAGCACTGACAGTGCTGGCTGTGTGGTGGGAGCACTGACAGCGCTGGCTGTTTGGTGGGAGCACTGACAGTGCTGGCTGTGTGGGGGAGCACTGACAGTGCTGGCTGTGTGGTGGGAGCACTGACAGCGCTGGCTGTGTGGTGGGAGCACTGACAGCGCTGGCTGTGTGGTGGGAGCACTGACAGTGCTGGCTGTGTGGTGGGAGCACTGACAGTGCTGGCTGTGTGGTGGAAGCACTGACAGTGCTAGCTGTGTGGAGGAGCACTGACAGTGCTGGCTGTGTGGTGGAAGCACTAACAGTGCTAGCTGTGTGGGAGGAGCACTGATAGTGCTGGCTGTGTGGTGGGAGCACTGACAGAGCTGGCTGTGTGGGAGGAGCACTGACAGTGCTGGCTGTGTGGTGGAAGCACTGACAGTGCTGGCTGTGTGGGAGGAGCACTGACAGTGCTGGCTGTGTGGTGGGAGCACTGACAGTGCTGGCTGTGTTTGGGGGAGCACTGACAGTGCTGACTGTGTGGGAGGAGCACTGACAGTGCTAGCTGTGTGGTGGGAGCACTGACAGTGCTGGATGTGTGGTGGGATCACTGACAGTGTGGCTGTGTGGTGGGAGCACTGACAGTGCTTGCTGTGTGGGGGGAGCATTGACAGTGCTGGCTGTGTGGGGAGCACTGACAGTGCTGGCTGTGTGGGGAGCACTGACAGTGCTGGCTGTGTGGGGGAGCACTGACAGTGCTGGCTGTGTGGGGAGCACTGACAGTGCTGGCTGTGTGGGGGAGCACTGACAGTGCTGGTAGTGTGGTGGGAGCACTGACAGTGCTGGCTGTGTGGGGGGCACTGACAGTGCTGGCTGTGTCTAGGGAGCACTGACAGTGCTGGCTGTGTTGGGGAGCACTGACAGTGCTGGCTGTGTGGGGGAGCACAGACAGTGCTGTCTGTGTGGGGGGAGCACTGACAGTGCTGGCTGTGTGGGTGGAGCACTGACAGTGCTGGCTGTGTGGGGGGAGCACTGACAGTGATGGCTGTGTGTTGGGTGCATTGACAGTGCTGGCTCTGTGGTGGGAGCACTGACAGTGCTGGCTGTGTGGTGGGAGCACTGACAGCGCTGGCTGTGAGGTGGGAGCACTGCCAGTGCTGGCTGTGTGGGGGAGCACTGACAGTGCTGGCTGTGTGGTGGGAGCACTGACAGCGCTGGCTGTGTGGTGGGAGCACTGACAGCGCTGGCTGTGTGGTGGGAGCACTGACAGTGCTGGCTGTGTGGTGGGAGCACTGACAGTGCTGACTGTGTGGGGAGCACTGACAGTGCTGTCTCTGTGGTGGGAGCACTGACAGTGCTGGCTGTGTGTTGGGAGCACTGACAGTGCTGGCTGTGTGGGGAGCACTGACAGTGCTGGCTGTGTGGGGGAGCACTGACAGTACTGGCTGTGTGGGGGAGCACTGACAGTGCTGGCTGTGAGGGGGGCACTGGCCGTGCTGGCTGTGGGGGGAGCACTGACAGTGCTGGCCTTGTGGCGGGAGCACTGACAGTGCTGGCCTTATGGCGGGAGCACTGACAGTGCTGGCTGTGTGGTGGGAGCACTGACAGTGCTGGCTGTGTGGTGGGATCACTGACAGTGCTGGCTGTGTGGTGGGATCACTGACAGTGCTGGCTGTGTGGTGGGAGCACTGACAGTGCTGGCTGTTTGGGGGGATCTCTGACAGTGCCTGCTGTGTGGGGGGAGCACTGACAGTGCTGGCTGTGTGGAGGGAGCAGTGACAGTGCTGGCTGTGTGGTGGGAGCACTGGCAGTGCTGGCTGTGTGTTGGGATCACTGACAGTGCTGGCTGTGTGGGGGAGCACTGACAGTGCTGGCTGTGTGGTGGAAGCACTGACAGTGCTGGCTGTGTGGGGGGAGCACTGACAGTGCTGGCTCTATGGGGGGAGCACTGACAATGCTGGTTGTGTGGCGGGAGCACGGACAGTGCTGGTTGTGTGGGGGGGCACTGACAGTGCTTGCTGTGTGGGGGAGCACTGACAGTGCTGGCTGCGTGGTGGGAGCAGTGACAGTGCTGGCTGCGTGGTGGGAGCAGTGACAGTGCTGGCTGTGTGGTGGGAGCACTGACAGTGCTGGCTGTGTGGGGGAGCACTGACAGTGCTGGCTGTGTCGGGGGAGCAGTCACAGTGCTGGCTGTGTGGGGGAGCACTGACAGTGCTGGCTGTGTGTGCGGGAGCACTCACAGTGCTGGCTGTGTGGTGGGAGCACTGACAGTGCTGGCTGTGTGGGGGGAGCACTGGTAGTGCTGTCTGTGTTGGTGGAGCACTGACAGTGCTGGCTGTGTGGGGAGCACTGACAGTGCAGGCTGTGTGGGGGGAGCACTGACAGTGCTGGCTGTGTGGGGGGAGCACTGACAGTGCAGGCTGTGTGGGGGGAGCACTGACCGTGCTGGCTGTGTGGTGGGAGCACTGACAGTGCTGGCTGTGTGGGGGGAGCACTCACAGTGCTGGCTTTGTGTGGGGGGAGCACTGACAGTGCTGGCTGTGTGGGGAGCACTGACAGTGCTGGCTGTGTGGAGGGAGCACTGACACGGCTGGCTGTGTGGGGGGAGCACTGACAATGTTGTCTGTGTGGTGGGAGCACTGACAGTGAAGGCTGTGTGGGGGAGCACTGACAGTGCTGGCTGTGTGGGGGTGCACTGACAGTGCTGGCTGTGTGGGGAAGCACTGACAGTGCTGACTGTGTGGGGGAGCACTGACAGTGCTGGCTGTGTGGGGGAGCACAGACAGTGCTGGCTGTGTGGGGGGAGCACTGAAAGTGCTGGCTGTGTGGGGAGCACTGACAGTGCTGGCTGTGTGGTGGGAGCACAGACGGTGCTGGCTGTGTGGGGGGAGCACTGACAGTGCCGGCTGTGTGGTGGGAGCAATGACAGTGCTGGCTGTGTGGGGGGAGCACTGACACTGCTGGCAGTGTGAGGAGAGCACTGACAGTGCTGGCTGTGTGGGGGGAGCACTGACACTGCTGGCAGTGTGGGGAGAGCACTGACAGTGCTGGCTGTGTGGGGGGAGCACTGACAGTGCTGGCTGTGTGGTGGGAGCACTGACAGTGCTGGCTGTGTGGTGGGAGCACTGACAGTGCTGGCTGTGTGGTGGGAGCACTGACAGTGCTAGCTGTGTGGGAGGAGCACTGACTTAGCTGGCTGTGTGGGGGAGCACTGACAGTGCTGGCTGTGTGGGGCGAGCACGGACAGTGCTGGCTGTGTGGTGGGAGCACTGGCATGCTGGCTGTGTGGGAGGGCACTGACAGTGCTGGCTGTGTGGGGAGCACTGACAGTGCTAGCTGATTGGGGGGAACACTGACATTGCTGCCTGTGTGAAGGGAGCACTGACAGTGCTGGCTGTGTGGGGCGAGCGCGGACAGTGCTGGCTGTGTGGTGGAAGCACTGGCAGTGCTGGCTGTGTGGGGGTAGCACGGAGAGTGCTGGCTGTGTGGGGGGATCACTGACAGTGCTGGCTGTTTGTGGGGAGCACTGCCAGTGCTGGCTGTGTGGGGGGAGCAATGCCAGTGCTGGCTGTGTGGGGGGAGCATTGACAGTGCTGGTTGTGTGGTGGGAGCACTGACAGTGCTGGCTGTGTGGTGGGAGCACTGACAGTGTTGGCTGTGTGGGGGGAGCACTGACAGAGCTGGCTGTGTGGGGGAGCACTGACAGTGCTGGCTGTGTGGGGGAGCAATGACAGTGCTGGCAGGTGTGGTGGGAGCACTGACAGGACTGGCTGTGTGGTGGGAGCACTGACAATGCTGGCTGTGATGTGGGAGCACTGACAGTGCTGGCTGTGTGGTGGGAGCACTTTCAGTGCTGGCTGTGTTGTGGGAGCACTGAAAGGGCTGGCTGTGTGGTGGGAGTACTGACAGTGCTGCCTGTGTAGGGGAGCACTGACACTGCTGGCTGTGTGGTGGGAGCACTGAGTGCTGGCTGTGTGGGGGAGCACTGACAGTGCTGGCTGTGTGGTGGGAGAACTAACAGTGCTGGCTGTGTGGTGGGAGCACTGACAGTGCTGGCTGTGTGGAGGGAGCACTGACACGGCAGCCTGTGTGATGGGAGCACTGACAGTGCTGGCTGTGTGTGAAGGGAGCACTGACACGGCTGGCTGTGTGGGGGGAGCACTGACAATGTTGTCTGTGTGGTGGGAGCACTGAGAGTGAAGGCTGTGTGGGGGAGCACTGACAGTGCTGGCTGTGTGGGCGGAGCACTGACAGTGCTGGCTGTGTGGTGGGAGCACTGGCAGGGCTGGCTGTGTGGGGGAGCACTGACAGTGCTGGCTGTGTGGGGAGCACTGACAGTGCTGGCTGTGTGGGGGAGCACCGACAGTGCTGGCTGTGTGGGGGGAGCACTGACAGTGCTTGCTGTGTGGGGGGAGCACTGACAGTGCTGGCTGTGTGGGGAGCACTGACAGTGCTGGCTGTGTGGTGGGAGCACAGACTGTGCTGGCTGTGTGGGGGGTGCACTGACAGTGCCGGCTGTGTGGTGGGAGCAATGACAGTGCTGGCTGTGTGGGGGAGCACTGACAGTGCTGGCTGTGTGGGGGAGCACTGACAGTGCTGGCTGTGTGGTGGGAGCACTGACAGTGCTGGCTGTGTGGGGGGATCTCTGACAGTGCTGGCTGTGTGGGGGGAGCACTGGCAGTGCTGGCTGTGTGTTGGGATCACTGACAGTGCTGGCTGTGTGGGGGAGCACTGACAGTGCTGGCTGTGTGGTGGAAGCACTGACAGTGCTGGCTGTGTGGGGGGAGCACTGACAGTGCTGGCTCTATGGGGGGAGCACTGACAATGCTGGTTGTGTGGCGGAAGCACGGACACTGCTGGTTGTGTGGGGGGGCACTGACAGTGCTGGCTGTGTGGGGGAGCACTGACAGTGCTGGCTGTGTGGGGGAGCACTGACAGTGCTGGCTGCGTGGTGGGAGCAGTGACAGTGCTGGCTGCGTGGTGGGAGCAGTGACAGTGCTGGCTGTGTGGTGGGAGCACTGACAGTGCTGGCTGTGTGGGGGAGCACTGACAGTGCTGGCTGTGTCGGGGGAGCAGTCACAGTGCTGGCTGTGTGGGGGGAGCACTGACAGTGCTGGCTGTGTGTGCGGGAGCACTCACAGTGCTGGCTGTATGGTGGGAGCACTGGCAGTGCTGGCTGTGTGGGGGGAGCACTGGTAGTGCTGTCTGTGTGGGTGGAGCACTGACAGTGCTGGCTGTGTGGGGAGCACTGACAGTGCAGGCTGTGTGGGGGAGCACTGACAGTGCTGGCTGTGTGGTGGGAGCACTGACAGTGCTGGCTGTGTGGGGGGAGCACTGACCGTGCTGGCTGTGTGGTGGGAGCACTGACAGTGCTGGCTGTGTGGGGGGAGCACTCACAGTGCTGGCTTTGTGTGGGGGGAGCACTGACAGTGCTGGCTGTGTGGGGGAGCACTGACAGTGCTGGCTGTGTGGAGGGAGCACTGACACGGCTGGCTGTGTGGGGGGAGCACTGACAATGTTGTCTGTGTGGTGGGAGCACTGACAGTGAAGGCTGTGTGGGGGAGCACTGACAGTGCTGGCTGTGTGGGGGTGCACTGACAGTGCTGGCTGTGTGGGGAGCACTGACAGTGCTAGCTGATTGGGGGGAACACTGACATTGCTGCCTGTGTGAAGGGAGCACTGACAGTGCTGGCTGTTTGGGGCGAGCGCGGACAGTGCTGGCTGTGTGGTGGAAGCACTGACAGTGCTGGCTGTGTGGGGGTAGCACGGAGAGTGCTGGCTGTGTGGGGGGATCACTGACAGTGCTGGCTGTTTGTGGGGAGCACTGCCAGTGCTGGCTGTGTGGGGGGAGCAATGCCAGTGCTGGCTGTGTGGGGGAGCATTGACAGTGCTGGTTGTGTGGTGGGAGCACTGACAGTGCTGGCTGTGTGGTGGGAGCACTGACAGTGTTGGCTGTGTGGGGGGAGCATTTACAGAGCTGGCTGTGTGGGGGAGCACTGACAGTGCTGGCTGTGTGGGGGAGCAATGACAGTGCTGGCTGTGTGGTGGGAGCACTGACAGGACTGGCTGTGTGGTGGGAGCACTGACAATGCTGGCTGTGATGTGGGAGCACTGACAGTGCTGGCTGTGTGGTGCGAGCACTTTCAGTGCTGGCTGTGTTGTGGGAGCACTAAAAGGGCTGGCTGTGTGGTGGGAGTACTGACAGTGCTGCCTGTGTAGGGGAGCACTGACACTGCTGGCTGTGTGTTGGGAGCACTGAGTGCTGGCTGTGTGGGGGAGCACTGACAGTGCTGGCTGTGTGGTGGGAGAACTAACAGTGCTGGCTGTGTGGTGGGAGCACTGACAGATCTGGCTGTGTGGAGGGAGCACTGACACGGCAGCCTGTGTGGGGGGAGCACTGACAATGTTGTCTGTGTGGTGGGAGCACTGACAGTGAAGGCTGTGTGGGGGAGCACTGACAGTGCTGGCTGTGTGGGCGGAGCACTGACAGTGCTGGCTGTGTGGTGGGAGCACTGGCAGGGCTGGCTGTGTGGGGGAGCACTGACAGTGCTGGCTGTGTGGGGGAGCACTGATAGTGCTGGCTGTGTGGGGGAGCACAGACAGTGCTGGCTGTGTGGGGGAGCACTGACAGTGCTTGCTGTGTGGGGGGAGCACTGACAGTGCTGGCTGTGTGGGGAGCACTGACAGTGCTGGCTGTGTGGTGGGAGCACAGACGGTGCTGCCTGTGTGGGGGGAGCACTGACAGTGCCGGCTGTGTGGTGGGAGCAATGACAGTGCTGGCTGTGTGGGGGGAGCACTGACACTGCTGGCAGTGTGAGGAGAGCACTGACAGTGCTGGCTGTGTGGGGGGAGCACTGACACTGCTGGCAGTGTGGGGAGAGCACTGACAGTGCTGGCTGTGTGGGGGGAGCACTGACAGTGCTGGCTGTGTGGTGGGAGCACTGACAGTGCTGGCTGTGTGGTGGGAGCACTGACAGTGCTAGCTGTGTGGGAGGAGCACTGACAGTGCTGGCGGTGTGGGGGAGCACTGACAGTGCTAGCTGATTGGGGGGAACACTTACAGTGCTGCCTGTGTGAAGGGAGCACTGACAGTGCTGGCTGTGTGGGGCTAGCACGGACAGTGCTGGCTGTGTGGTGGCAGCACTGGCATGCTGGCTGTGTGGGAGGGCACTGACAGTGCTGGCTGTGTGGGGGAGCACTGACAGTGCTGGTTGTGTGGTGGGAGCACTGACAGTGCTGGCTGTGTGGGGGTAGCACGGAGAGTGCTGGCTGAGTGGGGGGATCACTGACAGTGCTGGCTGTTTGTGGGGAGCACTGCCAGTGCTGGCTGTGTGGGGGGAGCAGTGCCAGTGCTGGCTGTGTGGGGGGAGCACTGACAGTGCTGGCTGTGTGGTGGGAGCACTGACAGTGCTGGCTGTGTGGGGGAGCAATGACAGTGCTGGCTGTGTGGTGGGAGCACTGACAGGACTGGTTGTGTGGTGGGAGCACTGACAATGCTGGCTGTGATGTGGGAGCACGGACAGTGCTGGCTGTGTGGTGGGAGCACTGTCAGTGCTGGCTGTGTTGTGGGAGCACTGAAAGGGCTGGCTGTGTGGTGGGAGTACTGACAGTGCTGCCTGTGTAGGGGAGCACTGACACTGCTGGCTGTGTGGTGGGAGCACTGAGTGCTGGCTGTGTGGGGGAGCACTGACAGTGCTGGCTGTGTGGTGGGAGAACTAACAGTGCTGGCTGTGTGGTGGGAGCACTGACAGTGCTGGCTGTGTGGAGGGAGCACTGACACGGCAGCCTGTGTGATGGGAGCACTGACAGTGCTGGCTGTGTGGAGGGAGCACTGACACGGCTGGCTGTGTGGGGGGAGCATTGACAATGTTGTCTGTGTGGTGGGAGCACTGACAGTGAAGGCTGTGTGGGGGAGCACTGACAGTGCTGGCTGTGTGGGCGGAGCACTGACAGTGCTGGCTGTGTGGTGGGAGCACTGGCAGGGCTGGCTGTGTGGGGGAGTACTGACAGTGCTGGCTGTGTGGGGGAGCACTGACAGTGCTGGGTGTGTGGGGGAGCACAGACAGAGCTGGCTGTGTGGGGGAGCACTGACAGTGCTGGCTGTGTCGGGGGAGCAGTCACAGTGCTGGCTGTGTGGGGGGAGCACTGACAGTGCTGGCTGTGTGTGCGGGAGCACTCACAGTGCTGGCTGTATGGTGGGAGCACTGACAGTGCTGGCTGTGTGGGGGGAGCACTGGTAGTGCTGTCTGTGTGGGTGGAGCACTGACAGTGCTGGCTGTGTGGGGAGCACTGACAGTGCAGGCTGTGTGGGGGGAGCACTGACAGTGCTGGCTGTGTGGTGGGAGCACTGACAGTGCTGGCTGTGTGGGGGGAGCACTGACCGTGCTGGCTGTGTGGTGGGAGCACTGACAGTGCTGGCTGTGTGGGGGGAGCACTCACAGTGCTGGCTTTGTGTGGGGGGAGCACTGACAGTGCTGGCTGTGTGGGGGAGCACTGACAGTGCTGGCTGTGTGGAGGGAGCACTGACACGGCTGGCTGTGTGGGGGGAGCACTGACAATGTTGTCTGTGTGGTGGGAGCACTGACAGTGAAGGCTGTGTGGGGGAGCACTGACAGTGCTGGCTGTGTGGGGGTGCACTGACAGTGCTGGCTGTGTGGGGAGCACTGACAGTGCTAGCTGATTGGGGGGAACACTGACATTGCTGCCTGTGTGAAGGGAGCACTGACAGTGCTGGCTGTGTGGGGCGAGCGCGGACAGTGCTGGCTGTGTGGTGGAAGCACTGACAGTGCTGGCTGTGTGGGGGTAGCACGGAGAGTGCTGGCTGTGTGGGGGGATCACTGACAGTGCTGGCTGTTTGTGGGGAGCACTGCCAGTGCTGGCTGTGTGGGGGGAGCAATGCCAGTGCTGGCTGTGTGGGGGAGCATTGACAGTGCTGGTTGTGTGGTGGGAGCACTGACAGTGCTGGCTGTGTGGTGGGAGCACTGACAGTGTTGGCTGTGTGGGGGGAGCACTTACAGAGCTGGCTGTGTGGGGGAGCACTGACAGTGCTGGCTGTGTGGGGGAGCAATGACAGTGCTGGCTGTGTGGTGGGAGCACTGACAGGACTGGCTGTGTGGTGGGAGCACTGACAATGCTGGCTGTGATGTGGGAGCACTGACAGTGCTGGCTGTGTGGTGCGAGCACTTTCAGTGCTGGCTGTGTTGTGGGAGCACTAAAAGGGCTGGCTGTGTGGTGGGAGTACTGACAGTGCTGCCTGTGTAGGGGAGCACTGACACTGCTGGCTGTGTGTTGGGAGCACTGAGTGCTGGCTGTGTGGGGGAGCACTGACAGTGCTGGCTGTGTGGTGGGAGAACTAACAGTGCTGGCTGTGTGGTGGGAGCACTGACAGTGCTGGCTGTGTGGAGGGAGCACTGACACGGCAGCCTGTGTGGGGGGAGCACTGACAATGTTGTCTGTGTGGTGGGAGCACTGACAGTGAAGGCTGTGTGGGGGAGCACTGACAGTGCTGGCTGTGTGGGCGGAGCACTGACAGTGCTGGCTGTGTGGTGGGAGCACTGGCAGGGCTGGCTGTGTGGGGGAGCACTGACAGTGCTGGCTGTGTGGGGGAGCACTGATAGTGCTGGCTGTGTGGGGGAGCACAGACAGTGCTGGCTGTGTGGGGGGAGCACTGACAGTGCTTGCTGTGTGGGGGGAGCACTGACAGTGCTGGCTGTGTGGGGAGCACTGACAGTGCTGGCTGTGTGGTGGGAGCACAGACGGTGCTGCCTGTGTGGGGGGAGCACTGACAGTGCCGGCTGTGTGGTGGGAGCAATGACAGTGCTGGCTGTGTGGGGGGAGCACTGACACTGCTGGCAGTGTGAGGAGAGCACAGACAGTGCTGGCTGTGTGGGGGGAGCACTGACACTGCTGGCAGTGTGGGGAGAGCACTGACAGTGCTGGCTGTGTGGGGGGTGCACTGACAGTGCTGGCTGTGTGGTGGGAGCACTGACAGTGCTGGCTGTGTGGTGGGAGCACTGACAGTGCTAGCTGTGTGGGAGGAGCACTGACAGTGCTGGCGGTGTGGGGGAGCACTGACAGTGCTAGCTGATTGGGGGGAACACTTACAGTGCTGCCTGTGTGAAGGGAGCACTGACAGTGCTGGCTGTGTAGGGCTAGCACGGACAGTGCTGGCTGTGTGGTGGCAGCACTGGCATGCTGGCTGTGTGGGAGGGCACTGACAGTGCTGGCTGTGTGGGGGAGCACTGACAGTGCTGGTTGTGTGGTGGGAGCACTGACAGTGCTGGCTGTGTGGGGGTAGCACGGAGAGTGCTGGCTGAGTGGGGGGATCGCTGACAGTGCTGGCTGTTTGTGGGGAGCACTGCCAGTGCTGGCTGTGTGGGGGGAGCAGTGCCAGTGCTGGCTGTGTGGGGGGAGCACTGACAGTGCTGGCTGTGTGGTGGGAGCACTGACAGTGCTGGCTGTGTGGGGGAGCAATGACAGTGCTGGCTGTGTGGTGGGAGCACTGACAGGACTGGTTGTGTGGTGGGAGCACTGACAATGCTGGCTGTGATGTGGGAGCACGGACAGTGCTGGCTGTGTGGTGGGAGCACTGTCAGTGCTGGCTGTGTTGTGGGAGCACTGAAAGGGCTGGCTGTGTGGTGGGAGTACTGACAGTGCTGCCTGTGTAGGGGAGCACTGACACTGCTGGCTGTGTGGTGGGAGCACTGAGTGCTGGCTGTGTGGGGGAGCACTGACAGTGCTGGCTGTGTGGTGGGAGAACTAACAGTGCTGGCTGTGTGGTGGGAGCACTGACAGTGCTGGCTGTGTGGAGGGAGCACTGACACGGCAGCCTGTGTGATGGGAGCACTGACAGTGCTGGCTGTGTGGAGGGAGCACTGACACGGCTGGCTGTGTGGGGGGAGCATTGACAATGTTGTCTGTGTGGTGGGAGCACTGACAGTGAAGGCTGTGTGGGGGAGCACTGACAGTGCTGGCTGTGTGGGCGGAGCACTGACAGTGCTGGCTGTGTGGTGGGAGCACTGGCAGGGCTGGCTGTGTGGGGGAGTACTGACAGTGCTGGCTGTGTGGGGGAGCACTGACAGTGCTGGGTGTGTGGGGGAGCACAGACAGAGCTGGCTGTGTGGGGGAGCACTGACAGTGCTTGCTGTGTGGGGGGAGCACTGACAGTGCTGGCTGTGTGGGGAGCACTGACAGTGCTGGCTGTGTGGTGGGAGCACAGACGGTGCTGGCTGTGTGGGGGGAGCGCTGACAGTGCCGGCTGTGTGGTGGGAGCAATGACAGTGCTGGCTGTGTGGGGGGAGCACTGACACTGCTGGCAGTGTGAGGAGAGCACTGACAGTGCTGGCTGTGTGGGGGGAGCACTGACACTGCTGGCAGTGTGGGGAGAGCACTGACAGTGCTGGCTGTGTGGGGGGAGCACTGACAGTGCTGGCTGTGTGGTGGGAGCACTGACAGTGCTGGCTGTGTGGTGGGAGCACTGACAGTGCTAGCTGTGTGGGAGGAGCACTGACAGTGCTGGCGGTGTGGGGGAGCACTGACAGTGCTAGCTGATTGGGGGGAACACTTACAGTGCTGCCAGTGTGAAGGGAGCACTGACAGTGCTGGCTGTGTGGGGCGAGCACGGACAGTGCTGGCTGTGTGGTGGCAGCACTGGCATGCTGGCTGTGTGGGAGGGCACTGACAGTGCTGGCTGTGTGGGGGAGCACTGACAGTGCTGGCTGTGTGGTGGGAGCACTGACAGTGCTGGCTGTGTGGGGGTAGCACGGAGAGTGCTGGCTGAGTGGGGGGATCACTGACAGTGCTGGCTGTTTGTGGGGAGCACTGCCAGTGCTGGCTGTGTGGGGGGAGCAGTGCCAGTGCTGGCTGTGTGGGGGGAGCACTGACAGTGCTGGCTGTGTGGTGGGAGCACTGACAGTGCTGGCTGTGTGGGGGAGCAATGACAGTGCTGACTGTGTGGTGGGAGCACTGACAGGACTGGTTGTGTGGTGGGAGCACTGACAATGCTGGCTGTGATGTGGGAGCACGGACAGTGCTGGCTGCGTGGTGGGAGCACTGTCAGTGCTGGCTGTGTTGTGGGAGCACTGAAAGGGCTGGCTGTGTGGTGGGAGTACTGACAGTGCTGCCTGTGTAGGGGAGCACTGACACTGCTGGCTGTGTGGTGGGAGAACTAACAGTGCTGGCTGTGTGGTTGGAGCACTGACAGTGCTGGCTGTGTGGAGGGAGCACTGACACGGCTGGCTGTGTGGTGGGAGCACTGACAATGCTGGCTGTGTGGTGGGAGCACTGACAGTGCTGGCTGTGTGGGGAGCACTGACAGTACTGGCTGTGTGGTGGGATCACTGACGGTGCTGGCTGTGTGGTGGGAGCACTGACAGTGCTGGCTGTGTGGTGGGAGTACTGACAGTGCTGGCTGTGTGGTGGCAGCACTGACAGTGCTGGCTGTGTGGGGGAGCACTGACAGTGCTGGCTGTGTGGGGGGAGCACTGACAGTGCTGTCTGTGTGGAAGAGCACTGACAGTGCTGGCTGCGTGGTGGGAGCACTGAGAGTGCTGGCTGTGTGGAGGGAGCACTGACAGTGCTGGCTGTGTGGTGGGAGCACTGACAGCGCTGGCTGTGTGGTGGGAGCACTGACGGTGCTGGCTGTGTGGAGAAGCACTGACAGTGCTGGCTGTGTGGTGGAAGCACTGACAGTGCTGGCTGTATGGTGGGAGCACTAACAGTGCTGGCTGTGTGGGGGGAGCACTGACAGTGCTGGCTGTGTGGTGGGAGCACTGACAGCGCTGGCTGTGTGGTGGGAGCACTGACAGCGCTGGCTGTGTGGTGGGAGCACTGACGGTGCTGGCTGTGTGGTGGAAGCACTGACAGTGCTGGCTGTGTGGTGGGAGCACTGACGGTGCTGGCTGTGTGGAGAAGCACTGACAGTGCTGGCTGTGTGGTGGAAGCACTGACAGTGCTGGCTGTATGGTGGGAGCACTAACAGTGCTGGCTGTGTGGGGGGAGCACTGACAGTGCTGGCTGTGTTGTGGGAGCACTGACAGTGCTGGCTGTGTGGGAGGAGCACTGACAGTGCTGGCTGTGTGGAGGGAGCACTGACAGTGCTGGCTGTGTGGTGGAAGCACTGACAGTGCTAGATGTGTGGAGGAGCACTGACAGTGCTGGCTGTGTTGTGGGAGCACTGACAGTGCTGGCTGTGTGGGAGGAGCACTGACAGTGCTGTCTGTGTGGGGGAGCACTGACAGTGCTGGCTGTGTGGGTGGAGCACTGACAGTGCTGTCTGTGGGGGGGAGCACTGGCAGCGCTGGCTGTGTGGTGGGAGCACTGACAGTGCTGGCTGTGTGGGGGAGCACTGACAGTGCTGGCTGTGTGGTGGGAGCACTGACAGCGCTGGCTGTGTGGTGGGAGCACTGGCAGCGCTGGCTGTGTGGTGGGAGCACTGACAGTGTTGGCTGTGTGGTGGGAGCACTGACAGTGCTGGCTGTGTGGTGGGAGCACTGACAGTGCTGACTGTGTGGGGATCACTGACAGTGCTGTCTGTGTGGTGGGAGCACTGACAGTGCTGGCTGTGTGGTGGGAGCACTGACAGTGCTGGCTGTGTGGGGAGCACTGACAGTGCTGGCTGTGTGGGGGAGCACTGACAGTGCTGGCTGTGTGGGGGAGCACTGACAGTGCTGGCTGAGAGGGGGGCACTGGCCGTGCTGGCTGTGGGGGGAGCACTGACAGTGCTGGCCTTGTGCCGGGAGCACTGACAATGCTGGCCTTATGGCGGGAGCACTGACAGTGCTGGCTGTGTGGTGGGAGCACTGACAGTGCTGGCTGTGTGGTGGGATCACTGACAGTGCAGGCTGTGTGGTGGGATCACTGACAGTGCTGGCTGTGTGGTGGGAGCACTGACAGTGCTGGCTGTGTGGGGGGATCTCTGACAGTGCTGGCTGTGTGGGGGGAGCACGGACAGTGCTGGCTGTGTGGAGGGAGCACTGACAGTGCTGGCTGTGTGGTGGGAGCACTGGCAGTCCTGGCTGTGTGTTGGGATCTTTGACAGTGCTGGGTGTGTGGTGGGTGCACTGACATTGCTCGCTGTGTGTTGGGATCACTGACAGTGCTGGCTGTGTGGTGGGAGCACTGGCCGTGCTGGCTGTGTGGGGAGAGCACTGACAGTGCTGGCTGTGTGGTGGGAGCATTGACAGTGCTGGCTGTGTGGGGGGAACACTGACAGTGCTGGCTGTTTGGGGGGAGCACTGACAGTGCTGGCTGTGTGGGGGAGCACAGACAGTGCTGGCTGTGTGGTGGGAGCACTGACAGTGCTGGCTGTGTGGGGGGAGCACTGACAGTGCTGTCTGTGTGGTGGGAGCACTGACAGTGCTGGCTGTGTGGTGGGAGCACTGACAGTGCTGGCTGTGTGGGGAGCACTGACAGTGCTGGCTGTGTGGGGGAGCACTGACAGTGCTGGCTGTGTGGGGGAGCACTGACAGTGCTGGCTGTGAGGGGGGCACTGGCCGTGCTGGCTGTGGGGGGAGCACTGACAGTGCTGGCCTTGTGGCGGGAGCACTGACAGTGCTGGCCTTATGGCGGGAGCACTGACAGGGCTGGCTGTGTGGTGGGAGCACTGACAGTGCTGGCTGTGTGGTGGGATCACTGACAGTGCTGGCTGTGTGGTGGGAGCACTGACAGTGCTGGCTGTGTGGGGGGATCTCTGACAGTGCTGGCTGTGTGGGGGGAGCACTGACAGTGCTGGCTGTGTGGAGGGAGCACTGACAGTGCTGGCTGTGTGGTGGGAGCACTGGCAGTGCTGGCTGTGTGTTGGGATCACTGACAGTGCTGGCTGTGTGGTGGGTGCACTGACAGTGCTGGCTGTTTGGGGGGAGCACTGACAGTGCTGGCTGTGTGGGGGAGCACTGGCCGTGCTGGCTGTGTGGGGAGAGCACTG
Source organism: Scyliorhinus torazame (assembly GCF_047496885.1). Taxonomy (NCBI): domain Eukaryota; kingdom Metazoa; phylum Chordata; class Chondrichthyes; order Carcharhiniformes; family Scyliorhinidae; genus Scyliorhinus; species Scyliorhinus torazame. The sequence goes on from NC_092711.1 coordinate 17,587,649, forward strand.
ACAGTGCTGGCTGTGTGGTGGGAGCATTGACAGAGCTGGCTGTGTGGGGGGAGCACTGACAGTGCTGGCTGTTTGGGGGGAGCACTGACAGTGCTGGCTGTGTGGGGGAGCACAGACAGTGCTGGCTGTGTGGGGGAGCACTGACAGTGCTGGCTGTGTGGGGGGAGCACTGACAGTGCTGGCTGTGTGGTGGGAGCACTGACAGTGCTGGCAGTGTGGGGGGAGCACTGACAGTGCTCGCTGCGTGGTGGGAGCAGTGACAGTGCTGGCTGTGTGGTGGGAGCACTGACAGTGCTGGCTGTGTGGGGGAGCACTGACAGTGCTGGCTGTGTCGGGGGAGCACTCGCAGTGCTGGCTGTGTGGGGGGAGCACTGACAGTGCTGGCTGTGTGTGCGGGAGCACTGGTAGTGCTGTCTGTGTGGGGGCAGCACTGACAGTGCTGGCTGTGTGGGGGGAGCACTGACAGTGCTGGCTGTGTGGGGGGAGCAATGACAGTGCTGGCTGTGTGGGGGGAGCACTGGTAGTGCTGTCTGTGTGGGGGCAGCACTGACAGTGCAGGCTGTGTGGTGGGAGCACTGACAGTGCTGGCTGTGTGGGGGGAGCACTGACCGTGCTGGCTGTGTGGTGGGAGCACTGACAGTGCTGGCTGTGTGGGGGGAGCACTCACAGTGCTGGCTGTGTGGGGGGAGCACTGACAGTGCTGGCTGTGTGGTGGGAGCACTGACAGTGCTGGCTGTGTGGCGGAGCACTGACAGTGCTGGCTGTGTGGAGGGAGCACTGACACGGCTGGCTGTGTGGGGGGAGCACTGACAATGTTGTCTGTGTGGTGGGAGCACTGACAGTGAAGGCTGTGTGGGGGAGCACTGACAGTTCTGGCTATGTGGGGGTGCACTGACAGTGCTGGCTGTGTGGGGGAGGACTGACAGTGCTGGCTGTGTGGGGGAGCACTGACAGTGCTGGATGTGCGGGGGAGCACTGACAGTGCTGGCTGTGTGGGGGAGCACTGACAGTGCTTGCTGTGTGGGTGAGCACTGACAGTGCTGGCTGTGTGGGGGGAGCACTGACAGTGCTTGCTGTGTGGGGGGAGCACTGACAGTGCTGGCTGTGTGGGGAGCACTGACAGTGCTGGCTGTATGGTGGGAGCACAGACGGTGCTGGCTGTGTGGGGGGAGCAATGACAGTGCTGGCTGTGTGGGGGAGCACTGACACTGCTGGCAGTGTGAGGAGAGCACTGACAGTGCTGGCTGTGTGGTGGGAGCACTGACAGTGCTGGCTGTGTGGGGGGATCTCTGACAGTGCTGGCTGTGTGGGGGGAGCACGGACAGTGCTGGCTGTGTGGAGGGAGCACTGACAGTGCTGGCTGTGTGGTGGGAGCACTGGCAGTCCTGGCTGTGTGTTGGGATCTTTGACAGTGCTGGGTGTGTGGTGGGTGCACTGACATTGCTCGCTGTGTGTTGGGATCACTGACAGTGCTGGCTGTGTGGTGGGAGCACTGGCCGTGCTGGCTGTGTGGGGAGAGCACTGACAGTGCTGGCTGTGTGGTGGGAGCATTGACAGTGCTGGCTGTGTGGGGGGAACACTGACAGTGCTGGCTGTTTGGGGGGAGCACTGACAGTGCTGGCTGTGTGGTGGGAGCACTGGCAGGGCTGGCTGTGTGGGGGAGTACTGACAGTGCTGGCTGTGTGGGGGAGCACTGACAGTGCTGGGTGTGTGGGGGAGCACAGACAGAGCTGGCTGTGTGGGGGAGCACTGACAGTGCTTGCTGTGTGGGGGGAGCACTGACAGTGCTGGCTGTGTGGGGAGCACTGACAGTGCTGGCTGTGTGGTGGGAGCACAGACGGTGCTGGCTGTGTGGGGGGAGCACTGACAGTGCCGGCTGTGTGGTGGGAGCAATGACAGTGCTGGCTGTGTGGGGGGAGCACTGACACTGCTGGCAGTGTGAGGAGAGCACTGACAGTGCTGGCTGTGTGGGGGGAGCACTGACACTGCTGGCAGTGTGGGGAGAGCACTGACAGTGCTGGCTGTGTGGGGGGAGCACTGACAGTGCTAGCTGTGTGGGAGGAGCACTGACAGTGCTGGCGGTGTGGGGGAGCACTGACAGTGCTAGCTGATTGGGGGGAACACTTACAGTGCTGCCAGTGTGAAGGGAGCACTGACAGTGCTGGCTGTGTGGGGCGAGCACGGACAGTGCTGGCTGTGTGGTGGCAGCACTGGCATGCTGGCTGTGTGGGAGGGCACTGACAGTGCTGGCTGTGTGGGGGAGCACTGACAGTGCTGGCTGTGTGGTGGGAGCACTGACAGTGCTGGCTGTGTGGGGGTAGCACGGAGAGTGCTGGCTGAGTGGGGGGATCACTGACAGTGCTGGCTGTTTGTGGGGAGCACTGCCAGTGCTGGCTGTGTGGGGGGAGCAGTGCCAGTGCTGGCTGTGTGGGGGGAGCACTGACAGTGCTGGCTGTGTGGTGGGAGCACTGACAGTGCTGGCTGTGTGGGGGAGCAATGACAGTGCTGGCTGTGTGGTGGGAGCACTGACAGGACTGGTTGTGTGGTGGGAGCACTGACAATGCTGGCTGTGATGTGGGAGCACGGACAGTGCTGGCTGTGTGGTGGGAGCACTGTCAGTGCTGGCTGTGTTGTGGGAGCACTGAAAGGGCTGGCTGTGTGGTGGGAGTACTGACAGTGCTGCCTGTGTAGGGGAGCACTGACACTGCTGGCTGTGTGGTGGGAGAACTAACAGTGCTGGCTGTGTGGTTGGAGCACTGACAGTGCTGGCTGTGTGGAGGGAGCACTGACACGGCTGGCTGTGTGGTGGGAGCACTGACAATGCTGGCTGTGTGGTGGGAGCACTGACAGTGCTGGCTGTGTGGGGAGCACTGACAGTACTGGCTGTGTGGTGGGATCACTGACGGTGCTGGCTGTGTGGTGGGAGCACTGACAGTGCTGGCTGTGTGGTGGGAGTACTGACAGTGCTGGCTGTGTGGTGGCAGCACTGACAGTGCTGGCTGTGTGGGGGAGCACTGACAGTGCTGGCTGTGTGGGGGGAGCACTGACAGTGCTGTCTGTGTGGAAGAGCACTGACAGTGCTGGCTGCGTGGTGGGAGCACTGATAGTGCTGGCTGTGTGGAGGGATCACTGACACGGCAGCCTGTGTGATGGGAGCACTGACAGTGCAGGCTGTGTGGTGGGAGCACTGACAGCGCTGGCTGTGTGGTGGGAGCACTGACAGCGCTGGCTGTGTGGTGGGAGCACTGACGGTGCTGGCTGTGTGGTGGAAGCACTGACAGTGCTGGCTGTGTGGTGGGAGCACTGACGGTGCTGGCTGTGTGGAGAAGCACTGACAGTGCTGGCTGTGTGGTGGAAGCACTGACAGTGCTGGCTGTATGGTGGGAGCACTAACAGTGCTGGCTGTGTGGGGGGAGCACTGACAGTGCTGGCTGTGTTGTGGGAGCACTGACAGTGCTGGCTGTGTGGGAGGAGCAGTGACAGTGCTGGCTGTGTGGAGGGAGCACTGACAGTGCTGGCTGTGTGGTGGAAGCACTGACAGTGCTAGATGTGTGGAGGAGCACTGACAGTGCTGGCTGTGTTGTGGGAGCACTGACAGTGCTGGCTGTGTGGGAGGAGCACTGACAGTCATGTCTGTGTGGGGGAGCACTGACAGTGCTGGCTGTGTGGGTGGAGCACTGACAGTGCTGGCTGTGGGGGGGAGCACTGGCAGCGCTGGCTGTGTGGTGGGAGCACTGACAGTGCTGGCTGTGTGGGGGAGCACTGACAGTGCTGGCTGTGTGGTGGGAGCACTGACAGCGCTGGCTGTGTGGTGGGAGCACTGGCAGCGCTGGCTGTGTGGTGGGAGCACTGACAGTGTTGGCTGTGTGGTGGGAGCACTGACAGTGCTGGCTGTGTGGTGGGAGCACTGACAGTGCTGACTGTGTGGGGATCACTGACAGTGCTGTCTGTGTGGTGGGAGCACTGACAGTGCTGGCTGTGTGGTGGGAGCACTGACAGTGCTGGCTGTGTGGGGAGCACTGACAGTGCTGGCTGTGTGGGGGAGCACTGACAGTGCTGGCTGTGTGGGGGAGCACTGACAGTGCTGGCTGTGAGGGGGGCACTGGCTGTGCTGGCTGTGGGGGGAGCACTGACAGTGCTGGCCTTGTGCCGGGAGCACTGACAATGCTGGCCTTATGGCGGGAGCACTGACAGTGCTGGCTGTGTGGTGGGAGCACTGACAGTGCTGGCTGTGTGGTGGGATCACTGACAGTGCAGGCTGTGTGGTGGGATCACTGACAGTGCTGGCTGTGTGGTGGGAGCACTGACAGTGCTGGCTGTGTGGGGGGATCTCTGACAGTGCTGGCTGTGAGGGGGGAGCACGGACAGTGCTGGCTGTGTGGAGGGAGCACTGACAGTGCTGGCTGTGTGGTGGGAGCACTGGCAGTCCTGGCTGTGTGTTGGGATCTTTGACAGTGCTGGGTGTGTGGTGGGTGCACTGACATTGCTCGCTGTGTGTTGGGATCACTGACAGTGCTGGCTGTGTGGTGGGAGCACTGGCCGTGCTGGCTGTGTGGGGAGAGCACTGACAGTGCTGGCTGTGTGGTGGGAGCATTGACAGTGCTGGCTGTGTGGGGGGAACACTGACAGTGCTGGCTGTTTGGGGGGAGCACTGACAGTGCTGGCTGTGTGGGGGAGCACAGACAGTGCTGGCTGTGTGGTGGGAGCACTGACAGTGCTGGCTGTGTGGGGGGAGCACTGACAGTGCTGTCTGTGTGGTGGGAGCACTGACAGTGCTGGCTGTGTGGTGGGAGCACTGACAGTGCTGGCTGTGTGGGGAGCACTGACAGTGCTGGCTGTGTGGGGGAGCACTGACAGTGCTGGCTGTGTGGGGGAGCACTGACAGTGCTGGCTGTGAGGGGGGCACTGGCCGTGCTGGCTGTGGGGGGAGCACTGACAGTGCTGGCCTTGTGGCGGGAGCACTGACAGTGCTGGCCTTATGGCGGGAGCACTGACAGTGCTGGCTGTGTGGTGGGAGCACTGACAGTGCTGGCTGTGTGGTGGGATCACTGACAGTGCTGGCTGTGTGGTGGGAGCACTGACAGTGCTGGCTGTGTGGGGGGATCTCTGACAGTGCTGGCTGTGTGGGGGGAGCACTGACAGTGCTGGCTGTGTGGAGGGAGCACTGACAGTGCTGGCTGTGTGGTGGGAGCACTGGCAGTGCTGGCTGTGTGTTGGGATCACTGACAGTGCTGGCTGTGTGGTGGGTGCACTGACAGTGCTGGCTGTGTGTTGGGATCACTGACAGTGCTGGCTGTGTGGTGGGAGCACTGGCCGTGCTGGCTGTGTGGGGAGAGCACTGACAGTGCTGGCTGTGTGGTGGGAGCATTGACAGAGCTGGCTGTGTGGGGGGAGCACTGACAGTGCTGGCTGTTTGGGGGGAGCACTGACAGTGCTGGCTGTGTGGGGGAGCACAGACAGTGCTGGCTGTGTGGGGGAGCACTGACAGTGCTGGCTGTGTGGGGGGAGCACTGACAGTGCTGGCTGTGTGGTGGGAGCACTGACAGTGCTGGCAGTGTGGGGGGAGCACTGACAGTGCTCGCTGCGTGGTGGGAGCAGTGACAGTGCTGGCTGTGTGGTGGGAGCACTGACAGTGCTGGCTGTGTGGGGGAGCACTGACAGTGCTGGCTGTGTCGGGGGAGCACTCGCAGTGCTGGCTGTGTGGGGGGGAGCACTGACAGTGCTGGCTGTGTGTGCGGGAGCACTGGTAGTGCTGTCTGTGTGGGGGGAGCACTGACAGTGCTGGCTGTGTGGGGGGAGCACTGACAGTGCTGGCTGTGTGGGGGGAGCAATGACAGTGCAGGCTGTGTGGTGGGAGCACTGACAGTGCTGGCTGTGTGGGGGGAGCACTGACCGTGCTGGCTGTGTGGTGGGAGCACTGACAGTGCTGGCTGTGTGGGGGGAGCACTCACAGTGCTGGCTGTGTGGGGGGAGCACTGACAGTGCTGGCTGTGTGGCGGAGCACTGACAGTGCTGGCTGTGTGGAGGGAGCACTGACACGGCTGGCTGTGTGGGGGGAGCACTGACAATGTTGTCTGTGTGGTGGGAGCACTGACAGTGAAGGCTGTGTGGGGGAGCACTGACAGTTCTGGCTATGTGGGGGTGCACTGACAGTGCTGGCTGTGTGGGGGAGGACTGACAGTGCTGGCTGTGTGGGGGAGCACTGACAGTGCTGGATGTGCGGGGGAGCACTGACAGTGCTGGCTGTGTGGGGGAGCACTGACAGTGCTTGCTGTGTGGGTGAGCACTGACAGTGCTGGCTGTGTGGGGGGAGCACTGACAGTGCTTGCTGTGTGGGGGGAGCACTGACAGTGCTGGCTGTATGGGGAGCACTGACAGTGCTGGCTGTATGGTGGGAGCACAGACGGTGCTGGCTGTGTGGGGGGAGCAATGACAGTGCTGGCTGTGTGGGGGAGCACTGACACTGCTGGCAGTGTGAGGAGAGCACTGACAGTGCTGGCTGTGTGGTGGGAGCACTGACAGTGCTGGCTGTGTGGGGGGATCTCTGACAGTGCTGGCTGTGTGGGGGGAGCACGGACAGTGCTGGCTGTGTGGAGGGAGCACTGACAGTGCTGGCTGTGTGGTGGGAGCACTGGCAGTCCTGGCTGTGTGTTGGGATCTTTGACAGTGCTGGGTGTGTGGTGGGTGCACTGACATTGCTCGCTGTGTGTTGGGATCACTGACAGTGCTGGCTGTGTGGTGGGAGCACTGGCCGTGCTGGCTGTGTGGGGAGAGCACTGACAGTGCTGGCTGTGTGGTGGGAGCATTGACAGTGCTGGCTGTGTGGGGGGAACACTGACAGTGCTGGCTGTTTGGGGGGAGCACTGACAGTGCTGGCTGTGTGGGGGAGCATAGACAGTGCTGGCTGTGTGGTGGGAGCACTGACAGTGCTGGCTGTGTGGGGGGAGCACTGACAGTGCTGTCTGTGTGGTGGGAGCACTGACAGTGCTGGCTGTGTGGTGGGAGCACTGACAGTGCTGGCTGTGTGGGGAGCACTGACAGTGCTGGCTGTGTGGGGGAGCACTGACAGTGCTGGCTGTGTGGGGGAGCACTGACAGTGCTGGCTGTGAGGGGGGCACTGGCCGTGCTGGCTGTGGGGGGAGCACTGACAGTGCTGGCCTTGTGGCGGGAGCACTGACAGTGCTGGCCTTATGGCGGGAGCACTGACAGTGCTGGCTGTGTGGTGGGAGCACTGACAGTGCTGGCTGTGTGGTGGGATCACTGACAGTGCTGGCTGTGTGGTGGGAGCACTGACAGTGCTGGCTGTGTGGGGGGATCTCTGACAGTGCTGGCTGTGTGGTGGGAGCACTGGCAGTGCTGGCTGTGTGTTGGGATCACTGACAGTGCTGGCTGTGTGGTGGGTGCACTGACAGTGCTGGCTGTGTGTTGGGATCACTGACAGTGCTGGCTGTGTGGTGGGAGCACTGGCCGTGCTGGCTGTGTGGGGAGAGCACTGACAGTGCTGGCTGTGTGGTGGGAGCATTGACAGAGCTGGCTGTGTGGGGGGAGCACTGACAGTGCTGGCTGTTTGGGGGGAGCACTGACAGTGCTGGCTGTGTGGGGGAGCACAGACAGTGCTGGCTGTGTGGGGGAGCACTGACAGTGCTGGCTGTGTGGGGGGAGCACTGACAGTGCTGGCTGTGTGGTGGGAGCACTGACAGTGCTGGCAGTGTGGGGGGAGCACTGACAGTGCTCGCTGCGTGGTGGGAGCAGTGACAGTGCTGGCTGTGTGGTGGGAGCACTGACAGTGCTGGCTGTGTGGGGGAGCACTGACAGTGCTGGCTGTGTCGGGGGAGCACTCACAGTGCTGGCTGTGTGGGGGGAGCACTGACAGTGCTGGCTGTGTGTGCAGGAGCACTGGTAGTGCTGTCTGTGTGGGGGGAGCACTGACAGTGCTGGCTGTGTGGGGGGAGCACTGACAGTGCTGGCTGTGTGGGGGGAGCAATGACAGTGCAGGCTGTGTGGTGGGAGCACTGACAGTGCTGGCTGTGTGGGGGAGCACTGACCGTGCTGGCTGTGTGGTGGGAGCACTGACAGTGCTGGCTGTGTGGGGGGAGCACTCACAGTGCTGGCTGTGTGGGGGGAGCACTGACAGTGCTGGCTGTGTGGCGGAGCACTGACAGTGCTGGCTGTGTGGAGGGAGCACTGACACGGCTGGCTGTGTGGGGGGAGCACTGACAATGTTGTCTGTGTGGTGGGAGCACTGACAGTGAAGGCTGTGTGGGGGAGCACTGACAGTTCTGGCTATGTGGGGGTGCACTGACAGTGCTGGCTGTGTGGGGGAGGACTGACAGTGCTGGCTGTGTGGGGGAGCACTGACAGTGCTGGATTTGCGGGGGAGCACTGACAGTGCTGGCTGTGTGGGGGAGCACTGACAGTGCTTGCTGTGTGGGTGAGCACTGACAGTGCTGGCTGTGTGGGGGGAGCACTGACAGTGCTTGCTGTGTGGGGGGAGCACTGACAGTGCTGGCTGTGTGGGGAGCACTGACAGTACTGGCTGTGTGGGGGGCACTGACAGTGCTGGCTGTGTGGTGGGAGCACTGACAGTGCTGGCTGTGTGGTGGAAGCACTGACAGTGCTGGCTGTGTGGTGGGAGCACTGACAGTGCTGGCTGTGTGGGGGAGCACTGACAGTGCTGGCTGTGTGGTGGAAGCACTGACAGAGCTGGCTGTGTGGGGGGAGCACTGACAGTGCTGGCTGTGTGGTGGGAGCACTGACAGTGCTGGCTGTGTGGTGGAAGCACTGACAGTGCTGGATGTGTGGGGGGAGCACAGACAGTGCTGGCTGTGTGGTGAAAGCACTGACAGTGCTGGCTGTGTGTGGGAGCACTGACAGTGCTGGTTGTGAGGGGGGAGCACTGACAGTGCTGGCTGTGTGGGGGTAGCACTGAGAGTGCTGGCTGTGTGGGAGGAGCACTGACAGTGCTGGCTGTATGGTGGGAGCACTGACAGTGCTGGCTGTGTGGGAGAGCACTGACAGTGCTGACTGTGTGGGAGGAGCACTGACAGTGCTGGCTGTGTGGTGGAAGCACTGACAGTACTGGCTGTGTGGGGGGCACTGACAGTGCGGGCTGTGTGGTACAGTACAATGAATCAGTGCCCTACAGTGAACAATGTAAAATTAAATATAGCCCGACATTAAATACGGTACAGTGAAACAGTGCCCTTCAGTGAACAATGTAAAATTAAACACAGCCCGACATTAAATACAGTACAATGAATCAGTGCCCTACACTGAATAATGTAAACTTAAACACAGCCCGACATTAAATACGGTACAATGAAACAGTGCCCTACAGTGAACAATGTACAATTAAACACAGCCCAACATTAAATACGGTACAATGAAACAGTGCCCTACCGTGAACAATGTACAATTAAACACAGCCCGACATTAAATACGGTAAAATGAAACAGTGCCCTACACTGAACAAGGTAAAATAAAACACAGCCCGACATTAAATACGGTACAATGAAATAGTGCCCTACACTGAACAAGGTAAAATTAAACACAGCCCGACATTAAATGCAGTACAATGAATCAGTGCCCTACCAGCAACAATGTAAAATTAAACAGAGCCCGACATTAAATACGGTACAATGAAACAGTGCCCTACAGTGAACAAGGTAAAATTAAACAGAGCCCGACATTAAATACAGTACAATGAAACAGGGCCCTAATGTGAGCAATGTAAAATAAAACAGAGCCCGACATTAAATACGGTACAATGAAACAGTGCCCTACAGTGAACAAGGTAAAATTAAACAGAGCCCGACATTAAATACAGTACAACGAAACAGGGCCCTAATGTGAACAATGTAAAATAAAACAGAGCCCGACATTAAATACGGTACAATGAAACAGTGCCCTACAGTGAACAATGTAAAATTAAACAGAGCCCGACATTAAATACAGTACAATGAAACAGTGCCCTACACTGAACAAGGTAAAATTAAACAGAGCCCGACATTAAATACGGTACAATGAAACAGTGACCTACAGTGGACAATGTAAAATTAAACAGAGCCCGACATTAAATACGGTACAATGAAACAGTGCCCTACAGTGAATAATGTACAATTAAACACAGCCCGACATTAAATACGGTACAATGAAACAGTGCCCTACAGTGAACAATGTAAAATTAAACAGAGCCCGACATTAAATACGGTACAATGAAACAGTGACCTACAGTGGACAATGTAAAATTAAACAGAGCCCGACATTAAATACAGTACAATGAAACAGTGCCCTACAATTAACAATGTAAAATTAAACATAGCCCGACATTAAATACGGTACAGTGAAACAGTGCACTACACTTAACAATGTAAAATTAAACACAGCCCGTCATTAAATACAGTACAATGAATCAGTGCCCTACACTGAATAATGTAAACTTAAACACAGCCCGACATTAAATACGGTACAATGAATCAGTGCCCTACACTGAACAATGTAAAATTAAACACAGCCCGGCATTAAATACAGTACAATGAAACAGTGACCTACAGTAAACAAGGCAAAATTAAACAGAGCCCGACATTAAATGCAGTACAATGAAACAGTCCCCTACAGTGAACAATGTACAATTAAACACAGCCCGACACTAAATACGGTACAATGAAACAGTGCCCTACAGTGAACAATGTACAATTAAACACAGCCCGACATTAAATACGGTGCAATGAAACAGTGCCCTACAGTGAACAATGTACAATTAAACACAGCCCAACATTTAATACGGTACAATGAAACAGTGCCCTACCGTGAACAATGTACAATTAAACACAGCCCGACATTAAATACGGTAAAATGAAACAGTGCCCTACACTGAACAAGGTAAAATAAAACACAGCCCGACATTAAATACGGTACAATGAAATAGTGCCCTACACTGAACAATGTAAAATTAAACACAGCCCGACATTAAATACGGTACAATGAATCAGTGCCCTACCAGCAACAATGTAAAATTAAACAGAGCCCGACATTAAATTCGGTACAATGAAACAGTGCCCTACAGTGAACAAAGTAAAATTAAACAGAGCCCGATATTAAATACATTACAATGAAACAGGGCCCTAATGTGAACAATGTAAAATAAAACAGAGCCCGACATTAAATACGGTACAATGAAACAGTGCCCTACAGTGAACAATGTAAAATTAAACAGAGCCCGACATTAAATACGGTAAAATGAAACAGTGCCCTACAGTGAACAAGGTAAAATTAAACACAGCCCGACATTAAATACAGTACAATGAAACAGTGCCCTACAGTGAACAAGGTAAAATTAAACAGAGCCCGACATTAAATACGGTAAAATGAAACAGTGCCCTACAGTGAACAAGGTAAAATTAAACACAGCCCGACAGTAAATACAGCACAATGAAACAGTGCCCTACACTGAGCAAGGTAAAATTAAACACAGCCCGACATTAAATACGGTACAATGAAACAGTGCCCTACAGTGAACAATGTACAATTAAACACAGCCCAACATTTAATACGGTACAATGAAACAGTGCCCTACCGTGAACAATGTACAATTAAACACAGCCCGACATTAAATACGGTACAATGAAACAGTGCCCTACAGTGAACAATGTAAAATTAAACAGAGCACGACATTAAATACAGTACAATGTAACAGTGCCCTCCACTGAGCAAGGTAAAATTAAACACAGCCCGACATTAAATACGGTACAATGAAACAGTGCCCTACAGTGAACAATGTACAATTAAACACAGCCCAACATTTAATACGGTACAATGAAACAGTGCCCTACCGTGAACAATGTACAATTAAACACAGCCCGACATTAAATACGGTAAAATGAAACAGTGCCCTACACTGAACAAGGTAAAATAAAACACAGCCCGACATTAAATACGGTACAATGAAATAGTGCCCTACACTGAACAATGTAAAATTAAACACAGCCCGACATTAAATACGGTACAATGAATCAGTGCCCTACCAGCAACAATGTAAAATTAAACAGAGCCCGACATTAAATACGGTACAATGAAACAGTGCCCTACAGTGAACAATGTAAAATTAAACACAGCCCGACATTAAATACAGTACAATTAAACAGTGCCCTACAGTGAACAAGGTAAAATTTAACAGAGCCCGACATTAAATACAGCACAATGAAACAGTGACCTACAAGCTACAATGTAAAATTAAACAGAGCTCGACATTAAATACGGTACAATGAAACAGTGCCCTACAGTGAACAATGTACAATTAAACACAGCCCGACATTAAATACGGGGCAATGAAACAGTGCCCGACAGTGAACAAGGTAAAATTAAACAGAGCCCAGCATTAAATACAGCACAATGAAACAATGCCCTGCAGTGAACAATGTAAAGTTAAACAGAGCCCGACATTAAATACGGTGCAATGAAACAGTGCCCTACACTGAACAAGGTAAAATTTAACAGAGCCCGACATTAAATACAGAACAATGAAACAGTGCCCTACACTGAACAAGGTAAAATTAAACACAGCCCGACATTAAATACGGTACAATGAAACAGTGACCTACACTGAACAAGGTAAAATTTAACAGAGCCCGACATTAAATACAGAACAATGAAACAGTGCCCTACAAGCTACAATGTAAAATTAAACAGAGCCCGACATTAAATACGGTACAATGAAACAGTGCCCTACAGTGAACAATGTACAATTAAACACAGCCCGACATTAAATACGGGGTAATGAAACAGTGCCCGACAGTGAACAAGGTAAAATTAAACAGAGCCCAGCATTAAATACAGCACAATGAAACAATGCCCTGCAGTGAACAATGTAAAGTTAAACAGAGCCCGACATTAAATACGGTGCAATGAAACAGTGCCCTACACTGAACAATGTAAAATTAAACAGAGCCCGGCATTAAATACAGTACAATGAAACAGTGCCCTACACTGAACAAGGTAAAATTAAACAGAGCCCGACATTAAATACAGTACAATGAAACAGTGACCTACAGTAAACAAGGCAAAATTAAACAGAGCCCGACATTAAATACAGTACAATGAAACAGTGCCCTACACTGAACAATGTAACAGTAAACAGAGCCCGACATTAAATACGGGACAACGAAACAGTGCCCTACACTGACCAATGTAAAATTAAACAGAGCCCGACATTAAATACAGTACAATGAAACAGTGCCCTACAGTGAAGAATGTAAAATTAACACAGCCCGACATTAAATACAGTACAATGAAACAGTGACCTACAGTGAACAATGTAAAATTAAACACAGCCCGACATTAAATACGGGACAATGAAACAGTGCCCGACAGTGAACAAGGTAAGATTAAACAGAGCCCGACATTAAATACAGTACAATGAAACAGTGCCCTACAGTGAAGAATGTAAAATTAACACAGCCCGACATTAAATACAGTACAATGAAACAGTGACCTACAGTGAACAATGTAAAATTAAACACAGCCCGACATTAAATACGGTACAATGAAACAGTGCCCTACAGTGAACAATGTACAATTAAACACAGCCCAACATTAAATACGGTACAATGAAACAATGCCCTACAGTGAAGAATGTAAAATTAACACAGCCCGACATTAAATACAGTACAATGAAACAGTGACCTACAGTGAACAATGTAAAATTAAACACAGCCCGACATTAAATACGGAGAATGAAACAGTGCCCTACAGTGAACAATGTACAATTAAACACAGCCCAACATTAAATACGGTACAATGAAACAATGCCCTACAGTGAAGAATGTAAAATTAACACAGCCCGACATTAAATACAGTACAATGAAACAGTGACCTACAGTGAACAATGTAAAATTAAACACAGCCCGACATTAAATACGGTACAATGAAACAGAGCCCAACAGTGAACAATGTAAAATTAAACACAGCCCGACATTAAATACGGTAAAATGAAACAGTGCCCTACACTGAACAAGGTAAAATAAAACACAGCCCGACATTAAATACGGTACAATGAAATAGTGCCCTACACTGAACAATGTAAAATTAAACACAGCCCGACATTAAATACGGTACAATGAATCAGTGCCCTACCAGCAACAATGTAAAATTAAACAGAGCCCGACATTAAATTCGGTACAATGAAACAGTGCCCTACAGTGAACAAAGTAAAATTAAACAGAGCCCGACATTAAATACAGCACAATGAAACAGTGCCCTACAGTGAACAATGTACAATTAAACACAGCCCAACATTAAATACGGTACAATGAAACAGTGCCCTACAGTGAACAATGTAAAATTAAACACAGCCCGACATTAAATACGGTACAATGAAACAGTGCCCTACAGTGAACAAAGTAAAATTAAACAGAGCCCGACATTAAATACAGTACAATGAAACAGTGCCCTACAGTGAACAAGGTAAAATTAAACAGAGCCCAACATTAAATACAGTACAATGAATCAGTGCCCTACACTGAACAAGGTAAAATAAAACACAGCCCGACATTAAATACAGTACAATGAAACAGTGCCCGACAGTGAACAAGGTAAAATTAAACAGAGCCCAACATTAAATACAGTACAATGAATCAGTGCCCTACACTGAACAAGGTAAAATAAAACACAGCCCGACATTAAATACAGTACAATGAAACAGTGCCCGACAGTGAACAAGGTAAAATTAAACAGAGCCCAACATTAAATACAGCACAATGAAACAGTGACCTACAGTAAACAAGGCAAAATTAAACAGAGCCCGACATTAAATCCAGTAGAATGAAACAGTGCCCTACACTGAACAATGTAACAGTAAACAGAGCCCGACATTAAATACAGTACAATGAAACAGTGCCCTACAGTAAACAAGGCAAAATTAAACAGAGCCCGACATTAAATACAGTACAATGAAACAATGCCCTACAGTGAAGAATGTAAAATTAAACACAGCCCGACATTAAATACAGTACAATGAAACAGTGACCTACAGTGAACAATGTAAAATTAAACATAGCCCGACATTAAATACGGTACAATGAAACAGTGCCCTACAGTGAACAATGTAAAATTAAACAGAGCACGACATTAAATACAGTACAATGTAACAGTGCCCTCCACTGAGCAAGGTAAAATTAAACACAGCCCGACATTAAATACGGTACAATGAAACAGTGCCCTACAGTGAACAATGTACAATTAAACACAGCCCAACATTAAATACGGTACAATGAAACAGTGCCCTACCGTGAACAATGTACAATTAAACACAGCCCGACATTAAATACGGTAAAATGAAACAGTGCCCTACACTGAACAAGGTAAAATAAAACACAGCCCGACATTAAATACGGTACAATGAAATAGTGCCCTACACTGAACAAGGTAAAATTAAACACAGCCCGACATTAAATACAGTACAATGAATCAGTGCCCTACCAGCAACAATGTAAAATTAAACAGAGCCCGACATTAAATTCGGTACAATGAAACAGTGCCCTACAGTGAACAAAGTAAAATTAAACAGAGCCCGACATTAAATACAGTACAATGAAACAGGGCCCTAATGTGAGCAATGTAAAATAAAACAGAGCCCGACATTAAATACGGTACAATGAAACAGTGCCCTACAGTGAACAAGGTAAAATTAAACAGAGCCCGACATTAAATACAGTACAATGAAACAGGGCCCTAATGTGAGCAATGTAAAATAAAACAGAGCCCGACATTAAATACGGTACAATTAATCAGTGCCCTACACTGAACAATGTAAAATTAAACACAGACCGACATTAAATACAGCACAATGAAACAGTGCCCTACAGTGAAGAATGTAAAATTAAACAGAGCCCGACATTAAATACAGTACAATGAAACAGTGCCCTACACTGAACATTGTAAAATTAAACAGAGCCCGACATTAAATACGGTACAATGAATCAGTGCCCTACACTGAACAATGTACAATTAAACACAGCCCGACATTAAATACGGTACAATGAAACAGTGCCCTACAGTGAACAATGTAAAATTAAACAGAGCCCGACATTAAATACAGTACAATGTAACAGTGCCCAACAGTGAACAAGGTAAAATTAAACAGAGCCCGACATTAAATACGGTACAATGAAACAGTGACCTACAGTGGACAATGTAAAATTAAACAGAGCCCGACATTAAATACGGTACAATGAAACAGTGCCCTACAGTGAACAATGTACAAATAAACACAGCCCGACATTAAATACGGTACAATGAAACAGTGCCCTACAGTGAACAATGTAAAATTAAACACAGCCCGACATTAAATACGGTACAATGAAACAGTGACCTACAGTGGACAATGTAAAATTAAACATAGCCCGACATTAAATACGGTACAGTGAAACAGTGCCCTACACTTAACAATGTAAAATTAAACACAGCCCGACATTAAATACAGTACAATGAATCAGTGCCCTACACTGAATAATGTAAACTTAAACACAGCCCGACATTAAATACGGTACAATGAATCAGTGCCCTACACTGAACAATGCAAAATTAAACACAGCCCGGCATTAAATACAGTACAATGAAACAGTGACCTACAGTAAACAAGGCAAAATTAAACAGAGCCCGACATTAAATGCAGTACAATGAAACAGTCCCCTACAGTGAACAATGTACAATTAAACACAGCCCGACACTAAATACGGTACAATGAAACAGTGCCCTACACTGAACAAGGTAAAATTAAACAGAGCCCAGCATTAAATACAGCACAATGAAACAATGCCCTGCAGTGAACAATGTAAAGTTAAACACAGCCCGACATTAAATACGGTAAAATGAAACAGTGCCCTACACTGAACAATGTAAAATTAAACACAGCCCGACATTAAATACGGTACAATGAAACAGTGCCCTACACTGAACAAGGTAAAATTAAACAGAGCCCGACATTAAATACAGTACAATGAAACAGTGACCTACAGTAAAGAAGGCAAAATTAAACAGAGCCCGACATTAAATACAGTACAATGAAACAGTGCCCTACACTGAATAATGTAACAGTAAACAGAGCCCGACATTAAATACGGGACAACGAAACAGTGCCCGCCAGTGAACAAGGTAAAATTAAACAGAGCCCAACATTAAATACGGTACAATGAAACAGTGCCCTACAGTGAACAATGTAAAATTAAACAGAGCACGACATTAAATACAGTACAATGTAACAGTGCCCTCCACTGAGCAAGGTAAAATTAAACACAGCCCGACATTAAATACGGTACAATGAAACAGTGCCCTACAGTGAACAATGTACAATTAAACACAGCCCAACATTTAATACGGTACAATGAAACAGTGCCCTACCGTGAACAATGTACAATTAAACACAGCCCGACATTAAATACGGTAAAATGAAACAGTGCCCTACACTGAACAAGGTAAAATAAAACACAGCCCGACATTAAATACGGTACAATGAAATAGTGCCCTACACTGAACAATGTAAAATTAAACACAGCCCGACATTAAATACGGTACAATGAATCAGTGCCCTACCAGCAACAATGTAAAATTAAACAGAGCCCGACATTAAATTCGGTACAATGAAACAGTGCCCTACAGTGAACAAAGTAAAATTAAACAGAGCCCGATATTAAATACATTACAATGAAACAGGGCCCTAATGTGAACAATGTAAAATAAAACAGAGCCCGACATTAAATACGGTACAATGAAACAGTGCCCTACAGTGAACAATGTAAAATTAAACAGAGCCCGACATTAAATACGGTACAATTAATCAGTGCCCTACACTGAACAATGTAAAATTAAACACAGCCCGACATTAAATACAGTACAATGAAACAGTGCCCTACAGTGAACAAGGTAAAATTAAACAGAGCCCGACATTAAATACAGTGCAATGAAACAGTGCCCAACAGTGAACAATGTAAAATTAAACACAGCCCGACATTAAATACAGTACAATTAAACAGTGCCCTACAGTGAACAAGGTAAAATTTAACAGAGCCCGACATTAAATACAGCACAATGAAACAGTGACCTACAAGCTACAATGTAAAATTAAACAGAGCTCGACATTAAATACGGTACAATGAAACAGTGCCCTACAGTGAACAATGTACAATTAAACACAGCCCGACATTAAATACGGGGCAATGAAACAGTGCCCGACAGTGAACAAGGTAAAATTAAACAGAGCCCAGCATTAAATACAGCACAATGAAACAATGCCCTGCAGTGAACAATGTAAAGTTAAACAGAGCCCGACATTAAATACGGTGCAATGAAACAGTGCCCTACACTGAACAAGGTAAAATTAAACAGAGCCCGACATTAAATACGGTACAATGAAACAGTGCCCTACACTGAACAAGGTAAAATTAAACAGAGCCCGACATTAAATACAGTACAATGAAACAGTGACCTACAGTAAACAAGGCAAATTTAAACAGAGCCCGACATTAAATACAGTGCAATGAACCAGTGCCCTACAGTGAACAATGTAAAATTAAACAGAGCCCGACATTAAATACAGTACAATGAAACAGTGCCCTACACTGAACAATGTAACAGTAAACAGAGCCCGACATTAAATACGGGACAACGAAACAGTGCCCGACAGTGAACAAGGTAAGATTAAACAGAGCCCGACATTAAATACAGCACAATGAAACAGTGCCCTACAGTGAAGAATGTAAAATTAACACAGCCCGACATTAAATACAGTACAATGAAACAGTGACCTACAGTGAACAATGTAAAATTAAACACAGCCCGACATTAAATACGGTACAATGAAACAGTGCCCTACAGTGAACAATGTACAATTAAACACAGCCCAACATTAAATACGGTACAATGAAACAATGCCCTACAGTGAAGAATGTAAAATTAACACAGCCCGACATTAAATACAGTACAATGAAACAGTGACCTACAGTGAACAATGTAAAATTAAACACAGCCCGACATTAAATACGGTACAATGAAACAGTGCCCTACAGTGAACAATGTACAATTAAACACAGCCCAACATTAAATACGGTACAATGAAACAGTGCCCTACAGTGAACAATGTAAAATTAAACACAGCCCGACATTAAATACGGTAAAATGAAACAGTGCCCTACACTGAACAAGGTAAAATAAAACACAGCCCGACATTAAATACGGTACAATGAAATAGTGCCCTACACTGAACAATGTAAAATTAAACACAGCCCGACATTAAATACGGTACAATGAATCAGTGCCCTACCAGCAACAATGTAAAATTAAACAGAGCCCGACATTAAATTCGGTACATGAAACAGTGCCCTACAGTGAACAAGGTAAAATTAAACAGAGCCCGACATTAAATACAGTACAATGAATCAGTGCCCTACACTGAACAATGTAAAATTAAACACAGCCCGACATTAAATACAGTACAATGAAACAGTGCCCTACAGTGAACAAGGTAAAATTAAACAGAGCCCGACATTAAATACAGCACAATGAAACAGTGCCCTACAGTGAACAATGTAAAATTAAACACAGCCCGACATTAAATACAGTACAATGAAACAGTGCCCTACAGTGAACAAGGTAAAATTAAACAGAGCCCGACATTAAATACAGTGCAATGAAACAGTGCCCAACAGTGAACAATGTAAAATTAAACACAGCCCGACATTAAATACAGTACAATTAAACAGTGCCCTACAGTGAACAAGGTAAAATTTAACAGAGCCCGACATTAAATACAGCACAATGAAACAGTGACCTACAAGCTACAATGTAAAATTAAACAGAGCTCGACATTAAATACGGTACAATGAAACAGTGCCCTACAGTGAACAATGTACAATTAAACACAGCCCGACATTAAATACGGGGCAATGAAACAGTGCCCGACAGTGAACAAGGTAAAATTAAACAGAGCCCAGCATTAAATACAGCACAATGAAACAATGCCCTGCAGTGAACAATGTAAAGTTAAACAGAGCCCGACATTAAATACGGTGCAATGAAACAGTGCCCTACACTGAACAAGGTAAAATTAAACAGAGCCCGACATTAAATACGGTACAATGAAACAGTGCCCTACACTGAACAAGGTAAAATTAAACAGAGCCCGACATTAAATACAGTACAATGAAACAGTGACCTACAGTAAACAAGGCAAAATTAAACAGAGCCCGACATTAAATACAGTGCAATGAAACAGTGCCCTACAGTGAACAATGTAAAATTAAACAGAGCCCGACATTAAATACAGTACAATGAAACAGTGCCCTACACTGAACAATGTAACAGTAAACAGAGCCCGACATTAAATACGGGACAACGAAACAGTGCCCGACAGTGAACAAGGTAAGATTAAACAGAGCCCGACATTAAATACAGCACAATGAAACAGTGCCCTACAGTGAAGAATGTAAAATTAACACAGCCCGACATTAAATACAGTACAATGAAACAGTGACCTACAGTGAACAATGTAAAATTAAACACAGCCCGACATTAAATACGGTACAATGAAACAGTGCCCTACAGTGAACAATGTACAATTAAACACAGCCCAACATTAAATACGGTACAATGAAACAATGCCCTACAGTGAAGAATGTAAAATTAACACAGCCCAACATTAAATACGGTACAATGAAACAGTGCCCTACAGTGAACAATGTAAAATTAAACACAGCCCGACATTAAATACGGTAAAATGAAACAGTGCCCTACACTGAACAAGGTAAAATAAAACACAGCCCGACATTAAATACGGTACAATGAAATAGTGCCCTACACAGAACAATGTAAAATTAAACACAGCCCGACATTAAATACGGTACAATGAATCAGTGCCCTACCAGCAACAATGTAAAATTAAACAGAGCCCGACATTAAATTCGGTACATGAAACAGTGCCCTACAGTGAACAAGGTAAAATTAAACAGAGCCCGACATTAAATACAGTACAATGAATCAGTGCCCTACACTGAACAATGTAAAATTAAACACAGCCCGACATTAAATACAGTACAATGAAACAGTGCCCTACAGTGAACAAGGTAAAATTAAACAGAGCCCGACATTAAATACAGCACAATGAAACAGTGCCCTACAGTGAACAATGTACAATTAAACACAGCCCAACATTAAATACGGTACAATGAAACAGTGCCCTACAGTGAACAATGTAAAATTAAACACAGCCCGACATTAAATACGGTACAATGAATCAGTGCCCTACCAGCAACAATGTAAAATTAAACAGAGCCCGACATTAAATTCGGTACAATGAAACAGTGCCCTACAGTGAACAAGGTAAAATTAAACAGAGCCCGACATTAAATACGGTAAAATGAAACAGTGCCCTACACTGAACAAGGTAAAATAAAACACAGCCCGACATTAAATACGGTACAATGAAACAGTGCCCTACACTGAACAATGTAAAATTAAACACAGCCCGACATTAAATACGGTACAATGAATCAGTGCCCTACCAGCAACAATGTAAAATTAAACAGAGCCCGACATTAAATTCGGTACAATGAAACAGTGCCCTACACTGAACAAGGTAAAATTAAACAGAGCCCGACATTAAATACAGTACAATGAATCAGTGCCCTACCAGCAACAATGTAAAATTAAACAGAGCCCGACATTAAATACGGTACAATGAAACAGTGCCCTACAGTGAACAAGGTAAAATTAAACAGAGCCCGACATTAAATACAGCACAATGAAACAGTGCCCTACAGTGAACAATGTAAAATTAAACAGAGCCCGACATTAAATACGGTACAATGAAACAGTGCCCTACAGTGAACAAGGTAAAATTAAACAGAGCCCGACATTAAATACAGCACAATGAAACAGTGACCTACAGTGAACAAGGTAAAATTAAACACAGCCCGACATTAAATACAGTACAATGAAACAGTGCCCTACACTGAACAAGGTAAAATTTAACAGAGCCCGACATTAAATACAGAACAATGAAACAGTGACCTACAGTGAACAAGGTAAAATTAAACACAGCCCGACATTAAATACGGTACAATGAAACAGTGCCCTACGAGCAACAAGGTAAAATTAAACAGAGCCCAACATTAAATACGGTAGAATGAAACAGTGCACTACACTGAACAATGTAAAATTAAACACAGCCCGACATTAAATACGGTGCAATGAAACAGTGACCTACAGTGAACAAGGTAAAATTAAACACAGCCCGACATTAAATACAGTACAATGAAACAGTGCCCTACAAGCAACAAGGTAAAATTAAACAGAGGCCGACATTAAATACAGTACAATGAAACAGTGCCCTACAGTGAACAATGTAAAATTAAACATAGCCCGACATTAAATACGGTACAAGAAACAGTGCCCTACAGTGAACAATGTAAAATTAAACAGAGCACGACATTAAATATTTACAGTGGTCCCTGGGTAGAATATCATCATTTACACTGGCTCCTGCGATATTAATTATTATTTACTGCGGTACTTGGATAGTATATCAATATTTACAGTGCACCACGGGTAGAATATCATTATTTTCCGTGGTCCCTGGGTATTATATTATTGTTCAAAGTGGTCCCTGTGTAGAATATCATTATTTACTTTGGTCCCTGGGTAGAATATCATTATTTACAGTGTTCCCTGGGTAGTATATCATTATTTACAGTGATCCCTGGGTATTATATCATTGTTTAAAGTGGTCCCTGTGTAGAATATCATTATTTACAGTGGTCCCTGGGTAGTGTATCATTATTTACAGTGGTCACTGGGTAGAATATCATTATTTACAGTGGTGCCTGGGTAATATATCATTCGTTACATTGTTCCCTGGGTAATGTCTCAATATTTACAGCGCCCTGGTTATTTATAAATATTAACAGAGGTCCCGGCGTACAATGTCATTATTTACAGTGGTCCCTGAGTAGAATATCATTATTTACAGTGGTTCCCTGGGTAATATATCATTATTTACATTGGTCCCTGGGTAATGTCTCAATATTTACAGTGGTCCCTGGGTAGAATATCATCATTTACAGTGGCTCCTGGGATATTAATTATTATTTACTGTGGTACTTGGATTGTATATCAATATTTACAGTGGACCACGGGTAGAATATCATTATTTACAATGTACCGTAGGTAGTACATCATTATTTTCCGTGGTCCCTGGATAGTATATCAATATTTACAGTGGTCCCTGGATAGTATATCAATATTTACAGTGGTCCCTGGGTAGTGTATCATTATTTACCCTGGTCACTGGGTATTATATCATTGATGTGGAGATGCCGGCGTTGGACTGGGGTGAGCACAGTACGAAGTCTTACAACACCAGGTTAAAGTCCAACATGTTTGTTTCGATGTCACTAGCTTTCGGAGCGCTGCTCCTTCCTCAGGTGAATGAAGAGGTCTCATTCCCGGTCTCATTCCCTCTCATTCCGGAGGACCCCTCCGGAAGGCAGCTGCCTTAGACTCGACATGTATGCTCAAGCCGTCAGGAGTCGCGTCAATGCCAGATTCATCAGTCGCATTCACAAGACAGCCCCGAACGTCACCCAAGCACAACGCAATGCCATCCGCGCTCTCAAGACCAACCGCAGCATCGTCATCAAACCAGCAGACAAAGGGGGGGGGCACTGTCGTACTGAACAGAACGGACTACTGCAAAGAAGTATACCGACAACTGAACAACTAAGAACACTACAGACAGTTACCCGCAGATCCGACCAAGGAACACATCCGCCAACTTAACAGACTGATCAAGACCTTGGATCCAGATCTTCAGAGCACCCTACGTGCTCTCATCCCACGTACTCCCCGCATTGGAGATCTCTACTGCCTCCCGAAAATACATAAGGCCAACACACCAGGCCGCCCTATCGTTTCAGGCAATGGGACCCTGTGTGAGAACCTCTCTTGCTACATCGAGGGCATCTTGAAACCCATCGTACAAGGTACACCCAGCTTCTGTCGCGACACGACGGACTTCCTACAGAAACTCAGCACCCATGGACCAGTTGAACCAGGAGCTTTCCTCGTCACAATGGACGTCTCGGCACTCTACACCAGCATCCCCCATGACGACGGCATTGCTGCAACAGCCTCAGTACTCAACACCGACAACTGCCAATCTCCAGACGCAATTCTGCAACTCATCCGCTTCATTCTTTATCACAACGTCTTCACCTTCGACAACAAGTTCTTCATTCAGACGCACGGAACAGCCATGGGGACCAAATTCGCACCCCAATACGCCAACATCTTCATGCACAAGTTTGAACAGGACCTACTCACCGCACAGGATCTTCAACCGATGTTATACACCAGATACATCGATGACATTTTTTTCCTTTGGACCCACGGCGAAGGATCACTGAAACGACTCCACAATGACATTAATAAGTTCCATCCAACCATCAGACTCACCATGGACTACTCTCCAAAATCAGTTGCATCCTTGGACACACTCGTCTCCATCAAGGACGGTCACCTCAGCACTTCGCTTTACCGCAAACCCACGGATAACCTCATGATGCTCCACTTCTCCAGCTTCCACCCTAAACACATTAAAGAAGCCACCCCCTATGGACAAGCGCTCCGTATACACAGGATCTGCTCAGACGAGGAGGAGCGTAACAGACATCTACAGACGTTGAAATATGCCCTCGTACGAATGGGATATGGCACTCGACTCATCGATCGACAGTTCCAACGCACCACAGCGAAAAACCGGACCGACCTCCTCAGAAGACAAACATGGGACACAACCGACAGAATACCCTTCGTCGTCCAGTCCTTCCCCGGAGCAGAGAAACTACGTCATCTTCTTCACAGCCTTCAACACGTCATTGATGACGATGAACATCTTGCCAAGGTCATCCCAACACCCCCACTACTTGCCTTCAAACAACCGCGCAACCTCAAACAAACCATTGTTTGCAGCAAACTACCCAGTCTTCAGAACAGTGACCACGACACCACACAACCCTGTCATGGTAATCTCTGCAATACGTGCCAGATCATCGACATGGATACCACTATTACACGTGAGAACACCACCACCAGGTACGCGGTACATACTCGTGCGACTCGGCCAACGTTGTCTACCTCATACGCTGCAGGAAAGGATGTCCCGAAGCGTGGTACATTGGCGAGACCATGCAGACGCTGCGACAATGAATGAACGGACATCGCGCAACAATCACCAGGCAGGAATGTTCCCTTCCAGTCGGGGAACACTTCAGCAGTCAAGGGCATTCAGCCTCTGATCTCCGGGTACGCGTTCTCCAAGGCGGCCTTCAGGACCCGCGACAACGCAGAATCGCCGAGCAGAAGCTTATAGCCAAGTTCCGCACACATGAGTGCGGCCTCAACCGGGACCTGGTATTCGTGTTGCATTACAGTCATCCCCTACCGTCTGGCCTGCAAAATCCTACCAACTGTCCTGGCTTGGTACAATTTACACCTCTTTAACCTGGGGTTACCCCATCTCTGGATCTGTAAAGATTTAATCACCTGCTAATGCTCGCATTCCGAGCATTGTTTGGCATCTTTGAATTTGTCTATATATGTGTTTCTGGAACAGACCTCTTTCTTTCACCTGAGGAAGGAGCAGCGCTCCGAAAGCTCGTGACATCGAAACAAACCTGTTGGACTTTAACCTGTTGTTGTAAGACTTCAAACTATTATATCATTGTTTAAAGTGGTCCCTGTGTAGAATATCATTATTTACAGTGGTCCCTTGGTAGAATATCATTATTTACAGTGGTCCCTGGGTAGAATATCACTATTTACAGTGGTCCCTGGGTCATATATCATTCTTTACATTGGTCCCTGGGTAATGTCTCAATATTTACAGTGGTCCCTGGGTAGAATATCATTATTTACACTGGCTCCTGTGATATTAATTATTATTTACTGTGGTTATTGGAGAGCATATCAACATTTACAGTGGACCAGGGGTAGAATATCATTATTTACAATGTACCCTGGGTAGTACATCATTATTTACAGTGGTTCCTGGGTAGAATATCATTCTTTACAGCGGATAGCGATGAGGACTGTCTGAGGATACAGCAGGATTTAGATTGTCTGGAGACTTGGGTGGAGAGATGGCAGATGGAGTTTAATCCGGACAAATGTGAGGTAATGCATTTTGGAAGGGCTAATGCAGGTAGGGAATATACAGTGAATGGTAGAACCCTCAAGAGTATTGAAAGTCAAAGAGATCTAGGAGTACAGGTCCACAGGTCATTTAAAGGGGCAACACAGGTGGAGAAGGTAGTCAAGAAGGCATACGGCATGCTTGCCTTCATTGGCCGGGGCATTGAGTATAAGAATTGGCAAGTCATGTTGCAGCTGTATAGAACCTTAGTTAGGCCACACTTGGAGTATAGTGTTCAATTCTGGTCGCCACACTACCAGAAGGATGTGGAGGCTTTAGAGAGGGTGCAGAAGAGATTTACCAGAATGTTGCCTGGTATGGAGGGCATAAGCTATGAGGAGCGATTGAATAAACTCGGTTTGTTCTCACTGGAACGAAGGAGGTTGAGGGGCGACCTGATAGAGGTATACAAAATTATGAGGGGCATAGACAGAGTGGATAGTCAGAGGCTTTTCCCCAGGGTAGAGGGGTCAATTACTAGGGGGCATAGGTTTAAGGTGAGAGGGGCAAAGTTTAGAGTAAATATACGAGGCAAGTTTTTTACGCAGAGGGTAGTGGGTGCCTGGAACTCACTACCGGAGGAGGTAGTGGAAGCAGGGACGATAGGGACATTTAAGGGGCATCTTGACAAATATATGAATAGGATGGGAATAGAAGGATACGGACCCAGGAAGTGGAGAAGATTGTAGTTTAGTCGGGCAGTATGGTCGGCTTGGAGGGCCGAAGGGCCTGTTCCTGTGCTGTACATTTCTTTGTTCTTTGTTCTTTGGTCCCTGGGTCGATATCATTATCTGCACTGGTCCCTGAGCAGTTTGTTATAACTTACAGTGGTCCTTGGGTAGTATATGAATATTTACAGTGGTCCCTGGGGTGTATATGATTATTTACAGTGGTCACTGGGTAGTATACCATTATCTACAGTAGTCCCAGGATAGTAAATCACTATTTACTGTGGTACTTGGATAGTATATCAATATTTAGTGGACCCTGGGTCGAATATCATTATTTACACTGGCTCCTGGGATATTAATTCTTATTTACTGTGGTACTTGGATAGTATATCAATATTTACAGTGGACCCTGGGTAGAATATCAGTATCTACAATGGTCCCTGGGTAGTACATCATTATTTACAGTGGTTCCTGGATAGTATATCAGTATCTACAATGGTCCCTCGGTAGCATATCATTATTTACAGTTGTCCCAGGGTAGTACATCATTATTTACCGTGATCCCTGGGTAGTACATCATTATTTACCGTGATCCCTGGGTAGTACATCATTACTTACCGTGATCCCTGGGTAGTACATCATTATTTACAGTGATCCCTGGGTAGTACATCATTATTTACAGTGATCCCTGGGGAGTAAATCGTTATGAACAGTTGTCCCTTTGTATTATATCCTTATTTACACTGGTCGATGTAGTATACTATTATTTACATAGGCTGTGGGTAGTTATCATCATTTACAGTGGTCACTGGATAGTATTTCATTATTTACAGTGGCGCCAGGGCAGTATATCATTAATTTCAGTGGACCGTGGGCAGTATATCTTTATTTACAGTGTTCCCTGGGGAGTATCTCATTACTTACAGTGGACCCTGGGTATCATATCCAATATACAGTCGTCCCTGCGTTGTATATCATTATTTACAGAGGGCCCCTGGTAGTATTTCACTATTTACAGTGGTCCCTGAGCAGTATATCATTATTTACAGTTGTCCCTGGGTGTTATATCATTATTTACAGTTGTCCCTGGGTAGGATATCATTATTTACAGTGGTCCCTGGGTAGTATATTATTTTCTACAGTGGTCCCTGCGTAATATATCGTTATTTACAGTGGTCCCAGGGTTGTATATCATGATTTACAGTGGTCCCTGGGCAATATATCATTAAGCACAGTGGTCCCTGGGCAGTATACCATTACTTACAGTGGTCCCTGGGTAGTATATCATTATTTACAGTGGTCCCAGGGCAATATATCATTAATCACAGAGGGCTCTGGGTAGTATATCATCATTGACCGCGGTTCCTGGGAAGTATATCATTATTTACACTGGTCCCTGGGTAGTATGTCATTATTTACACAGGTCACTGGGTAGTATATCATCCTTTACAGTGTTCCCAGTGTAGTGTAGTATTATCTACAGTGGTCCCAGAGTGATACATCATGATTTACAGTGGTCCCTGGATATTATGTCATCATTTATAGTGTGCCCTGTGTCGTACCTCTTAATTTACAGTGGATTCTGGATAGTATATCATTATTGACAGTAGTCCGTGGGCGGGATATCATTATTTACAGTGGTCTCTGGGAAATATATCATTATTTACAGTGGTACCTGGACATTATGTCATCATTTATAGTGTGCCCTGTGTAGTACCTCTTAATCTACAGTGGATTCTGCATAGTATATCATTATTGACAGTAGTCCTGGGTCGTATATCATTATTTACAGTGGTCTCTGGGAAATATATCATTATTTACAGTGGTCCCTGGATAGTATATCATTATTTACAGTGGTCCAAGGGTAGTATATCATTATTTACAGTGGTCCTGTGTAGTATGTCATTATTTACCGTGGTCACTGGGTAGTATCCCATTATTTACAATGGTTCCAGGGTAGTATATGATTATTTACAGTGGTCTCTGGGTAGTATGTCATTTTTTACCGTGGTCACTGGGTAGTATCCCATTATTTACAAAGGTTCCAGGGTGGCATACCATTATTGACAGTGGTCCCTGGGTAGTATGTCATTGTTTACATTGGCCTTGGGTCGGTATAATCATTTACAGTGATCACTGGATAGTATTTCATTAGTGACAGTGGTCCCTCGGCAGTATATCATTATTTACAGTGGTCTCTTGACAGTGGATGATTATTTACAGTGGTCCCTCTGTAGAATATCATTATTTACAGTGGTCCCTGGGTAGAATGTCATTATTTACAGTGGTCCCTGGGTATTATCTCATTATTTACTGTGGTCCCTGGGTAGTATCCCATTATTTACTGTGGTGCCTGAGTAGAATATCATTATTTACAGTGGTCCCTGGGTCGAATATCATTATCTACACTGGTCCCTGGGCCGTTTGTTATTACTTACAGTGGTCCTTGGGTAGTACATGAATAATTACAGTGGTCCCTCGGGTGTATATCATTATTTACATTGAACCGTGGAAAGTATATCATTATTTACGGTGGTCCCTGGGCAGTATACCATTATATGCAGTAGTCCCTGGGCAGTATATCATTATTTACAGTGGTCCCTGTGTAGTATATCATTTTTGCAATGGACCCTGGGCAGTATATCTTTATTTACAGTGGTCCCTGGGGAGTATATCATTATTTACAGTGGTCCCTGGGCAGTATATCATTATTTACAGTGGGCCATGGGCAGTATATCATTATTTACAGTGGGCCCTAGGTTGTATACCATTATTTACAGTGGGCCCCTGGTAGTGATTCGTTATTTACAGGGATCCCTGTGCAGTACATCATTATTTGCAGTGGTCCCTGAGCAGTATATCACAATTTACAGTTGTCCCTGGGTAGCATATCATTATTTACAGTGGTCCCTGGGTAGTATATCATTATTTACAGTGGTCCCTGGGGTGTATATCATTCTTTACAGTGGTCCCTGGGTAGTATATCATCATTTACAGTGGACCCTGGGCAGTAAGTCTTTATTTACAGTGGTCCCTGGGCAGTATATCTTTATTTACAGTGGTCCCTGAGTAGTATAACATTATTTATTGTAGTCCCTGGTGAGTATATAATTATTTACAGAGGTCCCTGGGCAGTCTGTCGTTATTTACAGTGGTCCCTGTGTAGAATATCATTATTTGCAGTGGTCCCTAGGTAGTATATCATTATTTACAGTGGTCGCTGGGTAGAATATCATTGTTTACAGTGGCCCCTGGGCAGTATATCATTATTTACAGTGGTTCCTTGGTAGAATATCATTAGTTACAGCGTTCCATGGGCACTTCACCATTATTAATAGTTGTCCATCGGTAGTATATTATTTTCTGCAGTGGTCCCTGGGTAGTAAATCATTATTTACTGTAGTCCCTGGTAGAATCTCAGCATTTACAGTGGTCCCCGGTCTGAATGTCATTATTTACAGTTGTGCCTGTGTAGTACATTATTATTTGCATTTGACCCTGGGTAGAATATCATTATTTACAGTGGTCCCTGGGCAGTATTTCATTATTTTCAGTGGTCCCTGTGCAGTATATCATTATTTACACTGGTCCCGGTGTAGAATATCATTATTTACAGTTGTCCCTGAGTAAAATATCATTATTTAAATTGGCCCCTGTGCTGTATATCATTATTTTCAGTGTTCCCTGCATAGTTTAACATTATTTACAGTGGTTTCTGGGCAACGTATCATTATTTATAGTGGTCCCAGGGTAGTATATAATTATTTACAGTGGTCACTGGGTAGTAAATAATTAGTTACAGTGGTCCCTGTGTAGTATGTCTTTATTTACAATGGTCCCTGGGAGTGTACCTCTATTTACAGTGGTTCCTGGTAGTATATCATTCTTTGCAGTGGTCACTTGGTAGTAAATACTTATTTAAAGTGGTCCCTGGGTAGTAGATCATTATTTACAGTGGTCCCTGGGTAGTATATCATTATTTACAGTGGTCCCTGTGTAGTATGTCTTTATTTACAGTAGTCACTGATAGTATATCATTATTTACAGTGGTCCCTGGGTAATATATCATTATTTGGAGTTGTCTCTGATTAGAATATCATTATTTACAGTGGTCACTGGCTCGTATATCATTATTTACAGCGGTCCCTGGGCAGTATATAATTTTTACATGGGTACCTAGGCTGTATGTCATAATTTACAGTGATCCCTGATCAGGATATCATTGTTTACAGTGGTCCCTGGGTAATATATCATTATTTACAGTTGTCTCTGGTTAGAATATCATTATTTACAGTGATGTGGAGATGCCGGCGTTGGACTGGGGTGGGCACAGTACGAAGTCTTACAACACCAGGTTAAAGTCCAACAGGTTTGTTTCGATGTCACTAGCTTTCGGGGCGCTGCTCCTTCCCCAGGTGAATGCAGAGGTCTGTTCCAGAAACACATATATAGACAAATGCAAAGATGCCAAACAATGCTAGGAATGCGAGCATTAGCAGGTGATTAAATCTTTACAGATCCAGAGATGGGGTAACTCCAGGTTAAAGAGGTGTGAATTGTATCAAGCCAGGACAGTTGGTAGGATTTTGCAGGCCAGATGGTGGGGGATGAATGTAATGCGACATGAATCCCAGGTCCCGGTTGAGGCCGCACTCATGTGTGCAGAACTTCTTGACAGCCTTCAACACGTCATTGATGACGATGAACATCTTGCCAAGGTCATCCCCACACCCCCACTACTTGCCTTCAAACAACCGCACAACCTCAAACGAACCATTGTTTGCAGCAAACTACCCAGTCTTCAGAACAGTGACCACGACACCACACAACCCTGTCATGGCAATCTCTGCAAGACGTGCCAGATCATTGACATGGATACCACTATTACACGTGAGAACACCACCCACCAGGTACGCAGTACATACTCGTGCGACTCGGCCCACGTTGTCTACCTCATACGCTGCAGGAAAGGATGTCCCGAAGCGTGGTACATTGGCGAGACCATGCAGACGCTGCGACAACGAATGAACGGACATCGCGCAACAATCAACAGGCAGGAATGTTCCCTTCCAGTCGGGGAACACTTCAGCAGTCAAGGGCATTCAGCCTCTGATCTCCGGGTAAGCGTTCTCCAAGGTGGCCTTCAGGACCCGCGACAACGCAGAATCGCCGAGCAGAAACTTATAGCCAAGTTCCGCACACATGAGTGCGGCCTCAACCGGGACCTGGGATTCATGTCGCATTACATTCACCCCCCACCATCTGGCCTGCGAAATCCTACCAACTGTCCTGGCTTGGTACAATTCACACCTCTTTAACCTGGGGTTACCCCATCTCTGGATCTGTAAGGATTTAATCACCTGCTAATGCTCGCATTCCTAGCATTGTTTGGCATCTTTGAATTTGTCTATATATGTGTTTCTGGAACAGACCTCTTCATTCACCTGAGGAAGGAGCAGCGCT
Source organism: Scyliorhinus torazame (assembly GCF_047496885.1). Classification (NCBI taxonomy): domain Eukaryota; kingdom Metazoa; phylum Chordata; class Chondrichthyes; order Carcharhiniformes; family Scyliorhinidae; genus Scyliorhinus; species Scyliorhinus torazame. Next base: position 17,620,019 of record NC_092711.1, read on the forward strand.
CCGAAAGCTAGTGACATCGAAACAAACCTGTTGGACTTTAACCTGGTGTTGTAAGACTTCATATTATTTACAGTGGTCACTGTGTAGTATATCATTATTTACAATAGTCCCTGGGTAGTATGACTTTATTTACAGTGGTCCCTCGGCAGTATAGCTTTATTTACAGTGATCCCTGGAAGTATATCATTATTTACTGTGGTCTCTGATTAGAATATCATTATTTACAGTGGGCACTGTGCAGTATGTCTTATTTAAAGTGGTTCCCGGGTTGTTTATCATTATTTACAAAGCTCTCTGGGTGGTATATCTTTATTTACAGTGGTTCCTGGGTGGTTTATCTTTATTTACAGTGGTCCCTGGGTGGTTTATCTTTATTTACAGTGGTCCCTGGGTGGTTTATCTTTATTTACAGTGGTCCCCGGGTGGTTTATCTTTATTTACAGTGGTCCCCGGGTGGTTTATCTTTATTTACAGTGGTCCCTGGGTGGTTTATCTTTATTTACAGTGGTCCCTGGGTGGTTTATCTTTATTTACAGTGGTCCCTGGGTGGTATATCTTTATTTACAGTGGTCCCCGGGTGGTTTATCTTTATTTACAGTGGTCTCTGGGTGGTTTATCTTTATTTACAGCGGTCCCCGGGTGGTTTATCTTTATTTACAGTGGTCCCTGTGTGGTTTATCTTTGTTTACAGTGGTTCCTGGGTGGTTTATCTTTATTTACAGTGGTTCCTGGGTGGTTTATCTTTATTTACAGTGGTTTATCTTTATTTACAGTGGTTTCTGGGTGGTTTATCTTTATTTACAGTGGTCTCTGGGTAGTTTATCTTTATTTACAGTGGTCCCTGGGTGGTTTATCTTTATTTACAGTGGTCCCTGGGTGGTTTATCTTTATTTACAGTGGTCCCTGGGTGGTTTATCTTTATTTACAGTGGTCCCGGGTTGTTTATCTTTATTTACAGTGGTCCCTGGGTGGGTTATCTTTATTTACAGTGGTCCCGGGTTGTTTATCTTTATTTACAGTGGTCTCTGTGTGGTTTCTCTTTATTTACAGTGGTCCCCGGGTGGTTTATCTTTATTTACAGTGGTCCCTGGGTGGTTCATCTTTATTTACAGTGGTCTCTGGGTGGTTTATCTTTATTTACAGTGGTCCCCGGGTGGTTTATCTTTATTTACAGTGGTCCCCGGGTGGTTTATCTTTATTTACAGTGGTTGCTGGGTGGTTTATCTTTATTTACAGTGGTCCCTGGGTGGTTTATCTTTATTTACAGTGGTCCCTGGGTGGTGTATCTTTATTTACAGTGGTCTCTGGGTGGATTATCTTTATTTACAGTGGTCTCTGGGTAGTTTATCTTTATTTACAGTGGTCCCTGGGTGGTTTATCTTTATTTACAGTGGTCCCTGGGTGGTTTATCTTTATTTACAGTGGTCTCTGGGTGGATTATCTTTATTTACAGTGGTCCCTGGGTGGTTTATCTTTATTTATAGTGGTTCCTGGGTGGTTTATCTTGATTTACAGTGGTCCCCGGGTGGTTTATCTTTATTTACAGTGGTCCCTGGGTGGTTTGTCTTTATTTACAGTGGTCTCTGGGTGGATTATCTTTATTTACAGTGGTCCCTGGGTGGTTTATCTTTATTTACAGTGGTTCCCGGGTGGTTTATCTTTATTTACAGTGGTCCCTGGGTGGTTTATCTTCATTTACAGTGGTCTCTGGGTGGTTTATCTTTATTTACAGTGGTCCCTGGGTGGTTTATCTTTATTTACAGTGGTTCCCGGGTGGTTTATCTTTATTTACAGTGGTCCCCGGGTGGTTTATCTTTATTTACAGTGGTTCCTGGGTGGTTTATCTTTATTTACAGTGGTCCCTGGGTGGTTTCTCTTTATTTACAGTGGTCTATGTGTGGTTTATCTTCATTTACAGTGGTCTCTGGGTGGTTTATCTTTATTTACAGTGGTCCCTGGGTGGTTTATCTTTATTTACAGTGGTTCCCGGGTTGTTTATCTTTATTTACAGTGGTCCCCGGGTGGTTTATCTTTATTTACAGTGGTTCCTGGGTGGTTTATCTTTATTTACAGTGGTCCCTGGGTGGTTTCTCTTTATTTACAGTGGTCCCTGGGTGGTTTATCTTTATTTACCGTGGTCCCTGGGTGGTATATCTTTATTTACAGTGGTCCCTGGGAGGTTTATCTTTATTTACAGTGGTCCCTGGGTGGTTTATCTTTATTTACAGTGGTCCCTGGGTGGTTTATCTTTATTTACAGTGGTCCCTGGGTGGTTTATCTTTATTTACAGTGGTCCCTGGGTGGTTTATCTTTATTTACAGTGGTTCCCGGGTGGTCTATCTTTATTTACAGTGGTCCCTGGGTGGTTTATCTTTATTTACAGTGGTCCCTGGGTGGTTTATCTTTATTTACAGTGGTCCCTGGGAGGTATATCTTTATTTACAGTGGTCCTTGGGTGGTTTATCTTTATTTACAGTGGTCTCTGGGTGGTTTATCTTTATTTACAGTGGTCCCTGGGTGGTTTATCTGTTTACAGTGGTCCCCATGTGGTTTATCTTTATTTACAGTGGTTCCTGGGTGGTTTATCTTTATTTACAGTGGTCCCTGGGTAGTTTATCTTTATTTACAGTGGTCCCCGGGTGGTTTATCTTTATTTGCAGTGGTCCCTGGGTGGTTTATCTTTATTTACAGTGGTCCCTGGGTGGTGTATCTTATTTGCAGTGGTCCCTGGGTGGTGTATCTTTATTTGCAGTTGTCCCTGGGTGGTTTATCTTTATTTACAGTGGCCCCCGTGTGGTTTATCTTTATTTACAGTGGTCTCTGGGTGGTTTATCTTTATTTACAGTGGTCCCTGGGAAGTATATCATTATACTGTATCATTTAGTGGGCAGCACGGTATATTATTATATCATTTAGCACCACTATATCATTTAGTGGGCAGCACGGTAGCATAGTGGATAGCACAATTGTTTCACAGCTCCAGGGTCCCAGGTTCGATTCCCGGCTTGGGTCACTGTCTGTGCGGAGTCTGCACATCCTCCCCGTGTGTGCGTGGGTTTCCTCCGGGTGCTCCGGTTTCCTCCCACAGTCCAAGGATGCGCAGTTTAGGTGAATTGGCCATCATAAATTGCCTTAGTGTCCAAAATTGCCCTTAATGTTGGGTGGGGTTACTCGCTTATGGGGATAGAGTGGAGATGTGGACTTGGATAGGGTGCTCTTTCCAAGAGCCGGTCAGACTCGATGGGCCGAATGGCCTCCTTCTGCACTGTAAATTCTATGATCTATGATTTACTGTGGTCCCTGGGTAGAGTATCATGATTTCCAGTGTTCACTCGGTGGTATATCATTATTTACAGTCGTCCCCCGGCAGTATATCTTTATTTACAGTGGTACCTCGGTACTATGTCATTATCTACAGTGGTCCCTGCGTAGAATGTCATTATCTACAGTTGTCCCTGGATAGCATATCTTAATTTGCCGTGGTCCATGCGTAGTATATAATTATTTACAGTGCTCCATGGGTAGAATATCATTATTTACTGTGGTCCCTGGGTAGTATATCATTATTTACAGTCGTCCCTGGGCAGTATATCTTTATCTACAGCGGTCACTGGGTAGTAAATCAGTATTTACAGTGACCCCTGTGGTGTACATCATTATTTACAGTTGTCGCTGGGTAGTATATCATTAGTTACAGTGGCCCCTGGGTAGAATATCAGTATTTACAGTGACCCCTGTGTAGTACATCATTATTTACAGTGACCCCTGTGTAGTACCTCATTATTTACAGTAGCCCCTGGGTAGAATATCATTATTTACAGTTGTCCCTCAGTATTATATCACTATTTACAGTTGTCCTTGTGTAGAATATCTTTATTTACAGTGGTCCCTGGTAGTATATCATTCTTTACAGTGGTCCCTGGGTAGTACATCATTTACTGTGGTCCCTGGGTAGTATATCATTATTTACAATGATCACTGGATAGTATATCGTTATATGCAGTGGTCCCTGGGTAGTATATCATTATTTACAGTGGTCCTTGTATAGAAAGTCTTTAATTACAGTGGTTCCAGGGCGTGATACCTTTATTTACAGTGGCCACTGGGTTGTATATCATTATTTACAGTGGCCACTGTGTAGTATATCATTATTTACAATAGTCCATGGGTGGTATAATTTTATTTACAGTGGTCCCTGGGTGGTATTTCTTTATTTACAGTGGTCACTGGCTGCTATATCATTATTGACAGTGGTCCCTGTGCAGTATATCTTATTTACAGTGGTTCCTGGGTAGGTTATTATTATTTACAATGGTCCCTGGGTGGTATACCTTTATTTACAGTGGTCCCTGGGTGGTATTTCTTTATTTACAGTGGTCCCTGGGTTATTTATAAATATTAACAGAGGCCCCGGCATACAATATCATTATTTACAGTGGTCCCTGGGTAGAATACCATTATTTACTGTGGTCCCTGTGTAGAATATCATTATTTACAGTGGTCACTGGGTGGAATATCAATATTTACAGTAGTCCCTGGGTAGTCTATCATTATTTACAGTGGCTCTGTGCAGTATATCATTATTTACAGTGGTCACTGGGTAGTATATCATTATTTACAGTGAACCCTGGGTAGTATATCACTATTTGCAGTGGTCCCTGGGCAGTATATCTGTATTTACAGATGATGTGGAGATGCCGGCGTTGAACTGGGGTGAGCGCAGTAATAAGTCTTACAACACCAGATTAAAGTCCAACAGGTTTGTTTCGATGTCACGAGCTTTCGGAGCGCTGCTCTTTCCTCAGGTGAAAGAAGAGGTATGCTCCAGAAACACATATATAGACAGATTCAAAGCTGCCAGCCAATGCTTGGAATGCGAGCATTAGCAGGTGATTAAATCTTTACAGATCCAGAGATGGGGTAACCCCAGGTTAAAGAGGTGTGAATTGTACCAAGCCAGGACAGTTGGTAGGACTTTGCAGGCCAGATAGTGGGGGATGAATGTAATGCAACATGAATCCCAGGTCCCGGTTGAGGCCGCACTCATGTGTGTGGAACTTGGCTATAAGTTTCTGCTCGGTGATCCTGCGTTGTCGCGGGTCCTGAAGGCCGCCTTGGAGAACGCTTACCCGGAGATCAGAGGCTGAATGCCCTTGACTGCTGAAGTGTTCCCCGACTGGAAGGGAACATTCCGGCCTGGTGATTGTTGCGCGATGTCCGTTCATTCGTTGTCGCAGCGTCTGCATGGTCTCGCCAATGTACCACACTCCCCCAGCAGCCGCGGCCCCGCTCCCCCTCCCCCAGCAGCCGCGGCCCCCCTCACCCTCACCCCCTCACCCCCTCCCCAAGCAGGCGCAGTCACCCTCCCCCTCCCCCAGCAGCCGCGCCCCCCTTCACCCCCTCACCCCCTCCCCCAGCAGCCCCGCTCCCCCTCCCCCAGCAGCCGCAGCCCCCCTCACCCTCACCCCCTCACCCCCTCCCCTAGCAGCCGCGGTCACCCTCCCCCTCCCCCAGCAGCCGCGCCCCCCTCACCCCCTCACCCCCTCCCCCAGCAGCCGCAGTCCCCCTCCACCTCCCCAGCAACTGAGGTCCCCGTCCCCCAGCAGCCGCGATCCCTCCCCATTCCCCAGCAGCCGCGGTCCCCCTCTCCCAGCAGCCGCCGTCCCCCCTCTCCCAGCAGCCACGATCCCTCCCCCTCCCCCAGCAGCCGCGGTCGCTCTCCCCTCCCCCAGCAGCCACGATCCCTCGACCCTCCCCCAGCAGCCGCGTTCCCCCTCCCCTTCCCCAGCAGCCACGATCCCTCCCCCTCCCCCAGCAGCCGCGGTTCCCCCTCCCCTCCCCCAGCACCGCGATCCCTCCCCCAGCAGCCGCGATCCCTCCCCCCCCCAGCAGCCGCGGTCCCCCTCCTAACCCCCAGCAGCCGCGGTCCCCCTCCCCTCCCCCAGCAGACGCGGTCCCCCTCCACTCCCCCAGCAGCGCAGACCCCCTCCCCCATCCCCCAGCAGCCGCGGTCCCCCTCACCCAGCACCCGCAGTCCCACTCCCTCTCCCCCAGCAACCGCGGTCCCCCTCCCAGCAGCCGCGGTCCCCCTCCCCCTCTCCCCCAGCAGCCACGGTCCCCTCTTCCTCCCCCAGCAGCCACGGTCGCCCTCCCCTTCCCCCAGCAGCCGCGGTCCCCCTCCCCCTCCCCAGCAGCCGCGGTCCCCTTCCCCTCCCCCAGCAGCCGCGGTCCCCCTCCCCTACCCCAGCAGCCGCGGCCCCCCTCCCCAGCAGCCGCGGTCCCCCTCCCCCAGCAGCCACGGACCCCCTCCCCCAGCAGCCGCGGCCCCCCTCCCCCAGCAGCCGCGGTCCCCCTCCCCCAGCAGCCACGGTCCCCCGACCCATCCTCCATCAGCCGCGGTCTCCCTCCCCCTCCCCCAGCAGCCGCGGTCCCCCTACCCCAGCAGCCGCGGTCCCCCTCCCCGTCCCCCAGCAGCCGCGGTCCCCCTCCCCTCCCCCAGCAGCCGCGGTCCCCCTCCCCCAGCAGCCGCGGTCCCCCTGCCCCACAGCCGCGGTCCCCCTCCCCTTCCCCAGCAGCCACGAACCCTCCCCCTCCCCAGCAGCCGCGGTTCCCCCTTCCCTCCCCCAGCAGCCGCGATCCCTCCCCCCTCCCCAGCAGCCGCGATCACTCCCCCCTCCCCCAGCAGCCGCGGTCCCCCTCCCCTCCCCCAGCAGCGCAGTCCCCCTCACCCTCCCCCAGCAGCCGTGGTCCCCCTCACCCAGCACCCGCAGTCCCCCTCCCTCTCCCCCAGCAACCGTGGTCCCCTCTTCATCCCCCAGCAGCCACGGTCCCCCTCCCCCTCCCCAACAGCCGCGGTCCCCCTCCCTCTCCCCCAGCAGCCGCGGTCCCCCTCCCCCAGCAGCCGCGGTCCCCCTCCCCAGCAGCCGCGGTCGCCCTCCCCCAGCAGCCGCGGTCGCCCTCCCCTCCCCCAGCAGCCACGATCCCTCCACCCTCCCCCAGTAGCCGCTGTCCCCCTCCCCCCAGCAGCCGCGTTCCCCCTCCCCTTCCCCAGCAGCCACGATCCCTCCTCCCTCCCCCAGCAGCCGTGGTTCCCCCTCCCCTCCCCCAGCAGCCGCGATCCCTCCCCCCTCCCCAGTAGCCGCGATCCCTCCCCCCTCCCCCAGCAGCCGTGGTTCCCCCTCCCCTCCCCCAGCAGCCGCGATCCCTCCCCCCTCCCCCAGCAGCCGCGGGTCCCCTCCTTACCCCCAGCAGCCTCAGTCCCCCTCCCCTCCCCCAGCAGCCGCGGTCCCCCTCCCCTCCCCCAGCAGCGCAGTCGCCCTCCCCCTCCCCCAGCACCCGCAGTCCCCCTCCCTCTCCCCCAGCAACCGCGGTCCCCCTCCCCAGCAGCCGCGGTCCCCCTCCCCTCTCCCCCAGCAGCTACGGTCCCCTCTTCCTCCCCCAGTAGCCAAGGTCCCCCTCCCCCTCCCCAGCAGCCGCGGTCCCCCTCCCCCAGCAGCCGCGGTCTCCCTCCCCCTCCCCCAGCAGCCACGGTCCCCCTCACACTCCCCCAGCAGCCGCGGTCCCCCTCCCCCTCCCCCAGCAGCCGCGGTCTCCCTCCCCCTCCCCAGCAGCCGCGGTCCCCCTCCCCCAGCAGCCGCGGTCCCCCTCCCCCAGCAGCCGCGGTCCCCCTCCCCCAGCAGCCGCGGTCCCCCTCCCCCAGCAGCCGCGGTCCCCCTCCCCAGCAGCCGCGGTCTCCCTCCCCCTCCCCCAGCAGCCGCGGTCCCCCTCCCCAGCAGCCGCGGTCCCCCTCCCCCAGCAGCCGCGGTCCCCCTCCCCCAGCAGCCGCGGTCGCGCTCCCCCAGCAGCCGCGGTCCCCCTCCCCCAGCAGCCGCGGTCCCCCTCCCCTCCCCCAGCAGCCGCGGTCCCGCTCCCCCAGCAGCCGCGGTCCCCCTCCCCCAGCAGACGCGGTCCCCCTCCCCTAGCAGCCGCGGTCCCCCTACCCCAGCAGCCGCGGTCCCCCTAACCCAGCAGCCGCGGTCCCCCTCCCCCAGCAGCCGCGGTCCCCCTCCCCCAACAGACGCGGTCCCCCTCCCCCAGCAGCCGCGGTCCCCCTACCCCAGCAGCCGCGGTCCCCCTCCCCCAGCAGCCGCGGTCCTCCTCCCCTCCCCCAGCAGCCGCGGTCCCCCTCCCCCAGCAGCCGCGGTCCCCCTCCCCCAGCAGCCGCGGTCCCCCTCCCCCAGCAGCCGCGGTCCCCCTCCCCCAGCAGCCGCGGTCCCCCTCCCCCAGCAGCCGCGGTCCCCCTCCCCCAGCAGCATTGTCTCGGGTCGGACAGTTTGATGGTGCTGTTTATTTGATGTCTATATGATGTTTATTTGGATCTGTTTTCCCTGAGATTGCCTGTCCTGCCCGCTCTTCCCGCGGGCAGGGTGAGGCAGCGCCCGCCGCTGGCATCGGCCTGGAGCTGGGACACAACAAAGCAAAACAGACCAGAAGTAACTGATGGACAAAACAAAATGTGGGGAGTGCCCCAAACCGCGGGTGGAGCACAGCCCCAACAGAACAGGAAAAGAGACCAAACCTCACCCAATACCCGCCCAATGAAAGTGTGAGAATGGGTGTCGGTCCGGCAGCCCACCCCCTGCGGGGCTCAGCCAGCCCGGAAAGCTTCGAGTGTGCCCGTGGGCAGCGCCTGCCCCCGCTCCAGGGACCCCCGGCCGCCACCCAGCCCTTCCCACGGCACCCACAGCCCTCTCCCACCCAGCCCTTCCCACGGCACCCACAGCCCTCCCCCACCCAGCCCTTCCCACGGCACCCAGCCCTCCGCCACCCAGCCCTGCCCACGGCACCCACAGCCCTCCGCCACCCAGCCCTTCCCACGGCACCCACAGCACTCCGCCACCCAGCCCTTCCCACGGCACCCACAGCCCTCCGCCACCCAGCCCTTCCCACGGCACCCACAGCCCTCCGCCACCCAGCCCTTCCCACGGCACCCACAGCCAGGCCCTCCGCCACCCAGCCCTTCCCACGGAACCCACAGCCCTCCGCCACCCAGCCCTTCCCACGGCACCCACAGCCCTCCGCCACTCAGCCCTTCCCACGGCACCCACAGCCCTCTGCCACCCAGCCCTTCCCACGGCATCCACAGCCCGGCCCTCCGCCACCCAGCCCTTCCCACGGCGCCCACAGCCCTCCCCACCCAGCCCTTCCCACGGCACCCACAGCCCTCCGCCACCCAGCCCTGCCCACGGCACCCACAGCCCTCCGCCACCCAGCCCTTCCCACGGCACCCACAGCCCGGCCCTCCGCCACCCAGCCCTTCCCACGGCACCCACAGCCCTCCGCCACCCAGCCCTTCCCACGGCACCCACAGCCCGGCCCTCCGCCACCCAGCCATTCCCACGGCACCCACAGCCCGGCCCTCCGCCACCCAGCCATTCCCACGGCACCCACAGCCCTCCGCCACCCAGCCCTTCCCACGGCACCCACAGCCCGGCCCTCCGCCACCCAGCCCTTCCCACGGCACCCACAGCCCTCCGCCACCCAGCCCTTCCCACGGCACCCACAGCCCTCCGCCACCCAGCCCTTCCCACGGCACGCACAGCCCGGCCCTCCCCCACCCAGCCCTTCCCACGGCACCCACAGCCCTCCGCCACCCAGCCCTGCCCACGGCACCCACAGCCCTCCGCCACCCAGCCCTGCCCACGGCACCCACAGCCCTCCGCCACCCAGCCCTGCCCACGGCACCCACAGCCCTCCGCCACCCAGTCCTGCCCACGGCACCCACCGCCCTCCGCTGCGCCAGCCACCCGAATGGAGATTGGCGGAGGTGCGGATTCCTGAGCAGCGCCTCCCTTACGACAGCCGCCACTCCTGACGGGGGAGAGCTGCGGCGCCTGGAGACCGTGTTCCAGACTTTGAGGAGGTCCTGGTACAAGACGGGCAGCGCCAACAGAGAGTTCCGAAGACCCTGCTGGTCCACAGACAGGAGCTGCACGTCGTAGTTCAGGCCGAGCCCCTGGGGGGAGAAATCCGTCGCCAGGGCCCCACCGTGGAGGAGGCTCAGCGTACAGGTAACGCTGCAGAGTCTGAGGGTGGAAAGTGGCAGTCTGGGTGCGGAGGCACACCAGCGCCTGACCGCCCTCCGCCATCGGGAGACTCCAGACCTCCGCAGCGACCCCGTGCAGTCGATTGTCCCAGAGGAACCGAAGCTGGGCTCTCTGGATGGTGGGACAAAGCCAGGGGGGGAGTCAGTGACCAGCCGGGACCACAGCATGGAGGCGATCAGCTGGTTTATGACGAGAACTCGGCCCCTGTGGGACAGCACTCGGAGCCGTCCTGTCCAGCGTCCCAGGCCAGCGGTGACCTTGGTCTCCAGCTCCTGCCCGTTCGCCGGCCAGGCTCCCTCTGCCGGGCAAAGATGGACTCCCAGGTAGAGGCTGTTGTTCCGACTCCAGCTGAAGGGCCCGAGCTCCTCCGGGAGGGGGCCCACCTGCCACGGACCGACCAGGAGTCCGGAACATTTGGCCCAGTTGATCCGTGGGGAGGACGCGGCGCAGTAGACAGCTTGGCTCTCTCGCATCCTCCGGGGGTCCCCGGGGTCAGTGACCATGAGGAACACGGCATCAGCGTCCACCGAGAGGACCCCCCCCCCCCCCCCCGTCCGGCTCGCGCAGAACCAGCCCCGTGAACCTCCTCCGCAGGAGGCACAGGAAAGGCCCCAGGCAGAGGGAATAATGTTGGCCGGACAGGGGGCAGCCCTGACGCACTCCTCTCCCAAAGCGAAGGGGCGCCGTCAGGGACCCGTTAACCTTAATCAGACTCTCCGAGGCGGCGGACAGTAACCGTATCCGGGCGGCAAAATACCACCCGAACCCGACAGCTCGCAGAGTCCCGAGCAAACCCCCGGGCCCCACCCTGTCGAACGCCTTCTCCTGGTCAAGAGACAGGGAGGCGCTCGACATACCAGTCCTCTGGGTAAAATGAATAATGTCCCGGGCCAGGTGGATATTGTCATAGATTGTGCGGTCCGGGACTGTGTAGGACTGGTCAGGGTGGACCATGTGGTCCAGCTCGGGGCCATGGCATAAACACAGCACCTTGGAAAAGATTTTATAGTCCGTGCTGAGGAGGGAGACCGGTCGCCAGGTCTTAAGTCGGCGGAGATCCCCCTTCTTGGGCAGCAGGGCAATGACGGCCCTGCGCCCCGAAAGGGGCATCTCCCCGGTCGCGATACATTCCCCTAGGACCCCTGCATAGTCACTCCCCAGGACGTCCCAGCACGCCCTGAAGAACTCCACGGTCAGCCTGTCCAGCCCTGGGGATTTGCCCCGTGAGAGGCTGTCCAGGGCGCCGGTCAGCTCTTGGAGGTTGATGGCATTATCGAGCTTCCCGGCGCCCTCCGGGCCGATCTGCGGCAGGTCCTCCCACAGAACTCTGCAAGCGTCCTCGCTGGACGGACCCGGAGAGAAGAGGTCGGAGTAAAAATCCCTGATCAGGGTCCTGACCCCCTCCGGATCCGAGACGAGGGGCCGGTCGTCGGCCAACAGCGTAGAAACCTGCCGACGGGCCCCGCGTCCTCTTTCCAGCGAGTAGAAGAAGCGGGAGCCGCGGTCCATGTCCGTTAGGAGACGGATCAGCGACCTCACGTACGCGCCGCGGGACCCGGCGAGTTGCAGGTCCCGCAGTGCGCCCCTCTTCTCCCTGTACACCAGCCCCAGGGCCGGGCCTCATCGGGCTGAGCGAGACGTGACTCCAGATCGAGGAGTTCCTCAGCCAGGTTGGCGATCGTGGAGTTCCGCCCCGCCGAAGACCCCTCCGTGTACCCCTGACAGAAGGCACGGTTCTGGGCCTTGCCCACAGCCCACCGTAGCCTCAAGGAGGGGAAGCCACCCCGCTCCCTTCTCCAGCCGGCCCAGAAACGGCAGAACGAGTCCAGGAACCGCTCGTCCTCCAGCAGCAGGTTGTTAAAGTGCCAGTACGCGGACCGTGTCTGAGCGCGGGACGGGGCGAGACCCGCCCACACCAGGTGGTGATCCGAGCTCGGCACCTGCTCCATGGAGGCCGTCGGAACGCTGGGCAAGTACGTCTTGGAAATGTAAAGACGGTCGATGCTGGACGCTCTGAACTGGGGCCGCACAGAGGTGCGCACCCGCAATTCAGGATGGAGAGTCCGCCAGACATCCACCAAGTCAAAGGACCTAACCAGGTCCCTCAACTTCACCACCGCAGCCGGGCCGCGCTGGACTTCACCACGGTCCTTGTCCTTGAGGGTGCAATTAAAATCCCCTCCGAGGACGATGCACTCTGTTTTTGAAAACTCACCACTATTCTTAGAATTCCCCCTCTACCAAAAAGGGCCGAGATTCTAAATGGTGATCAGGATTCTCACTCCCGACTCCGATGCAGGCTTCAGTGGGTGCTATTCAGGTCAAACTATATTTTCAAGTTATCCCCCGGTATAACCCATACCTTCACCGAAGATTTAATCTACTTCCCACTTAGTAGCATCGATCCTGGGTCCCGCATTGCTAAGTAAGTAAAGTAGACTTTGGAATAACCACTATTTCAGGTTAAATTAAGTTATTTTATTATTATATTTTTTTCTTTTAACAGCTGCAAATACTTTCTTTACAGAAAGGAAAAAGACCTTGATTCTGGGTCCTTCTGGGTGGTTGAAGGGATCTTCAGGCCCACCTTGACAATCAATCTTCTTTATAAAGTCTGGTCTTCTTTAGATGTAATCGCTGATGAGCTCGGTTGCTGTGTCCTGTCTTTCCCATGTACCGAGCTGTGAGAGCTGACTCTGCAGACTGTCGCTGAGCTGACATAGAGCTGACTTTAAATTCTAGTCTTCCTGAGATGTATTAGCTGTTTTAGCTCGGCTGCTATGCCTTGTCTTTCCCATGGCCGAGCTGACTGTAATCTGACTCTGAGCTGCTTGTTTCTACGCTGCTTCTCTCTCTCCCTCCCTCTGAGTTCTGGTTCTGGTTCTGGTAGTTCCTGCCCTGGTCTCTGGGTTTACATATTTTTCTAACAGTTATCTAGTTTTTATGACTATATCATAAAGTAACTTATTTCACTTTGATTGTAAAAAGTATCTTTGATCTAAAATTTCTAATCCTACTAAGTATTCATTTTGACATAACTGCATCTCAGAGATCTGATTACATTGTTTCCTGTGTGATGATCAAAATGCTTTGGTTTCAAGAGGTGTTACTTTTAATTCCTGTCATTTCTGTAGTTTTATTTTCCAATTGTGTCCTCAGCTCGTAATTTTGACTTTGATTTTGGCTTTGAATTATGTTTCTCGTAGACTGATAGTCTCCAGTTTTCTTTAATTTACCTGGTTTAGCACATTTTCACACCTAGAATTATCACCAAATTCAACTGAACCTCATCCTTTTTTCCAGCTGCTAACTAAGACAGTTACTTTCAATGAAGGTGTGGGCCATTATTTTTGGCTTCATTCAAAATCCTGTTTGTCTTGTTTGCTAAGCCTGCTTGACCAAGGCTATCTGCATTTTGCAATCCTCTCCTGGCAGCTGCTGTTCACCCTTTGTGGGATCTTTCCCTGTATCCTCTCATGTTTCTCCCAGACCAGATATTGCCAGACTCCAATGTTTCAAATGACACATCTTTCCATATTTTCAATAACACCCCGTCTTGACATTTGAAACAAACTACATCATTTGGTCAATTATCCCCCCCCCCCCCATCTAATTGTACTGATGAACATTTATACCCGACCTTTCTCATTTGTATGTACATGTTTTGTGATTTTAAATTGTGCATCGAGATCAATTTGTAAATGTATCCATATCACAGACCAGTGTCTTTTTTCGTTCTTTCCTCAAGTCCAATTACGGTGAACCATAGCCGTAGCCGCTCAGTAAGGTTACACAATAGCTATATCCGGGTTCCACTACCTCCAAATCAGTTTAATTCCTTGGGGTAGCAGCACCGTAGAAGCTTCCTCATGCCCCTTAGAAACAGCACACAACTCAGTCCATCAGTAACCAAAAAGGCCATTTGTCCATCACTGGCTGTTTCGTGTCCATTTTTCCGTCATCCAAATTGCTTACCGTTTCTCATTGGAATGGTAAATTATGACATCATGTACACCCACTGGTTCCCTCGCTTCATTAATTTAAAAGGTTCAATTGATCCTGCTTCTAACCCTGACTTCCCCACATTAATGTCTAATATTGGTCTGAACAATGTATGTCTGCCAGCCCCTGGTGTACAGGAGAGAATATCTTTCCGACAAACTTCCTTCAAATCCCTTTCGTCTGTTATCATTTCCCTTACAACATTTGTAATACAATATGCCGACAGTATTCGCAAAACCGCATCGAACTGTCACTTTTTCCAAATAAATTCTCCCTATTGTTAAATACACAGTAAAAAAAAAATGAAGTCTTATCTTAACACATTACCCATCACCTAACTACACAAATAGACCGTGTGTTACAACTTTACATAATTGCAACTATTATCACAATTTCAATACGAAAAATAAAGTACAATATCGACACATCCCTTCGTGGCTTTGGAACTAATAGTCACTACATACTGAATATGGCGTGTTAACAACATCAATATTATTTGTGATGTTCTATGCAGTTAAATCAAGAAAGCACACTAAACTACCACTATTCCCCCTCTATTAAAACATTCAGACAGTTTCGAAATGTTGATCAAGTTCTCTAGCGGCACACATACCCCCCCATGATCATACATACATAACAGTGCTAACAATTGACATGACATTTCTTCCTTAATAATGTTTACAGCCCGACAATGCAATATTGTTTGCTGCATTGGTAATAATTTTCCCCCCTTGGCATCAAGCTCCAAACATGTTTAAACTATTGTTGTTTATCATATTGGGGTTCCTCGTCAGTCGCTGCTGTCTGCCGAGACCCTTAATAACACCACCACATAGTACATACCCCATGGAGACCGCAGATCATCCATCAGCTGATGTCCAGTTAGAGATGTCTGACCGGAGGGTTCACTGTGCAGTAATAATTTGAGATTTTGATGTGTTTCCAACCCGTAAAGTTTTCCTTCGGGCTCTGTCATTTAATTCCTTCAAATATGTAGTCGATTGTATCATTAGTTTCCCCCCCCCCCCCCCCCCCAGTCCTGTCTAAAACATTCCTTTCTGGAGTGCAGTTCTCTTCCTTCTTGTGAACTGGTTTGTCTGTTATTTTTTTTCCATCTGAAAAATCAAATGAGCAGGTCAAGGGTGGAGAGGGCCCTATTCTTTAATTTGTACTTTCTATCTTCGTTTGAACACTCCCGAAGTGCCCTCTCCAGGACTTCCGGATTTCTTTTGTTACCATTTCTTTTGTCTCTTTTCTTTTTTTTTGAACTCGTTTTTTTTCCTTATCATTGATGTACATCACACAATGAAGGCCTGTTAAGCCTCCTCCTTCTGTCATTGCACCCCTGAGTGAGATTCGAAGAATCTCAAACTCCTCCCCTTTTACTCACTCTGATCCAATCTGTCGAAACCGTACCCTGATACATTCCTGATATTGCTACTGCATTTACTTCACTTACTTTATTTTGATTACGGCCGGATTTTTATGAAGGTAAGTTCCAAACATGACATTTTAACTTCATGATCTGTCCAATCAATGCTGCTAACAGGTTTTAATTCACTGTCTTCCCACCAATTGGGTCATGTGTTTTAATTGTGATACAATTTATTTTGCTCCAGACACCATGCTTCGCTAAGTCAACTGTATGTTTACCCAGATTCTGAACAAACTTGTCTTCACATTTTACAGCTTCACTGATTATTTTCCCTGCAGTTTTAGTTGGTAGCTTCACCCAAACTTCCTCTGTGTTATCAATTGTTTTAATATCTTAATTTTACCTGCATCTCTTTTTATCAAATCTTTTCCTGCCATCAGATTCCCTTTTCCTTATACTGCAAGTAATTCTCTTAACCTAACTTTTGATCCAAAATCTTTATTCTCTAAAGCTCCTTCTTCAATGTATTTAACATTCTAAACATGATTATTTTTGCTGGTGACAGTCTTGAGTTGATCGGGCACTAGGACCCTGTGGAGCTATGCAGTGTCAATTCCAACGCTCAGTTTCAAAGCCTGCGAGCAGCTGACTGCTGCCCAGTACAAACTCTTTATCTGTTTATTCTGAGACCAATTTAACTCTGAACATACTGATGTATCACCTCATAATACTGATCACATTTCTACCTGCCATTTATAACTTTTAATTGATGTGAAGCTCGGTTTTGCAAAATACAACATTTTTTTAAAAATACAAACACCAAAGGAAATTCACAATTCCGTATTAGACACACACACACTCATTCATCCGCTCAGATCTTGGACCTCTACTTTGTAGGGTTTCACAAACCCTTATTGAACACGCACGCACGTTTATACACTGAGATCTTGGACCTCTATTCAGTGGGGTTTTAGTTACTTTTAACAAAAATTGAGACCCCTCCATGCTGATAAAGTTTCACTTATGCAGGAGTTTTTTGCCTCTATTAATTTCTTCCACTCTGGTTCAGTGCTTCAACTCTCTTGACCGTATTTCAGAGCAAGAGGATTATTCTAATTGCCATTTTTCGGAATTCTAAGTTCTGTTCCTGGTTGTCCCTTTCAGTTGCAATCTGAAATTAAGGATAGGTGCCCTTTCTGGGCCCTACCCAAGGCTAACTAAGGCACTATCTTCCTGTTTTAGTTAAGGGTCGATTGGTTATTGGTCTCTAAAGATTCTAGGCGTCCTCTATTTCTTTAGGATTTACCCTCACAATCTGCCTTACTCTAAGGATGATTTGTTTTTTGACCTCCTTTTACCAGTAATGGATGCAATATTTTTAGTGCTGTCACCAAGATGTCTTGCAGACTTTTTCTCAGGGTCAGCATCTGCTAATTTGCTGATTTCACACCCAACCTGAGTTTTATGTCCCCTCGATCCACAGAATATCTTTGCAGAAATCAATCACATGACTTTCCAGACTAAACTCGGCAGGTAAAGTCTGACTCACAATAGACCAGAAACTTCTAATATTCTCGCCTTTGTGCCGGTTAGAAACTTCTAATATTCCAACCGTTTGTTGGGAACTAGAAACTTCTAATATTCAAGCCCCCTCTGCTGATGTAGAAACTTCCACTATTCTAGCCTCGTTTTACCTAGAAACTTCTAATATTCTAGGTCTCCACGCTGGATGCCATGGAGAAAGCAAAACAACCGGCTGGGCGCAATTCACACGGTGTTAACACGACGGCTGCCATGTGGAAAATAAAGCAACCCATTCGGCGTAATTGGCAGGGTTTTAATTAAAACGTTGGGCGCCATGTTTTTGAAAACTCACCACTATTCTTAGAAGTCCCCCTATACCAAAAAGGGGCGACATTCTAAATGGTGATCAGGGATTCTCACTCCCCGACTCCGATGCAGGCTTCAGTGGGTGCTATTCAGATCAAACTATGCTTTCTAGTTATCCCCCGGTATAACCCATACCTTCACCAAAGATTTCATCTACTTACCACTTAGTACCATCGATCCTGGGTCCCGCATTGCTAAGTAAGTAAAGTAGACTTTGGAATAACCACCATTTCACGTTAAATTAAGTTATTTTATTATTATATTTTTTCTTTTAAAAGCTACAAATACTTTCTTTACAGAAAGGAAAAAGACCTTGCTTCTGGGTCCTTCTGGGTGGTTGAAGGGACCTTCAGGCCCACCTTGACAATCATTCTTCTTTATAAAGCCTGGTCTTCTTTAGATGTAATCGCTGATGAGCTCGGTTGCTGTGGCCTGTCTTTCCCATGTACCGAGCTGTGAGAGCTGACTCTGCTGGCTATCTCTGAGCTGACATAGAGCTGACTCTTTGAATTATAGTCTTCCTGACATGTATTAGCCGTTTTAGCTCGGCCGCTATGCCTTGTCTTTCCAATGCCGAGCTGACTGTAATCTGACTCTGAGCTGCTTGTTTCTTCTCTGCTTCTCTCTCTCCCTCCCTCTGAGTTCTGGTTCTGGTTCTGGTAGTTCCTTCCCTGGCCTCTGGGTTTACATATTTTTCTAACAGTTATCTAGCTTTTATGATTTTATTGTAAAGTAACTTATTTCACTTTGATTGTAAAATGTATCTTTGATCTAAACTTTCTAATCCAACTAAGTATTCATTTTGACATAACTGCATCTCATAGATCTGATTACAGTGTTTCCTTTGTGATGATCAAAATGCTTTGGTTTCAAGAGGTGTTACTTTTAATTCCTGTCATTTCTGTAGTTTTATTTTCCAATTGTGTCCTCAGCTCATAATTTTGACTTTGATTTTGGCTTTGAATTATGTTTCTCGGAGACTGATAGTCTCCAGCTTTCTTTAATTTACCTGGTTTAGCAAATTTTCACACCTAGAACTATCACCAAATTCAACTGAACCTCATCCTTTTTTCCAGCTGCTAACTAAGACAGTTACTTTCAATGAAGGTGTGAGCCATTGTTTTTGGCTTCATTCAAAATCCTGTTTGTCTTGTTTGCTAAGCCTGCTTGAGCAAGGCTATCTGCATTTTACAATCCTCTCCTGGCAGCTGCTGTTCACCCTTTGTGGGATCTTTCCCTGCATCCTCTCTTGTTTCTCCCAGACCCGATATTGCCAGACTTCCATGTTTCAAATGACACATCTTTCCATATTTTCAATAACAACTCTCCCACCGGGATGGTGCCGAGAAGAGTGGACACCTTTTGGAAGAAAGTCGCCTGCTGCGGTCCGGCCACGGGAGCGGATACATTTACAAAGTGAATCACCACTGCCCCGAAACGGGCCTTTAGGTGCAGCAGACGGCCTGGCACCGGCTCCTTGACCCCCAAGATCTCCGGCTGAAAATGTGGAGCCAACAAGATAGCCACCCCGCCCGAACGTGGGGCCAGGTGACTCATGAAGACTCCTCCTTGCCCCTCCAGGGTCCACTGAGCTTCGTCACCTGGATGGCCTGGGTTTCCTGCAGGAAGCACACCCCGTACTTTCCGTCCCGGAGGATAGACAAGAACTGGAACCGGTGGTGCGCGTGGCTGCTGCCGTTGATGTTGAGGCTGGCCATGGTTACCTCCATGTCAGCAGCAATAGTTATCCATCACCTTTAGTGCTCAGATTGGGGGTACCGCCCCTCCACTCCCTCAGGAGTCCCACAAGGAACGGAACAGCTTGGCGCTGCTCCTCCTGGTCTTGATCGAACTCCCGGGCCTCTCTGACATAGGCCCGGGCGGGGCCAAGAGCAGCCCCAGATTTCCACAGCTGCCCAGGGCCAGCCGCAGACAGTCCGGGTGACCATGGTGCGTTCCCAGAAATGTCCGGAGTTCCCCAGGGGGGACGAGGGGAGACTCGGTGCCGGGTGTGAGGGTGCCCTCTGCCTCGCTGCAGAGCGCATCTAAATCCTCCTCCTCACCCGCCACCGAGCAGCCTTCCTCCTCCGAACGGTCACCTCCCGAGCTCGAGTCCCCCGCCACATGGAGTATGGCGGGCGGCACGGGCCCACCGGCGAACCCTTGGCCCGTGTCGACCCCACTCCAGGGTCGTCCTCAGGCAGGTCCCTCGCAGGCTCCTCCCGCGGCTCACGGCCACTGGACGGCGCCTCCACCCACGCCGGCGACTCCGGGACCTCGGACAGGCCCCCCGGAAACATGTCCGGCTTGAAAACAGGGCTCTCCGGCGTCGCCCGCCCATGGTGTAGAGGGCGGGGAGCCTTCCCCGTCCTCCCCCGTCCACGGCCCACAGTGGCACGATGAGCGGTCGCTGCTGCTGTCGGCCCCCGGCGATGGTGAAGAGGAGGCGTCCGGGGAGGAAACTTGCACCGGGCGGGACGGGCCCCCAGGGGCTTCGACTCCGCTCGACCCTGGGTCCTCCTGCTCGGGGGGGGGGGGGCAGCAGCTCGAGGGGCTCGGGGAACTCGGAGGCCCCCCCGGCCTTGCTTCTCTTCATTGTGTGCCCCGGGCCTGGGCACCAACACGGGAGAGATGGGGCAGGAGGAGCTCGGTGGGGAGGGAGGGCGGGACGTTTGATAGAACAACACGTTCTGCGGTGGCCTCCAGCGTCTCCACCGCCACGTGTGTCCCGCCCACCGTGAGCCCCCTTTCCAGGGCCCGGTGGGCCGCCTGCTCGGCCCGCAGGAAGAACCCGGCCTTGCCGTACATCCGCGAGGCGGCTACGATGGCCGAGGGGCCGACAACCCCGCCCATCGCACGGGTGCCCGCCTCAATGGTCATGGTAGGGTGGGCATAGCACTTCACCCCCAGCTGCCGCGTGATCAGGCGGGAGGGCGAGGGCACCGCGGGGGCAGCGGAGCGACGGGAGGCTGCCGCCCCCACATAATGTCTTGTCCGCCCTGCCCCCGGCAGGGTGGAGGATGACACTGAGGTGCTGGCCAGAGGGTGGGAGGGCAGGAGGCTGGGCCTGCAGCCCTGGATGGTCCCGCTCCCACCTCAGGCAGAGGGGTGGGACAGGGTCCGCAGTCCCCAATGGTCCCACTCCCACCTCAGGCAGAGGGGTGGGAGGACAGGAAGCTGGGCCTGCAGCCCTGGATGGTCCCAGTCCCAACTCAGGCAGAGTGGTGGGAGGACAAGAGGCCGGGCCTGCAGCCCTGGATGGTCCCACTCCCACCTCTGGCAGAGGGGTGGGAGGACTGGAGGCCGGGTCTGCAGCCATGGATGGTCCCAGTCCCAACTCAGGCAGAGGGCTGGGAGGACAGGAGGCTCGGCCTGCAGCCCTGGATGGTCCCACTCCCACCTCAGGCAGAGGGGTGGGAGGACAGGAGGCTGGGCCTGCAGCCCTGGATGGTCCCACTCCCACCTCTGGCAGAGGGGTGGGAGGACAGGAGGCCGGGCCTGCAGCCCTGGATGGTCCCACCTCAGGCAGAGGGGTGGGAGGACAGGAGGCCGGGCCTGCAGCCCTGGATTGTCCCGCTCCCACCTCAGGCAGAGGGGTGGGAGGACAGGAGGCCGGGCCTGCAGCCCTGGATGGTCCCGCTCCCACCTCAGGCAGAGGGGTGGGAGGACAGGGTCCGCAGTCACCAATGGTCCCACTCCCACCTCAGGCAGAGGGGTGGGAGGACAGGAGGCTGGGCCTGCAGCCCTGGATGGTCCCAGTCCCAACTCAGGCAGAGGGGTGGGAGGACAGGAGGCCGGGCCTGCAGCCCTGGATGGTCCCAGTCCCACCTCAGGCAGAGGGGGACGGGGAGGACAGGAGGCCGGGCCTGCAGCCCTGGATGGTCCCACTCCCACCTCAGGCAGAGGGGTGGGAGGACAGGAGGCCGGGCCTGCAACCCTGGATGGTCCCACTCCCACCTCAGGCAGAGGGGTGGGAGGACAGGAGGCTGGGCCTGCAGCCCTGGATGGTCCCACTCCCACCTCTGGCAGAGGGGTGGGAGGACAGGAGGCCGGGCCTGCAGCCCTGGATGGTCCCACCTCAGGCAGAGGGGTGGGAGGAAAGGAGGCCGGGCCTGCAGCCCTGGATGATCCCGCTCCCACCTCAGGCAGAGGGGTGGGGGACAGGAGGCTGGGCCTGCAGCCCTGGATGGTCACAGTCCCACCTCAGACAGAGGGGTGATCAAACCGTGATCTTTATCAATGATGAGAATACAGAAACAGTGGAAGTTTAAACTGGACAGATATTTCACAGCTGGAATCACCCAATACAGACAGCAATGTATCGGAGATTGTGGAAGTGCCACAAATGTAGTCAAATGCAGGACGTGGGGTCCCTCAATGTTTCAATCTTGCTGAGAGACTGTCAGCCCACAGGGACAACATTTCTGTTTAATAGGACTGATGGACAAGTTAAAATAGTTCCGTTTCAAAGTTTAAAATACCCAGTCATTGCTCTGTGCAGCTTTCGGAATCTGTCAGTGGAATTTACTTCACACAGGCAAGTTTAACAAGTGTATGGGGAACTGATTAGAAGTTTTGATGGAGATATTCCTGCATTGTGGAAAGGTGTGAGATCTCGGGTTGGGAAATGGATTGAGGATCAAGGGAAGCAGTTGTTTTTTAACTACATTAGACTGAGAGCCTTGAAGATTCACAACTTCCATGAGCTGTGAGAAAGGATTGATTAACCAAGGCCTATTATTCAAATACTTTAGACAAGTGAATAAGCTACAGGAACATTGAATATACAGACAGAGACAAGCAGACACCTGTAATCGGAGCTTAAACTTCACGTTTGAATGTGAAGGGCTGAAATAAACAAGAGTCCACCCTGGGATTCGGTGCAATTTAAGTTCTGCTTTTCCAAAAAATAAAAATAACTATCTGCAATGAAAAATTCCTTGGACAGGACAGAGGGATTTTGACTCTGTATTTAACCCCAGACAGTATTTGTGTTGTGAGTGTTTGATGGGCAGTGTAGATGAAGCTTTACTCTGAAACACTGGAATTCAGTCTCAGGGGTGGTTTAATCACATGCTTCAGAATAATAATTGATATTGTACATCTCGTGTGTGTCTCAGTGACAGCTCTGAAACATGTACAGCACAATCTCATCCTGTTTCTGTGTCTCTCTCTGAAATTAGCTGGTCCATTTCCTAAATTACTCCTGACTAGATTTCAAAAGGGCTCCATTGCCTGTGAAGCAGTTTGTGATACCCAAAGGTTATGAAAAGTGCTTTCGAAAAGTCTGTCCCCAAGCTGCTGTGAGGATGTTCAGAGTCAGTGTGTGACTTGGGTCACACACAGGCCAGATACACCTCTCCAAGTTAAAGGTGGAGAATGGATCTCGCTCCATTTGAAAGATGAATTGACCCAGTCTGTCTGAGTTTGAGTATCTGTGTTTCTGTACACGTGTGTGTGTGTTTGGGGGGGGGGGGGGTTATGTGTGGCATTCTTTACGCGGCACTGGAAGTTAAACGGTAGCACAGTGGTTAGCACTGTGGTCTCACAGCTCCAGGGTCCCAGGTTGGAATCCCGGCTTGGGTCGCAGTCTGTGCGGAGTCTGCACGTTCTCCCCGTGTTTGTTTGGGTTTCACCCCCACAACCCAAAGATGTGCAGGGCAGGTGGATTGGCCACACTAAGTTGCCCCTGAATTGGAATAATTGAACTGGGCTCTGAATTTATTGTAAAAATCTTTTTATTGCCATTTCTACAATTCTGTGCATTGCGGCTTGTTTATATTTCTCAGAGAGTGAAAAGGCTTTCTCTTACGTTTCTATCGTTACAAACTGTTGCCGTTCAGTTCGGCGTGTCTGCCCCCCCCCAAACCCCCCTTTCCCTAACCCTTCCCCTCTCTCCCCCGCAGACCCTCCGTGATGCCCTTCCGGGCCGACCTGGTGTGTGACCCCCTGCTCCTTGTTTACCCCCTTACCCCCCTTTCTTTTCTCCCTCCATCGGTTTCAGCCGTGTTCTTTCAATGGATTGGGGGTGGGGGTTCCCCCTCCCCATCTCTCTCGGTGGGTGGGGGGGGGCGGTTCCCCCATCTCCATCTCTCTCGGTGGGGGGTCCCCCATCTCCATCTCTCTCGGTGGGGGGTGGTCCCCCCTCTCCATCTCTCTCGGTGGGGGTGGGTCCCCTTGACCATCTCTCTCGGTGGGTGGGTGGGGGGGGGGTCCCCCCTCTCCACCTCTCTCGGTGGGGGGGGGTTCCCTCCTCTCCATCTCTCTCGATGGGGGTAGTTCCCCCCCCTCTCCATTTCTCTCGGTGGGTGGGGGGGTCCCTCCTCTCCATCTCTCTCGGTGGGGGTTCCCCCCTCCCCATCTCTCTCGGGGGGGGTTCCCCCCTCTCCATCTCTCTCGGTGGGGGGGGTCCCCCGATCCATCTCTCTCGGTGGGCGGGGGGGGGGGGGTTCCCCCCTCCCCATCTATCTCATAGAACATAGAACATTACAGCGCAGTACAGGCCCTTCGGCCCTCGATGTTACGCCGACCTGTGAAACCACTCTAAAGCCCATCTACACTATTCCCTTATCGCCCATATGTCTATCCAATGACCATTTGAATTCCCTTAGTGTTGGAGAGTCCACTACTGTTGCAGGCAGGGCTTTCCACGCCCTTACTACTC
Organism: Scyliorhinus torazame; assembly: GCF_047496885.1. NCBI lineage: Eukaryota > Metazoa > Chordata > Chondrichthyes > Carcharhiniformes > Scyliorhinidae > Scyliorhinus > Scyliorhinus torazame. Next base: position 17,644,035 of record NC_092711.1, read on the forward strand.
TCTGAGTAAAGAACCTACCTCTGACATCTGTCCTATATCTATCTCCCCTCAATTTAAAGCTATGTCCCCTCGTGCTGGACATCACCATCCGAGGAAAAAGGCTCTCACTGTCCACCCTATCCAATCCTCTGATCATCTTGTATGCCTCAATTAAGTCACCTCTTAACCTTCTTCTCTCTAACGAAAACAGCCTCAAGTCCCTCAGCCTTTCCTCCTAAGATCTTCCCTCCATACCAGGCAACATTCTGGTAAATCTCCTCTGCACCCTTTCCAATGCTTCCACATCCTTCCTATAATGCGGCGACCAGAATTGCACGTAATACTCCAAATGCGGCCGCACCAGAGTATTGTACAGCTGCAACATGACCTCATGGCTCCGAAACTCAATCCATCTACCAATAGAAGCTAACACACCGTACGCCTTCTTAACAACCCTCTCAACCTGGGTGGCAACTTTCAGGGATCTATGTACATGGACACCGAGATCTCTCTGCTCATCCACACTGCCAAGAGTCTTACCATTAGCCCAGTACTCTGTCTTCCTGTTTTTCCTTAAAAAATCAATCACCTCACACTTTTCTGCATTAAACTCCATTTGCCACCTCTCAGCCCAGCGCTGCACCTTATCTATGTCCCTCTGTAACTTGTAACATCCTTCCAAACTGTCCACAACTCCACCGACTTTAGTGTCATCTGCAAATTTACTCACCCATCCTTCTACGCCCTCCTCCAGGTCATTTATAAAAATGACAAACAGCAGTGGCCCCAAAACAGATCCTTGTGGTACACCACTAGTAACTGGACTCCAGTCTGAACATTTCCCATCAACCACCACCCTTTGTCTTCTTCCAGCTAGCCAATTTCTGATCCAAACTGCTAAATCTCCCTGAATCCCATGCTTCGTATTTTCTGCAGTACCCTACCGTGGGGAACCTTGTCAAACGCTGTACTGAAATCCATATACACCACATCAACTGCTTTACCCTCATCCACCTGTTTGGTCACCTTCTCAAAGAACTCAATAAGGTTTGTGAGGCACGACCTACCCTTCAAAAACCCGTGTTGACAAAATCTAATCAAATTATTCCTTTCCAGATGATTATACATCCTATATCTGAAAACCTTTCCATGATTTTTCCCACAACAGAAGTAAGGCTCACTGGTCTATATTCACCTGGGTTGTTTCTACTCCCCTTCTTGAACAAGGGGACAACATTTGCTATCCTCCAGTCTTCTGGCACTATTCCTGTAGACAAAGATGACTTAAAGATCAAAGCCAGAGGCTCAGCAATCTCCTCCCTAGCTTCCCAGAGAATCCTAGGATAAATCCCACCCGTCCCAGGGCAGTTATCTATTTTCACCCTTTCCAGAATTGATAACACCTCCTCCTTATGAACCTCAAGCACTTCTAGTCTAGTAGCCTGAATCTCAGTGTTCTCCTCGACAACATTGGCATTTCCCTGTGTGAGTACTGACGAAAAATATTCATTTAGCACCTCTCCTATCTCCTCGGACTCCAAGCACAACTTCTCCTTCTCCATCTCACTCTGTGTGGGTGGGTCCCCTCGGCGGGGGGGGGGGGGGGTCTCCTTCTCCATCGATCTCGATGGAGGGGGGTTCCTCCCTTGAATGGCCCTACTCTTACCATAGTCATTTGTTTATTCCTGACATCTCTTTTGAAAGCTTTAGGGTTATCCTTGATCCTTCCTGCCAAAGACTTATGTCCCCTCCTGGCTCTTCTTAGCTCTCTCTTTAGGTCCTTCCTCGCTAACTTGTAACTCTCAAGCGCCCCAACTGAACCTTCATGTCTCATCTTTACATAAGCCTCCTTCCTTCTTCCTCTCGACAATTGTTTCGACTGCCTTAGTAAACCACGGTTCCCTTGCTCGACCACTTCCTCCCTGCCTGACAGGTACATACTTATCAAGGACACGCAGTAGCTGTTCCTTGAACAAGCTCCACATTTCCATTGTGCCCATCCCCTGAAGTTGTCCTCTCCATCTCGGTGGGGGGGGCGGGTTCTCCCTCTCCATCTCTCTCGGTTGGGGCGGGGTTCCCCCCTCTCCAGCTCTCTCTGTGGGGAGGGGTTCCCCCCTCTCCATCTCTCTCCGTGGGGGGATTCCCCCCTTTCCATCTCTCTCGGTGGGGGGGTTCCCCCTCGCCATCTCTCTCGGTGGGGGGGGGGGGGGGTTCCACCCTCCCTATCTCTCTCGGTGGGGGGGGGGGGGGATTATCCCCTCTCCATCTCTCTCGGTGGGGGTGGGGGGGGGGAATTCGCCTTCTCCATCTCGCTCTGTGGGGGGTCCCTTCTCCATCTCACTCTGTGTGGGTGGGTCCCCTCGGCGGGGGGGTTCTCCTTCTCCATCGCTCTCGGTGGAGGGGGGTTCCTCCCTCTCGATCTATCTCGTTGGGGGGGGGCGGTCGCCACTCTCCATCTCTCTCAGTCTCTGCGTCTCTCCGACTCTCTCCGCGAAACTGTCAAAACAAAATCCAGAATCAGCAGTCGGCCATTTTATGTCAGTACATGGCGGCCATTTTATGTCAGTTCGTGGGGTCCATTTTATGTCATTTCACAGTGTCCATTTTTTGTCAGTTCACGGTGGCCATTTTATGTCAGTTCACGGTGGCCATTTTATATCAATTCACGGTGGCCATTTTATGTCAGTTCACGGTGGCTAACTTATGTCAGTTGACGGTGGCCATTTTATGTCAGTTTATGGTAGCCATTTTACATTAGTTCGCGGTGGCCATTTTATGTCAGATCACAGTGGCCATTTTATGTCAATTCACGGTTGTCATTTTATCTCTGTTCACAGTGGCCAATTTATGTCAGTTCACAGTGACCATTTTATGTCAGTTCACAGTGGACATTTTATGTCAGTTCACGGTGGTCATTTTATGTCAGTTCACGGTGGCCATTTTACATCAGATCGCGGTGTCCATTAGTATGTCAGTTCACAATGGCCATTGTCTGTCAGTTCACGGGGGCCATTGTATGTTAGTTCACGGGGGCCATTGTATGTATGTTCACGGTGGCCATTTTATGTTAGTTCACGGTGGTCATTTTATGTCGGTTGACGGTGGCCATTTTATGTCAGTTTACAATGGCCATTTTAGTTCGGTTCACGGCGGCCAATTTATGTCAGTTCACAGGGGCCATTTTATGTCACTTCACACTGGCCATTTTATGTCAGCTCACGGTGACCATTGTATGTCAGTTCACGGGGGCCATTGTATGTCAGTTCACGGTAGCCATTTTATGTCAGTTCACGGGGGCCATTGTATGTCAGTTCACAGTGGCCATTTTATGTCAGTTCACAATGGCCATTTTATGTCAGTTCACAATGGCCATTATATCTCAGTCCGCGGTGGCCATTTTATGTCGGTTCATGGGGGCCATTTTATGTCAGTTCACAGTGTCAATTTTATGTCAGTTAACGGTGGCCATTTTATGTCAGTTCGTGGCAGACATTTTATGTCAGTTCGTGGGGGCCATTTTTTGTCAGTTCACGGTGGCCATTGTATGTTAGTTCACGGTGGTCATTTTATGTCGGTTGACGGGGGCCATTTTATGGCAGTTCGCAATGGCCATTTTATGTCAGTTCATGGTGGCCATTGTATGTCAGTTCACGGTGGCCATTTTATGTCAGTTCACAATGGCCATTTTATGTCAGTTCACAATGGCCATTTTATCTCAGTTCACGGTGGCCATTTTATGTCGTTTCATGGTTTCCCTTTTATGTCAGTTCACGGTGGCCATTTTATGGCAGTTTGCAATGGCCATTTTATGTCAGTTCACGGTGGCCATTGTATGTCAGTTCACGGCGGCCATTTTATGTCAGTTCGCGGTGGCCATTTTATGTCAGCTCACGGCAGACATTTTATGTCCATTAACAGTGGCTATTTTATGTCAGTTCACGGGGGCCATTTTATGTCAGCTCACGGCAGCCATTTTATTCAGTTCACGGTGGCCATTTTATGTCAGTTCACAGTGTCCATTTTATGTCAGTTCACAGTGGACATTATATATCAGTTCACAGTGTCCATTTTATGTCAATTCGCAATGTCCATTTTATATCAGTTCACAGTGTCCATTATATCTCAGTTCACGGCGGCCATTTTATGTCAGTTCGCGGTGGCCATTTTATGTCAGCTCACGGCAGACATTTTATGTCCATTAACAGTGGCTATTTTATGTCAGTTCACGGGGGCCATTTTATGTCAGCTCACGGCAGCCATTTTATTCAGTTCACGGTGGCCATTTTATGTCAGTTCACAGTGTCCATTTTATGTCAGTTCACAGTGGACATTATATATCAGTTCACAGTGTCCATTTTATGTCAATTCGCAATGTCCATTTTATATCAGTTCACAGTGTCCATTGTATGTCAGTTCACGGCGGCCATTTTATGTCAGTTCGCGGTGGCCATTTTATGTCAGCTCACGGCAGACATTTTATGTCCATTAACAGTGGCTATTTTATGTCAGTTCACGGGGGCCATTTTATGTCAGCTCACGGCAGCCATTTTATTCAGTTCACGGTGGCCATTTTATGTCAGATCACAGTGTCCATTTTATGTCAGTTCACAGTGGACATTTTATATCAGTTCACAGTGTCCATTTTATGTCAAGTCGCAATGTCCATTTTATATCAGTTCACAGTGTCCATTTTATGCCAGTTCACGGAGGCCATTTTATGTCAGTTCACGGTGGCCATTTTATGTCAGTTCACAGTGGACGTTTTATATCAGTTCACAGTGTCCATTTTATGTCAATCCGCAGTGTCCATTTTCTGTCAGTTCACAGTGGACATTTTATGTCAGCTCACGGAGGCCATTTTATGTCAGTTCACGGCAGCCATTTTATGTCAGTTCACGGTGGCCATTTTATGTCAATCCGCAGTGTCCATTTTCTGTCAGTTCACGGTGGCCATTTTATGTCAGTTCACAATGGCCATTTTATCTCAGTTCACGGTGACCATTTTATGTCGGTTCATGGTGTCCCTTTTATGTCAGTTCACGGTGGCCATTTTATGGCAGTTTGCAATGGCCATTTTCTGTCAGTTCACGGTGGCCATTGTCTGTCGGTTCATGGCGGCCATCTTACGTCAGTTCGCGGTGGCCATTTTATGTCAGCTCACGGCAGACATTTTATGTCCATTAACAGTGACCATTTTATGTCAGTTCACGGGGGCCATTTTATGTCAGCTCACGGCAGCCATTTTATTCAGTTCACGGTGGCCATTTTATGTCAGTTCACAGTGTCCATTTTATGTCAGTTCACAGTGGACATTTTATATCAGTTCACAGTGTCCATTTTATGTCAATTCGCAGTGTCCATTTAATATCAGTTCACAGTGTCCATTTTATGTCAGTTCACGGTGGCCATTTTATGTCAGTTCACAGTCTCCATTTTATGTCAGTACGAAGTCTTACAACACCAGGTTAAAGTCCAACAGGTTTGTTTCGATGTCACTAGCTTTCGGAGCGCTGCTCCTTCCTCAGGTGAATGAAGAGGTCTGTTCCAGAAACACATATATAGACAAATTCAAAGATGCCAAACAATGCTAGGAATGCGACCATTAGCAGGTGATTAAATCCTTACAGATCCAGAGATGGGGTAACCCCAGGTTAAAGAGGTGTGAATTGTATCAAGCCAGGACAGTTGGTAGGATTTCGCAGGCCAGATGGTGGGGGATGAATGTAATGCGACATGAATCCCAGGTCCCGGTTGAGGCCGCACTCATGTGTGCGGAACTTGGCTATGAGTTTCTGCTCGGCGATTCTGCGTTGTCGCGGATCCTGAAGGCCGCCTTGGAGAACGCGTTCAAGCGTTCTCCAAGGCGGCCTTCAGGATCCGCGACAACGCAGAATCGCCGAGCAGAAACTCATAGCCAAGTTCCGCACACATGAGTGCGGCCTCAACCGGGACCTGGGATTCATGTCGCATAACATTCATCCCCCACCATCTGGCCTGCGAAATCCTACCAACTGTCCTGGCTTGATACAATTCACACCTCTTTAACCTGGGGTTACCCCATCTCTGGATCTGTAAGGATTTAATCACCTGCTAATGGTCGCATTCCTAGCATTGTTTGGCATCTTTGAATTTGTCTATATATGTGTTTCTGGAACAGACCTCTTCATTCACCTGAGGAAGGAGCAACGCTCCGAAAGCTAGTGACATCGAAACAAACCTGTTGGATTTTAATCTGGTGTTGTAAGACTTCGTACTGTGCTCACCCCAGTCCAACGCCGGCATCTCCACATCATTTTATGTCAGTTCACAGTGGACATTTTATATCAGTTCACAGTGTCCATTTTATGTCAATTCGCAGTGTCCATTTTATATCAGTTCACAGTGTCCATTTTATGTCAATTCGCAGTGTCCATTTTCTGTCAGTTCATAGTGGACATTTTATGTCAGTTCACGGTGGCCATTTTATGTCAGTTCACGGCAGCCATTTTATGTCAGTTCATGGTGGCCATTTTATGTCAGTTCACGGTGGACAATTTATGTCAGTTCACGGTGGACATTTTATGTGAGCACAGGACGGATCGACCCTGTGTCCTCAGCGCTGGAGGCAGCAGTGCTAACCACTGTGCCACGTGCCATCCACATTGAGACATTTCTGACAGTTGTACACGTTCGTGTGAAATACATTGAAGGAAAGAGTCACATTAAAACAGTAATTTGTTGGGATATGTGGAGGGACAGACGGATCTGGGAGACCTTGTACACCAGTCAGTGAAAGAGGAGAGGGGGAGCAGCAAGCAGTTAAGAAGGCCAATGATATGTTGGCCTTCATTGCAAGAGGGATTTGAGTTCAGAGGTGGAGATGTCTTACTGCAGTTGCACAAAACCTTGGTGAGACCACACCTGGAGTACTGTGCACAGTTTCTGTCTCCCTGAGTAAGAAAGGATATAGCTGCCAGAGAGGGAGTGCAGCGGAGGGTCAGTCGGCTGATAGGGAGGTTACCTGACTGTCCTGCAAGAAAACGGTGCTCCCCCCAAAGCCAGCACTGTCAGTGCTCCCCAAACAGCCAGCACTGTCAGTGCCCCCCCACACAGCCAGCACTGTCTGTGCTCTCCCCGCACAGCCAGCACTGTCAGTGCTCTCCACACACAGCCAGCACTGTCAGTGCTCCAACCACACAGCCAGCACTGTCAGTGCTCCCCCACACAGCCAGCACTGTCAGTGCTCCCACCACACAGCCAGCACTGTGAGTGCTCCCCCACAAAGCCAGAACTGCCAGTGCTCCCTCACAGCCAGCACTGTCAGTGCTCCCACCACACAGCCAGCACTGTCAGTGCTCCTCCCACACAGCCAGCACTGTCAGTGCTCCCCCACACAGCAAGCACTGTCAATGCTCCCACCACACAGCCAGCACTGTCAGTGCTCTCCCACACAGCCAGCACTGTCAGTGCTCCCACCACACAGCCAGCACTGTCAGTGCTCCCCCACACAGCCAGCACTGCCAGTGCTCCCCCACACAGCCAGCACTGTCAGTGCTCCCACTACACAGACAGCACTGTCAGTGCTCCCTCCACACAGCCAGCACTGTCAGTGCTCCCACCACACAGCCAGCACTGTCAGTGCTCCCCCAACACAGCCAGCACTGTCAGTGCTCCCACCACAGAGCCAGCACTGTCAGTGCTCCCCCACACAGCCAGCACTGTCAGTGCTCCCACGCACAGCCAGCACTGTCAGTGCTCCCACCACACAGCCAGCATTGTCAGTGCTCCCCCACACAGCGAGCACTGTCAATGCTCCCACCACACAGCCAGCACTGTCAGTGCTCCCCCACACAGCCAGCACTGTCAGTGCTCCCCCCACACAGCCAGCACTGTCAGTGCTCCCACCACACAGCCAGCACTGTCAGTGCTCCCCCACACAGCCAGCACTGTCAGTGCTCCCACCACACAGCCAGCACTGTCAGTGCTCCCCCACACAGCCAGCACTGTCTGTGCTCCCCCCACACAGCCAGCACTGTCAGTGCTCCCACCACACAGCCAGCACTGTCAGTGCTCCCCCACACAGCCAGAACTGTCAGTGCTCACACCACAGAGCCTGCACTGTCAGTGCTCCCCCACACAGCCAGAACTGTCAGTGATCGCCCCACACAGCCAGCACTGCCAGTGCCCACCCCCCCACCCCCACACAGCCAGCACTGTCAGTGCTCCCTCCACACAGCCAGCACTGTCTGTGCTCCGCCAATCAGCTAGCACTGCCAGTGCTCCCCCACGCAGCCAGCACTGTCAGTTCACCCCCAAACAGCCAGCACTGTCAGTGCTCCCACCGCACAGCCAGCACTGTCAGTGCTCCCACCAGACAGCCAGCACTGTCAGTGCTCTCCCCACACTGCCAGCACTGTCAGTGCTCTCCCCACACAGCCAGCACTGTCAGTGCTTCCCTCACACAGCCAGCACTGTCAGTTCTCCCCCACATAGCCATCACTGTCAGTGCACTCCCCACACAGCCAGCACTGTCAGTGCTCCCCACACACAGCCATCACTGTCAGTGCTCCCCCACACAGCCAGCACTGTCAGAGCTCCCACCACACAGCCAGCACTATCAGTGCTCCCCCACACAGCCAGCACTGTCAATGCTCCCCACACACAGCCAGCATTGTCAGTGCTCCCCCCACACAGCCAGCGCAGTCAGTGCTCTCCCCACACAGCCAGCACTGTCATTGCTCCCCCACACAGCCAGCACTGTCAGTGCTCCCCCCACACAGCCAGCACTGTCAGTGCTCCCACCACACAGCCAGCACTGTCAGTGCTCCCACCACACAGCCAGCACTGTCAGTGCTCCCCACACACAGCCAGCACTGTCAGTGCTCCCCCACACAGCCAGCACTGTCAGAGCGCCCCCCACACAGCCAGCACTGTCTGTGCTCCCTCACACAGCCAGCACTGTCAGTGCTCCCCCACACAGACAGCACTGTAAGTGCTCCCACCACACAGCCAGCACTGTCAGTGCTCCCACCAGACAGCCAGCACTGTCGGTGCTCTCCCCACACTGCCAGCACTGTCAGTTCACCCCCACACAGCCAGCACTGTAAGTGCTCCCACCACACAGCCAGCACTGTCAGTTCTCCCACCAGACAGCCAGCACTGTCAGTGCTCTCCCCACACTGCCAGCACTGTAAGTGCTCCCCCCACACAGCCAGCACTGTCAGTGCTCTCCCCACACTGCCAGCACTGTCAGTGCTCCCCCACACAGCCAGCACTGTCAGTGCTCCCCTCACACAGCCAGCACTGTCAGTGCACCACCACACAGCCAGCACTGTCAGTGCTGACCACACACAGCCAGCACTGTCAGAGCTCCCTCCACACAGCCAGCACTGTCAGTGGTCCCCCCACACAGCCAGCACTGTCAATGCTCCCCACACACAGCCAGAACTGTCAGTGCTCCCCACACAGCCAGCACTGCCCGGTGCTCGCCCACACAGCCAGCACTGTCAGTGCTCCCACCACACAGCCAGTACTGCCAGTGCTCCCACCACACAGTCAGCACTGTCAGTACACCCCCCACACAGCCAGCACTGTCAGTGCTCCCCTACACAGCCAGCAATGTCAGTGCTCCCCCACACAGCCAGCACTGTCAGTGCTTCCACCACACAGCCAGCAAGGTCAGTGCTCCCCACGCACAGCCAGCACTGTCAGTGCTCCCACCACACAACCAGCACTGTCAGTGCTCCCACCACACAGCCAGCACTGTCAGTGCTTCCCCCACACAGCCAGCACTGTCAGTGCTCCCCCACACAGCCAAAACTGTCAGTGCTCCCACCACACAGCCAGCAAGGTCAGTGCTCCCACCACACAGCCAGCACTGTCAGTGCTCCCCCACACAGCCAGCACTGTCAGTGCTCCCCACAGCCAGCACTCTCAGTGCTCCCACCACACAGCCAGCACTGTCAGTGCTCCCCCCGCACAGCCAGCACTGTCAGTGCTCCCCCCACACAGCCAGCACTGTCAGTGCTCCCCCCACACAGCCAGCACTGTCAGTGCTCCCACCACACAGCCAGCACTGTCAGTGCTCCCACCACACAGCCAACAGTGCCAGTGCTCCCCCCACACAGCCAGCACTGTCAGTGCTCCCCCACACAGCCAGCGCTGTCAGTGCTCTCCCCACACAACCAGCACTGTCAGTGCTCCACCCACAGAGCCAGCACTGTCAGTGCTCCCACCACACAGCCAACAGTGTCAGTGCTCCCCCCACACAGCCAGCACTGTCAGTGCTCCCCCACTCAACCAGCACTGTCAGTGCTCCCCCAGACAGCCAGCAGTGTCAGTGCTACCCCTCACACAGCCAGCACTGTCAGTGCTCCCACCACACAGCCAGCGCTATCAGTGCTCTCCCCACACTGCCAGCACTGTCAGTGCTGCCCCCACACAGCCAGCACTGTCAGTGCTCCCCTCACACAGCCAGCACTGTCAGTTCTCCCCCACATAGCCAGCACTGTCAGTGCTCCCACCACACAGCCAGCACTGTCAGTGCTCCCACCACACTGCCAGAACTGTCAGTGCTCCCCCCACACAGCCAGCACTGTCAGTGCTCCCCCACACAGCCAGCACTGTCAGTGCTCCCCCCACACAGCCAGCACTGTCAGTGCTCCCACCACACAGCCAGCACAGTCAGTGCTCCCACCAGACAGCCAGCACTGTCCGTGCTCCACCACACAGTCAGCACTGTCAGTGCTCCCCCACACAGCTAGCACTTTCAGTGCTCCCACCACACAGCCAGCACTGTCAGTGCTCCCCCACACAGCCAGCACTGCCAGTACTCCCACCACACAGCTAGCAAGGTCAGTGCTCCCCCCCCACAGCCAGCACTGTCAGTGCTCCCACCACACAACCAGCACTGTCAGTGCTCCCACCACACAGCCAGCACTGTCACTGCTCCTCCCACACAGCCAGCACTGTCAGTGCTCCCACCACACAGCCAGCACTGTCAGTGCTCCCCACACACAGCCAGCACTGTCAGTGCTCCCACCACACAGCCAGCACTGTCAGTGCTCCCCCACACAGCCAGCACTGTCAGTGCTCCCACCACACAGCCAGCACTGTCAGTTCTCCCTCCACACAGCCAGCACTGTCAGTGCTCCCACACACAGCCAGCACTGTCAGTGCTCCCACCACACAGCCAGCTGTGTCAGTGCTCCCCCACACAGCCAGCACTGTCAGTGCTCCCACCACACAGCCAGCACTGTCCAGTGCTCCCCCACACAGCCAGAACTGTCAGTGCTCCCACCACAGAGCCTGCACTGTCAGTGCTCCCCCACACAGCCAGAACTGTCAGTGATCGCCCCACACAGCCAGCACTGCCAGTGCCCACCCCCCCCCACACACACAGCCAGCACTGTCAGTGCTCCCTCCACACAGCGAGCACTGTCTGTGCTCCGCCAATCAGCTAGCACTGCCAGTGCTCCCCCACGCAGCCAGCACTGTCAGTTCACCCCCACACAGCCAGCACTGTCAGTGCTCCCACCACACAGCCAGCACTGTCAGTGCTCCCACCAGACAGCCAGCACTGTCAGTGCTCTCCCCACACTGCCAGCACTGTCAGTGCTCTCCCCACACAGCCAGCATTGTCAGTGCTCCCCTCACACAGCCAGCACTGTCAGTTCTCCCCCACATAGCCATCACTGTCAGTGCACTCCCCACACAGCCAGCACTGTCAGTGCTCCCCACACACAGCCATCACTGTCAGTGCTCCCCCACACAGCCAGCACTGTCAGAGCTCCCACCACACAGCCAGCACTATCAGTGCTCCCCCACAAAGCCAGCACTGTCAATGCTCCCCACACACAGCCAGCACTGTCAGTGCTCCCCCCACACAGCCAGCGCTGTCAGTGCTCTCCCCACACAGCCAGCACTGTCAGTGCTCCCCCCACACAGCCAGCACTGTCAGTGCTCCCCCCACACAGCCAGCACTGTCAGTGCTCCCACCACACAGCCAGCACTGTCAGTGCTCCCACCACACAGCCAGCACTGTCAGTGCTCCCCACACACAGCCAGCACTGTCAGTGGTCCCGCACACAGCCAGCACTGTCAGAACGCCCCCCACACAGCCAGCACTGTCAGTGCTCCCCCACACAGCCAGCACTGTCAGTGCTCCCCACACAGACAGCACTGTAAGTGCTCCCACCACACAGCCAGCACTGTCAGTTCTCCCACCAGACAGCCAGCACTGTCAGTGCTATCCCCACACTGCCAGCACTGTAAGTGCTCCCACCACACAGCCAGCACTGTCAGTTCTCCCACCAGACAGCCAGCACTGTCAGTGCTCGCCCCACACTGCCAGCACTGTCAGTGCTCCCCCACACAGCCAGCACTGTCAGTGCTCCCCTCACACAGCCAGCACTGTCAGTGCTCCACCACACAGCCAGCACTGTCAGTGCTGACCACACACAGCCAGCACTGTCAGAGCTCCTCCCACACAGCCAGCACTGTCAGTGGTCCCCCCACACAGCCAGCACTGTCAATGCTCCCAACACACAGCCAGCACTGTCAGTGCTCCCCACACAGCCAGCACTGCCAGTGCTCCCCCACACAGCCAGCACTGTCAGTGCTCCCACCACACAGCCAGTACTGCCAGTGCTCCCACCACACAGTCAGCACTGTCAGTACTCCCCCCACACAGCCAGCACTGTCAGTGCTCCCCTACACGGCCAGCAATGTCAGTGCTCCCCCACACAGCCAGCACTGTCAGTGCTTCCACCACACAGCCAGCAAGGTCAGTGCTCCCCACGCACAGCCAGCACTGTAAGTGCTCCCACCACACTGCCAGCACTGTCAGTGCTCCCCCCACACAGCCAGCACTGTCAGTGCTCCCCTCACACAGCCAGCACTATCAGTGCTCCCCCACACAGCCAAAACTGTCAGTGCTCCCACCACACAGCCAGCAAGGTCAGTGCTCCCACCACACAGCCAGCACTGTCAGTGCTCCCCCACACAGCCAGCACTGTCAGTGCTCCCCCACACAGCCAGCACTGTCCGTGCTCCCACCACACAGCCAGCACTGTCAGTGCTCCCCCCGCAATACCAGCACTGTCAGTGCTCCCACCACACAGCCAGCACTGTCAGTGCTCCCCCCACACAGCCAGCACTGTCAGTGCTCCCCCCACACAGCCAGCACTGTCAGTGCTCCCACCACACAGCCAGCACTGTCAGTGCTCCCACCACACAGCCAACAGTGTCAGTGCTCCCCCACACAGCCAGCACTGTCAGTGCTCCCCCACACAGCCAGCGCTGTCAGTGCTCCCCCACACAACCAGCACTGCCAGTGCTCCCCCACACAGCCAGCACTGTCAGTGCTCCCACCACACAGCCAACAGTGTCAGTGCTCCCCCCACACTGCCAGCACTGTCAGTGCTCCCCCACTCAACCAGCACTGTCAGTGCTCCCCCAGACAGCCAGCAGTGTCAGTGCTACCCCTCACACAGCCAGCACTGTTAGTGCTCCCACCACACAGCCAGCGCTATCAGTGCTCACCCCACACTGCCAGCACTGTCAGTGCTGCCCCCACACAGCCAGCACTGTCAGTGCTCCCCTCACACATCCAGCACTGTCAGTTCTCCCCCACATAGCCAGCACTGTCAGTGCTCCCACCACACAGCCAGCACTGTCAGTGCTCCCACCACACTGCCAGCACTGTCAGTGCTCCCCCACACAGCCAGCACTGTCAGTGCTCCCCCACACAGCAGCACTGTCAGTGCTCCCCCCACACAGCCAGCACTGTCAGTGCTCCCACCACACAGCCAGCACAGTCAGTGCTCCCACCAGACAGCCAGCACTGTCCGTGCTCCACCACACAGTCAGCACTGTCAGTGCTCCCCCACACAGCCAGCACTGTCAGTGCTCCCACCACACAGCCAGTACTGTCAGTGCTCCCCCACACAGCCAGCACTGTCAGTACTCCCACCACACAGCCAGCAAGGTCAGTGCTCCCCCCACACAGCCAGCACTGTCAGCGCTCCCTCACACAGGCAGCACTCTCAGTGCTCCCACCACACAGCCAGCACTGTCAGTGCTCCTCCCACACAGCCAGCACTGTCAGTGCTCCCACCACACAGCCAGCACTGTCAGTGCTCCCCCCACACGGCCAGCACTGTCAGTGCTCCCACCACACAGCCAGCACTGTCAGTGCTCCCCCACACAGCCAGCACTGTCAGTGCTCCCACCACACAGCCAGCACTGTCAGTTCTCCCTCCACACAGCCAGCACTGTCAGTGCTCCCACACACAGCCAGCACTGTCAGTGCTCCCACCACACAGCCAGCTGTGTCAGTGCTCCCCCACACAGCCAGCACTGTCAGTGCTCCCACCACACAGCCAGCACTGTCAGTGCTCCCACAACACAGCCAGCACTTTAAGTGCTCCCCCCACACAGCCAACACTGTCAGTGCTCCCCCACACAGCCAGCACTGCCAGTGCTCCCCTCACACAGCCAGCACTGTCAGTGCTCCAACCACACAGCCAGCACTGCCAGTGCCCCCCCCCTACACAGCCAGCACTGTCAGGACTCCCTCCACACAGCCAGCACTGTCAGTGCACCCCACAATCAGCTAGCACTGCCAGTGCTCCCCACACAGCCAGCAATGTCAGTGCACCCCCACACAGCCAGCACTGTCAGTGCTCCCACCACACAGCCAGCATTGTCAGTGCTCTCCCCACACTGCCAGCACTGTCAGTGCTCCCCCCAGACAGCCAGCACTGTCAGTGCTCCCCTCACACAGCCAGCACTGTCAGTGCTCCAACCACACAGCCAGCACTGCCAGTGCCCCCCCCCTACACAGCCAGCACTGTCAGGACTCCCTCCACACAGCCAGCACTGTCAGTGCACCCCACAATCAGCTAGCACTGCCAGTGCTCCCCACACAGCCAGCAATGTCAGTGCACCCCCACACAGCCAGCACTGTCAGTGCTCCCACCACACAGCCAGCATTGTCAGTGCTCTCCCCACACTGCCAGCACTGTCAGTGATCGCCCCACACAGCCAGCACTGTCAGTGCTCCAACCACACAGCCAGCACTGCCAGTGCCCCCCCCCTACACAGCCAGCACTGTCAGGACTCCCTCCACACAGCCAGCACTGTCAGTGCACCCCACAATCAGCTAGCACTGCCAGTGCTCCCCACACAGCCAGCAATGTCAGTGCACCCCCACACAGCCAGCACTGTCAGTGCTCCCACCACACAGCCAGCATTGTCAGTGCTCTCCCCACACTGCCAGCACTGTCAGTGCTCCCCCCAGACAGCCAGCACTGTCAGTGCTCCCCTCACACAGCCAGCACTGTCAGTCCTCCCACACATAGCCAGCACTGTCAGTGCTCCCACCACACAGCCAGCACTGTCAGTGCTCCCACCACACAGCCAGCACTGTCAGTGCTCCCCCTACACAGCCAGCACTGTCAGTGCTCCCACCACACAGTCAGCACTGTCAGTACTCCCCCCACACAGCCAGCACTGTCAGTGCTCCCCTACACAGCCAGCAATGTCAGTGCTCCCCCACACAGCCAGCACTGTCAGTGCTCCCACCACACAGCCAGCAAGGTCAGTTCTCCCCACGCACAGCCAGCACTGTCAGTGCTCCCACCACACAACCAGCACTGTCAGTGCTCCCACCACACAGCCAGCACTGTCAGTGCTCCCCCCACACAGCCAGCACTGTCAGTGCTCCCCCCACACAGCCAGCACTGTCAGTGCTCCCACCACACAGCCAGCACTGTCAGTGCTCCCACCACACAGCCAGCACTGTCAGTGCTCCCCACACACAGCCAGCACTGTCAGTGCTCCCCCACACAGCCAGTACTGTCAGAGCGCACCCCCACACAGCCAGCACTGTCAGTGCTCCCCCACACAGCCAGCACTGTCAGTGCTCCCCCACACAGACAGCACTGTAAGTGCTCCCACCACACAGCCAGCACTGTCAGTGCTCCCACCAGACAGCCAGCACTGTCAGTGCTCTCCCCACACTGCCAGCACTGTCAGTTCAGCCCCACACAGCCAGCACTGTAAGTGCTCCCACCACACAGCCAGCACTGTCAGTTCTCCCACCAGACAGCCAGCACTGTCAGTGCTCTCCCCACACTGCCAGCACTGTAAGTGCTCCCACCACACTGCCAGCACTGTCAGTGCTCCCCCCACACAGCCAGCACTGTCAGTGCTCCCCTCACACAGCCAGCACTATCAGTGCTCCACCACACAGCCAGCACTGTCAGTGCTGACCACACACAGCCAGCACTGTCAGAGCTCCCCCCACACAGCCAGCACTGTCAGTGCTCCCACCACACAGCCAGTACTGCCAGTGCTCCCACCACACAGTCAGCACTGTCAGTACTCCCCCCACACAGCCAGCACTATCAGTGCTCCCCTACACAGCCAGCAATGTCAGTGCTCCCCCACACAGCCAGCACTGTCAGTGCTTCCACCACACAGCCAGCAAGGTCAGTGCTCCCCACGCACAGCCAGCACTGTCAGTGCTCCCACCACACAACCAGCACTGTCAGTGCTCCCACCACACAGCCAGCACTGTCAGTGCTCCCCCACATAGCCATCACTGTCAGTGCACTCCCCACACAGCCAGCACTGTCAGTGCTCCCCACACACAGCCATCACTGTCAGTGCTCCCCCACACAGCCAGCACTGTCAGAGCTCCCACCACACAGCCAGCACTATCAGTGCTCCCCCACAAAGCCAGAACTGTCAATGCTCCCCACACACAGCCAGCACTGTCAGTGCTCCCCCCACACAGCCAGCGCTGTCAGTGCTCTCCCCACACAGCCAGCACTGTCAGTGCTCCCCCCACACAGCCAGCACTGTCAGTGCTCCCCCCACACAGCCAGCACTGTCAGTGCTCCCACCACACAGCCAGCACTGTCAGTGCTCCCACCACACAGCCAGCACTGTCAGTGCTCCCCACACACAGCCAGCACTGTCAGTGGTCCCCCACACAGCCAGCACTGTCAGAGCGCCCCCCACACAGCCAGCACTGTCAGTGCTCCCCCACACAGCCAGCACTGTCAGTGCTCCCCACACAGACAGCACTGTAAGTGCTCCCACCACACAGCCAGCACTGTCAGTTCTCCCACCAGACAGCCAGCACTGTCAGTGCTATCCCCACACTGCCAGCACTGTAAGTGCTCCCACCACACAGCCAGCACTGTCAGTTCTCCCACCAGACAGCCAGCACTGTCAGTGCTCCCCCACACAGCCAGCACTGTCAGTGCTCCCCACACAGACAGCACTGTAAGTGCTCCCACCACACAGCCAGCACTGTCAGTGCTCCCACCAGACAGCCAGCACTGTCAGTGCTCTCCCCACACTGCCAGCACTGTCAGTTCAGCCCCACACAGCCAGCACTGTAAGTGCTCCCACCACACAGCCAGCACTGTCAGTTCTCCCACCAGACAGCCAGCACTGTCAGTGCTCTCCCCACACTGCCAGCACTGTAAGTGCTCCCACCACACTGCCAGCACTGTCAGTGCTCCCCCCACACAGCCAGCACTGTCAGTGCTCCCCTCACACAGCCAGCACTATCAGTGCTCCACCACACAGCCAGCACTGTCAGTGCTGACCACACACAGCCAGCACTGTCAGAGCTCCCCCCACACAGCCAGCACTGTCAGTGCTCCCACCACACAGCCAGTACTGCCAGTGCTCCCACCACACAGTCAGCACTGTCAGTACTCCCCCCACACAGCCAGCACTATCAGTGCTCCCCTACACAGCCAGCAATGTCAGTGCTCCCCCACACAGCCAGCACTGTCAGTGCTTCCACCACACAGCCAGCAAGGTCAGTGCTCCCCACGCACAGCCAGCACTGTCAGTGCTCCCACCACACAACCAGCACTGTCAGTGCTCCCACCACACAGCCAGCACTGTCAGTGCTCCCCTCACACAGCCAGCACTGCCAGTGCTCCCCACACAGCCAAAACTGTCAGTGCTCCCACCACACAGCCAGCACTGCCAGTGCTCCCACCACACAGTCAGCACTGTCAGTGCTCCCCCACACAGCCAGCACTGTCAGTGCTCCCACCACACAGCCAGCACTGTCAGTTCTCCCTCCACACAGCCAGCACTGTCAGTGCTCCCACACACAGCCAGCACTGTCAGTGCTCCCACCACACAGCCAGCTGTGTCAGAGCTCCCCCACACAGCCAGCACTGTCAGTGCTCCCACCACACAGCCAGCACTGTCCAGTGCTCCCCCACACAGCCAGAACTGTCAGTGCTCCCACCACAGAGCCTGCACTGTCAGTGCTCCCCCACACAGCCAGAACTGTCAGTGATCGCCCCACACAGCCAGCACTGCCAGTGCCACCCCCCCCCACACAGCCAGCACTGTCAGTGCTCCCTCCACACAGCCAGCACTGTCTATGCTCCGCCAATCAGCTAGCACTGCCAGTGCTCCCCCACGCAGCCAGCACTGTCAGTTCACCCCCACACAGCCAGCACTGTCAGTGCTCCCACCACACAGCCAGCACTGTCAGTGCTCCCACCAGACAGCCAGCACTGTCAGTGCTCTCCCCACACTGCCAGCACTGTCAGTGCTCTCCCCACACAGCCAGCACTGTCAGTGCTCCCCTCACACAGCCAGCACTGTCAGTTCTCCCCCACATAGCCATCACTGTCAGTGCACTCCCCACACAGCCAGCACTGTCAGTGCTCCCACACACAGCCATCACTGTCAGTGCTCCCCCACACAGCCAGCACTGTCAGAGCTCCCACCACACAGCCAGCACTATCAGTGCTCCCCCACAAAGCCAGCACTGTCAATGCTCCCCACACACAGCCAGCACTGTCAGTGCTCCCCCCACACAGCCAGCGCTGTCAGTGCTCTCCCCACACAGCCAGCACTGTCAGTGCTCCCCCCACACAGCCAGCACTGTCAGTGCTCCCCCCACACAGCCAGCACTGTCAGTGCTCCCACCACACAGCCAGCACTGTCAGTGCTCCCACCACACAGCCAGCACTGTCAGTGCTCCCCACACACAGCCAGCACTGTCAGTGGTCCCCCACACAGCCAGCACTGTCAGAGCGCCCCCCACACAGCCAGCACTGTCAGTGCTCCCCCACACAGCCAGCACTGTCAGTGCTCCCCACACAGACAGCACTGTAAGTGCTCCCACCACACAGCCAGCACTGTCAGTTCTCCCACCAGACAGCCAGCACTGTCAGTGCTATCCCCACACTGCCAGCACTGTAAGTGCTCCCACCACACAGCCAGCACTGTCAGTTCTCCCACCAGACAGCCAGCACTGTCAGTGCTCTCCCCACACTGCCAGCACTGTAAGTGCTCCCACCACACAGCGAGCACTGTCAGTTCTCCCACCAGACAGCCAGCACTGTCAGTGCTCTCCCCACACTGCCAGCACTGTCAGTGCTCCCCCACACAGCCAGCACTGTCAGTGCTCCCCTCACACAGCCAGCACTGTCAGTGCTCCACCACACAGCCAGCACTGTCAGTGCTGACCACACACAGCCAGCACTGTCAGAGCTCCTCCCACACAGCCAGCACTGTCAGTGGTCCCCCCACACAGCCAGCACTGTCAATGCTCCCCACACACAGCCAGCACTGTCAGTGCTCCCCACACAGCCAGCACTGCCAGTGCTCCCCCACACAGCCAGCACTGTCAGTGCTCCCACCACACAGCCAGTACTGCCAGTGCTCCCACCACACAGTCAGCACTGTCAGTACTCCCCCCACACAGCCAGCACTGTCAGTGCTCCCCTACACGGCCAGCAATGTCAGTGCTCCCCCACACAGCCAGCACTGTCAGTGCTTCCACCACACAGCCAGCAAGGTCAGTGCTCCCCACGCACAGCCAGCACTGTCAGTGCTCGCACCACACAACCAGCACTGTCAGTGCTCCCCCCACACAGCCAGCACTGTCAGTGCTCCCCTCACACAGCCAGCACTGTCAGTGCTCCACCACACAGCCAGCACTGTCAGTGCTGACCACACACAGCCAGCACTGTCAGAGCTCCCCCCACACAGCCAGCACTGTCAGTGCTCCCACCACACAGCCAGTACTGCCAGTGCTCCCACCACACAGTCAGCACTGTCAGTACTCCCCCCACACAGCCAGCACTATCAGTGCTCCCCTACACAGCCAGCAATGTCAGTGCTCCCCCACACAGCCAGCACTGTCAGTGCTTCCACCACACAACCAGCACTGTCAGTGCTCCCACCACACAGCCAGCACTGTCAGTGCTCCCCCCACACAGCCAGCACTGCCAGTGCTCCCCACACAGCCAAAACTGTCAGTGCTCCCACCACACAGCCAGCAAGGTCAGTGCTCCCACCACACAGCCAGCACTGTCAATGCTCCCCCACACAGCCAGCACTGTCAGTGCTCCCCCACACAGCCAGCACTGTCAGTGCTCCCACCACACAGCCAGCACTGTCAGTGCTCCCCCCGCACAGCCAGCACTGTCAGTGCTCCCACCACACAGCCAGCACTGTCAGTGCTCCCCCCACACAGCCAGCACTGTCAGTGCTCCCCCCACACAGCCAGCACTGTCAGTGCTCCCACCACACAGCCAGCACTGTCAGTGCTCCCCCACACAGCCAGCACTGTCAGTGCTCCCACCACACAGCCAGCACTGTCAGTTCTCCCTCCACACAGCCAGCACTGTCAGTGCTCCCACACACAGCCAGCACTGTCAGTGCTCCCACCACACAGCCAGCTGTGTCAGTGCTCCCCCACACAGCCACCATTGTCAGTGCTCCCACCACACAGCCAGCACTGTCCAGTGCTCCCCCACACAGCCAGAACTGTCAGTGCTTCCACCACAGAGCCTGCACTGTCAGTGCTCCCCCACACAGCCAGAACTGTCAGTGATCGCCCCACACAGCCAGCACTGCCAGTGCCCACCCCCCCCCCCACACAGCCAGCACTGTCAGTGCTCCCTCCACACAGCCAGCACTGTCTGTGCTCCGCCAATCAGCTAGCACTGCCAGTGCTCCCCCACGCAGCCAGCACTGTCAGTTCACCCCCACACAGCCAGCACTGTCAGTG
Organism: Scyliorhinus torazame; assembly: GCF_047496885.1. Classification (NCBI taxonomy): domain Eukaryota; kingdom Metazoa; phylum Chordata; class Chondrichthyes; order Carcharhiniformes; family Scyliorhinidae; genus Scyliorhinus; species Scyliorhinus torazame. The sequence continues at coordinate 17,665,063 of NC_092711.1, forward strand.
CTCCCACCACACAGCCAGCACTGTCAGTGCTCCCACCAGACAGCCAGCACTGTCAGTGCTCTCCCCACACTGCCAGCACTGTCAGTGCTCTCCCCACACAGCCAGCACTGTCAGTGCTCCCCTCACACAGCCAGCACTGTCAGTTCTTCCCCACATAGCCATCACTGTCAGTGCACTCCCCACACAGCCAGCACTGTCAGTGCTCCCCACACACAGCCATCACTGTCAGTGCTCCCCCACACAGCCAGCACTGTCAGAGCTCCCACCACACTGCCAGCACTATCAGTGCTCCCCCACACAGCCAGCACTGCCAATGCTCCCCACACACAGCCAGCACTGTCTGTGCTCCCCCCACACAGCCAGCGCTGTCAGTGCTCTCCCCACACAGCCAGCACTGTCAGTGCTCCCCCACACAGCCAGCACTGTCAGTGCTCCCCCCACACAGCCAGCACTGTCAGTGCTCCCACCACACAGCCAGCACTGTCAGTGCTCCCACCACACAGCCAGCACTGTCAGTGATCGCCCCACACAGCCAGCACTGCCAGTGCCCACCCCCCCCCCCACACAGCCAGCACTGTCAGTGCTCCCTCCACACAGCCAGCACTGTCTGTGCTCCGCCAATCAGCTAGCACTGCCAGTGCTCCCCCACGCAGCCAGCACTGTCAGTTCACCCCCACACAGCCAGCACTGTCAGTGCTCCCACCACACAGCCAGCACTGTCAGTGCTCTCCCCACACTGCCAGCACTGTCAGTTCAGCCCCACACAGCCAGCACTGTAAGTGCTCCCACCACACAGCCAGCACTGTCAGTTCTCCCACCAGACAGCCAGCACTGTCAGTGCTCTCCCCACACTGCCAGCACTGTAAGTGCTCCCACCACACTGCCAGCACTGTCAGTGCTCCCCCCACACAGCCAGCACTGTCAGTGCTCCCCTCACACAGCCAGCACTATCAGTGCTCCACCACACAGCCAGCACTGTCAGTGCTGACCACACACAGCCAGCACTGTCAGAGCTCCCCCCACACAGCCAGCACTGTCAGTGCTCCCACCACACAGCCAGTACTGCCAGTGCTCCCACCACACAGTCAGCACTGTCAGTACTCCCCCCACACAGCCAGCACTATCAGTGCTCCCCTACACAGCCAGCAATGTCAGTGCTCCCCCACACAGCCAGCACTGTCAGTGCTTCCGCCACACAGCCAGCAAGGTCAGTGCTCCCCACGCACAGCCAGCACTGTCAGTGCTCCCACCACACAACCAGCACTGTCAGTGCTCCCACCACACAGCCAGCACTGTCAGTGCTCCCCCCACACAGTCAGCACTGCCAGTGCTCCCCACACAGCCAAAACTGTCAGTGCTCCCACCACACAGCCAGCACTGCCAGTGCTTCCACCACACAGTCAGCACTGTCAGTGCTCCCCCACACAGCCAGCACTGTCAGTGCTCCCACCACACAGCCAGCACTGTCAGTTCTCCCTCCACACAGCCAGCACTGTCAGTGCTCCCACCACACAGCCAGCACTGTCCAGTGCTCCCCCACACAGCCAGAACTGTCAGTGCTCCCACCACAGAGCCTGCACTGTCAGTGCTCCCCCACACAGCCAGAACTGTCAGTGATCGCCCCACACAGCCAGCACTGCCAGTGCCCACCCCCCCCCCCACACAGCCAGCACTGTCAGTGCTCCCTCCACACAGCCAGCACTGTCTGTGCTCCGCCAATCAGCTAGCACTGCCAGTGCTCCCCCACGCAGCCAGCACTGTCAGTTCACCCCCACACAGCCAGCACTGTCAGTGCTCCCACCACACAGCCAGCACTGTCAGTGCTCCCACCAGACAGACAGCACTGTCAGTGCTCTCCCCACACTGCCAGCACTGTCAGTGCTCTCCCCACACAGCCAGCACTGTCAGTGCTCCCCTCACACAGCCAGCACTGTCAGTTCTCCCCCACATAGCCATCACTGTCAGTGCACTCCCCACACAGCCAGCACTGTCAGTGCTCCCCACACACAGCCATCACTGTCAGTGCTCCCCCACACAGCCAGCACTGTCAGAGCTCCCACCACACAGCCAGCACTATCAGTGCTCCCCCACAAAGCCAGCACTGTCAATGCTCCCCACACACAGCCAGCACTGTCAGTGCTCCCCCCACACAGCCAGCGCTGTCAGTGCTCTCCCCACACAGCCAGCACTGTCAGTGCTCCCCCCACACAGCCAGCACTGTCAGTGCTCCCCCCACACAGCCAGCACTGTCAGTGCTCCCACCACACAGCCAGCACTGTCAGTGCTCCCACCACACAGCCAGCACTGTCAGTGCTCCCCACACACAGCCAGCACTGTCAGTGGTCCCCCACACAGCCAGCACTGTCAGAGCGCCCCCCACACAGCCAGCACTGTCAGTGCTCCCCCACACAGCCAGCACTGTCAGTGCTCCCCACACAGACAGCACTGTAAGTGCTGCCACCACACAGCCAGCACTGTCAGTTCTCCCACCAGACAGCCAGCACTGTCAGTGCTATCCCCACACTGCCAGCACTGTAAGTGCTCCCACCACACAGCCAGCACTGTCAGTTCTCCCACCAGACAGCCAGCACTGTCAGTGCTCTCCCCACACTGCCAGCACTGGAAGTGCTCCCACCACACAGCGAGCACTGTCAGTTCTCCCACCAGACAGCCAGCACTGTCAGTGCTCTCCCCACACTGCCAGCACTGTCAGTGCTCCCCCACACAGCCAGCACTGTCAGTGCTCCCCTCACACAGCCAGCACTGTCAGTGCTCCACCACACAGCCAGCACTGTCAGTGCTGACCACACACAGCCAGCACTGTCAGAGCTCCTCCCACACAGCCAGCACTGTCAGTGGTCCCCCCACACAGCCAGCACTGTCAATGCTCCCCACACACAGCCAGCACTGTCAGTGCCCCCCACACAGCCAGCACTGCCAGTGCTCCCCCACACAGCCAGCACTGTCAGTGCTACCACCACACAGCCAGTACTGCCAGTGCTCCCACCACACAGTCAGCACTGTCAGTACTCCCCCCACACAGCCAGCACTGTCAGTGCTCCCCGACACGGCCAGCAATGTCAGTGCTCCCCCACACAGCCAGCACTGTCAGTGCTTCCACCACACAGCCAGCAAGGTCAGTGCTCCCCACGCACAGCCAGCACTGTCAGTGCTCCCACCACACAACCAGCACTGTCAGTGCTCCCCCCACACAGCCAGCACTGTCAGTGCTCCCCTCACACAGCCAGCACTGTCAGTGCTCCACCACACAGCCAGCACTGTCAGTGCTGAACACACACAGCCAGCACTGTCAGAGCTCCCCCCACACAGCCAGCACTGTCAGTGCTCCCACCACACAGCCAGTACTGCCAGTGCTCCCACCACACAGTCAGCACTGTCAGTACTCCCCCCACACAGCCAGCACTATCAGTGCTCCCCTACACAGCCAGCAATGTCAGTGCTCCCCCACACAGCCAGCACTGTCAGTGCTTCCACCACACAGCCAGCAAGGTCAGTGCTCCCCACGCACAGCCAGCACTGTCAGTGCTCCCACCACACAACCAGCACTGTCAGTGCTCCCACCACACAGCCAGCACTGTCAGTGCTCCCCCCACACAGCCAGCACTGCCAGTGCTCCCCACACAGCCAAAACTGTCAGTGCTCCCACCACACACCCAGCAAGGTCAGTGCTCCCACCACACAGCCAGCACTGTCAATGCTCCCCCACACAGCCAGCACTGTCAGTGCTCCCCCACACAGCCAGCACTGTCAGTGCTCCCACCACACAGCCAGCACTGTCAGTGCTCCCCCCGCACAGCCAGCACTGTCAGTGCTCCCACCACACAGCCAGCACTGTCAGTGCTCCCCCCACACAGCCAGCACTGTCAGTGCTCTCCCCACACTGCCAGCACTGTCAGTGCTCTCCCCACACAGCCAGCACTGTCAGTGCTCCCCTCACACAGCCAGCACTGTCAGTTCTCCCCCACATAGCCATCACTGTCAGTGCACTCCCCACACAGCCAGCACTGTCAGTGCTCCCCACACACAGCCATCACTGTCAGTGCTCCCCCACACAGCCAGCACTGTCAGAGCTCCCACCACACAGCCAGCACTATCAGTGCTCCCCCACAAAGCCAGCACTGTCAATGCTCCCCACACACAGCCAGCACTGTCAGTGCTCCCCCCACACAGCCAGCGCTGTCAGTGCTCTCCCCACACAGCCAGCACTGTCAGTGCTCCCCCCACACAGCCAGCACTGTCAGTGCTCCCCCCACACAGCCAGCACTGTCAGTGCTCCCACCACACAGCCAGCACTGTCAGTGCTCCCACCACACAGCCAGCACTGTCAGTGCTCCCCACACACAGCCAGCACTGTCAGTGGTCCCCCACACAGCCAGCACTGTCAGAGCGCCCCCCACACAGCCAGCACTGTCAGTGCTCCCCCACACAGCCAGCACTGTCAGTGCTCCCCACACAGACAGCACTGTAAGTGCTGCCACCACACAGCCAGCACTGTCAGTTCTCCCACCAGACAGCCAGCACTGTCAGTGCTATCCCCACACTGCCAGCACTGTAAGTGCTCCCACCACACAGCCAGCACTGTCAGTTCTCCCACCAGACAGCCAGCACTGTCAGTGCTCTCCCCACACTGCCAGCACTGGAAGTGCTCCCACCACACAGCGAGCACTGTCAGTTCTCCCACCAGACAGCCAGCACTGTCAGTGCTCTCCCCACACTGCCAGCACTGTCAGTGCTCCCCCACACAGCCAGCACTGTCAGTGCTCCCCTCACACAGCCAGCACTGTCAGTGCTCCACCACACAGCCAGCACTGTCAGTGCTGACCACACACAGCCAGCACTGTCAGAGCTCCTCCCACACAGCCAGCACTGTCAGTGGTCCCCCCACACAGCCAGCACTGTCAATGCTCCCCACACACAGCCAGCACTGTCAGTGCCCCCCACACAGCCAGCACTGCCAGTGCTCCCCCACACAGCCAGCACTGTCAGTGCTACCACCACACAGCCAGTACTGCCAGTGCTCCCACCACACAGTCAGCACTGTCAGTACTCCCCCCACACAGCCAGCACTGTCAGTGCTCCCCGACACGGCCAGCAATGTCAGTGCTCCCCCACACAGCCAGCACTGTCAGTGCTTCCACCACACAGCCAGCAAGGTCAGTGCTCCCCACGCACAGCCAGCACTGTCAGTGCTCCCACCACACAACCAGCACTGTCAGTGCTCCCCCCACACAGCCAGCACTGTCAGTGCTCCCCTCACACAGCCAGCACTGTCAGTGCTCCACCACACAGCCAGCACTGTCAGTGCTGACCACACACAGCCAGCACTGTCAGAGCTCCCCCCACACAGCCAGCACTGTCAGTGCTCCCACCACACAGCCAGTACTGCCAGTGCTCCCACCACACAGTCAGCACTGTCAGTACTCCCCCCACACAGCCAGCACTATCAGTGCTCCCCTACACAGCCAGCAATGTCAGTGCTCCCCCACACAGCCAGCACTGTCAGTGCTTCCACCACACAGCCAGCAAGGTCAGTGCTCCCCACGCACAGCCAGCACTGTCAGTGCTCCCACCACACAACCAGCACTGTCAGTGCTCCCACCACACAGCCAGCACTGTCAGTGCTCCCCCCACACAGCCAGCACTGCCAGTGCTCCCCACACAGCCAAAACTGTCAGTGCTCCCACCACACACCCAGCAAGGTCAGTGCTCCCACCACACAGCCAGCACTGTCAATGCTCCCCCACACAGCCAGCACTGTCAGTGCTCCCCCACACAGCCAGCACTGTCAGTGCTCCCACCACACAGCCAGCACTGTCAGTGCTCCCCCCGCACAGCCAGCACTGTCAGTGCTCCCACCACACAGCCAGCACTGTCAGTGCTCCCCCCACACAGCCAGCACTGTCAGTGCTCCCCCCACACAGCCAGCACTGTCAGTGCTCCCACCACACAGCCAGCACTGTCAGTGCTCCCCCACACAGCCAGCACTGTCAGTGCTCCCACCACACAGCCAGCACTGTCAGTTCTCCCTCCACACAGCCAGCACTGTCAGTGCTCCCACACACAGCCAGCACTGTCAGTGCTCCCACCACACAGCCAGCTGTGTCAGTGCTCCCCCACACAGCCAGCATTGTCAGTGCTCCCACCACACAGCCAGCACTGTCCAGTGCTCCCCCACACAGCCAGAACTGTCAGTGCTCCCACCACAGAGCCTGCACTGTCAGTGCTCCCCCACACAGCCAGAACTGTCAGTGATCGCCCCACACAGCCAGCACTGCCAGTGCCCACCCCCCCCCCCACACAGCCAGCACTGTCAGTGCTCCCTCCACACAGCCAGCACTGTCTGTGCTCCGCCAATCAGCTAGCACTGCCAGTGCTCCCCCACGCAGCCAGCACTGTCAGTTCACCCCCACACAGCCAGCACTGTCAGTGCTCCCACCACACAGCCAGCACTGTCAGTGCTCCCACCAGACAGCCAGCACTGTCAGTGCTCTCCCCACACTGCCAGCACTGTCAGTGCTCTCCCCACACAGCCAGCACTGTCAGTGCTCCCCTCACACAGCCAGCACTGTCAGTTCTTCCCCACATAGCCATCACTGTCAGTGCACTCCCCACACAGCCAGCACTGTCAGTGCTCCCCACACACAGCCATCACTGTCAGTGCTCCCCCACACATCCAGCACTGTCAGAGCTCCCACCACACTGCCAGCACTATCAGTGCTCCCCCACACAGCCAGCACTGCCAATGCTCCCCACACACAGCCAGCACTGTCAGTGCTCCCCCCACACAGCCAGCGCTGTCAGTGCTCTCCCCACACAGCCAGCACTGTCAGTGCTCCCCCACACAGCCAGCACTGTCAGTGCTCCCCCCACACAGCCAGCACTGTCAGTGCTCCCACCACACAGCCAGCACTGTCAGTGCTCCCACCACACAGCCAGCACTGTCAGTGATCGCCCCACACAGCCAGCACTGCCAGTGCCCACCCCCCACCCCACACAGCCAGCACTGTCAGTGCTCCCTCCACACAGCCAGCACTGTCTGTGCTCCGCCAATCAGCTAGCACTGCCAGTGCTCCCCCACGCAGCCAGCACTGTCAGTTCACCCCCACACAGCCAGCACTGTCAGTGCTCCCACCACACAGCCAGCACTGTCAGTGCTCTCCCCACACTGCCAGCACTGTCAGTTCAGCCCCACACAGCCAGCACTGTAAGTGCTCCCACCACACAGCCAGCACTGTCAGTTCTCCCACCAGACAGCCAGCACTGTCAGTGCTCTCCCCACACTGCCAGCACTGTAAGTGCTCCCACCACACTGCCAGCACTGTCAGTGCTCCCCCCACACAGCCAGCACTGTCAGTGCTCCCCTCACACAGCCAGCACTATCAGTGCTCCACCACACAGCCAGCACTGTCAGTGCTGGCCACACACAGCCAGCACTGTCAGAGCTCCCCCCACACAGCCAGCACTGTCAGTGCTCCCACCACACAGCCAGTACTGCCAGTGCTCCCACCACACAGTCAGCACTGTCAGTACTCCCCCCACACAGCCAGCACTATCAGTGCTCCCCTACACAGCCAGCAATGTCAGTGCTCCCCCACACAGCCAGCACTGTCAGTGCTTCCACCACACAGCCAGCAAGGTCAGTGCTCCCCACGCACAGCCAGCACTGTCAGTGCTCCCACCACACAACCAGCACTGTCAGTGCTCCCACCACACAGCCAGCACTGTCAGTGCTCCCCCACACAGCCAGCACTGCCAGTGCTCCCCACACAGCCAAAACTGTCAGTGCTCCCACCACACAGCCAGCACTGCCAGTGCTCCCACCACACAGTCAGCACTGTCAGTGCTCCCCCACACAGCCAGCACTGTCAGTGCTCCCACCACACAGCCAGCACTGTCAGTTCTCCCTCCACACAGCCAGCACTGTCAGTGCTCCCACACACAGCCAGCACTGTCAGTGCTCCCACCACACAGCCAGCTGTGTCAGTGCTCCCCCACACAGCCAGCACTGTCAGTGCTCCCACCACACAGCCAGCACTGTCCAGTGCTCCCCCACACAGCCAGAACTGTCAGTGCTCCCACCACAGAGCCTGCACTGTCAGTGCTCCCCCACACAGCCAGAACTGTCAGTGATCGCCCCACACAGCCAGCACTGCCAGTGCCCACCCCCCCCCACACAGCCAGCACTGTCAGTGCTCCCTCCACACAGCCAGCACTGTCTGTGCTCCGCCAATCAGCTAGCACTGCCAGTGCTCCCCCACGCAGCCAGAACTGTCAGTTCACCCCCACACAGCCAGCACTGTCAGTGCTCCCACCACACAGCCAGCACTGTCAGTGCTCCCACCAGACAGCCAGCACTGTCAGTGCTCTCCCCACACTGCCAGCACTGTCAGTGCTCTCCCCACACAGCCAGCACTGTCAGTGCTCCCCTCACACAGCCAGCACTGTCAGTTCTCCCCCACATAGCCATCACTGTCAGTGCACTCCCCACACAGCCAGCACTGTCAGTGCTCCCCACACACAGCCATCACTGTCAGTGCTCCCCCACACAGCCAGCACTGTCAGAGCTCCCACCACACAGCCAGCACTATCAGTGCTCCCCCACAAAGCCAGCACTGTCAATGCTCCCCACACACAGCCAGCACTGTCAGTGCTCCCCCCACACAGCCAGCGCTGTCAGTGCTCTCCCCACACAGCCAGCACTGTCAGTGCTCCCCCCACACAGCCAGCACTGTCAGTGCTCCCACCACACAGCCAGCACTGTCAGTGCTCCCACCACACAGCCAGCACTGTCAGTGCTCCCCACACACAGCCAGCACTGTCAGTGGTCCCCCACACAGCCAGCACTGTCAGAGCGCCCCCCACACAGCCAGCACTGTCAGTGCTCCCCCACACAGCCAGCACTGTCAGTGCTCCCCACACAGACAGCACTGTAAGTGCTCCCACCACACAGCCAGCACTGTCAGTTCTCCCACCAGACAGCCAGCACTGTCAGTGCTATCCCCACACTGCCAGCACTGTAAGTGCTCCCACCACATAGCCAGCACTGTCAGTTCTCCCACCAGACAGCCAGCACTGTCAGTGCTCTCCCCACACTGCCAGCACTGTAAGTGCTCCCACCACACAGCGAGCACTGTCAGTTCTCCCACCAGACAGCCAGCACTGTCAGTGCTCTCCCCACACTGCCAGCACTGTCAGTGCTCCCCCACACAGCCAGCACTGTCAGTGCTCCCCTCACACAGCCAGCACTGTCAGTGCTCCACCACACAGCCAGCACTGTCAGTGCTGACCACACACAGCCAGCACTGTCAGAGCTCCTCCCACACAGCCAGCACTGTCAGTGGTCCCCCCACACAGCCAGCACTGTCAATGCTCCCCACACACAGCCAGCACTGTCAGTGCTCCCCACACAGCCAGCACTGCCAGTGCTCCCCCACACAGCCAGCACTGTCAGTGCTCCCACCACACAGCCAGTACTGCCAGTGCTCCCACCACACAGTCAGCACTGTCAGTACTCCCCCCACACAGCCAGCACTGTCAGTGCTCCCCTACACGGCCAGCAATGTCAGTGCTCCCCCACACAGCCAGCACTGTCAGTGCTTCCACCACACAGCCAGCAAGGTCAGTGCTCCCCACGCACAGCCAGCACTGTCAGTGCTCCCACCACACAACCAGCACTGTCAGTGTTCCCCCCACACAGCCAGCACTGTCAGTGCTCCCCTCACACAGCCAGCACTGTCAGTGCTCCACCACACAGCCAGCACTGTCAGTGCTGACCACACACAGCCAGCACTGTCAGAGCTCCACCCACACAGCCAGCACTGTCAGTGCTCCCACCACAGAGCCAGTACTGCCAGTGCTCCCACCACACAGTCAGCACTGTCAGTACTCCCCCCACACAGCCAGCACTATCAGTGCTCCCCTACACAGCCAGCAATGTCAGTGCTCCCCCACACAGCCAGCACTGTCAGTGCTTCCACCACACAGCCAGCAAGGTCAGTGCTCCCCACGCACAGCCAGCACTGTCAGTGCTCCCACCACACAACCAGCACTGTCAGTGCTCCCACCACACAGCCAGCACTGTCAGTGCTCCCCCCACACAGCCAGCACTGCCAGTGCTCCCCACACAGCCAAAACTGTCAGTGCTCCCACCACACAGCCAGCAAGGTCAGTGCTCCCACCACACAGCCAGCACTGTCAATGCTCCCCCACACAGCCAGCACTGTCAGTGCTCCCCCACACAGCCAGCACTGTCAGTGATCCCACCACACAGCCAGCACTGTCAGTGCTCCCCCCGCACAGCCAGCACTGTCAGTGCTCCCACCACACAGCCAGCACTGTCAGTGCTCCCCCCACACAGCCAGCACTGTCAGTGCTCCCCCCACACAGCCAGCACTGTCAGTGCTCCCACCACACAGCCAGCACTGGCAGTGCTCCCCCAAACAGCCAGCACTGTCAGTGCTCCCACCACACAGCCAGCACTGTCAGTTCTCCCTCCACACAGCCAGCACTGTCAGTGCTCCCACACACAGCCAGCACTGTCAGTGCTCCCACCACACAGCCAGCTGTGTCAGTGCTCCCCCACACAGCCAGCATTGTCAGTGCTCCCACCACACAGCCAGCACTGTCCAGTGCTCCCCCACACAGCCAGAACTGTCAGTGCTCCCACCACAGAGCCTGCACTGTCAGTGCTCCCCCACACAGCCAGAACTGTCAGTGATCGCCCCACACAGCCAGCACTGCCAGTGCCCACCCCCCCCCCCCACACAGCCAGCACTGTCAGTGCTCCCTCCACACAGCCAGCACTGTCTGTGCTCCGCCAATCAGCTAGCACTGCCAGTGCTCCCCCACGCAGCCAGCACTGTCAGTTCACCCCCACACAGCCAGCACTGTCAGTGCTCCCACCACACAGCCAGCACTGTCAGTGCTCCCACCAGACAGCCAGCACTGTCAGTGCTCTCCCCACACTGCCAGCACTGTCAGTGCTCTCCCCACACAGCCAGCACTGTCAGTGCTCCCCTCACACAGCCAGCACTGTCAGTTCTTCCCCACATAGCCATCACTGTCAGTGCACTCCCCACACAGCCAACACTGTCAGTGCTCCCACACACAGCCATCACTGTCAGTGCTCCCCCACACAGCCAGCAATGTCAGAGCTCCCACCACACTGCCAGCACTATCAGTGCTCCCCCACACAGCCAGCACTGCCAATGCTCCCCACACACAGCCAGCACTGTCAGTGCTCCCCCCACACAGCCAGCGCTGTCAGTGCTCTCCCCACACAGCCAGCACTGTCAGTGCTCCCCCACACAGCCAGCACTGTCAGTGCTCCCCCCACACAGCCAGCACTGTCAGTGCTCCCACCACACAGCCAGCACTGTCAGTGCTCCCACCACACAGCCAGCACTGTCAGTGCTCCCCACACACAGCCAGCACTGTCAGTGCTCCCCCACACAGACAGCACTGTAAGTGCTCCCACCACACAGCCAGCACTGTCAGTGCTCCCCCCGCACAGCCAGCACTGTAAGTGCTCCCACCACACAGCCAGCACTGTCAGTTCTCCCACCAGACAGCCAGCACTGTCAGTGCTCACCCAACACTGCCAGCACTGTAAGTGCTCCCACCACACAGCCAGCACTGTCAGTTCTCCCACCAGACAGCGAGCACTGTCAGTGCTCTCCCCACACTGCCAGCACTGTCAGTGCTCCCCCCACACAGCCAGCACTGTCAGTGCTCCCCTCACACAGCCAGCACTGTCAGTGCTCCACCACACAGCCAGCACTGTCAGTGCTGACCACACACAGCCAGCACTGTTAGAGCTCCCCCCACACAGCCAGCACTGTCAGTGGTCCCCCCACACAGCCAGCACTGTCAATGCTCCCCACACACAGCCAGCACTGTCAGTGCTCCCCACACAGCCAGCACTGCCAGTGCTCCCCCACACAGCCAGCACTGTCAGTGCTCCCACCACACAGCCAGTACTGCCAGTGCTCCCACCACACAGTCAGCACTGTCAGTACTCCCCCCACACAGCCAGCACTGTCAGTGCTCCCCTACACGGCCAGTAATGTCAGTGCTCCCCCACACAGCCAGCACTGTCAGTGCTTCCACCACACAGCCAGCAAGGTCAGTGCTCCCCACGCACAGCCAGCACTGTCAGTGCTCCCACCACACAACCAGCACTGTCAGTGCTCCCACCACACAGCCAGCACTGTCAGTGCTCCCCCCACACAGCCAGCACTGTCAGTGCTCCCGCACACAGCCAAAACTGTCAGTGCTCCCACCACACAGCCAGCAAGGTCAGTGCTCCCACCACACAGCCAGCACTGTCAGTGCTCCCTCACACAGCCAGCACTGTCAGTGCTCCCCCACACAGCCAGCACTGTCAGTGCTCCCACCACACAGCCAGCACTGTCAGTGCTCCCCCCGCACAGCCAGCACTGTCAGTGCTCCCCCCGCACAGCCAGCACTGTCAGTGCTCCCACCACACAGCAAGCACTGTCAGTGCTCCCACCACACAGCAAGCACTGTCAGTGCTCCCCCCACACAGCCAGCACTGTCAGTGCTCCCCCCACACAGCCAGCACTGTCAGTGCTCCCACCACACAGCCAGCACTGTCAGTGCTCCCACCACACAGCCAACAGTGTCAGTGCTCCCCCCACACAGCCAGCACTGCCAGTGCTCCCCCACACAGCCAGCGCTGTCAGTGCTCTCCCCACACAACCAGCACTGTCAGTGCTCCCCCCACACAGCCAGCACTGTCAGTGCTCCCACCACACAGCCAACAGTGTCAGTGCTCCCCCCACACTGCCAGCACTGTCAGAGCTCCCCCCATTCAACCAGCACTGTCAGTGCTCCCCCAGAGAGCCAGCAGTGTCAGTGCTACCCGTCACACAGCCAGCACTGTCAGTGCTCCCACCACACAGCCAGCGCTATCAGTACTCACCCCACACTGCCAGCACTGTCAGTGCTGCCCCCACACAGCCAGCACTGTCAGTGATCCCCTCACACAGCCAGCACTGTCAGTTCTCCCCCACATAGCCAGCACTGTCAGTGCTCCCACCACACAGCCAGCACTGTCAGTGCTCCCACCACACTGCCAGCACTGTCAGTGCTCCCCCCACACAGCCAGCACTGTCAGTGCTCCCCCACACAGCAGCACTGTCAGTGCTCCCCCACACAGCCAGCACTGTCAGTGCTCCCACCACACAGCCAGCACAGTCAGTGCTCCCACCAGACAGCCAGCACTGTCCGTGCTCCACCACACAGTCAGCACTGTCAGTGCTCCCCACACAGCCAGCACTGTCAGTGCTCCCACCACACAGCCAGCACTGTCAGTGCTCCCCCACACAGCCAGCACTGTCAGTACTCCCACCACACAGCCAGCAAGGTCTGTGCTCCCCCACACAGCCAGCACTGTCAGCGCTCCCTCACACAGGCAGCACTCTCAGTGCTCCCACCACACAGCCAGCACTGTCAGTGCTCCTCCCACACAGCCAGCACTGTCAGTGCTCCCACCACACAGCCAGCACTGTCAGTGCTCCCCCCACACAGCCAGCACTGTCAGTGCTCCCACCACACAGCCAGCACTGTCAGTGCTCCCCCACACAGCCAGCACTGTCAGTGCTCCCACCGCACAGCCAGCACTGTCAGTTCTCCCTCCACACAGCCAGCACTGTCAGTGCTCCCACACACAGCCAGCACTGTCAGTGCTCCCACCACACAGCCAGCTGTGTCAGTGCTTCCCCACACAGCCAGCACTGTCAGTGCTCCCATCACACAGCCAGCACTGTCAGTGCTCCCACAACACAGCCAGCACTTTAAGTGCTCCCCCCACACAGCCAACACTGTCAGTGCTCCCCCACACAGCCAGCACTGTCAGTGCTCCCCTCACACAGCCAGCACTGTCAGTGCTCCCCACACAGCCAGCACTGTCAGTGCACCCCCCACACAGCCAGCACTGTCAGTGCTCCCCCCACACAGCCAGAACTGTCAGTGATCGCCCCACACAGCCAGCACTGTCAGTGCTCCAACCACACAGCCAGCACTGCCAGTGCCCCCCCCCCACACAGCCAGCACTGTCAGGACTCCCTCCACACAGCCAGCACTGTCAGTGCACCCCACAATCAGCTAGCACTGCCAGTGCTCCCCACACAGCCAGCACTGTCAGTGCACCCCCACACAGCCAGCACTGTCAGTGCTCCCACCACACAACCAGCACTGTCAGTGCTCTCCCCACACTGCCAGCACTGTCAGTGCTCCCCCCAGACAGCCAGCACTGTCAGTGCTCCCCTCACACAGCCAGCACTGTCAGTTCTCCCACACATAGCCAGCAGTGTCAGTGCTCCCACCACACAGCCAGCACTGTCAGTGCTCCCACCACACAGCCAGCACTGTCAGTGCTCCACCTACACAGCCAGCACTGTCAGTGCTCCCACCACACAGCCAGCACTGTCAGTGCTCCCACCACACAGCCAGCACTGTCAGTGCTCCCCCTACACAGCCAGCACTGTCAGTGCTCCCCTCACACAGCCAGCACTGTCAGTTCTCCCCCACATAGCCATCACTGTCAGTGCACTCCCCACACAGCCAGCACTGTCAGTGCTCCCCACACACAGGCATCACTGTCAGTGCTCCCCCACACAGCCAGCACTGTCAGAGCTCCCACCACACAGCCAGCACTATCAGTGCTCCCCCACACAGCCAGCACTGTCAATGCTCCCCACACACAGCCAGCACTGTCAGTGCTCCCCCCACACAGCCAGCGCTGACAGTGCTCTCCCCACACAGCCAGCACTGTCAGTGCTCCCCCCACACAGCCAGCACTGTCAGTGCTCCCCCCACACAGCCAGCACTGTCAGTGCTCCCACCACACAGCCAGCACTGTCAGTGCTCCCACCACACAGCCAGCACTGTCAGTGCTCCCCACACACAGCCAGCACTGTCAGTGCTCCCCCACACAGCCAGCACTGTCAGAGCGCCCCCCACACAGCCAGCACTGTCAGTGCTCCCCCACACAGCCAGCACTGTCAGTGCTCCCCACACAGACAGCACTGTAAGTGCTCCCACCACACAGCCAGCACTGTCAGTTCTCCCACCAGACAGCCAGCACTGTCAGTGCTCTCCCCACACTGCCAGCACTGTAAGTGCTCCCACCACACAGCCAGCACTGTCAGTTCTCCCACCAGACAGCCAGCACTGTCAGTGCTCTCCCCACACTGCCAGCACTGTAAGTGCTCCCACCACACAGCGAGCACTGTCAGTTCTCCCACCAGACAGCCAGCACTGTCAGTGCTCTCCCCACACTGCCAGCACTGTCAGTGCTCCCCCCACACAGCCAGCACTGTCAGTGCTCCCCTCACACAGCCAGCACTGTCAGTGCTCCACCACACAGCCAGCACTCTCAGTGCTGACCACACACAGCCAGCACTGTCAGAGCTCCCCCCACACAGTCAGCACTGTCAGTGGTCCCCCCACACAGCCAGCACTGTCAATGCTCCCCACACACAGCCAGCACTGTCAGTGTTCCCCACACAGCCAGCACTGCCAGTGCTCCCCCACACAGCCAGCACTGTCAGTGCTCCCACCACACAGCCAGTACTGCCAGTGCTCCCACCACACAGTCAGCACTGTCAGTGCTCCCCCCACACAGCCAGCACTGTCAGTGCTCCCCTACACGGCCAGCAATGTCAGTGCTCCCCCACACAGCCAGCACTGTCAGTGCTTCCACCACACAGCCAGCAAGGTCAGTGCCCCCCACGCACAGCCAGCACTGTCAGTGCTCCCACCACACAACCAGCACTGTCAGTGCTCCCACCACACAGCCAGCACTGTCAGTGCTCCCCCACACAGCCAGCACTGTCAGTGCTCCCCCACACAGCCAAAACTGTCAGTGCTCCCACCACACAGCCAGCAAGGTCAGTGCTCCCACCACACAGCCAGCACTGTCAGTGCTCCCCCACACAGCCAGCACTGTCAGTGCTCCCCCACACAGCCAGCACTGTCAGTGCTCCCACCACACAGCCAGCACTGTCAGTGCTCCCCCCGCACAGCCAGCACTGTCAGTGCTCCCACCACACAGCCAGCACTGTCAGTGCTCACCCCACACAGCCAGCACTGTCAGTGCTCCCCCCACACAGCCAGCACTGTCAGTGCTCCCACCACACAGCCAGCACTGTCAGTGCTCCCACCACACAGCCAACAGTGTCAGTGCTCCCCTCACACAGCCAGCACTGTCAGTGCTCCCCCACACAGCCAGCGCTGTCAGTGCTCCCCCACACAACCAGCACTGTCAGTGCTCCCCCACACAGCCAGCACTGTCAGTGCTCCCACCACACAGCCAACAGTGTCAGTGCTCCCCCCACACTGCCAGCACTGTCAGTGCTCCCCCACTCAACCAGCACTGTCAGTGCTCCCCCAGACAGCCAGCAGTGTCAGTGCTACCCCTCACACAGCCAGCACTGTCAGTGCTCCCACCACACAGCCAGCGCTATCAGTGCTCACCCCACACTGCCAGCACTGTCAGTGCTGCCCCCACACAGCCAGCACTGTCAGTGCTCCCCTCACACAGCCAGCACTGTCAGTTCTCCCCCACATAGCCAGCACTGTCAGTGCTCCCACCACACAGCCAGCACTGTCAGTGCTCCCACCACACTGCCAGCACTGTCAGTGCTCCCCCACACAGCCAGCACTGTCAGTGATCCCCCACACAGCAGCACTGTCAGTGCTCCCCCCACACAGCCAGCACTGTCAGTGCTCCCACCACACAGCCAGCACAGTCAGTGCTCCCACCAGACAGCCAGCACTGTCCGTGCTCCACCACACAGTCAGCACGGTCAGTGCTCCCCCACACAGCCAGCACTGTCAGTGCTCCCACCACACAGCCAGTACTGTCAGTGCTCCCCCACACAGCCAGCACTGACAGTACTCCCACCACACAGCCAGCAAGGTCAGTGCTCCCCCACACAGCCAGCACTGTCAGCGCTCCCTCACACAGGCAGCACTCTCAGTGCTCCCACCACACAGCCAGCACTGTCAGTGCTCCTCCCACACAGCCAGCACTGTCAGTGCTCCCACCACACAGCCAGCACTGTCAGTTCTCCCTCCACACAGCCAGCACTGTCAGTGCTCCCACACACAGCCAGCACTGTCAGTGCTCCCACCACACAGCCAGCTGTGTCAGTGCTCCCCCACACAGCCAGCACTGTCAGTGCTCCCACCACACAGCCAGCACTGTCAGTGCTCCCACAACACAGCCAGCACTTTAAGTGCTCCCCCCACACAGCCAACACTGTCAGTGCTCCCCCACACAGCCAGCACTGTCAGTGCTCCCCTCACACAGCCAGCACTGTCAGTGCTCCCCACACAGCCAGCACTGTCAGTGCTCCCACCACACAGCCAGCACTGTCAGTGCTCCCACCACACAGCCAGCACTGTCAGTGCTCCCCCTACACAGCCAGCACTGTCAGTGCTCCCCTCACACAGCCAGAACTGTCAGTTCTCCCCCACATAGCCATCACTGTCAGTGCACTCCCCACACAGCCAGCACTGTCAGTGCTCCCCACACACAGCCATCACTGTCAGTGCTCCCCCACACAGCCAGCACTGTCAGAGCTCCCACCACACAGCCAGCACTATCAGTGCTCCCCCACACAGCCAGCACTGTCAATGCTCCCCACACACAGCCAGCACTGTCAGTGCTCCCCCCACACAGCCAGCGCTGTCAGTGCTCTCCCCACACAGCCAGCACTGTCAGTGCTCCCCCCACACAGCCAGCACTGTCAGTGCTCCCCCCACACAGCCAGCACTGTCAGTGCTCCCACCACACACACAGCACTGTCAGTGCTCTCCCCACACTGCCAGCACTGTAAGTGCTCCCACCACACAGCGAGCACTGTCAGTTCTCCCACCAGACAGCCAGCACTGTCAGTGCTCTCCCCACACTGCCAGCACTGTAAGTGCTCCCACCACACAGCCAGCACTGTCAGTTCTCCCACCAGACAGCCAGCACTGTCAGTGCTCTCCCCACACTGCCAGCACTGTAAGTGCTCCCACCACACAGCGAGCACTGTCAGTTCTCCCACCAGACAGCCAGCACTGTCAGTGCTCTCCCCACACTGCCAGCACTGTCAGTGCTCCCCCCACACAGCCAGCACTGTCAGTGCTCCCCTCACACAGCCAGCACTGTCAGTGCTCCACCACACAGCCAGCACTCTCAGTGCTGACCACACACAGCCAGCACTGTCAGAGCTCCCCCCACACAGTCAGCACTGTCAGTGGTCCCCCCACACAGCCAGCACTGTCAATGATCCCCACACACAGCCAGCACTGTCAGTGCTCCCACCACACAGCCAGTACTGCCAGTGCTCCCACCACACAGTCAGCACTGTCAGTGCTCCCCCCACACAGCCAGCACTGTCAGTGCTCCCCTACACGGCCAGCAATGTCAGTGCTCCCCCACACAGCCAGCACTGTCAGTGCTTCCACCACACAGCCAGCAAGGTCAGTGCTCCCCACGCACAGCCAGCACTGTCAGTGCTCCCACCACACAACCAGCACTGTCAGTGCTCCCACCACACAGCCAGCACTGTCAGTGCTCCCCCACACAGCCAGCACTGTCAGTGCTCCCCCACACAGCCAAAACTGTCAGTGCTCCCACCACACAGCCAGCAAGGTCAGTGCTCCCACCACACAGCCAGCACTGTCAGTGCTCCCCCACACAGCCAGCACTGTCAGTGCTGCCCCCACACAGCCAGCACTGTCAGTGCTCCCCTCACACAGCCAGCACTGTCAGTTCTCCCCCACATACCCAACACTGTCAGTGCTCCCACCACACAGCCAGCACTGTCAGTGCTCCCACCACACTGCCAGCACTGTCAGTGCTCCCCCACACAGCCAGCACTGTCAGTGCTCCCCCACACAGCAGCACTGTCAGTGCTCCCCCCACACAGCCAGCACTGTCAGTGCTCCCACCACACAGCCAGCACAGTCAGTGCTCCCACCAGACAGCCAGCACTGTCCGTGCTCCACCACACAGTCAGCACGGTCAGTGCTCCCCCACACAGCCAGCACTGTCAGTGCTCCCACCACACAGCCAGTACTGTCAGTGCTCCCCCACACAGCCAGCACTGACAGTACTCCCACCACACAGCCAGCAAGGTCAGTGCTCCCCCACACAGCCAGCACTGTCAGCGCTCCCTCACACAGGCAGCACTCTCAGTGCTCCCACCACACAGCCAGCACTGTCAGTGCTCCTCCCACACAGCCAGCACTGTCAGTGCTCCCACCACACAGCCAGCACTGTCAGTTCTCCCTCCACACAGCCAGCACTGTCAGTGCTCCCACACACAGCCAGCACTGTCAGTGCTCCCACCACACAGCCAGCTGTGTCAGTGCTCCCCCACACAGCCAGCACTGTCAGTGCTCCCACCACACAGCCAGCACTGTCAGTGCTCCCACAACACAGCCAGCACTTTAAGTGCTCCCCCCACACAGCCAACACTGTCAGTGCTCCCCCACACAGCCAGCACTGTCAGTGCTCCCCTCACACAGCCAGCACTGTCAGTGCTCCCCACACAGCCAGCACTGTCAGTGCTCCCACCACACAGCCAGCACTGTCAGTGCTCCCACCACACAGCCAGCACTGTCAGTGCTCCCCCTACACAGCCAGCACTGTCAGTGCTCCCCTCACACAGCCAGAACTGTCAGTTCTCCCCCACATAGCCATCACTGTCAGTGCACTCCCCACACAGCCAGCACTGTCAGTGCTCCCCACACACAGCCATCACTGTCAGTGCTCCCCCACACAGCCAGCACTGTCAGAGCTCCCACCACACAGCCAGCACTATCAGTGCTCCCCCACACAGCCAGCACTGTCAATGCTCCCCACACACAGCCAGCACTGTCAGTGCTCCCCCCACACAGCCAGCGCTGTCAGTGCTCTCCCCACACAGCCAGCACTGTCAGTGCTCCCCCCACACAGCCAGCACTGTCAGTGCTCCCCCCACACAGCCAGCACTGTCAGTGCTCCCACCACACACACAGCACTGTCAGTGCTCTCCCCACACTGCCAGCACTGTAAGTGCTCCCACCACACAGCGAGCACTGTCAGTTCTCACACCAGACAGCCAGCACTGTCAGTGCTCTCCCCACACTGCCAGCACTGTAAGTGCTCCCACCACACAGCCAGCACTGTCAGTTCTCCCACCAGACAACCAGCACTGTCAGTGCTCTCCCCACACTGCCAGCACTGTAAGTGCTCCCACCACACAGCGAGCACTGTCAGTTCTCCCACCAGACAGCCAGCACTGTCAGTGCTCTCCCCACACTGCCAGCACTGTCAGTGCTCCCCCCACACAGCCAGCACTGTCAGTGCTCCCCTCACACAGCCAGCACTGTCAGTGCTCCACCACACAGCCAGCACTCTCAGTGCTGATCACACACAGCCAGCACTGTCAGAGCTCCCCCCACACAGTCAGCACTGTCAGTGGTCCCCCCACACAGCCAGCACTGTCAATGATCCCCACACACAGCCAGCACTGTCAGTGCTCCCACCACACAGCCAGTACTGCCAGTGCTCCCACCACACAGTCAGCACTGTCAGTGCTCCCCCCACACAGCCAGCACTGTCAGTGCTCCCCTACACGGCCAGCAATGTCAGTGCTCCCCCACACAGCCAGCACTGTCAGTGCTTCCACCACACAGCCAGCAAGGTCAGTGCTCCCCACGCACAGCCAGCACTGTCAGTGCTCCCACCACACAACCAGCACTGTCAGTGCTCCCACCACACAGCCAGCACTGTCAGTGCTCCCCCACACAGCCAGCACTGTCAGTGCTCCCCCACACAGCCAAAACTGTCAGTGCTCCCACCACACAGCCAGCAAGGTCAGTGCTCCCACCACACAGCCAGCACTGTCAGTGCTCCCCCACACAGCCAGCACTGTCAGTGCTCCCCCACACAGCCAGCACTGTCAGTGCTCCCACCACACAGCCAGCACTGTCAGTGCTCCCCCCGCACAGCCAGCACTGTCAGTGCTCCCACCACACAGCCAGCACTGTCAGTGCTCCCCCCACACAGCCAGCACTGTCAGTGCTCCCCCCACACAGCCAGCACTGTCAGTGCTCCCACCACACAGCCAGCACTGTCAGTGCTCCCACCACACAGCCAACAGTGTCAGTGCTCCCCTCACACAGCCAGCACTGTCAGTGCTCCCCCACACAGCCAGCGCTTTCAGTGCTCCCCCCACACAACCAGCACTGTCAGTGCTCCCCCACACAGCCAGCACTGTCAGTGCTCCCACCACACAGCCAACAGTGTCAGTGCTCCCCCCACACTGCCAGCACTGTCAGTGCTCCCCCCACTCAACCAGCACTGTCAGTGCTCCCCCAGACAGCCAGCAGTGTCAGTGCTACCCCTCACACAGCCAGCACTGTCAGTGCTCCCAACACACAGCCAGCGCTATCAGTGCTCACCCCACACTGCCAGCACTGTCAGTGCTGCCCCCACACAGCCAGCACTGTCAGTGCTCCCCTCACACAGCCAGCACTGTCAGTTCTCCCCCACATAGCCAGCACTGTCAGTGCTCCCACCACACAGCCAGCACTGTCAGTGCTCCCACCACACTGCCAGCACTGTCAGTGCTCCCCCACACAGCCAGCACTGTCAGTGCTCCCCCACACAGCAGCACTGTCAGTGCTCCCCCCACACAGCCAGCACTGTCAGTGCTCCCACCACACAGCCAGCACAGTCAGTGCTCCCACCAGACAGCCAGCACTGTCCGTGCTCCACCACACAGTCAGCACGGTCAGTGCTCCCCCACACAGCCAGCACTGTCAGTGCTCCCACCACACAGCCAGTACTGTCAGTGCTCCCCCACACAGCCAGCACTGTCAGTACTCCCACCACACAGCCAGCAAGGTCAGTGCTCCCCCACACAGCCAGCACTGTCAGCGCTCCCTCACACAGGCAGCACTCTCAGTGCTCCCACCACACAGCCAGCACTGTCAGTGCTCCTCCCACACAGCCAGCACTGTCAGTGCTCCCACCACACAGCCAGCACTGTCAGTTCTCCCTCCACACAGCCAGCACTGTCAGTGCTCCCACACACAGCCAGCACTGTCAGTGCTCCCACCACACAGCCAGCTGTGTCAGTGCTCCCCCACACAGCCAGCACTGTCAGTGCTCCCACCACACAGCCAGCACTGTCAGTGCTCCCACAACACAGCCAGCACTTTAAGTGCTCCCCCCACACAGCCAACACTGTCAGTGCTCCCCCACACAGCCAGCACTGTCAGTGCTCCCCTCACACAGCCAGCACTGTCAGTGCTCCCCACACAGCCAGCACTGTCAGTGCTCCCACCACAGAGCCAGCACTGTCAGTGCTCCCACCACACAGCCAGCACTGTCAGTGCTCCCCCTACACAGCCAGCACTGTCAGTGCTCCCCTCACACAGCCAGAACTGTCAGTTCTCCCCCACATAGCCATCACTGTCAGTGCACTCCCCACACAGCCAGCACTGTCAGTGCTCCCCACACACAGCCATCACTGTCAGTGCTCCCCCACACAGCCAGCACTGTCAGAGCTCCCACCACACAGCCAGCACTATCAGTGCTCCCCCACACAGCCAGCACTGTCAATGCTCCCCACACACAGCCAGCACTGTCAGTGCTCCCCCCACACAGCCAGCTCTGTCAGTGCTCTCCCCACACAGCCAGCACTGTCAGTGCTCCCCCCACACAGCCAGCACTGTCAGTGCTCCCCCCACACAGCCAGCACTGTCAGTGCTCCCACCACACACACAGCACTGTCAGTGCTCTCCCCACACTGCCAGCACTGTAAGTGCTCCCACCACACAGCGAGCACTGTCAGTTCTCCCACCAGACAGCCAGCACTGTCAGTGCTCTCCCCACACTGCCAGCACTGTAAGTGCTCCCACCACACAGCCAGCACTGTCAGTTCTCCCACCAGACAGCCAGCACTGTCAGTGCTCTCCCCACACTGCCAGCACTGTAAGTGCTCCCACCACACAGCGAGCACTGTCAGTTCTCCCACCAGACAGCCAGCACTGTCAGTGCTCTCCCCACACTGCCAGCACTGTCAGTGCTCCCCCCACACAGCCAGCACTGTCAGTGCTCCCCTCACACAGCCAGCACTGTCAGTGCTCCACCACACAGCCAGCACTCTCAGTGCTGACCACACACAGCCAGCACTGTCAGAGCTCCCCCCACACAGTCAGCACTGTCAGTGGTCCCCCCACACAGCCAGCACTGTCAATGATCCCCACACACAGCCAGCACTGTCAGTGCTCCCCACACAGCCAGCACTGCCAGTGCTCCCCCACACAGCCAGCACTGTCAGTGCTCCCACCACACAGCCAGTACTGCCAGTGCTCCCACCACACAGTCAGCACTGTCAGTGCTCCCCCCACACAGCCAGCACTGTCAGTGCTCCCCTACACGGCCAGCAATGTCAGTGCTCCCCCACACAGCCAGCACTGTCAGTGCTTCCACCACACAGCCAGCAAGGTCAGTGCTCCCCACGCACAACCAGCACTGTCAGTGCTCCCACCACACAACCAGCACTGTCAGTGCTCCCACCACACAGCCAGCACTGTCAGTGCTCCCCCACACAGCCAGCACTGTCAGTGCTCCCCCACACAGCCAAAACTGTCAGTGCTCCCACCACACAGCCAGCAAGGTCAGTGCTCCCACCACACAGCCAGCACTGTCAGTGCTCCCCCACACAGCCAGCACTGTCAGTGCTCCCCCACACAGCCAGCACTGTCAGTGCTCCCACCACACAGCCAGCACTGTCAGTGCTCCCCCCGCACAGCCAGCACTGTCAGTGCTCCCACCACACAGCCAGCACTGTCAGTGCTCCCCCCACACAGCCAGCACTGTCAGTGCTCCCCCACACAGCCAGCACTGTCAGTGCTCCCACCAAACAGCCAGCACTGTCAGTGCTCCCCCCGCACAGCCAGCACTGTCAGTGCTCCCACCACACAGCCAGCACTGTCAGTGCTCCCCCCACACAGCCAGCACTGTCAGTGCTCCCCCCACACAGCCAGCACTGTCAGTGCTCCCACCACACAGCCAGCACTGTCAGTGCTCCCACCACACAGCCAACAGTGTCAGTGCTCCCCCCACACAGCCAGCACTGTCAGTGCTCCCCCACACAGCCAGCGCTGTCAGTGCTCCCCCAGACAGCCAGCAGTGTCAGTGCTACCCCTCACACAGCCAGCACTGTCAGTGCTCCCACCACACAGCCAGCGCTATCAGTGCTCACCCCACACTGCAAGCACTGTCAGTGCTGCCCCCACACAGCCAGCACTGTCAGTGCTCCCCTCACACAGCCAGCACTGTCAGTTCTCCCCCACATAGCCAGCACTGTCAGTGCTCCCACCACACAGCCAGCACTGTCAGTGCTCCCACCACACTGCCAGCACTGTCAGTGCTCCCCCACACAGCCAGCACTGTCAGTGCTCCCCCACACAGCAGCACTGTCAGTGCTCCCCCCACACAGCCAGCACTGTCAGTGCTCCCACCACACAGCCAGCACAGTCAGTGCTCCCACCAGACAGCCAGCACTGTCCGTGCTCCACCACACAGTCAGCACGGTCAGTGCTCCCCCACACAGCCAGCACTGTCAGTGCTCCCACCACACAGCCAGTACTGTCAGTGCTCCCCCACACAGCCAGCACTGTCAGTGCTCCCCCACACAGCCAGCACTGTCAGTACTCCCACCACACAGCCAGCAAGGTCAGTGCTCCCCCCACACAGCCAGCACTGTCAGCGCTCCCTCACACAGGCAGCACTCTCAGTGCTCCCACCACACAGCCAGCACTGTCAGTGCTCCTCCCACACAGCCAGCACTGTCAGTGCTCCCACCACACAGCCAGCACTGTCAGTTCTCCCTCCACACAGCCAGCACTGTCAGTGCTCCCACGCACAGCCAGCACTGTCAGTGCTCCCACCACACAGCCAGCTGTGTCAGTGCTCCCCCACACAGCCAGCACTGTCAGTGCTCCCACCACACAGCCAGCACTGTCAGTGCTCCCACAACACAGCCAGCACTTTAAGTGCTCCCCCCACACAGCCAGCACTGTCAGTGCTCCCCTCACACAGCCAGCACTGTCAGTGCTCCCCACACAGCCAGCACTGTCAGTGCACCCCCCACACAGCCAGCACTGTCAGTGCTCCCCCCACACAGCCAGAACTGTCAGTGATCGCCCCACACAGCCAGCACTGTCAGTGCTCCAACCTCACAGCCAGCACTGCCAGTGCCCCCCCCTACACAGCCAGCACTGTCAGGACTCCCTCCACACAGCCAGCACTGTCAGTGCACCCCACAATCAGCTAGCACTGCCAGTGCTCCCCACACAGCCAGCACTGTCAGTGCACCCCCACACAGCCAGCACTGTCAGTGCTCCCACCACACAGCCAGCATTGTCAGTGCTCTCCCCACACTGCCAGCACTGTCAGTGCTACCCCCAGACAGCCAGCACTGTCAGTGCTCCCCTCACACAGCCAGCACTGTCAGTTCTCCCACACATAGCCAGCACTGTCCGTGCTCCCACCACACAGCCAGCACTGTCAGTGCTCCCACCACACAGCCAGCACTGTCAGTGCTCCCCCTACACAGCCAGCACTGTCAGTGCTCCCACCACACAGCCACCACTGTCAGTGCTCCATCCACACAGCCAACAGTGTCAGTGCTCCCCCCACACAGCCAGCACTGCCAGTGCTCCCCCACACAGCCAGCACTGTCAGTGCTCCCACCACACAGCCAGCACTGCCAGTGCTCCCACCACACAGTCAGCACTGTCAGTACTCCCCCCACACAGCCAGCACTGTCAGTGCTCCCCTACACAGCCAGCAATGTCAGTGCTCCCCCACACAGCCAGCACTGTCAGTGCTCCCACCACACAGCCAGCAAGGTCAGTTCTCCCCACGCACAGCCAGCACTGTCAGTGCTCCCACCACACAACCAGCACTGTCAGTGCTCCCACCACACAGCCAGCACTGTCAGTGCTCCCCCACACAGCCAGCACTTTCAGTGCTCCCCCCACACAGCCAGCACTGTCAGTGCTCCCACCACACAGCCAGCACTGTCAGTGCTCCCACCACACAGCCAGCACTGTCAGTGCTCCCCACACACAGCCAGCACTGTCAGTGCTCCCCCACACAGCCAGTACTGTCAGAGCGCACCCCCACACAGCCAGCACTGTCAGTGCTCCCCCACACAGCCAGCACTGTCAGTGCTCCCCCACACAGACAGCACTGTAAGTGCTCCCACCACACAGCCAGCACTGTCAGTGCTCCCACCAGACAGCCAGCACTGTCAGTGCTCTCCCCACACTGCCAGCACTGTCAGTTCAGCCCCACACAGCCAGCACTGTAAGTGCTCCCACCACACAGCCAGCACTGTCAGTTCTCCCACCAGACAGCCAGCACTGTCAGTGCTCTCCCCACACTGCCAGCACTGTAAGTGCTCCCACCACACTGCCAGCACTGTCAGTGCTCCCCCCACACAGCCAGCACTGTCAGTGCTCCCCTCACACAGCCAGCACTGTCAGTGCTCCACCACACAGCCAGCACTGTCAGTGCTCCCACCACACAGCCAGTACTGCCAGTGCTCCCACCACACAGTCAGCACTGTCAGTACTCCCCCCACACAGCCAGCACTGTCAGTGCTCCCCTACACAGCCAGCAATGTCAGTGCTCCCCCACACAGCCAGCACTGTCAGTGCTTCCACCACACAGCCAGCAAGGTCAGTGCTCCCCACGCACAGCCAGCACTGTCAGTGCTCCCACCACACAACCAGCACTGTCAGTGCTCCCACCACACAGCCAGCACTGTCAGTGCTCCCCCCACACAGCCAGCACTGCCAGTGCTCCCCACACAGCCAAAACTGTCAGTGCTCCCACCACACAGTCAGCAAGGTCAGTGCTCCCACCACACAGCCAGCACTGTCAATGCTCCCCCACACAGCCAGCACTGTCAGTGCTCCGCCACACAGCCAGCACTGTCAGTGCTCCCACCACACAGCCAGCACTGTCAGTGCTCCCCCCGCACAGCCAGCACTGTCACTGCTCCCACCACACAGCCAGCACTGTCAGTGCTCCCCCCCACACAGCCAGCACTGTCAGTGCTCCCACCACACAGCCAGCACTGTCAGTGCTCCCCCACACAGCCAGCACTGTCAGTGCTCCCACCACACAGCCAGCACTGTCAGTTCTCCCTCCACACAGCCAGCACTGTCAGTGCTCCCACACACAGCCAGCACTGTCAGTGCTCCCACCACACAGCCAGCTGTGTCAGTGCTCCCCCACACAGCCAGCATTGTCAGTGCTCCCACCACACAGCCAGCACTGTCCAGTGCTCCCCCACACAGCCAGAACTGTCAGTGCTCCCACCACAGAGCCTGCACTGTCAGTGCTCCCCCACACAGCCAGAACTGTCAGTGATCGCCCCACACAGCCAGCACTGCCAGTGCCCACCCCCCCCCCCCACACAGCCAGCACTGTCAGTGCTCCCTCCACACAGCCAGCACTGTCTGTGCTCCGCCAATCAGCTAGCACTGCCAGTGCTCCCCCACGCAGCCAGCACTGTCAGTTCACCCCCAGACAGCCAGCACTGTCAGTGCTCCCACCACACAGCCAGCACTGTCAGTGCTCCCACCAGACAGCCAGCACTGTCAGTGCTCTCCCCACACTGCCAGCACTGTCAGTGCTCTCCCCACACAGCCAGCACTGTCAGTGCTCCCCTCACACAGCCAGCACTGTCAGTTCTTCCCCACATAGCCATCACTGTCAGTGCACTCCCCACACAGCCAGCACTGTCAGTGCTCCCCACACACAGCCATCACTGTCAGTGCTCCCCCACACAGCCAGCACTGTCAGAGCTCCCACCACACAGCCAGCACTATCAGTGCTCCCCCACACAGCCAGCACTGCCAATGATCCCCACACACAGCCAGCACTGTCAGTGCTCCCCCCACACAGCCAGCGCTGTCAGTGCTCTCCCCACACAGCCAGCACTGTCAGTGCTCCCCCACACAGCCAGCACTGTCAGTGCTCCCCCCACACAGCCAGCACTGTCAGTGCTCCCACCACACAGCCAGCACTGTCAGTGCTCCCACCACACAGCCAGCACTGTCAGTGCTCCCCACACACAGCCAGCACTGTCAGTGCTCCCCCACACAGACAGCACTGTAAGTGCTCCCACCACACAGCCAGCACTGTCAGTGCTCCCCCCGCACAGCCAGCACTGTAAGTGCTCCCACCACACAGCCAGCACTGTCAGTTCTCCCACCAGACAGCCAGCACTGTCAGTGCTCACCCAACACTGCCAGCACTGTAAGTGCTCCCACCACACAGCCAGCACTGTCAGTTCTCCCACCAGACAGCGAGCACTGTCAGTGCTCTCCCCACACTGCCAGCACTGTCAGTGCTCCCCCCACACAGCCAGCACTGTCAGTGCTCCCCTCACACAGCCAGCACTGTCAGTGCTCCACCACACAGCCAGCACTGTCAGTGCTGACCACACACAGCCAGCACTGTTAGAGCTCCCCCCACACAGCCAGCACTGTCAGTGGTCCCCCCACACAGCCAGCACTGTCAATGCTCCCCACACACAGCCAGCACTGTCAGTGCTCCCCACACAGCCAACACTGCCAGTGCTCCCCCACACAGCCAGCACTGTCAGTGCTCCCACCACACAGCCAGTACTGCCAGTGCTCCCACCACACAGTCAGCACTGTCAGTACTCCCCCCACACAGCCAGCACTGTCAGTGCTCCCCTACACGGCCAGCAATGTCAGTGCTCCCCCACACAGCCAGCACTGTCAGTGCTTCCACCACACAGCCAGCAAGGTCAGTGCTCCCCACGCACAGCCAGCACTGTCAGTGCTCCCACCACACAACCAGCACTGTCAGTGCTCCCACCACACAGCCAGCACTGTCAGTGCTCCCCCCACACAGCCAGCACTGTCAGTGCTCCCGCACACAGCCAAAACTGTCAGTGCTCCCACCACACAGCCAGCAAGGTCAGTGCTCCCACCACACAGCCAGCACTGTCAGTGCTCCCTCACACAGCCAGCACTGTCAGTGCTCCCCCACACAGCCAGCACTGTCAGTGCTCCCACCACACAGCCAGCACTGTCAGTGCTCCCCCCGCACAGCCAGCACTGTCAGTGCTCCCACCACACAGCAAACACTGTCAGTGCTCCCCCCACACAGCCAGCACTGTCAGTGCTCTCCCCACACAGCCAGCACTGTCAGTGCTCCCACCACACAGCCAGCACTGTCAGTGCTCCCACCACACAGCCAACAGTGTCAGTGCTCCCCCCACACAGCCAGCACTGTCAGTGCTCCCCACACAGCCAGCGCTGTCAGTGCTCTCCCCACACAACCAGCACTGTCAGTGCTCCCCCCACACAGCCAGCACTGTCAGTGCTCCCACCAGACAGCCAACAGTGTCAGTGCTCCCCCACACTGCCAGCACTGTCAGTGCTCCCCCCATTCAACCAGCACTGTCAGTGCTCCCCCAGACAGCCAGCAGTGTCAGTGCTACCCGTCACACAGCCAGCACTGTCAGTGCTCCCACCACACAGCCAGCGCTATCAGTGCTCACCCCACACTGCCAGCACTGTCAGTGCTGCCCCCACACAGCCAGCACTGTCAGTGCTCCCCTCACACAGCCAGCACTGTCAGTTCTCCCCCACATAGCCAGCACACTCAGTGCTCCCACCACACAGCCAGCACTGTCAGTGCTCCCACCACACTGCCAGCACTGTCAGTGCTCCCCCCACACAGCCAGCACTGTCAGTGCTCCCCCACACAGCAGCACTGTCAGTGCTCCCCCACACAGCCAGCACTGTCAGTGCTCCCACCACACAGCCAGCACAGTCAGTGCTCCCAGCAGACAGCCAGCACTGTCCGTGCTCCACCACATAGTCAGCACTGTCAGTGCTCCCCACACAGCCAGCACTGTCAGTGCTCCCACCACACAGCCAGCACTGTCAGTGCTCCCCCACACAGCCAGCACTGTCAGTACTCCCACCACACAGCCAGCAAGGTCAGTGCTCCCCCCACACAGCCAGCACTGTCAGCGCTCCCTCACACAGGCAGCACTCTCAGTGCTCCCACCACACAGCCAGCACTGTCAGTGCTCCTCCCACACAGCCAGCACTGTCAGTGCTCCCACCACACAGCCAGCACTGTCAGTGCTCCCCCCACACAGCCAGCACTGTCAGTGCTCCCACCACACAGCCAGCACTGTCAGTGCTCCCCCACACAGCCAGCACTGTCAGTGCTCCCACCACACAGCCAGCACTGTCAGTTCTCCCTCCACACAGCCAGCACTGTCAGTGCTCCCACACACAGCCAGCACTGTCAGTGCTCCCACCACACAGCCAGCTGTGTCAGTGCTCCCCCACACAGCCAGCACTGTCAGTGCTCCCACCACACAGCCAGCACTGTCAGTGCTCCCACAACACAGCCAGCACTTTAAGTGCTCCCCCCACACAGCCAACACTGTCAGTGCTCCCCCACACAGCCAGCACTGTCAGTGCTCCCCTCACACAGCCAGCACTGTCAGTGCTCCCCACACAGCCAGCACTGTCAGTGCACCCCCCACACAGCCAGCACTGTCAGTGCTCCCCCCACACAGCCAGAACTGTCAGTGATCGCCCCACACAGCCAGCACTGTCAGTGCTCCAACCACACAGCCAGCACTGCCAGTGCCCCCCCCCCCCTACACAGCCAGCACTGTCAGGACTCCCTCCACACAGCCAGCACTGTCAGTGCACCCCACAATCAGCTAGCACTGCCAGTGCTCCCCACACAGCCAGCACTGTCAGTGCACCCCCACACAGCCAGCACTGTCAGTGCTCCCACCACACAGCCAGCACTGTCAGTGCTCTCCCCACACTGCCAGCACTGTCAGTGCTCCCCCCAGACAGCCAGCACTGTCAGTGCTCCCCTCACAGAGCCAGCACTGTCAGTTCTCCCACACATAGCCAGCACTGTCAGTGCTCCCACCACACAGCCAGCACTGTCAGTGCTCCCACCACACAGCCAGCACTGTCAGTGCTCCCCTACACAGCCAGCACTGTCAGTGCTCCCACCACACAGCCAGCACTGTCAGTGCTCCATCCACACAGCGAACAGTGTCAGTGCTCCCCCCACACAGCCAGCACTGTCAGTGCTCCCCACGCACAGCCAGCACTGTCAGTGCTCCCACCACATAACCAGCACTGTCAGTGCTCCCACCACACAGCCAGCACTGTCAGTGCTCCCCCACACAGCCAGCACTGTCAGTGCTCCCCCCACAGCCAGCACTGTCAGTGCTCCCACCACACACCCAGCACTGTCAGTGCTCCCACCACACAGCCAGCACTGTCAGTGCTCCCCACACACAGCCAGCACTGTCAGTGCTCCCCCACACAGCCAGCACTGTCAGAGCGCCCCCCACACAGCCAGCACTGTCAGTGCTCCCCCACACAGCCAGCACTGTCAGTGCTCCCCCACACAGACTGCACTGTAAGTGCTCCCACCACACAGCCAGCACTGTCAGTGCTCCCACCAGACAGCCAGCACTGTCAGTGCTCTCCCCACACTGCCAGCACTGTCAGTTCAGCCCCACACAGCCAGCACTGTAAGTGCTCCCACCACACAGCCAGCACTGTCAGTTCTCCCACCAGACAGCCAGCACTGTCAGTGCTCTCCCCACACTGCCAGCACTGTAAGTGCTCCCACCACACTGCCAGCACTGTCAGTGCTCCCCCCACACAGCCAGCACTGTCAGTGCTCCCCTCACACAGCCAGCACTGTCAGTGCTCCACCACACAGCCAGCACTGTCAGTGCTGACCACACACAGCCAGCACTGTCAGAGCTCCCCCCACACAGCCAGCGCTGTCAGTGCTCCCACCACACAGCCAGTACTGCCAGTGCTCCCACCACACAGTCAGCACTGTCAGTACTCCCCCCACACAGCCAGCACTGTCAGTGCTCCCCTACACAGCCAGCAATGTCAGTGCTCCCCCACACAGCCAGCACTGTCAGTGCTCCCACCACACAACCAGCACTGTCAGTGCTCCCACCACACAGCCAGCACTGTCAGTGCTCGCCCCACACAGCCAGCACTGCCAGTGCTCCCCCACACAGCCAAAACTGTCAGTGCTCCCACCACACAGCCAGCAAGGTCAGTGCTCCCTCCACACAGCCAGCACTGTCAATGCTCCCCCACACAGCCAGCACTGTCAGTGCTCCCCCACACAGCCAGCACTGTCAGTGCTCCCACCACACAGCCAGCACTGTCAGTGCTCCCCCCGCACAGCCAGCACTGTCAGTGCTCCCACCACACAGCCAGCACTGTCAGTGCTCCCCCCACACAGCCAGCACTGTCAGTGCTCCCCCCACACAGCCAGCCCTGTCAGTGCTCCCACCACACAGCCAGCACTGTCAGTGCTCCCACCACACAGCCAACAGTGTCAGTGCTCCCCCCACACAGCCAGCACTGTCAGAGCTCCCCACACAGCCAGCGCTGTCAGTGCTCTCCCCACACAACCAGCACGGTCAGTGCTCCCCCACACTGCCAGCACTGTCAGTGCTCCCACCACACAGCCAACAGTGTCAGTGCTCCCCCCACACAGCCAGCACTGTCAGTGCTCCCCCACTCAACCAGCACTGTCAGTGCTCCCCCAGACAGCCAGCAGTGTCAGTGCTACCCCTCACACAGCCAGCACTGTCAGTGCTCCCACCACACAGCCAGCGCTATCAGTGCTCTCCCCACACTGCCAGCACTGTCAGTGCTGCCCCCACACAGCCAGCACTGTCAGTGCTCCCCTCACACAGCCAGCACTGTCAGTTCTCCCCCACATAGCCAGCACTGTCAGTGCTCCCACCACACAGCCAGCACTGTCAGTGCTCCCACCACACTGCCAGCACTGTCAGTGCTCCCCCCACACAGCCAGCACTGTCAGTGCTCCCCCACACAGCCAGCACTGTCAGTGCTCCCCCACACAGCCACCACTATCAGTGCTCCCACCACACAGCCAGCACAGTCAGTGCTCCCACCAGACAGCCAGCACTGTCCGTGCTCCACCACACAGTCAGCACTGTCAGTGCTCCCCCACACAGCCAGCACTGTCAGTGCTCCCACCACACAGCCAGCACTGTCAGTGCTCCCCCACACAGCCAGCACTGTCAGTACTCCCACCACACAGCCAGCAAGGTCAGTGCTCCCCCCACACAGCCAGCACTGTCAGTGCTCCCTCACACAGGCAGCACTCTCAGTGCGCCCACCACACAGCCAGCACTGTCAGTGCTCCTCCCACACAGCCAGCACTGTCAGTGCTCCCACCACACAGCCAGCACTGTCAGTGCTCCCCCCACACAGCCAGCACTGTCAGTGCTCCCACCACACAGCCAGCACTGTCAGTGCTCCCCCACACAGCCAGCACTGTCAGTGCTCCCACCACACAGCCAGCACTGTCAGTTCTCCCTCCACACAGCCAGCACTGTCAGTGCTCCCACACACAGCCAGCACTGTCAGTGCTCCCACCACACAGCCAGCACTGTCAGTGCTCCCACAACACAGCCAGCACTGTAAGTGCTCCCCCCACACAGCCAACACTGTCAGTGCTCCCCCACACAGCCAGCACTGTCAGTGCTCCCCTCACACAGCCAGCACTGTCAGTGCTCCCCACACAGCCAGCACTGTCAGTGCACACCCCACACAGCCAGCACTGTCAGTGCTTCCCCCACACAGCCAGAACTGTCAGTGATCGCCCCACACAGCCAGCACTGTCAGTGCTCCAACCACACAGCCAGCACTGCCAGTGCCCCCCCCCCCACACAGCCAGCACTGTCAGGACTCCCTCCACACAGCCAGCACTGTCAGTGCACCCCACAATCAGCTAGCACTGCCAGTGCTCCCCCCACAGCCAGCACTGTCAGTGCACCCCCACACAGCCAGCACTGTCAGTGCTCCCACCACACAGCCAGCACTGTCAGTGCTCCCACCAGACAGCCAGCACTGTCAGTGCTCTCCCCACACTGCCAGCACTGTCAGTGCTCCCCCCAGACAGCCAGCACTGTCAGTGCTCCCCTCACACAGCCAGCACTGTCAGTTCTCCCACACATAGCCAGCACTGTCAGTGCTCCCACCACACAGCCAGCACTGTCAGTGCTCCCACCACACAGCCAGCACTGTCAGTGCTCCCCCTACACAGCCAGCACTGTCAGTGCTCCCACCACACAGCCAGCACTGTCAGTGCTCCATCCACACAGCCAACAGTGTCAGTGCTCCCCCACACAGCCAGCACTCTCAGTGCTCCCACCACACAGCCAGCACTGTCAGTGCTCCCCCACACAGCCAGCACTGTCAGTGCTCCCACCATACAGCCAGCACTGTCAGTGCTCCCGCACACAGCCAGCACTATCAGTGCTGCCCTTACACAGCCAGCACTGTCAGAGCTCCCCCCACACAGCCAGCAATGTCAGTGGTCCCCCCACACAGCCAGCACTGTCAATGCTCCCCACACACAGCCAGCGCTGTCAGTGCTCCCCACACAGCCAGCACTGCCAGTGCTCCCCCACACAGCCAGCACTGTCAGTGCTCCCACCACACAGCCAGCACTGCCAGTGCTCCCACCACACAGTCAGCACTGTCAGTACTCCCCCCACACAGCCAGCACTGTCAGTGCTCCCCTACACAGCCAGCAATGTCAGTGCTCCCCCACACAGCCAGCACTGTCAGTGCTTCCACCACACAGCCAGCAAGGTCAGTGCTCCCCACGCACAGCCAGCACTGTCAGTGCTCCCACCACACAACCAGCACTGTCAGTGCTCCCACCACACAGCCAGCACTGTCAGTGCTCCCCCCACACAGCCAGCACTGCCAGTGCTCCCCCACACAGCCAAAACTGTCAGTGCTCCCACCACACAGCCAGCAAGGTCAGTGCTCCCACCACACAGCCAGCACTGTCAATGCTCCCCCACACAGCCAGCACTGTCAGTGCTCCCCCACACAGCCAGCACTGTCAGTGCTCCCACCACACAGCCAGCACTGTCAGTGCTCCCCCCGCACAGCCAGCACTGTCAGTGCTCCCACCACACACACAGCACTGTCAGTGCTCCCCCCACACAGCCAGCACTGTCAGTGCTCCCCCCACACAGCCAGCACTGTCAGTGCTCCCACCACACAGCCAGCACTGTCAGTGCTCCCCCACACAGCCAGCACTGTCAGTGCTCCCACCACACAGCCAGCACTGTCAGTGCTCCCACAACACAGCCAGCACTGTAAGTGCTCCCCCCACACAGCCAACACTGTCAGTGCTCCCCCACACAGCCAGCACTGTCAGTGCTCCCCTCACACAGCCAGCACTGTCAGTGCTCCCCACACAGCCAGCACTGTCAGTGCACACCCCACACAGCCAGCACTGTCAGTGCTTCCCCCACACAGCCAGAACTGTCAGTGATCGCCCCACACAGCCAGCACTGTCAGTGCTCCAACCACACAGCCAGCACTGCCAGTGCCCCCCCCCCCCCCACACAGCCAGCACTGTCAGGACTCCCTCCACACAGCCAGCACTGTCAGTGCACCCCACAATCAGCTAGCACTGCCAGTGCTCCCCCCACAACCAGCACTGTCAGTGCACCCCCACACTGCCAGCACTGTCAGTGCTCCCACCAGACAGCCAGCACTGTCAGTGCTCTCCCCACACTGCCAGCACTGTCAGTGCTCCCCCCAGACAGCCAGCACTGTCAGTGCTCCCCTCACACAGCCAGCACTGTCAGTTCTCCCACACATAGCCAGCACTGTCAGTGCTCCCACCACACAGCCAGCACTGTCAGTGCTCCCACCACACAGCCAGCACTGTCAGTGCTCCCCCTACACAGCCAGCACTGTCAGTGCTCCCACCACACAGCCAGCACTGTCAGTGCTCCATCCACACAGCCAACAGTGTCAGTGCTCCCCCCACACAGCCAGCACTCTCAGTGCTCCCACCACACAGCCAGCACTGACAGTGCTCCCCCACACAGCCAGCACTGTCAGTGCTCCCACCATACAGCCAGCACTGTCAGTGCTCCCGCACACAGCCAGCACTATCAGTGCTGCCCTTACACAGCCAGCACTGTCAGAGCTCCCCCCACACAGCCAGCAATGTCAGTGGTCCCCCCACACAGCCAGCACTGTCAATGCTCCCCACACACAGCCAGCGCTGTCAGTGCTCCCCACACAGCCAGCACTGCCAGTGCTCCCCCACACAGCCAGCACTGTCAGTGCTCCCACCACACAGCCAGCACTGCCAGTGCTCCCACCACACAGTCAGCACTGTCAGTACTCCCCCCACACAGCCAGCACTGTCAGTGCTCCCCTACACAGCCAGCAATGTCAGTGCTCCCCCACACAGCCAGCACTGTCAGTGCTTCCACCACACAGCCAGCAAGGTCAGTGCTCCCCACGCACAGCCAGCACTGTCAGTGCTCCCACCACACAACCAGCACTGTCAGTGCTCCCACCACACAGCCAGCACTGTCAGTGCTCCCCCCACACAGCCAGCACTGCCAGTGCTCCCCCACACAGCCAAAACTGTCAGTGCTCCCACCACACAGCCAGCAAGGTCAGTGCTCCCACCACACAGCCAGCACTGTCAATGCTCCCCCACACAGCCAGCACTGTCAGTGCTCCCCCACACAGCCAGCACTGTCAGTGCTCCCACCACACAGCCAGCACTGTCAGTGCTCCCCCCGCACAGCCAGCACTGTCAGTGCTCCCACCACACAGACAGCACTGTCAGTGCTCCCCCCACACAGCCAGCACTGTCAGTGCTCCCCCCACACAGCCAGCACTGTCAGTGCTCCCACCACACAGCCAGCACTGTCAGTGCTCCCACCACACAGCCAACAGTGTCAGTGCTCCCCCCACACAGCCAGCACTGTCAGAGCTCCCCCACACAGCCAGCGCTGTCAGTGCTCTCCCCACACAACCAGCACGGTCAGTGCTCCCCCACACTGCCAGCACTGTCAGTGCTCCCACCACACAGCCAACAGTGTCAGTGCTCCCCCCACACAGCCAGCACTGTCAGTGCTCCCCCCACTCAACCAGCCAGTCAGTGCTCCCCCAGACAGCCAGCAGTGTCAGTGCTACCCCTCACACAGCCAGCACTGTCAGTGCTCCCACCACACAGCCAGCACTGTCAGTGCTCCCCCCACACAGACTTGCACCGACAGTGCTCTCCCCACACAGCCAGCAGTGTCAGTGCTCCCCCCACACAGCCAGCACTGTCAGTGCTCCCCCCACACAACCAGCACTGTCAGTGCTCCCCCAGACAGCCAGCAGTGTCAGTGCTACCCTCACACAGCCAGCACTGTCAGTTCTCCCCCACATAGCCAGCACTGTCAGTGCACCCACCACACAGCCAGCACTGTCAGTGCTCCCACCACACTGCCAGCACTGTCAGTGCTCCCTCACACAGCCAGCACTGTCAGTGCTCCCACCACTCAGCCAGCACTGTCAGTGCTCCACCCACACAGCCAACACTGTCAGTGCGCCCCCCCCCCCCCACAGCCAGCACTGTCTGTGCTCCCCCCACACAACCAGCACTGTCAGTGCTCCCACCCCACAGCCAGCACTGTCAGTGCTCCCCCCACACAGCCAGCACTGTCAGGGCTCCCCAGACACAGCCAGCACTGTCAGAGCTCCCCCCACACATCCAGCACTATCAGTGGTCCCCCCACACAGCCAGCACTGTCAGTGGTCCCCCCACTCAGCCAGCACTGTCAGTGCTCCCCCACATAGCAGCACTGTCAGTGCTCTCCCCACACAGCCAGCACTGTCAGTGCTACCCCCACACACCCAGCACTGTCAGTGCTCCCACCACACAGCCAGCACTGTCAGTGCTCCCCCCACACAGCCAGCACTGTCAGTGGTCCCACCACACAGCCAGCACTGTCAGTGCTCCCCCACACAGCCAGCACTGTCAGTACTCCCACCACACAGCCAGCAACGTCAGTGTTCCCCCCCACACAGCAAGCACTGTCAGTGCTCCCTCACACAGCCAGCACTCTCAGTGCTCCCACCACACAGCCAGCACTGTCAGTGCTCCTCCCACACAGCCAGCACTGTAAGTGCTCCCACCACACAGCCAGCACTGTCAGTGCTCCCCCACACAGCCAGCACTGTCAGTGCTCCCACCACACAGCCAGCACTGTCAGTGCTCCCCCACACAGCCAGCACTGTCAGTGCTCCCACCACACAGCCAGCACTGTCAGTGCTCCCTCCACACAGCCAGCACTGTCAGTGCTCCCACACACAGCCAGCACTGTCAGTGCTCCCACCACACAGCCAGCAGTGTCAGTGCTCCGCCACACAGCCAGCACTGTCAGTGCTCCCACCACACAGCCAGCACTGTCAGTGCTCCCACAACACAGCCAGCACTGTAAGTGCTCCCCCCACACAGCCAACACTGTCAGTGCTCCCCCACACAGCCAGCACTGTCAGTGCTCCCCAGACAGCCAGCACTGTCAGTGTTCCCCTCACACAGCCAGCACTGTCAGTGCTCCCCACACAGCCAGTACTGTCAGTGCACCCCCCACACAGCCAGCACTGTCAGTGCTCCCCCACACAGCCAGAACTGTCAGTGATCGCCCCACACAGCCAGTACTGTCAGTGCTCCAACCACACAGCCAGCACTGTCAGTGCTCCCACCACACAGCCAGCACTGTCAGTGCTCCCCTCACACAACCAGCACTGTCAGTTCTCCCCCACTTAGCCAGCACTGTCAGTGCTCCCACCACACAGCCAGCACTGTCAGTGCTCCCACCACACTGCCAGCACTGTCAGCGCTCCCCCCACACAGCCAGCACTGTCAGTGCTCCCCAAACAGCCAGCACTGTCAGTGCTCCCCCCACACAGCCAGCACTGTCAGTGCTCCCACCACACAGCCAGCACAGTCAGTGCTCCCACCAGACAGCCAGCACTGTCCGTGCTCCACCACACAGTCAGCACTGTCAGTGCTCCCCCACACAGCCAGCACTGTCAGTGCTCCCACCACACAGCCAGCACTGTCAGTGCTCCCCCACACAGCCAGCACTGTCAGTACTCCCACCACACAGCCAGCAAGGTCAGTGCTCCCCCCACACAGCCAGCACTGTCAGTGCTCCCTCACACAGGCAGCACTCTCAGTGCTCCCACCACACAGCCAGCACTGTCAGTGCTCCTCCCACACAGCCAGCACTGTCAGTGTTCCCACCACACAGCCAGCACTGTCAGTGCTCCCCCCACACAGTCAGCACTGTCAGTGCTCCCACCACACAGCCAGCACTGTCAGTGCTCCCCCACACAGCCAGCACTATCAGTGCTCCCACCACACAGCCAGCACTGTCAGTTCTCCCTCCACACAGCCAGCACTGTCAGTGCTCCCACACACAGCCAGCACTGTCAGTGCTCCTACCACACAGCCAGCTGTGTCAGTGCTCCCCCACACAGCCAGCACTGTCAGTGCTCCCACCACACAGCCAGCACTGTCAGTGCTCCCACAACACAGCCAGCACTGTAAGTGCTCCCCCCACACAGCCAGCACTGTCAGTGCTCCCCACACAGCCAGCACTGTCAGTGCACCCCCCACACAGCCAGCACTGTCAGTGCTCCCCCACACAGCCAGAACTGTCAGTGATCGCCCCACACAGCCAGCACTGTCACTGCTCCAACCACACAGCCAGCACTGCCAGTGCCCCCCCCCCCCACACACAGCCAGCACTGTCAGGACTCCCTCCACACAGCCAGCACTGTCAGTGCTCCCACCACAAAGCCAGCACTGTCAGTGCTCCCCCTACACCGCCAGCACTGTCAGTGCTCCCACCACACAGCCAGCACTGTCAGTGCTCCATCCATACAGCCAGCACTGTCAGTGCTCCCCCCACACAGACTTGCACCGACAGTGCTCTCCCCACACAGCCAGCAGTGTCAGTGCTCCCCCCACACAGCCAGCACTGTCAGTGCTCCCCCCACACAACCAGCACTGTCAGTGCTCCCCCAGACAGCCAGCAGTGCCAGTGCTACCCTCACACAGCCAGCACTGTCAGTTCTC
Source organism: Scyliorhinus torazame (assembly GCF_047496885.1). Taxonomy (NCBI): domain Eukaryota; kingdom Metazoa; phylum Chordata; class Chondrichthyes; order Carcharhiniformes; family Scyliorhinidae; genus Scyliorhinus; species Scyliorhinus torazame. The sequence continues at coordinate 17,705,180 of NC_092711.1, forward strand.
CCCCACATAGCCAGCACTGTCAGTGCTCCCACCACACAGCCAGCACTGTCAGTGCTCCCACCACACTGCCAGCACTATCAGTGCTCCCCCCACACAGCCAGCACTGTCAGTGCTCCCACCACACAGCCAGCACTGTCAGTGCTCCACCCACACAGCCAACACTGTCAGTGCGCCCCCCCCCCCCACAGCCAGCACTGTCTGTGCTCCCCCCACACAACCAGCACTGTCAGTGCTCCCACCCCACAGCCAGCACTGTCAGTGCTCCCCCACACAGCCAGCACTGTCAGGGCTCCCCAGACACAGCCAGCACTGTCAGAGCTCCCCCCACACATCCAGCACTATCAGTGGTCCTCCCACACAGCCAGCACTGTCAGTGGTCCCCCCACTCAGCCAGCACTGTCAGTGCTCCCCCACATAGCAGCACTGTCAGTGCTCTCCCCACACAGCCAGCACTGTCAGTGCTACCCCCACACACCCAGCACTGCCAGTGCTCCCCCACTCAGCCAGCACTGTCAGTGCTCCCCCCACACAGCCAGCACTGTCAGTGCTCCCACCACACAGCCAGCACAGTCAGTGCTCCCACCAGATAGCCAGCACTGTCCGTGCTCCCCCCGCACAGTCAGCACTGTCAGTGCTCCCACCACACAGCCAGCACTGTCAGTGCTCCCTCACACAGCCAGCACTCTCAGTGCTCCCACCACACAGCCAGCACTGTCAGTGCTCCTCCCACACAGCCAGCACTGTAAGTGCTCCCACCACACAGCCAGCACTGTCAGTGCTCCCCCCACACAGCCAGCACTGTCAGTGCTCCCACCACACAGCCAGCACTGTCAGTGCTCCCCCACACAGCCAGCACTGTCAGTGCTCCCACCACACAGCCAGCACTGTCAGTGCTCCCTCCACACAGCCAGCACTGTCAGTGCTCCCACACACAGCCAGCACTGTCAGTGCTCCCACCACACAGCCAGCAGTGTCAGTGCTCCGCCACACAGCCAGCACTGTCAGTGCTCCCACCACACAGCCAGCACTGTCAGTGCTCCCACAACACAGCCAGCACTGTAAGTGCTCCCCCCACACAGCCAACACTGTCAGTGCTCCCCCACACAGCCAGCACTGTCAGTGCTCCCCAGACAGCCAGCACTGTCAGTGTTCCCCTCACACAGCCAGCACTGTCAGTGCTCCCCACACAGCCAGTACTGTCAGTGCACCCCCCACAGAGCCAGCACTGTCAGTGCTCCCCCACACAGCCAGAACTGTCAGTGATCGCCCCACACAGCCAGTACTGTCAGTGCTCCAACCACACAGCCAGCACTGTCAGTGCTCCCACCACACAGCCAGCACTGTCAGTGCTCCCCTCATAAACCAGCACTGTCAGTTCTCCCCCACATAGCCAGCACTGTCAGTGCTCCCACCACACAGCCAGCACTGTCAGTGCTCCCACCACACTGCCAGCACTGTCAGCGCTCCCCCCACACAGCCAGCACTGTCAGTGCTCCCCCAAACAGCCAGCACTGTCAGTGCTCCCCCACACAGCCAGCACTGTCAGTGCTCCCACCACACAGCCAGCACAGTCAGTGCTCCCACCAGACAGCCAGCACTGTCCGTGCTCCACCACACAGTCAGCACTGTCAGTGCTCCCCCACACAGCCAGCACTGTCAGTGCTCCCACCACACAGCCAGCACTGTCAGTGCTCCCCCACACAGCCAGCACTGTCAGTGTTCCCACCACACAGCCAGCACTGTCAGTGCTCCCCCCACACAGTCAGCACTGTCAGTGCTCCCACCACACAGCCAGCACTGTCAGTGCTCCCCCACACAGCCAGCACTATCAGTGCTCCCACCACACAGCCAGCACTGTCAGTTCTCCCTCCACACAGCCAGCACTGTCAGTGCTCCCACACACAGCCAGCACAGTCAGTGCTCCTACCACACAGCCAGCTGTGTCAGTGCTCCCCCACACAGCCAGCACTGTCAGTGCTCCCACCACACAGCCAGCACTGTCAGTGCTCCCACAACACAGCCAGCACTGTAAGTGCTCCCCCCACACAGCCAGCACTGTCAGTGCTCCCCACACAGCCAGCACTGTCAGTGCACCCCCCACACAGCCAGCACTGTCAGTGCTCCCCCACACAGCCAGAACTGTCAGTGATCGCCCCACACAGCCAGCACTGTCAGTGCTCCAACCACACAGCCAGCACTGCCAGTGCCCCCCCCACCCCACACACACAGCCAGCACTGTCAGGACTCCCTCCACACAGCCAGCACTGTCAGTGCTCCCACCACAAAGCCAGCACTGTCAGTGCTCCCCCTACACAGCCAGCACTGTCAGTGCTCCCACCACACAGCCAGCACTGTCAGTGCTCCATCCATACAGCCAGCACTGTCAGTGCTCCCCCCACACAGACTTGCACCGACAGTGCTCTCCCCACACAGCCAGCAGTGTCAGTGCTCCCCCCACACAGCCAGCACTGTCAGTGCTCCCCCCACACAACCAGCACTGTCAGTGCTCCCCCAGACAGCCAGCAGTGCCAGTGCTACCCTCACACAGCCAGCACTGTCAGTTCTCCCCCAAATAGCCAGCACTGTCAGTGCTCCCACCACACAGCCAGCACTGTCAGTGCTCCCACCACACTGCCAGCACTATCAGTGCTCCCCCCACACAGCCAGCACTGTCAGTGCTCCCACCACACAGCCAGCACTGTCAGTGCTCCACCCACACAGCCAACACTGTCAGTGCGCCCCCCCCCCCACAGCCAGCACTGTCTGTGCTCCCCCCACACAACCAGCACTGTCAGTGCTCCCACCCCACAGCCAGCACTGTCAGTGCTCCCCCACACAGCCAGCACTGTCAGGGCTCCCCAGACACAGCCAGCACTGTCAGAGCTCCCCCCACACATCCAGCACTATCAGTGGTCCTCCCACACAGCCAGCACTGTCAGTGGTCCCCCCACTCAGCCAGCACTGTCAGTGCTCCCCACATAGCAGCACTGTCAGTGCTCTCCCCACACAGCCAGCACTGTCAGTGCTACCCCCACACACCCAGCACTGCCAGTGCTCCCCCACTCAGCCAGCACTGTCAGTGCTCCCCCCACACAGCCAGCACTGTCAGTGCTCCCACCACACAGCCAGCACAGTCAGTGCTCCCACCAGATAGCCAGCACTGTCCGTGCTCCCCCCGCAAAGTCAGCACTGTCAGTGCTCCCACCACACAGCCAGCACTGTCAGTGCTCCCCCACACAGCCAGCACTGTCAGTGCTCCCACCACACAGCCAGCACTGTCAGTGCTCCCTCACACAGCCAGCACTCTCAGTGCTCCCCCCACACAGCCAGCACTGTCAGTGCTCCTCCCACACAGCCAGCACTGTAAGTGCTCCCACCACACAGCCAGCACTGTCAGTGCTCCCCCACACAGCCAGCACTGTCTGTGCTCCCACCACACAGCCAGCACTGTCAGTGCTCCCCACACAGCCAGTACTGTCAGTGCACCCCCCACACAGCCAGCACTGTCAGTGCTCCCCCACACAGCCAGAACTGTCAGTGATCGCCCCACACAGCCAGTACTGTCAGTGCTCCAACCACACAGCCAGCACTGTCAGTGCTCCCACCACACAGCCAGCACTGTCTGTGCTCCCACCACACAGCCAGCACGGTCAGTGCTCCCCACACAGCCAGTACTGTCAGTGCACCCCCCACACAGCCAGCACTGTCAGTGCTCCCCCACACAGCCAGAACTGTCAGTGATCGCCCCACACAGCCAGTACTGTCAGTGCTCCAACCACACAGCCAGCACTGTCAGTGCTCCCACCACACAGCCAGCACTGTCAGTGCTCCCCTCACACAACCAGCACTGTCAGTTCTCCCCCACATAGCCAGCACTGTCAGTGCTCCCACCACACAGCCAGCACTGTCAGTGCTCCCACCACACTGCCAACACTGTCAGTGCTCCCCCCACACAGCCAGCACTGTCAGTGCTCCCCCAAACAGCCAGCACTGTCAGTGCTCCCCCCACACAGCCAGCACTGTCAGTGCTCCCACCACACAGCCAGCACAGTCAGTGCTCCCACCAGACAGCCAGCACTGTCCGTGCTCCACCACACAGTCAGCACTGTCAGTGCTCCCCCACACAGCCAGCACGGTCAGTGCTCCCACCACACAGCCAGCACTGTCAGTGCTCCCCCACACAGCCAGCACTGTCAGTACTCCCACCACACAGCCAGCAAGGTCAGTGCTCCCCCCACACAGCCAGCACTGTCAGTGCTCCCTCACACAGGCAGCACTCTCAGTGCTCCCACCACACAGCCAGCACTGTCAGTGCTCCTCCCACACAGCCAGCACTGTCAGTGTTCCCACCACACAGCCAGCACTGTCAGTGCTCCCCCCACACAGTCAGCACTGTCAGTGCTCCCACCACACAGCCAGCACTGTCAGTGCTCCCCCACACAGCCAGCACTATCAGTGCTCCCACCACACAGCCAGCACTGTCAGTTCTCCCTCCACACAGCCAGCACTGTCAGTGCTCCCACACACAGCCAGCACTGTCAGTGCTCCTACCACACAGCCAGCTGTGTCAGTGCTCCCCCACACAGCCAGCACTGTCAGTGCTCCCACCACACAGCCAGCACTGTCAGTGCTCCCACAACACAGCCAGCACTGTAAGTGCTCCCCCCACACAGCCAACACTGTCAGTGCTCCCCCACACAGCCAGCACTGTCAGTGCTCCCCTCACACAGCCAGCACTGTCAGTGCTCCCCACACAGCCAGCACTGTCAGTGCACCCCCCACACAGCCAGCAATGTCAGTGCTCCCCCACTCAGCCAGAACTGTCAGTGATCGCCCCACACAGCCAGCACTGTCAGTGCTCCAAACACACAGCCAGCACTGCCAGTGCCCCCCCCGCCACACACAGCCAGCACTGTCAGGACTCCCTCCACACAGCCAGCACTGTCAGTGCTCCCACCACACAGCCAGCACTGTCAGTGCTCCCCCTACACAGCCAGCACTGTCAGTGCTCCCACCACACAGCCAGCACTGTCAGTGCTCCATCCATACAGCCAGCACTGTCAGTGCTCCCCCCACACAGACTTGCACCGACAGTGCTCTCCCCACACAGCCAGTAGTGTCAGTGCTCCCCCCACACAGCCAGCACTGTCAGTGCTCCCCCCACACAACCAGCACTGTCAGTGCTCCCCCAGACAGCCAGCAGTGTCAGTGCTACCCTCACACAGCCAGCACTGTCAGTTCTCCCCCACATAGCCAGCACTGTCAGTGCTCCCACCACACAGCCAGCACTGTCAGTGCTCCCACCACACTGCCAGCACTATCAGTGCTCCCCCCACACAGCCAGCACTGTCAGTGCTCCCACCACACAGCCAGCACTGTCAGTGCTCCACCCACACAGCCAACACTGTCAGTGCGCCCCCCCCCCCCCCACAGCCAGCACTGTCTGTGCTCCCCCCACACAACCAGCACTGTCAGTGCTCCCACCCCACAGCCAGCACTGTCAGTGCTCCCCCACACAGCCAGCACTGTCAGGGCTCCCCAGACACAGCCAGCACTGTCAGAGCTCCCCCCACACATCCAGCACTATCAGTGGTCCTCCCACACAGCCAGCACTGTCAGTGGTCCCCCCACTCAGCCAGCACTGACAGTGCTCCCCCACATAGCAGCACTGTCAGTGCTCCCCCACACAGCCAGCACTGTCAGTGCTCCCCTCACACAGCCAACAGTGTCAGTGCTCCCCCCACACAGCCAGCACTGTCAGAGCTCCCCCACACAGCCAGCGCTGTCAGTGCTCTCCCCACACAACCAGCACGGTCAGTGCTCCCCCACACTGCCAGCACTGTCAGTGCTCCCACCACACAGCCAACAGTGTCAGTGCTCCCCCCACACAGCCAGCACTGTCAGTGCTCCCCCCACTCAACCAGCACTGTCAGTGCTCCCCCAGACAGCCAGCAGTGTCAGTGCTACCCCTCACACAGCCAGCACTGTCAGTTCTCCCCCACATAGCCAGCACTGTCAGTGCTCCCACCACACAGCCAGCACTGTCAGTGCTCCCACCACACTGCCAGCACTGTCAGTGCTCCCCCCACACAGCCAGCACTGTCAGTGCTCCCCCACACAGCCAGCACTGTCAGTGCTCCCCCCACACAGCCAGCACTATCAGTGCTCCCACCACACAGCCAGCACAGTCAGTGCTCCCACCAGACAGCCAGCACTGTCCGTGCTCCACCACACAGTCAGCACTGTCAGTGCTCCCCCACACAGCCAGCACTGTCAGTGCTCCCACCACACAGCCAGCACTGTCAGTGCTCCCCCACACAGCCAGCACTGTCAGTACTCCCACCACACAGCCAGCAAGGTCAGTGCTCCCCCCACACAGCCAGCACTGTCAGTGCTCCCTCACACAGGCAGCACTCTCAGTGCTCCCACCACACAGCCAGCACTGTCAGTGCTCCTCCCACACCACCAGCACTGTCAGTGCTCCCACCACACAGCCAGCACTGTCAGAGCTCCCCCCACACAGCCAGCACTGTCAGTGCTCCCACCACACAGCCAGCACTGTCAGTGCACCCCCACACAGCCAGCACTGTCAGTGCTCCCACCACACAGCCAGCACTGTCAGTTCTCCCTCCACACAGCCAGCACTGTCAGTGCTCCCACACACAGCCAGCACTGTCAGTGCTCCCACCACACAGCCAGCTGTGTCAGTGCTCCCCCACACAGCCAGCACTGTCAGTGCTCCCACCACACAGCCAGCACTGTCAGTGCTCCCACAACACAGCCAGCACTGTAAGTGCTCCCCCCACACAGCCAACACTGTCAGTGCTCCCCCACACAGCCAGCACTGTCAGTGCTCCCCTCACACAGCCAGCACTGTCAGTGCTCCCCACACAGCCAGCACTGTCAGTGCACACCCCACACAGCCAGCACTGTCATTGCTTCCCCCACACAGCCAGAACTGTCAGTGATCGCCCCACACAGCCAGCAATGTCAGTGCTCCAACCACACAGCCAGCACTGCCAGTGCCCCCCCCCACACACAGCCAGCACTGTCAGGACTCCCTCCACACAGCCAGCACTGTCAGTGCACCCCACAATCAGCTAGCACTGCCAGTGCTCCCCCCACAGCCAGCACTGTCAGTGCACCCCCACACAGCCAGCACTGTCAGTGCTCCCACCACACAGCCAGCACTGTCAGTGCTCCCAACAGACAGCCAGCACTGTCAGTGCTCTCCCCACACTGCCAGCACTGTCAGTGCTCCCCCCAGACAGCCAGCACTGTCAGTGCTCCCCTCACACAGCCAGCACTGTCAGTTCTCCCACACATAGCCAGCACTGTCAGTGCTCCCACCACACAGCCAGCACTGTCAGTGCTCCATCCACACAGCCAACAGTGTCAGTGCTCCCCCCACACAGCCAGCACTCTCAGTGCTCCCACCACACAGCCAGCACTGTCAGTGCTCCCCCACACAGCCAGCACTGTCAGTGCTCCCACCATACAGCCAGCACTGTCAGTGCTCCCGCACACAGCCAGCACTATCAGTGCTGCCCTTACACAGCCAGCACTGTCAGAGCTCCCCCCACACAGCCAGCAATGTCAGTGGTCCCCCCACACAGCCAGCACTGTCAATGCTCCCCACACACAGCCAGCGCTGTCAGTGCTCCCCACACAGCCAGCACTGCCAGTGCTCCCCCACACAGCCAGCACTGTCAGTGCTCCCACCACACAGCCAGCACTGCCAGTGCTCCCACCACTCAGTCAGCACTGTCAGTACTCCCCCCACACAGCCAGCACTGTCAGTGCTCCCCTACACAGCCAGCAATGTCAGTGCTCCCCCACACAGCCAGCACTGTCAGTGCTTCCACCACACAGCCAGCAAGGTCAGTGCTCCCCACGCACAGCCAGCACTGTCAGTGCTCCCACCACACAACCAGCACTGTCAGTGCTCCCACCACACAGCCAGCACTGTCAGTGCTCCCCCCACACAGCCAGCACTGCCAGTGCTCCTCCACACAGCCAAAACTGTCAGTGCTCCCACCACACAGCCAGCAAGGTCAGTGCTCCCACCACACAGCCAGCACTGTCAATGCTCCCCCACACAGCCAGCACTGTCAGTGCTCCCCCACACAGCCAGCACTGTCAGTGCTCCCACCACACAGCCAGCACTGTCAGTGCTCCCCCCGCACAGCCAGCACTGTCAGTGCTCCCACCACACAGACAGCACTGTCAGTGCTCCCCCCACACAGCCAGCACTGTCAGTGCTCCCGCCACACAGCCAGCACTGTCAGTGCTCCCACCACACAGCCAGCACTGTCAGTGCTCCCACCACACAGCCAACAGTGTCAGTGCGCCCCCCACACAGCCAGCACTGTCAGAGCTCCCCCACACAGCCAGCGCTGTCAGTGCTCTCCCCACACAACCAGCACGGTCAGTGCTCCCCCACACTGCCAGCACTGTCAGTGCTCCCACCACACAGCCAACAGTGTCAGTGCTCCCCCCACACAGCCAGCACTGACAGTGCTCCCCCCACTCAACCAGCACTGTCAGTGCTCCCCCAGACAGCCAGCAGTGTCAGTGCTACCCCTCACACAGCCAGCACTGTCAGTGCTCCCACCACACAGCCAGCACTGTCAGTGCTCCCCCCACACAGACTTGCACCGACAGTGCTCTCCCCACACAGCCAGCAGTGTCAGTGCTCCCCCCACACAGCCAGCACTGTCAGTGCTCCCCCCACACAACCAGCACTGTCAGTGCTCCCCCAGACAGCCAGCAGTGTCAGTGCTACCCTCACACATCCAGCACTGTCAGTTCTCCCCCACATAGCCAGCACTGTCAGTGCTCCCACCACACAGCCAGCACTGTCAGTGCTCCCACCACACTGCCAGCACTGTCAGTGCTCCCCCACACAGCCAGCACTGTCAGTGCTCCCACCACACAGCCAGCACTGTCAGTGCTCCACCCACACAGCCAACACTGTCAGTGCGCCCCCGCCACCCCCCACAGCCAGCACTGTCTGTGCTCCCCCCACACAACCAGCACTGTCAGTGCTCCCACCCCACAGCCAGCACTGTCAGTGCTCCCCCCACACAGCCAGCACTGTCAGGGCTCCCCAGACACAGCCAGCACTGTCAGAGCTCCCCCCACACATCCAGCACTATCAGTGGTCCCCCCACACAGCCAGCACTGTCAGTGGTCCCCCCACTCAGCCAGCACTGTCAGTGCTCCCCCACATAGCAGCACTGTCAGTGCTCTCCCCACACAGCCAGCACTGTCAGTGCTACCCCCACACACCCAGCACTGTCAGTGCTCCCACCACACAGCCAGCACTGTCAGTGCTCCCCCCACACAGCCAGCACTGTCAGTGGTCCCACCACACAGCCAGCACTGTCAGTGCTCCCCCACACAGCCAGCACTGTCAGTACTCCCACCACACAGCCAGCAACGTCAGTGTTCCCCCCACACAGCCAGCACTGTCAGTGCTCCCTCACAAAGCCAGCACTCTCAGTGCTCCCACCACACAGCCAGCACTGTCAGTGCTCCTCCCACACAGCCAGCACTGTAAGTGCTCCCACCACACAGCCAGCACTGTCAGTGCTCCCCCCACACAGCCAGCACTGTCAGTGCTCCCACCACACAGCCAGCACTGTCAGTGCTCCCCCACACAGCCAGCACTGTCAGTGCTCCCACCACACAGCCAGCACTGTCAGTGCTCCCTCCACACAGCCAGCACTGTCAGTGCTCCCACACACAGCCAGCACTGTCAGTGCTCCCACCACACAGCCAGCAGTGTCAGTGCTCCGCCACACAGCCAGCACTGTCAGTGCTCCCACCACACAGCCAGCACTGTCAGTGCTCCCACAACACAGCCAGCACTGTAAGTGCTCCCCCCACACAGCCAACACTGTCAGTGCTCCCCCACACAGCCAGCACTGTCAGTGCTCCCCCAGACAGCCAGCACTGTCAGTGTTCCCCTCACACAGCCAGCACTGTCAGTGCTCCCCACACAGCCAGTACTGTCAGTGCACCCCCCACACAGCCAGCACTGTCAGTGCTCCCCCACACAGCCAGAACTGTCAGTGATCGCCCCACACAGCCAGTACTGTCAGTGCTCCAACCACACAGCCAGCACTGTCAGTGCTCCCACCACACAGCCAGCACTGTCAGTGCTCCCCTCACACAACCAGCACTGTCAGTTCTCCCCCACATAGCCAGCACTGTCAGTGCTCCCACCACACAGCCAGCACTGTCAGTGCTCCCACCACACTGCCAGCACTGTCAGTGCTCCCCCCACACAGCCAGCACTGTCAGTGCTCCCCCACACAGCCAGCACTGTCAGTGCTCCCCCCACACAGCCAGCACTGTCAGTGCTCCCACCACACAGCCAGCACAGTCAGTGCTCCCACCAGACAGCCAGCACTGTCCGTGCTCCACCACACAGTCAGCACTGTCAGTGCTCCCCCACACAGCCAGCACTGTCAGTGCTCCCACCACACAGCCAGCACTGTCAGTGCTCCCCACACAGCCAGCACTGTCAGTACTCCCACCACACAGCCAGCAAGGTCAGTGCTCCCCCCACACAGCCAGCACTGTCAGTGCTCCCTCACACAGGCAGCACTCTCAGTGCTCCCACCACACAGCCAGCACTGTCAGTGCTCCTCCCACACAGCCAGCACTGTCAGTGCTCCCACCACACAGCCAGCACTGTCAGTGCTCCCCCCACACAGTCAGCACTGTCAGTGCTCCCACCACACAGCCAGCACTGTCAGTGCTCCCCCACACAGCCAGCACTGTCAGTGCTCCCACCACACAGCCAGCACTGTCAGTTCTCCCTCCACACAGCCAGCACTGTCAGTGCTCCCACACAGAGCCAGAACTGTCAGTACTCCTACCACACAGCCAGCTGTGTCAGTGCTCCCCCACACAGCCAGCACTGTCAGTGATCGCCCCACACAGCCAGCACTGTCAGTGCTCCAACCACACAGCCAGCACTGCCAGTGCCCCCCACCCCCCCACACACAGCCAGCACTGTCAGGACTCCCTCCACACAGCCAGCACTGTCAGTGCTCCCACCACACAGCCAGCACTGTCAGTGCTCCCCCTACACAGCCAGCACTGTCAGTGCTCCCACCACACAGCCAGCACTGTCAGTGCTCCATCCATACAGCCCGCACTGTCAGTGCTCCCCCCACACAGACTTGCACCGACAGTGCTCTCCCCACACAGCCAGCAGTGTCAGTGCTCCCCCCACACAGCCAGCACTGTCAGTGCTCCCCCCACACAACCAGCACTGTCAGTGCTCCCCCAGACAGCCAGCAGTGTCAGTGCTACCCTCACACAGCCAGCACTGTCAGTTCTCCCCCACATAGCCAGCACTGTCAGTGCTCCCACCACACAGCCAGCACTGTCAGTGCTCCCACCACACTGCCAGCACTATCAGTGCTCCCCCCACACAGCCAGCACTGTCAGTGCTCCCACCACACATCCAGCACTGTCAGTGCTCCACCCACACAGCCAACACTGTCAGTGCGCCCCCCCCCCCCCCCCACAGCCAGCACTGTCTGTGCTCCCCCCACAGAACCAGCACTGTCAGTGCTTCCACCCCACAGCCAGCACTGTCAGTGCTCCCCCCACACAGCCAGCACTGTCAGGGCTCCCCAGACACAGCCAGCACTGTCAGAGCTCACCCCACACATCCAGCACTATCAGTGGTCCTCCCACACAGCCAGCACTGTCAGTGGTCCCCCCACTCAGCCAGCACTGTCAGTGCTCCCCCACATAGCAGCACTGTCAGTGCTCTCCCCACACAGCCAGCACTGTCAGTGCTACCCCCACACACCCAGCACTGCCAGTGCTCCCCCACTCAGCCAGCACTGTCAGTGCTCCCCCCACACAGCCAGCACTGTCAGTGCTCCCACCACACAGCCAGCACTGTCAGTGCTCCCTCCACACAGCCAGCACTGTCAGTGCTCCCACCACACAGCCAGCAGTGTCAGTGCTCCGCCACACAGCCAGCACTGTCAGTGCTCCCACCACACAGCCAGCACTGTCAGTGCTCCCACAACACAGCCAGCACTGTAAGTGCTCCCCCCACACAGCCAACACTGTCAGTGCTCCCCCACACAGCCAGCACTCTCAGTGCTCCCCCAGACAGCCAGCACTGTCAGTGTTCCCCTCACACAGCCAGCACTGTCAGTGCTCCCCACACAGCCAGTACTGTCAGTGCACCCCCCACACAGCCAGCACTGTCAGTGCTCCCCCACACAGCCAGAACTGTCAGTGATCGCCCCACACAGCCAGTACTGTCAATGCTCCAACCACACAGCCAGCACTGTCAGTGCTCCCACCACACAGCCAGCACTGTCAGTGCTCCCCTCACACAACCAGCACTGTCAGTTCTCCCCCACATAGCCAGCACTGTCAGTGCTCCCACCACACAGCCAGCACTGTCAGTGCTCCCACCACACTGCCAGCACTGTCAGTGCTCCCCCCACACAGCCAGCACTGTCAGTGCTCCCCAACACAGCCAGCACTGTCAGTGCTCCCCCCACACAGCCAGCACTGTCAGTGCTCCCACCACACAGCCAGCACAGTCAGTGCTCCCACCAGACAGCCAGCACTGTCCGTGCTCCACCACACAGTCAGCACTGTCAGTGCTCCCCCACACAGCCAGCACTGTCAGTGCTCCCACCACACAGCCAGCACTGTCAGTGCTCCCCACACAGCCAGCACTGTCAGTACTCCCACCACACAGCCAGCAAGGTCAGTGCTCCCCCCACACAGCCAGCACTGTCAGTGCTCCCTCACACAGGCAGCACTCTCAGTGCTCCCACCACACAGCCAGCACTGTCAGTGCTCCTCCCACACAGCCAGCACTGTCAGTGCTCCCACCACACAGCCAGCACTGTCAGTGCTCCCCCCACACAGTCAGCACTGTCAGTGCTCCCACCACACAGCCAGCACTGTCAGTGCTCCCCCACACAGCCAGCACTGTCAGTGCTCCCACCACACAGCCAGCACTGTCAGTTCTCCCTCCACACAGCCAGCACTGTCAGTGCTCCCACACAGAGCCAGCACTGTCAGTGCTCCTACCACACAGCCAGCTGTGTCAGTGCTCCCCCACACAGCCAGAACTGTCAGTGATCGCCCCACACAGCCAGCACTGACAGTGCTCCCACAACACAGCCAGCACTGTAAGTGCTCCCCCCACACAGCCAACTCTGTCAGTGCTCCCCCACACAGCCAGCACTGTCAGTGCTCCCCTCACACAGCCAGCACTGTCAGTGCTCCCCACACAGCCAGCACTGTCAGTGCACCCCCCACACAGCCAGCACTGTCAGTGCTCCCCCCACGCAGCCAGAACTGTCAGTGATCGCCCCACACAGCCAGCACTGTCAGTGCTCCAACCACACAGCCAGCACTGCCAGTGCCCCCCACCCCCCCACACACAGCCAGCACTGTCAGGACTCCCTCCACACAGCCAGCACTGTCAGTGCTCCCACCACACAGCCAGCACTGTCAGTGCTCCCCCTACACAGCCAGCACAGTCAGTGCTCCCACCACACAGCCAGCACTGTCAGTGCTCCATCCATACTGCCCGCACTGTCAGTGCTCCCCCCACACAGACTTGCACCGACAGTGCTCTCCCCACACAGCCAGCAGTGTCAGTGCTCCCCCCACACAGCCAGCACTGTCAGTGCTCCCCCCACACAACCAGCACTGTCAGTGCTCCCCCAGACAGCCAGCAGTGTCAGTGCTACCCTCACACAGCCAGCACTGTCAGTTCTCCCCAACATAATAAGCACTGTCAGTGCTCCCACCACACAGCCAGCACTGTCAGTGCTCCCACCACACTGCCAGCACTATCAGTGCTCCCCCCACACAGCCAGCACTGTCAGTGCTCCCACCACACAGCCAGCACTGTCAGTGCTCCACCCACACAGCCAACACTGTCAGTGCGCCCCCCCCCCCCCCACAGCCAGCACTGTCTGTGCTCCCCCCACACAAACAGCACTGTCAGTGCTTCCACCCCACAGCCAGCACTGTCAGTGCTCCCCCCACACAGCCAGCACTGTCAGGGCTCCCCAGACACAGCCAGCACTGTCAGAGCTCACCCCACACATCCAGCACTATCAGTGGTCCTCCCACACAGCCAGCACTGTCAGTGGTCCCCCCACTCAGCCAGCACTGTCAGTGCTCCCCCCACACAGCCAGAACTGTCAGTGCTCCCACCACACAGCCAGCACAGTCAGTGCTCCCACCAGATAGCCAGCACTGTCCGTGCTCCCCCCACACAGTCAGCACTGTCAGTGCTCCCACCACACAGCCAGCACTGTCAGTGCTCCCCCACACAGCCAGCACTGTCAGTGCTCCCACCACACAGCCAGCACTGTCAGTGCTCCCCCCACACAGCCAGCACTGTCAGTGGTCCCACCACACAGCCAGCACTGTCAGTGCTCCCCCACACAGCCAGCACTGTCAGTACTCCCACCACACAGCCAGCAAGGTCAGTGCTCCCCCCACACAGCCAGCACTGTCAGTGCTCCCTCACACAGCCTGCACTCTCAGTGCTCCCACCACACAGCCAGCACTGTCAGTGCTCCTCCCACACAGCCAGCAATGTAAGTGCTCCCACCACACAGCCAGCACTGTCAGTGCTCCCCCCACACAGCCAGCACTGTCTGTGCTCCCACCACGCAGCCAGCACTGTCAGTGCTCCCCCACACAGCCAGCACTGTCAGTGCTCCCACCACACAGCCAGCACTGTCAGTGCTCCCTCCACACAGCCAGCACTGTCAGTGCTCCCACACACAGCCAGCACTGTCAGTGCTCCCACCACACAGCCAGCAGTGTCAGTGCTCCGCCACACAGCCAGCACTGTCAGTGCTCCCACCACACAGCCAGCACTGTCAGTGCTCCCACAACACAGCCAGCACTGTAAGTGCTCCCCCCACACAGCCAACACTGTCAGTGCTCCCCCACACAGCCAGCACTGTCAGTGCTCCCCCACACAGCCAGCACTGTCAGTGTTCCCCTCACACAGCCAGCACTGTCAGTGCTCCCCACACAGCCAGTACTGTCAGTGCACCCCCCACACAGCCAGCACTGTCAGTGCTCCCCCCACACAGCCAGAACTGTCAGTGATCGCCCCACACAGCCAGTACTGTCAGTGCTCCAATCACACAGCCAGCACTGTCAGTGCTCCCACCACACAGCCAGCACTGTCAGTGCTCCCCTCACACAACCAGCACTGTCAGTTCTCCCCCACATAGCCAGCCCTGTCAGTGCTCCCACCACACAGCCAGCACTGTCAGTGCTCCCACCACACTGCCAGCACTGTCAGTGCTCCCCACACAGCCAGCACTGTCAGTGCTCCCCCACACAGCCAGCACTGTCAGTGCTCCCCCCACACAGCCAGCACTGTCAGTGCTCCCACCACACAGCCAGCACAGTCAGTGCTCCCACCAGACAGCCAGCACTGTCCGTGCTCCACCACACAGTCAGCACTGTCAGTGCTCCCCCACACAGCCAGCACTGTCAGTGCTCCCACCACACAGCCAGCACTGTCAGTGCTCCCCCACACAGCCAGCACTGTCAGCACTCCCACCACACAGCCAGTAAGGTCAGTGCTCCCCCCACACAGCCAGCACTGTCAGTGCTCCCTCACACAGGCAGCACTCTCAGTGCTCCCACCACACAGCCAGCACTGTCAGTGCTCCTCCCACATAGCCAGCAATGTCAGTGCTCCCACCACACAGCCAGCACTGTCAGTGCTCCCCCACACAGCCAGCACTGTCAGTGCTCCCACCACACAGCCAGCACTGTCAGTGCTCCCCCACACAGCCAGCACTGTCAGTGCTCCCACCACACAGCCAGCACTGTCAGTTCTCCCTCCACACAGCCAGCACTGTCAGTGCTCCCACACACAGCCAGCACTGTCAGTGCTCCTACCACACAGCCAGCTGTGTCAGTGCTCCCCCACACAGCCAGCACTGTCAGTGCTCCCACCACACAGCCAGCACTGTCAGTGCTCCCACAACACAGCCAGCACTGTAAGTGCTCCCCCCACACAGCCAACACTGTCAGTGCTCCCCCACACAGTCAGCACTTTCAGTGCTCCCCTCTCACAGCCAGCACTGTCAGTGCTCCCCACACAGCCAGCACTGTCAGTGCACCCCCCACACAGCCAGCACTGTCAGTGCTCCCCCCACACAGCCAGAACTGTCAGTGATCGCCCCACACAGCCAGCACTGTCAGTGCTCCAACCACACAGCCAGCACTGCCAGTGCCCCCCCCCCACACAGCCAGCACTGTCAGGACTCCCTCCACACAGCCAGCACTGTCAGTGCTCCCACCACACAGCCAGCACTGTCAGTGCTCCCCCTACACAGCCAGCACTGTCAGTGCTCCCACCACACAGCCAGCACTGTCACTGCTCCATCCATACAGCCAACAGTGTCAGTGCTCCCCCCACACAGCCAGCACTGTCAGTGCTCCCACCACACAGCCAGCACTGTCAGTGCTCCCCCACACAGCCAGCACTGTCAGTGCTCCCACCATACAGCCAGCACTGTCAGTGCTCCCGCACACAGCCAGCACTGTCAGTGCTGCCCTTACACAGCCAGCACTGTCAGAGCTCCCCCCACACAGCCAGCAATGTCAGTGGTCCCCCCACACAGCCAGCACTGTCAATGCTCCCCACACACAGCCAGCACTGGCAGTGCTCCCCACACAGCCAGCACTGCCAGTGCTCCCCCACACAGCCAGCACTGTCAGTGCTCCCACCACACAGCCAGCACTGCCAGTGCTCCCACCACACAGTCAGCACTGTCAGTACTCCCCCCACACAGCCAGCACTGTCAGTGCTCCCCTACACAGCCAGCAATGTCAGTGCTCCCCCACACAGCCAGCACTGTCAGTGCTCCCACCACACAGCCAGCAAGGTCAGTGCTCCCCACGCACAGCCAGCACTGTCAGTGCTCCCACCACACAACCAGCACTGTCAGTGCTCCCACCACACAGCCTGCACTGTCAGTGCTCCCCCCACACAGCCAGCACTGTCAGTGCTCCCCCACACAGCCAAAACTGTCAGTGCTCCCACCACACAGCCAGCAATGTCAGTGCTCCCACCACACAGCCAGCACTGTCAGTGCTCCCCCACACTGCCAGCACTGTCAGTGCTCCCCCACACAGCCAGCATTGTCAGTGCTCCCCCACACAGCCAGCACTGTCAGTGCTCCCCCCGCACAGCCAGCACTGTCAGTGCTCCCCCACACAGACTTGCACCGACAGTGCTCTCCCCACACAGCCAGCAGTGTCAGTGCTCCCCCACACAGCCAGCACTGTCAGTGCTCCCCCCACACAACCAGCACTGTCAGTGCTCCCCCACAGAGCCAGCAGTGTCAGTGCTACCCTCACACAGCCAGCACTGTCAGTTCTCCCCCACATAGCCAGCACTGTCAGTGCTCCCACCACACAGCCAGCACTGTCAGTGCTCCCACCACACTGCCAGCACTGTCAGTGCTCCCCCACACAGCCAGCACTGTCAGTGCTCCCACCACACAGCCAGCACTGTCAGTGCTCCACCCACACAGCCAACACTGTCAGTGCGCCCCCCCCCACAGCCAGCACTGTCTGTGCTCCCCCCACACAACCAGCACTGTCAGTGCTCCCACCCCACAGCCAGCACTGTCAGTGCTCCCCCCACACAGCCAGCACTGTCAGGGCTCCCCAGACACAGCCAGCACTGTCAGAGCTCCCCCCACACATCCAGCACTATCAGTGGTCCCCCCACACAGCCAGCACTGTCAGCGGTCCCCCCACTCAGCCAGCACTGTCAGTGCTCCCCCACATAGCAGCACTGTCAGTGCTCTCCCCACACAGCCAGCACTGTCAGTGCTACCCCCACACACCCAGCACTGCCAGTGCTCCCCCACACAGCCAGCACTGTCAGTGCTCCCCCCACACAGCCAGCACTGTCAGTGCTCCCACCACACAGCCAGCACAGTCAGTGCTCCCACCAGATAGCCAGCACTGTCCGTTCTCCACCACACAGTCAGCACTGTCAGTGCTCCCCCACACAGCCAGCACTGTCAGTGCTCCCACCACACAGCCAGCACTGTCAGTGCTCCCCCCACACAGCCAGCACTGTCAGTGGTCCCACCACACAGCCAGCACTGTCAGTGCTCCCCCACACAGCCAGCACTGTCAGTACTCCCACCACACAGCCAGCAAGGTCAGTGTTCCCCCCACACAGCCAGCACTGTCAGTGCTCCCTCACACAGCCAGCACTCTCAGTGCTCCCACCACACAGCCAGCACTGTCAGTGCTCCTCCCACACAGCCAGCACTGTAAGTGCTCCCACCACACAGCCAGCACTGTCAATGCTCCCCCCACACAGCCAGCACTGTCAGTGCTCCCAGCACACAGCCAGCACTGTCAGTGCTCCCCCACACAGCCAGCACTGTCAGAGCTCCCACCACACAGCCAGCACTGTCAGTGCTCCCTCCACACAGCCAGCACTGTCAGTGCTCCCACACACAGCCAGCACTGTCAGTGCTCCCACCACACAGCCAGCAGTGTCAGTGCTCCGCCACACAGCCAGCACTGTCAGTGCTCCCACCACACAGCCAGCACTGTCAGTGCTCCCACAACACAGCCAGCACTTTAAGTGCTCCCCCCACACAGCCAACACTGTCAGTGCTCCCCCACACAGCCAGCACTGTCAGTGCTCCCCCACACAGCCAGCACTGTCAGTGTTCCCCTCACACAGCCAGCACTGTCAGTGCTCCCCACACAGCCAGTACTGTCAGTGCACCCCCCACACAGCCAGCACTGTCAGTGCTCCCCCCACACAGCCAGAACTGTCAGTGATCGCCCCACACAGCCAGTACTGTCAGTGCTCCAACCACACAGCCAGCACTGTCAGTGCTCCCACCACACAGCCAGCACTGCCAGTGCCCCCCCCCCACACACAGCCAGCACTGTCAGGACCCCCCCCCCACACAGACAGCAATGTCAGTGCTCCCCACAATCAGCTAGCACTGCCAGTGCTCCCCACACAGCCAGCACTGTCAGTGCACCCCCACACAGCCAGCACTGTCAGTGCTCCCACCACACAGCCAGCACTGTCAGTGCTCCCACCAGACAGCCAGCAATGTCAGTGCTCTCCCCACACTGCCAGCACTGTCAGTGCTCCCCCCAGACAGCCAGCACTGTCAGTGCTCCCCTCACACAGCCAGCACTGTCAGTTCTCCCACACATAGCCAGCACTGTCAGTGCTCCCACCACACAGCCAGCACTGTCAGTGCTCCCACCACACAGCCAGCACTGTCAGTGCTCCCCCTACACAGCCAGCACTGTCAGTGCTCCCACCACACAGCCAGCACTGTCAGTGCTCCATCCACACAGCCAACAGTGTCAGTGCTCCCCCCACACAGCCAGCACTGTCAGTGCCCCCACCACGCAGCCAGCACTGTCAGTGCTCCCCACACAGCCATCACTGTCAGTGCTCCCACCACACAGCCAGCACTGTCAGTTCTCCCTCCACACAGCCAGCACTGTCAGTGCTCCCACACACAGCCAGCACTGTCAGTGCTCCCACCACACAGCCAGCAGTGTCAGTGCTCCCCCACACAGCCAGCACTGTCAGTGCTCCCACCACACAGCCAGCACTGTCAGTGCTCCCACAACACAGCCAGCACTGTGAGTGCTCCCCCCACACAGCCAACATTGTCAGTGCTCCCCCACACAGCCAGCACTGTCAGTGCTCCCCCCCACAGCCAGCACTGTCAGTGCTCCCCTCACACAGCCAGCACTGTCAGTGCTCCCCACACAGCCAGCACTGTCAGTGCACCCCCCACACAGCCAGCACTGTCAGTGCTCCCCCCACACAGCCAGAACTGTCAGTGATAGCCCCACACAGCCAGCACTGTCAGTGCTCCAAACACACAGCCAGCACTGCCAGTGCCCCCCCCCCCCACACACAGCCAGCACTGTCAGGACTGCCTCCACACAGCCAGCACTGTCAGTGCTCTCCACAATCTGCTAGCACAGCCAGTGCTCCCCACACAGCCAGCACTGTCAGTGCACCCCCACACAGCCAGCACTGTCAGTGCTCCCACCAGACAGCCAGCACTGTCAGTGCTCTCCCCACACTGCCAGCACTGTCAGCGCTCCCCCCAGACTGCCAGCACTGTCAGTGCTCCCCTCACACAGCCAGCACTGTCAGTTCTCCCACACATAGCCAGCACTGTCAGTGCTCCCACCACACAGCCAGCACTGTCAGTGCTCCCCCCACACAGCCAGAACTGTCAGTGATAGCCCCACACAGCCAGCACTGTCAGTGCTCCAAACACACAGCCAGCACTGCCAGTGCCCCCCCCCCACACACAGCCAGCACTGTCAGGACTGCCTCCACACAGCCAGCACTGTCAGTGCTCTCCACAATCTGCTAGCACAGCCAGTGCTCCCCACACAGCCAGCACTGTCAGTGCACCCCCACACAGCCAGCACTGTCAGTGCTCCCACCAGACAGCCAGCACTGTCAGTGCTCTCCCCACACTGCCAGCACTGTCAGTGCTCCCCCCAGACTGCCAGCACTGTCAGTGCTCCCCTCACACAGCCAGCACTGTCAGTTCTCCCACACATAGCCAGCACTGTCAGTGCTCCCACCACACAGCCAGCACTGTCAGTGCTCCCACCACACAGCCAGCACTGTCAGTGCTCCCCCTACACAGCCAGCACTGTCAGTGCTCCCACCACACAGCCAGCACTGTCAGTGCTCCATCCACACAGCCAAAACTGTCAGTGCTCCCCGCACACAGACAGCACTGTCAGTTCTCCCCCACACAACCAGAACTGTCAGTGCTCCCCCACACAGACAGCAGTGTCAGTGCTCCCCCCACACAGCCAGCACTGTCCGTGCTCCCCCACACAGCCAGCACTGCCAGTGCTCCCCCCCACAGCCAGCACTGCCAGTGCTCCCACCACACAGCCAGCATTGTCAGTGCTCCCACCACACTGCCAGCACTGTCAGTGCTCCCCACACAGCCAGCACTGTCAGTGCTCCCCCACACAGCCAGCACTGTCAGTGCTCCACCCACACAGCCAACACTGTCAGTGCTCCCCCACACAACCAGCACTGTCAGTGCTCCCCCGCACATCCAGCAGTGTCAGTGCTATCGCTCACACAGCCAGCACTGTCAGTGCTCCCCCACACAGCCAGCACTGTCAGAGCAACCCCCACACAGCCAGCACTATCAGTGCTCCCCCACACAGCCAGCACTGTCAGTGGTCCCCCCACACAGTCAGCACTGTCAGTGCTCCCCCACATAGCAGCACTGTTCGTGCTCTCCCCACACATCCAGCACTGTCTGTGCTCCCCCCACACAGCCAGCACTGTCAGAGCTCCCCCCCACACAGCCAGCACTATCAGTGCTCCCCCCACACAGCCCGCACTGTCAGTGCCAACCCACACAGCCAGCACTGTCAGTGGTCCCACCACACAGCCAGCAATGTCAGTGCTCCCCCGCACATCCAGCACTGTCAGTGCTCCCTCCACACAGCCAGCACTGTCAGTGCTCCCCCACACAGCCAAAACTGTCAGTGCTCCCACCACACAGCCAGCACTGTCAGTGCTCCCTCCACACAGCCAGCACTGTCAGTGCTCCCCCACACAGCCAAAACTGTCAGTGCTCCCCCACACAGCCAGCACTGTCAGTGCTCCCGCCACACAACCAGCACTGTCAGAGCACCCCGCGCACAGCCAGCACTATCAGTGCTCCCCCACACAGCCAGCACTGTCAGTGCTCCCCCCACACAGTCAGCACTGTCAGTGCTCCCCCACACAGCCAGCACTGTCAGTGCTCCCCCCACAATGCCAGCAAGGTCAGCGCTCCCACCACACAGCCAGCACTGTCAGTGCTCCCCCACACAGCCTGCTCTGTCAGTGCTCCCTCCACACAGCCAACACTGTCAGTGCTCCCCCACACAGACTGCACCGACAGTGCTCCCCCCACAGCCAACACTGTCAGTGCTCCCACCACACATCCAGCACTGTCAGTGCTCCCACCACACATCCAGCACTGTCAGTGCTCCCCCACTCAGCCAGCACTGTCAGTGCTCCCACCACACAGCTAGCACTGTCAGTGCTCCCCCACACATCCAGCACTGTCAGTGCTCCCCCACACAGCCAGCACTGTCAGTGCTCCCCCACACAGCCAACAGTGTCAGTGCACCCACCACACAGCTAGCACTGTCAGTGCTCCCCCACACATCCAGCACTGTCAGTGCTCCCGACACACAACCAGCACTGTCAGTGCTCCCCCACACAGCCAGCAGTGTCAGTGCTACCCCTCACACAGCCAGCACTATCAGTGCTCCCACCACACAGCCAGCACTATCAGTGCTCTCCCCACATTGCCAGCACTGGCAGTGCTCCCCCACACAGCCAGCACTGTCAGTTCACCCCCACACAGCCAGCACTGTCAGTGCTCCCACCACACAGCCAGCACTGTCAGTGCTCCCACCAGACAGCCAGCACTGTCAGTGCTCTCCCCACACTGCCAGCACTGTCAGTGCTCCCCCCAGACTGCCAGCACTGTCAGTGCTCCCCTCACACAGCCAGCACTGTCAGTTCTCCCACACATAGCCAGCACTGTCAGTGCTCCCACCACACAGCCAGCACTGTCAGTGCTCCCACCACACAGCCAGCACTGTCAGTGCTCCCCCTACACAGCCAGCACTGTCAGTGCTCCCACCACACAGCCAGCACTGTCAGTGCTCCATCCACACAGTCAACACTGTCAGTGCTCCCCCCACACAGACAGCACTGTCAGTGCTCCCCCACACAACCAGAACTGTCAGTGCTCCCCCACACAGCCAGCAGTGTCAGTGCTCCCCCCACACAGCCAGCACTGTCAGTGCTCCCCCACACAGCCAGCACTGCCAGTGCTCCCCCCACAGCCAGCACTGCCAGTGCTCCCACCACACAGCCAGCATTGTCAGTGCTCCCACCACACTGCCAGCACTGTCAGTGCTCCCCCACACAGCCAGCAATGTCAGTGCTCCCCCACACAGCCATCACTGTCAGTGCTCCACCCACACAGCCAACACTGTCAGTGCTCCCCCACACAACCAGCACTGTCAGTGCTCCCCCGCACAGCCAGCAGTGTCAGTGCTACCCCTCACACAGCCAGCACTGTCAGTGCTCCCCCACACAGCCAGCACTGTCAGAGCACCCCCCACACAGCCAGCACTATCGGTGCTCCACCCACACAGCCAGCACTGTCAGTGGTCCCCCCACACAGTCAGCACTGTCAGTGCTCCCCCACATAGCAGCACTGTTCGTGCTCTCCCCACACATCCAGCACTGTCAGTGCTCCCCCCACACAGCCAGCACTGTCAGAGCTCCCCCCACACAGCCAGCACTATCAGTGCTCCCCCCACACAGCCAGCACTGTCAGTGCCAACCCACACGGCCAGCAATGTCAGTGCTCCCCCACACAGCCAGCAATGTCAGTGCTCCCACCACACAGCAAGCAAGGTCAGTGCTCCCTCCGCACAGCCAGCACTGTCAGTGCTCCCACCACACAACCAGCACTGTCAGTGCTCCACCACACATCCAGCACTGTCAGTGCTCCCACCACACAGCCAGCACTGTCAGTGCTCCCCCACACAGCCAGCACTGTCAGTGCTCCCCACACAGCCAGCACTGTCAGTGCTCCCACCACACAGCCAGCACTGTCAGTGCTCCCCCCGCACAACCAGCACTGTCAGTGCTCCCACCACACAGCCAGCACTGTCAGTGCTCCCCCACACAGCCAGCACTGTCAGTGCTCCCCTCACACAGCCAGCACTGTCAGTGCTCCCCACACAGCCAGCACTGTCAGTGCACCCCCCACACAGCCAGCACTGTCAGTGCTCCCCCCACACAGCCAGAACTGTCAGTGATCGCCGCACACAGCCAGCACTGTCAGTGCTCCCTCCACACATCCAGCACTGTCAGTGCTCCCCCCACACAGCCAGTACTGTCAGGACTCCCTCCACACAGCCAGCACTATCAGTGCTCCCCCCACACAGCCCGCACTGTCAGTGCCAACCCACACAGCCAGCACTGTCAGTGTTCCCCCCACACAGCCAGCACTATCAGTGGTCCCACCACACAGCCAGCAATGTCAGTGCTCCCCCACACAGCCAGCACTGTCAGTGCTCCCACCACACAACCAGCACTGTCAGTGCTCCACCACACATCCAGCACTGTCAGTGCTCCCACCACACAGCCAGCACCGTCAGTGCTCCCCCCACACAGCCAGCACTGTCAGTGCTCCCCCACACAGCCAAAACTGTCAGTGCTCCCACCACACAGCCACCAAGGTCAGTGCTCCCAGCACACAGCCAGCACTGTCAGTGCTCCCCACACAGCCAGCACTAACACTGCTCCCACCACACAGTCAGCACTGTCAGTGCTCCCACCACACTGCCAGCACTGTCAGTGCTCCCCCCGCACAACCAGCACTGTCAGTGCTCCCACCACAGTGCCAGCACTGTCAGTGCTCCCACCACACAGCCAGCACTGTCAGTGCTCGCCTACACAGCCAGCACTGTCAGTGCTACCACCACGCAGCCAGCACTGTCAGTGCTCCATCCACACAGCCAACACTGTCAGTGCTCCCCCCACACAGCCAGCACTGTCAGTGCTCCCCCCACACAACCAGAACTGTCAGTGCTCCCCACACAGCCAGCAGTGTTCGTGCTACCCCTCACATAGCCAGCACTGTCAGTGCTCCCCCACACAGCCAGCACTGTCAGTGCTCCCACCACACAGCCAGCTCTGCCAGTGCTCCCACCACACAGCCAGCATTGTCAGTGCTCCCACCACACTGCCAGCACTGTCAGTGCTCCCACACACAGCCAGCACTGTCAGTGCTCCTCCACACAGCCAGCACTATCACTGCTCCCCCACACAGCCAGCAGTGTCAGTGCTACCCCTCACACAGCCAGCACCGTCAGAGCACCCCCCACACAGCCAGCACTATCAGTGCTCCCCCCACACAGCCAGCACTGTCAGTGCTCCCACCACAAAGCCAGCACTGTCAGTGCTCCCTCACACAACCAGCACTGTCAGTGCTCCCCCACACAGCCAGCAGTGTCAGTGCTACCCCTCACACAGCCAGCACTGTCAGTGCACCCCCCACACAGCCAGCACTGTCAGAGCACCCCCACACAGCCAGCACTATCAGTGCTCCCCCCACACAGCCAGCACTGTCAGAGCACCCCGCGCACAGCCAGCACTATCAGTGCTCCCCCACACAGCCAGCACTGTCAGTGCTCCCCCCACACAGTCAGCACTGTCAGTGCTCCCCCACACATCCAGCACTGTCAGTGCTCCCCCCACACAGCCAGCAAGGTCAGCGCTCCCACCACACAGCCAGCACTGTCAGTGCTCCCCACACAGCCAGCACTGGCAGTGCTCCCCCACACAGCCTGCTCTGTCAGTGCTCCCCCACACAGCCAGCACTGTCAGTGCTCCCACCACACAGCCAGCACTGCCAGTGCCCCCCCCCCCCACACACAGCCAGCACTGTCAGGACCCCCCCCCCCACACAGACAGCAATGTCAGTGCTCCCCACAATCAGCTAGCACTGCCAGTGCTCCCCACACAGCCAGCACTGTCAGTGCACCCCCACACAGCCAGCACTGTCAGTGCTCCCACCACACAGCCAGCACTGTCAGTGCTCCCACCAGACAGCCAGCACTGTCAGTGCTCTCCCCACACTGCCAGCACTGTCAGTGCTCCCCCCAGACAGCCAGCACTGTCAGTGCTCCCCTCACACAGCCAGCACTGTCAGTTCTCCCACACATAGCCAGCACTGTCAGTGCTCCCACCACACAGCCAGCACTGTCAGTGCTCCCACCACACAGCCAGCACTGTCAGTGCTCCCCCTACACAGCCAGCACTGTCAGTGCTCCCACCACACAGCCAGCACTGTCAGTGCTCCATCCACACAGCCAACAGTGTCAGTGCTCCCCCCACACAGCCAGCACTGTCAGTGCCCCCACCACGCAGCCAGCACTGTCAGTGCTCCCCACACAGCCATCACTGTCAGTGCTCCCACCACACAGCCAGCACTGTCAGTTCTCCCTCCACACAGCCAGCACTGTCAGTGCTCCCACACACAGCCAGCACTGTCAGTGCTCCCACCACACAGCCAGCAGTGTCAGTGCTCCCCCACACAGCCAGCACTGTCAGTGCTCCCACCACACAGCCAGCACTGTCAGTGCTCCCACAACACAGCCAGCACTGTGAGTGCTCCCCCCACACAGCCAACACTGTCAGTGCTCCCCCACACAGCCAGCACTGTCAGTGCTCCCCCACACAGCCAGCACTGTCAGTGCTCCCCTCACACAGCCAGCACTGTCCGTGCTCCCCACACAGCCAGCACTGTCAGTGCACCCCCCACACAGCCAGCACTGTCAGTGCTCCCCCCACACAGCCAGAACTGTCAGTGATAGCCCCACACAGCCAGCACTGTCAGTGCTCCAAACACACAGCCAGCACTGCCAGGGCCCCCCCCCCCCCCACACACAGCCAGCACTGTCAGGACTGCCTCCACACAGCCAGCACTGTCAGTGCTCTCCACAATCTGCTAGCACAGCCAGTGCTCCCCACACAGCCAGCACTGTCAGTGCACCCCCACACAGCCAGCACTGTCAGTGCTCCCACCAGACAGCCAGCACTGTCAGTGCTCTCCCCACACTGCCAGCACTGTCAGTGCTCCCCCCAGACTGCCAGCACTGTCAGTGCTCCCCTCACACAGCCAGCACTGTCAGTTCTCCCACACATAGCCAGCACTGTCAGTGCTCCCACCACACAGCCAGCACTGTCAGTGCTCCCCCCACACAGCCAGAACTGTCAGTGATAGCCCCACACAGCCAGCACTGTCAGTGCTCCAAACACACAGCCAGCACTGCCAGTGCCCCCCCCCCCCACACACACAGCCAGCACTGTCAGGACTGCCTCCACACAGCCAGCACTGTCAGTGCTCTCCACAATCTGCTAGCACAGCCAGTGCTCCCCACACAGCCAGCACTGTCAGTGCACCCCCACACAGCCAGCACTGTCAGTGCTCCCACCAGACAGCCAGCACTGTCAGTGCTCTCCCCACACTGCCAGCACTGTCAGTGCTCCCCCCAGACTGCCAGCACTGTCAGTGCTCCCCTCACACAGCCAGCACTGTCAGTTCTCCCACACATAGCCAGCACTGTCAGTGCTCCCACCACACAGCCAGCACTGTCAGTGCTCCCACCACACAGCCAGCACTGTCAGTGCTCCCCCTACACAGCCAGCACTGTCAGTGCTCCCACCACACAGCCAGCACTGTCAGTGCTCCATCCACACAGCCAAAACTGTCCGTGCTCCCCCCACACAGACAGCACTGTCAGTTCTCCCCCACACAACCAGAACTGTCAGTGCTCCCCCACACAGACAGCAGTGTCAGTGCTCCCCCCACACAGCCAGCACTGTCCGTGCTCCCCCACACAGCCAGCACTGTCAGTGCTCCACCCACACAGCCAACACTGTCAGTGCTCCCCCACACAACCAGCACTGTCAGTGCTCCCCCGCACATCCAGCAGTGTCAGTGCTATCGCTCACACAGCCAGCACTGTCAGTGCTCCCCCACACAGCCAGCACTGTCAGAGCAACCCCCACACAGCCAGCACTATCAGTGCTCCCCCCAGATAGCCAGCACTGTCAGTGCTCCCCCACACAGACTGCACTGTCAGTGCTCCCCCCACAGCCAACACTGTCAGTGCTCCCACCACACATCCAGAACTGTCAGTGCTCCCCCACACAGCCAGCACTGTCAGTGCTCCCACCACACAGCTAGCACTGTCAGTGCTCCCCCACACATCCAGCACTGTCAGTGCTCCCCCCACACAGCCAGCACTGTCAGTGCTCCCCCACACAGCCAACAGTGTCAGTGCTCCCCCCACACAGCCAGCACTGTCAGTGCTCCCCCACAAGCCAGCACTGTCAGTGCTCCCACACAAGCCAGCACTGTCAGTGCTCCCGCCACACAACCAGCACTGTTAGTGCTCCCCCACACAGCCAGCAGTGTCAGTGCTACCCCTCACACAGCCAGCACTGTCTGTTCTCCCACCACACAGCCAGCACTATCAGTGCTCTCCCCACACTGCCAGCACTGGCAGTGCTCCCCCCACACAGCCAGCACTGTCAGTGCACCCCCACACAGCCAGCACTGTCAGTGCTCCCACCACACAGCCAGCACTGTCAGTGCTCCCACCAGACAGCCAGCACTGTCAGTGCTCCCCCTACACAGCCAGCACTGTCAGTGCTCCCACCACACAGCCAGCACTGTCAGTGCTCCATCCACACCGCCAACACTGTCAGTGCTCCCCCCACACAGACAGCACTGTCAGTGCTCCCCACACAACCAGAACTGTCAGTGCTCCCCCACACAGCCAGCAGTGTCAGTGCTCACCCCACACTGCCAGCACTGTCAGTGCTCCCCCGCACAGCCATCACTGTCAGTGCTCCACCCACACAGCCAACACTGTCAGTGCTCCCCCACACAACCAGCACTGTCAGTGCTCCCCCGCACAGCCAGCAGTGTCAGTGCTACCCCTCACACAGCCAGCACTGTCAGTGCTCCCCCACACAGCCAGCACTGTCAGAGCACCCCCACACAGCCAGCACTATCAGTGCTCCCCCCACACAGCCAGCACTGTCAGTGGTCCCCCCACACAGTCAGCACTGTCAGTGATCCCCCACATAGCAGCACTGTTCGTGCTCTCCCCACAAATCCAGCACTGTCAGTGCTCCCCCCACACAGCCAGCACTGTCAGAGCTCCCCCCACACAGCCAGCACTATCAGTGCTCCCCCCACACAGCCAGCACTGTCAGTGCCAACCCACACAGCCAGCATTGTCAGTGCTCCCACCACACTGCCAGCACTGTCAGTGCTCCCCCACACAGCCAGCACTATCAGTGCTCCCCCCACACAGCCAGCACTGTCAGTGCACCCACCACAAAGCCAGCACTGTCAGTGCTCCCCCACACAACCAGCACTGTCAGTGCTCCCCCACACAGCCAGCAGTGTCAGTGCTACCCCTCACACAGCCAGCACTGTCAGTGCACCCCCACACAGCCAGCACTGTCAGAGCACCCCCCACACAGCCAGCACTATCAGTGCTCCCCCACACAGCCAGCACTGTCAGTGCTCCCCCCACACAGTCAGCACTGTCAGTGCTCCACCACACAGCCAGCACTGTGAGTGCTCCCCCCACACAGCCAGCAAGGTCAGTGCTCCCACCACACAGCCAGCACGGTCAGTGCTCCCCACACAGCCAGCACTGTCAGTGCTCCCCCACACAGCCTGCTCTGTCAGTGCGCCCCCACACAGCCAGCACTATCAGTGCTCCCACCACACAGCCAGCACTGTCAGTGCTCCCCCCGCACAGCCAGCACTTTCAGTGCTCCCACCACACAGCCAGCACTGTCAGTGCTCCCCCAGATAGCCAGCACTGTCAGTGCTCCCTCCACACAGCCAACACTGTCAGTGCTCCCCCACACAGACTGCACCGACAGTGCTCCCCCACAGCCAACACTGTCAGTGCTCCCACCACACATCCAGCACTGTCAGTGCTCCCGCCACACATCCAGCACTGTCAGTGCTCCCCCACACAGCCAGCACTGTCAGTGCTCCCACCACACAGCTAGCACTGTCAGTGCTCCCCCACACATCCAGCACTGTCAGTGCTCCCCCCACACAGCCAGCACTGTCAGTGCTCCCCCACACAGCCAACAGTGTCAGTGCTCCCCCCACACAGCCAGCACTGTCAGTGCTCCCCCACAAGCCAGCACTGTCAGTGCTCCCCCACAAGCCAGCACTGTCAGTGCTCCCGCCACACAACCAGCACTGTCAGTGCTCCCACACACAGCCAGCAGTGTCAGTGCTACCCCTCACACAGCCAGCACTGTCAGTGCTCCCACCACACAGCCAGCACTATCAGTGCTCTCCCCACACTGCCAGCACTGGCAGTGCTCCCCCCACACAGCCAGCACTGTCAGTGCACCCCCACACAGCCAGCACTGTCAGTGCTCCCACCACACAGCCAGCACTGTCAGTGCTCCCGCCAGACAGCCAGCACTGTCAGTGCTCTCCCCACACTGCCAGCACTGTCAGTGCTCCCCCCAGACTGCCAGCACTGTCAGTGCTACCCTCACACAGCCAGCACTGTCTGTTCTCCCACACATAGCCAGCACTGTCAGTGCTCCCACCACACAGCCAGCACTGTCAGTGCTCCCACCACACAGCCAGCACTGTCAGTGCTCCCCCTACACAGCCAGCACTGTCAGTGCTCCCACCACACAGCCAGCACTGTCAGTGCTCCATCCACACAGCCAACACTGTCAGTGCTCCCCCCACACAGACAGCACTGTCAGTGCTCCCCCACACAACCAGAACTGTCAGTGCTCCCCACACAGCCAGCAGTGTCAGTGCTCCCCCCACACAGCCAGCACTGTCAGTGCTCCCCCACACAGCCAGCACTGCCAGTGCTCCCCCCCCACAGCCAGCACTGCCAGTGCTCCCACCACACAGCCAGCATTGTCAGTGCTCCCACCACACTGCCAGCACTGTCAGTGCTCCCCCACACAGCCAGCAATGTCAGTGCTCCCCCACACAGCCATCACTGTCAGTGCTCCACCCACACAGCCAACACTGTCAGTGCTCCCCCACACAACCAGCACTGTCAGTGCTCCCCCGCACAGCCAGCAGTGTCAGTGCTACCCCTCACACAGCCAGCACTGTCAGTGCTCCCCCACACAGCCAGCACTGTCGGAGCACCCCCCACACAGCCAGCACTATCAGTGCTCCACCCACACAGCCAGCACTGTCAGTGGTCCCCCCACACAGTCAGCACTGTCAGTGCCCCTCCACATAGCAGCACTCTTTGTGCTCTCCCCACACATCCAGCACTGTCTGTGCTCCCCCCACACAGCCAGCACTGGCAGAGCTCCCCCCACACAGCCAGCACTATCAGTGCTCCCCCCACACAGCCAGCACTGTCAGTGCCAACCCACACAGCCAGCAATGTCAGTGCTCCCCCACACAGCCAGCAATGTCAGTGCTCCCACCACACAGCCAGCAAGATCAGTGCTCCCCCCGCACAGCCAGCACTATCAGTGCTCCCCTAACACAGCCAGCACTGTAAGTGCTCCCCCCACACAGTCAGCACTGTCAGTGCTCCCACCACACAGCCAGCACTGTCAGTGCTCCCCCACACAGCCTGCAAGGTCAGCGCTCCCACCACACAGCCAGCACTGTCAGTGCTCCCTCCACACAGCCAGCACTGTCAGTGCTCCCCCACACAGCCTGCTCTGTCAGTGCTCCCCCGCACAGCCAGCACTATCAGTGCTCCACCCACACAGCCAGCACTGTCAGTGCTCCCCCCGCACAGCCAGCACTGTCAGTGCTCCCACCACACAGCCAGCACTGTCAGTGCTCCCCCAGATAGCCAGCACTGTCAGTGCTCCCTCCACACAGCCAACACTGTCAGTGCTCCCCCCGCACAGCCAGCACTGTCAGTGCTCCCACCACACAGCCAGCACTGTCAGTGCTCCCCCAGATAGCCAGCACTGTCAGTGCTCCCCCACAGCCAACACTGTCAGTGCTCCCCCACACAGACTGCACCGACAGTGCTCCCCCCACAGCCAACACTGTCAGTGCTCCCACCACACATCCAGCACTGTCAGTGCTCCCCCACACAGCCAGCACTGTCAGTGCTCCCACCACACAGCTAGCACTGTCAGTGCACCCCCACACATCCAGCACTGTCAGTGCTCCACCCACACAGCCAACACTGTCAGTGCTCCCCCACACAACCAGCACTGTCAGTGCTCCCCCGCACAGCCAGCAGTGTCAGTGCTACCCCTCACACAGCCAGCACTGTCAGTGCTCCCCCACACAGCCAGCACTGTCAGAGCACCCCCCACACAGCCAGCACTATCAGTGCTCCACCCACACAGCCAGCACTGTCAGTGGTCCCCCCACACAGTCAGCACTGTCAGTGCTCCCCCACATAGCAGCACTGTTCGTGCTCTCCCCACACATCCAGCACTGTCAGTGCTCCCCCCACACAGCCAGCACTGTCAGAGCTCCCCCCACACAGCCAGCACTGTCAGTGCTCCCCCCACACAGCCAGCACTGTCAGTGCCAACCCACACAGCCAGCAATGTCAGTGCTCCCCCACACAGCCAGCAATGTCAGTGCTCCCACCACACAGCCAGCAAGGTCAGTGCTCCCCCCGCACAGCCAGCACTGGCAGTGCTCCCACCACAGAACCAGCACTGTCAGTGCTCCACCACACATCCAGCACTGTCAGTGCTCCCACCACACAGCCAGCACTGTCAGTGCTCCCCCCACACAGCCAGCACTGTCAGTGCTCCCACACAGCCAGCACTGTCAGTGCTCCCACCACACAGCCAGCACTGTCAGTGCTCTCCCCGCACAACCAGCACTGTCAGTGCTCCCACCACACAGCCAGCACTGTCAGTGCTCCCACCACACAGCCAGCACTGTCAGTGCTCGCCTACACAGCCAGCACTGTCAGTGATCCCACCACGCAGCCAGCACTGTCAGTGCTCCATCCACACAGCCAACACTGTCAGTGCTCCCCCCACACAGCCAGCACTGTCAGTGCTCCCCCACACAACCAGAACTGTCAGTGCTCCCCCACACTGCCAGCAGTGTTAGTGCTACCCCTCACATAGCCAGCACTGTCAGTGCTCCCCCCACACAGCAAGCACTGTCAGTGCTCCCACCACACATCCAGCTCTGCCAGTGCTCCCACCACACAGCCAGCATTGTCAGTGCTCCCACCACACTGCCAGCACTGTCAGTGCTCCCACACACAGCCAGCACTGTCAGTGCTCCTCCACACAGCCAGCACTGTCGGTGCTCCCCCACACAGCCAGCAGTGTCAGTGCTACCCCTCACACAGCCAGCACTGTCAGTGCTCCCCCCACACAGCTAGCACTGTCAGAGCACCCCCCACACAGCCAGCACTATCAGTGCTGCCCCCACACAGCCAGCACTGTCAGTGCTCCCACCACAAAGCCAGCACTGTCAGTGCTCCCCCACACAACCAGCACTGTCAGTGCTCCCCCACACAGCCAGCAGTGTCAGTGCTACCCTTCACACAGCCAGCCCTGTCAGTGCACCCCCCACACAGCCAGCACTGTCAGAGCACCCCCCACACAGCCAGCACTATCAGTGCTCCCCCCACACAGCCAGCACTGTCAGAGCACCCCGCGCACAGCCAGCACTATCAGTGCTCCCCTAACACAGCCAGCACTGTCAGTGCTCCCGCCACACAGTCAGCACTGTCAGTGCTCCCCCACACAGCCAGCACTGTCAGTGCTCCCCCCACACAGCCTGCAAGGTCAGCGCTCCCACCACACACCCAGCACTGTCAGTGCTCCCCACACAGCCAGCACTGTCAGTGCTCCCCCACACAGCCTGCTCTGTCAGTGCTACCCCTCACACAGCCAGCACTGTCAGTGCTCCCCCACACAGCCAGCACTGTCAGAGCACCCCCCACACAGCCAGCACTATCAGTGCTCCACCCACACAGCCAGCACTGTCAGTGGTCCCCCCACACAGTCAGCACTGTCAGTGCCCCCCCACATAGCAGCACTCTTTGTGCTCTCCCCACACATCCAGCACTGTCAGTGCTCCCCCCACACAGCCAGCACTGGCAGAGCTCCCCCCACACAGCCAGCACTATCAGTGCTCCCCCCACACAGCCAGCACTGTCAGTGCCAACCCACACAGCCAGCACTGTCAGTGCCAACCCACACAGCCAGCAATGTCAGTGCTCCCCCACACAGCCAGCAATGTCAGTGCTCCCACCACACAGCCAGCAAGGTCAGTGCTCCCCCCGCACAGCCAGCACTGGCAGTGCTCCCACCACAGAACCAGCACTGTCAGTGCTCCACCACACATCCAGCACTGTCAGTGCTCCCACCACACAGCCAGCACTGTCAGTGCTCCCCCCACACAGCCAGCACTGTCAGTGCTCCCACACAGCCAGCACTGTCAGTGCTCCCACCACACAGCCAGCACTGTCAGTGCTCTCCCCGCACAACCAGCACTGTCAGTGCTCCCACCACACAGCCAGCACTGTCAGTGCTCCCACCACACAGCCAGCACTGTCAGTGCTCGCCTACACAGCCAGCACTGTCAGTGATCCCACCACGCAGCCAGCACTGTCAGTGCTCCATCCACACAGCCAACACTGTCAGTGCTCCCCCCACACAGCCAGCACTGTCAGTGCTCCCCCCACACAACCAGAACTGTCAGTGCTCCCCCACACTGCCAGCAGTGTTAGTGCTACCCCTCACATAGCCAGCACTGTCAGTGCTCCCCCCACACAGCCAGCACTGTCAGTGCTCCCACCACACACCCAGCTCTGCCAGTGCTCCCACCACACAGCCAGCATTGTCAGTGCTCCCACCACACTGCCAGCACTGTCAGTGCTCCCACACACAGCCAGCACTGTCAGTGCTCCTCCACACAGCCAGCACTGTCGGTGCTCCCCCACACAGCCAGCAGTGTCAGTGCTACCCCTCACACAGCCAGCACTGTCAGTGCTCCCCCCACACTGCTAGCACTGTCAGAGCACCCCCCACACAGCCAGCACTATCAGTGCTGCCCCCACACAGCCAGCACTGTCAGTGCTCCCACCACAAAGCCAGCACTGTCAGTGCTCCCCCACACAACCAGCACTGTCAGTGCTCCCCCACACAGCCAGCAGTGTCAGTGCTACCCTTCACATAGCCAGCCCTGTCAGTGCACCCCCCACACAGCCAGCACTGTCAGAGCACCCCCCACACAGCCAGCACTATCAGTGCTCCCCCCACACAGCCAGCACTGTCAGAGCACCCCGCGCACAGCCAGCACTATCAGTGCTCCCCTAACACAGCCAGCACTGTCAGTGCTCCCGCCACACAGTCAGCACTGTCAGTGCTCCCCCACACAGCCAGCACTGTCAGTGCTCCCCCCACACAGCCTGCAAGGTCAGCGCTCCCTCCACACACCCAGCACTATCAGTGCACCCCTCACATAGCCAGCACTGTCAGTGCTCCCCCCACACAGCCAGCACTGTCAGTGCTCCCACCACACAGCCAGCACTGCCAGTGCTCCCACCACACAGCCAGCATTGTTAGTGCTCCCACCACACTGCCAGCACTGTCTGTGCTCCCACACACAGCCAGCACTGTCAGTGCTCCCCCACACAGCCAGCACTGTCAGTGCTCCCACCACACAGCCAGCACTGTCAGTGCTCCCCCACACAACCAGCATTGTCAGTGCTACACCTCACACAGCCAGCACTGTCAGTGCTCCCCCCACACAGCCAGCACTTTCAGAGCACCCCCCACACAGCGAGCACTATCAGTGCTCCCCCCAAACAGCCAGCACTGTCAGTGCTCCCACCACACAGCTAGCACTGTCAGTGCACCCCCACACATCCAGCACTGTCAGTGCTCCCCCCACACAGCCAGCACTGTCAGTGCTCCCCCACACAGCCAACAGTGTCAGTGCTCCCCCCACACAGCCAGCACTGTCAGTGCTCCCCCACAAGCCAGCACTGTCAGTGCTCCCCCACAAGCCAGCACTGTCAGTGCTCCCGCCACACAACCAGCACTGTCAGTGCTCCCCCACACAGACAGCAGTGTCAGTGCTACCCCTCACACAGCCAGCACTGTCAGTGCTCCCACCACACAGCCAGCACTATCAGTGCTCGCCCCACACTGCCAGCACTGTCAGTGCTCCCCCACACAGCCAGCACTGTCAGTGCTCCCCCACACAGCCAAAACTGTCAGTGCTCCCACCACACAGCCAGCAAGGTCAGTGCTCCCACCACACAGCCAGCACTGTCAGTGCTCCCCCTCACAGCCAGCACTGTCAGTGCTCCCCCACACAGCCAGCACTATCAGTGCTCCCACTACAGAGCCAGCACTGTCAGTGCTCCCCCCACACAGCCAGCAGTGTCAGTGCTCCCCCCACACAGCAAGCACTGTCAGTGCTCCCCCAGCACAGCCAGCACTGTCAGTGCTCCCACCACACAGCTAGCACTGTCAGTGCTCCCCCACACAGACTGCACCGACAGTGCTCCCCCACAGCCAACACTGTCAGTGCTCCCACCACACATCCAGCACTGTCAGTGCTCCCCCACACAGCCAGCACTGTCAGTGCTCCCACCACACAGTTAGCACTGTCAGTGCTCCCCACACAGCCAGCACTGTCAGTGCTCCCCCCACACAGCCAGCAGTGTCAGTGCTGCCCCACACAGCCAGCACTGTCAGTGCTCCCCCCACACAGCCAGCACTGTCAGTGCTCCCACCACACAGCCAGCACTGTCAGTGCTCCACCTACACAACCAGCACTGTCAGTGCTCCCCCCCACAGCCAGCACTGTCTATGCTCCCCCACACAACCAGCACTGTCAGAGCTCCCCCACACAGCCAGCAGTGTCAGTGCTACCCCTCACACAGCCAGCACTGTCAGTGCTACCCCCACACAGCCAGCACTGTCAGAGCTCCCCCACACAACCAGCACTATCAGTGCACCCCTCACATAGCCAGCACTGTCAGTGCTCCCCCCACATAGCCAGCACTGTCAGTGCTCCCACCACACAGCCAGCACTGCCAGTGCTCCCACCACACAGCCAGCATTGTTAGTGCTCCCACCACACTGCCAGCACTGTCTGTGCTCCCACACACAGCCAGCACTGTCAGTGCTCCCCCACACAGCCAGCACTGTCAGTGCTCCCACCACACAGCCAGCACTGTCAGTGCTCCCCCACACAACCAGCATTGTCAGTGCTACACCTCACACAGCCAGCACTGTCAGTGCTCCCCCCACACAGCCAGCACTGTCAGAGCACCCCCCACACAGCGAGCACTATCAGTGCTCCCCCCAAACAGCCAGCACTGTCAGTGGTCCTCCCACACAGTCAGCACTCTCAGTGCTCCCCCACATAGCCAGCACTGTCAGTGCTCCCCCCACACAGCCAGAAAGGTCAGTGCTCCCACCACACAGCCAGCACTGTCAGTGCTCCCCACACTGCCAGCACTGTCAGTGCTCCCCCACACAGCCAGCACTGTCAGTGCTCCCACCACACAGCCAGCAAGGTCAGTGCTCCCACCAGACAGCCAGCACTGTCAGTGCTCCCCCACACAGCCAGCACTATCAGTGCTCCCACCACACAGCCAGCACTGTCAGTGCTCCCCCGCACAGCCAGCACTGTCAGTGCTCCCACCACACAGCCAGCACTGTCAGTGCTCCCCCCGCACAGCCAGCACTGTCAGTGCTCTCACCACACACTCAGCACTGTCAGTGCTCCCCCACACAGCCAGCACTGTCTGTGCTACCCCCCACACAGCCAGCACTGTCAGTGCTCGACCACATAGCAGCACTGTCAGTGCTCTCCCCACACAGCCAGCACTGTCAGTGCTCCCCCACACAGCCAGCACTGCCAGACCTCCCACCACACAGCCAGCACTGTCAGTGCTCCACCACACAGTCAGCACAGTCAGAGCTCCCCCACACAGCCAGCACTGTCAGTGCCAACCCATACAGCTAGCACTGTCAGTGCTCCCACCACACAGCCAGCACTGTCAGTGCTCCCCCCACACAGCCAGCACTGTCAGTGCCAACCCGTACAGCTAGCACTGTCAGTGCTCCCACCACACAGCCAGCACTGTCAGTGCTCCCCCCACACAGCCAGCACTGTCAGTGCTCCCACCACACAGCCAGCACTGCCAGTGCTCCCCCCCCACAGCCAGAACTGCCAGTGCTCCCACCACACAGCCAGCATTGTCAGTGCTCCCACCACACTGCCAGCACTGTCAGTGCTCCCCCACACAGCCAGCAATGTCAGTGCTCCCCCACACAGCCATCACTGTCAGTGCTCCACCCACACAGCCAACACTGTCAGTGCTCCCCCACACAACCAGCACTGTCAGTGCTCCCCCGCACAGCCAGCAGTGTCAGTGCTACCCCTCACACAGCCAGCACTGTCAGTGCTCCCCCACACAGCCAGCACTGTCAGAGCACCCCCCACACAGCCAGCAGTATCAGTGCTCCACCCACACAGCCAGCACTGTCAGTGGTCCCCCCACACAGTCAGCACTGTCAGTGCCCCCCCACATAGCAGCACTCTTTGTGCTCTCCCCATACATCCAGCACTGTCAGTGCTCCCCCCACACAGCCAGCACTGGCAGAGCTCCCCCCACACAGCCAGCACTATCAGTGCTCCCCCCACACAGCCAGCACTGTCAGTGCCAACCCACACAGCCAGCAATGTCAGTGCTCCCCCACACAGCCAGCAATGTCAGTGCTCCCACCACACAGCCAGCAAGATCAGTGCTCCCCCCGCACAGCTAGCACTATCAGTGCTCCCCTAACACAGCCAGCACTGTCAGTGCTCCCCCCACACAGTCAGCACTGTCAGTGCTCCCACCACACAGCCAGCACTGTCAGTGCTCCCCCCACACAGCCTGCAAGGTCAGCGCTCCCACCACACAGCCAGCACTGTCAGTGCTCCCACCACACAGCCAGCACTGTCAATGCTCCCCCACACAGCCTGCTCTGTCAGTGCTCCCCCGCACAGCCAGCACTATCAGTGCTCCCACCACACAGCCAGCACTGTCAGTGCTCCCCCCGCACAGCCAGCACTGTCAGTGCTCCCACCACACAGCCAGCACTGTCAGTGCTCCCCCAGATAGCCAGCACTGTCAGTGCTCCCTCCACACAGCCAACACTGTCAGTGCTCCCCCCGCACAGCCAGCACTGTCAGTGCTCCCACCACACAGCCAGCACTGTCAGTGCTCCCCCAGATAGCCAGCACTGTCAGTGCTCCCCCCACAGCCAACACTGTCAGTGCTCCCCCACACAGACTGCACCGACAGTGCTCCCCCCACAGCCAACACTGTCAGTGCTCCCACCACACATCCAGCACTGTCAGTGCTCCCCCACACAGCCAGCACTGTCAGTGCTCCCACCACACAGCTAGCACTGTCAGTGCACCCCCACACATCCAGCACTGTCAGTGCTCCACCCACACAGCCAACACTGTCAGTGCTCCCCACACAACCAGCACTGTCAGTGCTCCCCCGCACAGCCAGCAGTGTCAGTGCTACC
This sequence comes from Scyliorhinus torazame, assembly GCF_047496885.1. Classification (NCBI taxonomy): domain Eukaryota; kingdom Metazoa; phylum Chordata; class Chondrichthyes; order Carcharhiniformes; family Scyliorhinidae; genus Scyliorhinus; species Scyliorhinus torazame. Next base: position 17,744,409 of record NC_092711.1, read on the forward strand.
CCTCACACAGCCAGCACTGTCAGTGCTCCCCCACACAGCCAGCACTGTCAGAGCACCCCCCACACAGCCAGCACTATCAGTGCTCCACCCACACAGCCAGCACTGTCAGTGGTCCCCCCACACAGTCAGCACTGTCAGTGCTCCCCCACATAGCAGCACTGTTCGTGCTCTCCCCACACATCCAGCACTGTCAGTGCTCCCCCCACACAGCCAGCACTGTCAGAGCTCCCCCCACACAGCCAGCACTGTCAGTGCTCCCCCCACACAGCCAGCACTGCCAGTGCCAACCCACACAGCCAGCAATGTCAGTGCTCCCCCACACAGCCAGCAATGTCAGTGCTCCCACCACACAGCCAGCAAGGTCAGTGCTCCCCCCGCACAGCCAGCACTGGCAGTGCTCCCACCACAGAACCAGCACTGTCAGTGCTCCACCACACATCCAGCACTGTCAGTGCTCCCACCACACAGCCAGCACTGTCAGTGCTCCCCCCACACAGCCAGCTCTGTCAGTGCTCCCACACAGCCAGCACTGTCAGTGCTCCCACCACACAGCCAGCACTGTCAGTGCTCTCCCCGCACAACCAGCACTGTCAGTGCTCCCACCACACAGCCAGCACTGTCAGTGCTCCCACCACACAGCCAGCACTGTCAGTGCTCGCCTACACAGCCAGCACTGTCAGTGATCCCACCACGCAGCCAGCACTGTCAGTGCTCCATCCACACAGCCAACACTGTCAGTGCTCCCCCCACACAGCCAGCACTGTCAGTGCTCCCCCCACACAACCAGAACTGTCAGTGCTCCCCCACACTGCCAGCAGTGTTAGTGCTACCCTTCACATAGCCAGCACTGTCAGTGCTCCCCCCACACAGCCAGCACTGTCAGTGCTCCCACCACACACCCAGCTCTGCCAGTGCTCCCACCACACAGCCAGCATTGTCAGTGCTCCCACCACACTGCCAGCACTGTCAGTGCTCCCACACACAGCCAGCACTGTCAGTGCTCCTCCACACAGCCAGCACTGTCGGTGCTCCCCCACACAGCCAGCAGTGTCAGTGCTACCCCTCACACAGCCAGCACTGTCAGTGCTCCCCCCACACAGCTAGCACTGTCAGAGCACCCCCCACACAGCCAGCACTATCAGTGCTGCCCCCACACAGCCAGCACTGTCAGTGCTCCCACCACAAAGCCAGCACTGTCAGTGCTCCCCCACACAACCAGCACTGTCAGTGCTCCCCCACACAGCCAGCAGTGTCAGTGCTACCCTTCACACAGCCAGCCCTGTCAGTGCACCCCCCACACAGCCAGCACTGTCAGTGCTCCCCCCACACAGCCAGCACTGTCAGAGCACCCCGCGCACAGCCAGCACTATCAGTGCTCCCCTAACACAGCCAGCACTGTCAGTGCTCCCGCCACACAGTCAGCACTGTCAGTGCTCCCCCACACAGCCAGCACTGTCAGTGCTCCCCCACACAGCCAGCACTGTCAGTGCTCCCCCACACAGCGTGCTCTGTCAGTGCTCCCCCACACACACAGCACTGTCAGTGCTCCCCACACAGCCAGCACTGTCAGTGCTCCCCCACACAGCCTGCTCTGTCAGTGCTCCCCCACACAGCCAGCACTATCAGTGCTCCCACCACACAGCCAGCACTGTCAGTGCTCCCCCCGCACAGCCAGCACTGTCAGTTCTCCCACCACACAGCCAGCCCTGTCAGTGCTCCCCCCAGATAGCCAGCACTGTCAGTGCTCCCTCCACACAGCCAGCACTGTCAGTGCTCCCACCACACAGCCAGCACTGTCAGTGCTCCCCCACACAGCCAGCACTGTCTGTGCTTCCACCACACAGCCAGCACTGTCAGTGCTCCCCCACACTCCCAGCACTGTCAGTGCTCCCCCCAAACAGCCAGCACTGTCAGTGTTCCCACCACACAGCCAGCATTGTCAGTGCTCCTCCCACACAGCCAGCACTGTCAGTGCTCCCCCACACAGCCAGCACTGTCAGTGCTCCCATCACACAGCCAGCACTGTCAGTGCTCCCCCCACACAGCCAGCACTGTCAGTGCTCCCCCACACAGCCAGCACTATCAGTGCTCCTACCACACAGCCAGCACCGTCAGTGCTCCCCACACAGCCAGCAGTGTCAGTGCTCCCCACACACAGCCAGCACTGTCAGTGCTCTCCCCACACAGCCAGCACTGTCAGTGCTTCCCCCACAGCCAGCATTTTCAGTGCTCCTCCCACACAGCCAGCACTGTCAGTGCTCCCGCCACACAGCCAGCACTGTCAGTGCTCCCACCACACAGCCAACAGTGTCAGTGCTCCCCCACACAGCCAGCACTGTCAGTGCTCCCCCCACACAACCAGCACTGTCAGTGCTCCCCCACACAGCCAGCAGTGTCAGTGCTACCCCTCACACAGCCAGCACTGTCAGTGCTCCCACCACACAGCCAGCACTATCAGTGCTCTCCCCACATTGCCAGCACCGTCAGTGCTCCCCCACACAGCCAGCACTGTCAGCACTCCCCCCACACAGACAACACTGTCAGTGCTCCCCTCACACAGCCAGCACTGTCAGTTCTCCCCCACATAGCCAGCACTGTCAGTGCTCCCACCACACAGCCAGCATTGTGAGTGCTCCCCCCACGCAGCCAGCAAGGTCAGTGCTCCCACCACACAGCCAGCACTGTCAGTGCTCCCCACACTGCCAGCACTGTCAGTGCTCCCCCACACAGCCAGCACTGTCAGTGCTCCCACCACACAGCCAGCAAGGTCAGTGCTCCCACCAGACAGCCAGCACTGTCAGTGCTCCCCCACACAGCCAGCACTATCAGTGCTCCCACCACACAGCCAGCACTGTCAGTGCTCCCCCCGCACAGCCAGCACTGTCAGTGCTCCCACCACACAGCCAGCACTGTCAGTGCTCCCCCCGCACAGCCAGCACTGTCAGTGCTCTCACCACACAGTCAGCACTGTCAGTGCTCCCCCACACAGCCAGCACTGTCTGTGCTCCCCCCCACACAGCCAGCACTGTCAGTGCTCCCCCACATAGCAGCACTGTCAGTGCTCTCCCCACACAGCCATCACTGTCAGTGCTCCCCCACACAGCCAGCAGTGCCAGTCCTCCCACCACACAGCCAGCACTGTCAGTGCTCCACCACACAGTCAGCACAGTCAGTGCTCCCCCACACAGCCAGCACTGTCAGTGCCAACCCATACAGCTAGCACTGTCAGTGCTCCCACCACACAGCCAGCACTGTCAGTGCTCCCCCCACACAGCCAGCACTGTCAGTGGTCCCACCACACAGCCAGCACTGTCAGTGCTCCCCCACACAGCCAGCACTGTCTGTGCTCCCCCCCCACACAGCCAGCACTGTCAGTGCTCCCACCACACAGCCAGCAAGGTCAGTGCTCCCCCACACAGCCAGCACTGTCAGTGCTCCCTCACACAGCCAGCACTGTCAGTGCTCCCACCACAGAGACTGCACCGTCAGTGCTCCCCCCACAGCCAACACTGTCAGTGCTCCCACCACACAGCCAGCACTGTCAGTGCTCCCCCACACAGCCAGCACTGTGAGTGCTTCCACCACACAGCCAGCACTGTCAGTGCTCCCCCACACAGCCAGCACTGTCAGTGCTCCACCACAGAGCCAGCACTATCAGTGCTCCCCACAAACAGCCAGCACTGTCAGTGTTCCCACCACACAGCCAGCATTGTCAGTGCTCCTCCCACACAGCCAGCACTGTCAGTGCTCCCCCCACACAGCCAGCACTGTCAGTGCTCCCACCACACAGCCAGCACTGTCAGTGCTCCCCCCACACAGCCAGCACTGTCAGTGCTCCCCCACACAGCCAGCACTATCAGTGCTCCTACCACACAGCCAGCACTGTCAGTGCTCCCCACACAGCCAGCAGTGTCAGTGCTCCCCACACACATCCAGCACTGTCAGTGCTCTCCCCACACAGCCAGCACTGTCAGTGCTCCCCCCACAGATAGCATTTTCAGTGCTCCTCCCACACAGCCAGCACTGTCAGTGCTCCCCCCACACAGCCAGCACTGTCAGTGCTCCCACCACACGGCCAACAGTGTCAGTGCTCCCCCCACAGAGCCAGCACTGTCAGTGCTCCCCCCACACAACCAGCACTGTCAGTGCTCCCCCACACAGCCAGCAGTGTCAGTGCTACCCCTCACACAGCCAGCACTGTCAGTGCTCCCACCACACAGCCAGCACTATCAGTGCTCTCCCCACACTGCCAGCACTGTCAGTGCTCCCCCACACAGCCAGCACTGTCAGCTCTCCCCCCACACAGACAACACTGTCAGTGCTCCCCTCACACAGCCAGCACTGTCAGTTCTCCCCCACATAGCCAGCACTGTCAGTGCTCCCACCACACAGCCAGCATTGTGAGTGCTCCCACCACACAGCCAGCACTGTCAGTGCTCCCCCCACACAGCCAGCACTGTCAGTGCTCCCACCACACAGCCAGCACTGTCAGTGCTCCACCCACACAGCCAGCACTGTCAGTGCTCCCACCACGCAGCCAGCACTGTCAGTGCTCCATCCACACAGCCAACACTGTCAGTGCTACCCCCACACAGCCAGCATTGTCAGTGCGCCCCCCACACAACCAGAACTGTCAGTGCTCCCCCACACAGCCAGCAGTGTCAGTGCTACCCCTCACATAGCCAGCACTGTCAGTGCTCCCCCACACAGCCAGCACTGTCAGTGCTCCCACCACACAGCCAGCACTGTCAGTGCTCCCCCACACAACCAGCACTGTCAGTGCTCCCACACACAGCCAGCATTGTCAGTGCTACACCTCACACAGCCAGCACTGTCAGTGCTCCCCCCACAGAGCCAGCACTGTCAGAGCACCCCCCACACAGCGAGCACTATCAGTGCTCCCCCACACAGCCAGCACTGTCAGTGGTCCCCCCACACAGTCAGCACTCTCAGTGCACCCCCACATAGCCAGCACTGTCAGTGCTCCCCCACACAGCCAGCAAGGTCAGTGCTCCCACCACACAGCCAGCACTGTCAGTGCTCCCCACACTGCCAGCACTGTCAGTGCTCCCCCACACAGCCAGCACTGTCAGTGCTCCCACCACACAGCCAGCAAGGTCAGTGCTCCCACCACACAGCCAGCACTGTCAGTGCTCCCCCACACAGCCAGCACTATCAGTGCTCCCACCACACAGCCAGCACTGTCAGTGCTCCCCCCGCACAGCCAGCACTGTCAGTGCTCCCACCACACAGCCAGCACTGTCAGTGCTCCCCCCGCACAGCCAGCACTGTCAGTGCTCTCACCACACAGTCAGCACTGTCAGTGCTCTCCCACACAGACTGCACCGACAGTGCACCCCCCACAGCCAACACTGTCAGTGCTCCCACCACACAGCTAGCACTGTCAGTGCTCCCCCACACAGCCAGCACTGTCCGTGCTCCTCCCACACAGCCAGCACTGTCAGTGCTCCCCCACACAGCCAACAGTGTCAGTGCTCCCCCCACACAGCCAGCACTGTCAGTGCTCCCCCACAAGTCAGCACTGTCAGTGCTCCCCCCACACAACCAGCACTGTCAGTGCTCCCCCACAAAGACAGCACTGTCAGTGCTCCCCCACACAGCCAGCACTGTCAGTGCTCCCACCACACAGCCAGCAGGGTCAGTGCTCCCTGCACACAGCCAGCACTGTCAGTGCTCACCCACACAGCCAGCACTATCAGTGCTCCCACCACACAGCCAGCACTGTCAGTGCTCCCCCACACAGCCAGCACTGTCAGTGCTCCCCCACACAGCCAGCACTGTCAGTGCTCCACCACAGAGCCAGCACTATCAGTGCTCCCCCCAAACAGCCAGCACTGTCAGTGTTCCCACCACACAGCCAGCATTGTCAGTGCTCCTCCCACACAGCCAGCACTGTCAGTGCTCCCCCCACACAGCCAGCACTGTCAGTGCTCCCACCACACAGCCAGCACTGTCAGTGCTCCCCCCACACAGCCAGCACTGTCAGTGCTCCCCCACACAGCCAGCACTATCAGTGCTCCTACCACACAGCCAGCACTGTCAGTGCTCCCCACACAGCCAGCAGTGTCAGTGCTCCCCACACACAGCCAGCACTGTCAGTGCTCTCCCCACACAGCCAGCACTGTCAGTGCTCCCCCCACAGATAGCATTTTCAGTGCTCCTCCCACACAGCCAGCACTGTCAGTGCTCCCCCCACACAGCCAGCACTGTCAGTGCTCCCACCACACAGCCAACAGTGTCAGTGCTCCCCCCACAGAGCCAGCACTGTCAGTGCTCCCCCCACACAACCAGCACTGTCAGTGCTCCCCCACACAGCCAGCAGTGTCAGTGCTACCCCTCACACAGCCAGCACTGTCAGTGCTCCCACCACACAGCCAGCACTATCAGTGCTCTCCCCACACTGCCAGCACTGTCAGTGCTACCCCTCACACAGCCAGCACTGTCAGTGCTCCCACCACACAGCCAGCACTATCAGTGCTCTCCCCACACTGCCAGCACTGTCAGTGCTCCCCCACACAGCCAGCACTGTCAGCTCTCCCCCCACACAGACAACACTGTCAGTGCTCCCCTCACACAGCCAGCACTGTCAGTTCTCCCCCACATAGCCAGCACTGTCAGTGCTCCCACCACACAGCCAGCATTGTGAGTGCTCCCACCACACAGCCAGCACTGTCAGTGCTCCCCCCAAACAGCCAGCACTGTCAGTGCTCCCACCACACAGCCAGCACTGTCAGTGCTCCACCCACACAGCCAGCACTGTCAGTGCTCCCACCACGCAGCCAGCACTGTCAGTGCTCCATCCACACAGCCAACACTGTCAGTGCTACCCCCACACAGCCAGCATTGTCAGTGCGCCCCCCACACAACCAGAACTGTCAGTGCTCCCCCACACAGCCAGCAGTGTCAGTGCTACCCCTCACATAGCCAGCACTGTCAGTGCTCCCCCACACAGCCAGCACTGTCAGTGCTCCAACCACACAGCCAGCTCTGTCAGTGCTCCCCCACACAACCAGCACTGTCAGTGCTCCCACACACAGCCAGCATTGTCAGTGCTACACCTCACACAGCCAGCACTGTCAGTGCTCCCCCCACATAGCCAGCACTGTCAGTGCTCCCCCACACAGCCAGCACTGTCAGTGCTCCCCCACACAGCCAGCACTGTCAGTGCTCCCACCACACAGCCAGCAAGGTCAGTGCTCCCACCACACAGCCAGCACTGTCAGTGCTCCCCCACACAGCCAGCACTATCAGTGCTCCCACCACACAGCCAGCACTGTCAGTGCTCCCCCCGCACAGCCAGCACTGTCAGTGCTCCCACCACACAGCCAGCACTGTCAGTGCTCCCCCCGCACAGCCAGCACTGTCAGTGCTCTCACCACACAGTCAGCACTGTCAGTGCTCTCCCACACAGACTGCACCGACAGTGCTCCCCCCACAGCCAACACTGTCAGTGCTCCCACCACACAGCTAGCACTGTCAGTGCTCCCCCACACAGCCAGCACTGTCCGTGCTCGCCCCACACAGCCAGCACTGTCAGTGCTCCCCCACACAGCCAACAGTGTCAGTGCTCCCCCCACACAGCCAGCACTGTCAGTGCTCCCCCACAAGTCAGCACTGTCAGTGCTCCCCCACACAACCAGCACTGTCAGTGCTCCCCCACAAAGACAGCACTGTCAGTGCTCCCCCACACAGCCAGCACTGTCAGTGCTCCCACCACACAGCCAGCAGGGTCAGTGCTCCCACCACACAGCCAGCACTGTCAGTGCTCACCCACACAGCCAGCACTGTCAGTGCTCCCACCACACAGCCAGCACTGTCAGTGCTCCCCCCACACAGACTGCACCGACAGTGCTGCCCCCACAGCCAACACTGTCAGTGATCCCACCACACAGCTAGCACTGTCCGTGCTCCCCCCACACAGCCAGCAGTGTCAGTGCTCCCCCACACAGCCAGCACTGCCAGTGCTCCCCCACACAGCCAGCACTGTCAGTGCTCCCCCACACAGCCAGCACTGTCCGTGCTCCCCCACACAGCCAGCACTGTCAGTGCTCCCCCACAAGCCAGCACTGTCAGTGATCCCCCCACACAACCAGCACTGCCAGTGCTCCCCCACACAGACAGCACTGTCAGTGCTCCCCCCCCCCCAAACAGCCAACAAGGTCAGTGGTCCCACCACACAGCCAGCACTGTCAGTGCTCCCCACACAGCCAGCACTGTCAGTGCTCCCCCACACAGCCAGCACTGTCAGTGCTCCCACCACACTGCCAGCAAGGTCAGTGCTCCCACCACACAGCCAGCACTGTCAGTGCACCCCCACACAGCCAGCACTATCAGTGCTCCCACCACACAGCCAGGACTGTCAGTGCTCCCCCCGCACAGCCAGCACTGTCAGTGCTCCAACCACACAGCCAGCACTGTCAGTGCTCCCCCCACACAGCCAGCAAGGTCAGTGCTCCCACCACACAGCCAGCACTGTCAGTGCTCCCCACAAGCCAGCACTGTCAGTGCTCCCCCCACACAACCAGCACTGTCAGTGCTCCCCCACACAGACAGCACTGTCAGTGCTCCCCCCCCACAGCCAGCAAGGTCAGTGCTCCCACCACACAGCCAGCACTGTCAGTGCTCCCCACACAGCCAGCACTGTCAGTGCTCCCCCACACAGCCAGCACTGTCAGTGCTCCCACCACACAGCCAGCAAGGTCAGTGCTCCCACCACACGGCCAGCACTGTCAGTGCTACCCCACACAGCCAGCACTATCAATGCTCCCACCACACAGCCAGCACTGTCAGTGCTCCCCCCACACAGACTGCACCGACAGTGCTCCCCCCACAGCCAACACTGTCAGTGCTCCCACCACACAGCTAGCACTGTCAGTGCTCCCCCACACAGCCAGCACTGTCAGTGCTCCCCCACAAAGCCAACAGTGTCAGTACTCCCCCCACACAGCCAGCACAGTCAGTGCTCCCCCACAAGCCAGCACTGTCAGTGCTCCCCTACACAACCAGCACTGTCAGTGCTCCCCCACACAGACAGCACTGTCAGTGCTCGCCCCACACAGCCAGCAAGGTCAGTGCTCCCACCACTCAGCCAGCACTGTCAGTGCTCCCCACACAGCCAGCACTGTCAGTGCCCCCCACATAGCCAGCACTGTCAGTGCTCCCACCACACAGCCAGCAAGGTCAGTGCTCCCACCACACAGCCAGCACTGTCAGTGCTCCCCACACAGCCAGCACTATCAGTGCTCCCACCACACAGCCAGCACTGTCAGTGCTCCCCCCGCACAGTCCGCACTGTCAGTGCTCCCACCACACAGTCAGCACTGTCAGTGCTCCCCCCGCACAGCCAGCACTGTCAGTGCTCCCACCACACAGCCAGCACTGTCAGTGCTCCCCCACACAGACTGCACCGACAGTGCTCCCCCCACAGACAACTCTGTCAGTGCTCCCACCACACAGCTAGCACTGTCAGTGCTCCCCCACACAGCCAGCACTGTCCGTGCTCCCCCCACAAAGCCAGCACTGTCAGTGCTCCCCCACACAGCCAACAGTGTCAGTGCTCCCCCACACAGCCAGCACTGTCAGTGCTCCCCCACAAGCCAGCACTGTCAGTGCTCCCCCCCACACAACCAGCACTGTCAGTGCTCCCCCACACAGACAGCAGTGTCAGTGCTACCCCTCACACAGCCAGCACTGTCAGTGCTCCCACCACACAGCCAGCACTATCAGTGCTCTCCCCACACTGCCAGCACTGTCAGTGCTCCCCCCACACAGCCAGCACTGTGAGTGCTCCCCCACACAGCCAGCACTGTCAGTGCTCCCCTCACTCAGCCAGCACTGTCAGTGCTCCCACCACACATCCAGCACTGTCCGTTCTCCCCCAGCACAGCCAGCACTGTCACTGCTCCCACCACACAGCTTGCACTGTCAGTGCTCCCCCACACAGACTGCAGCGACAGTGCTCCCCCCACAGCCAACACTGTCAGTGCTCCCACCACACATCCAGCACTGTCAGTGCTCCCCCACACAGCCAGCACTGTCAGTGCTCCCACCACACAGTTAGCACTGTCAGTGCTTAACCACACAGTCAGCACTGTCTGTGCTCCCCCACACAGCCAGCAGTGTCAATGCTCCCACACACAGCCAGCACTGTCAGTGCTCCACCCACACAGCCAGCACTGTCAGTGCTCCCACCATACAGCCAGCACTGTCAGTGCTCCACCCACACAACCAACACTGTCAGTGCTCCCCCACACAACTACCACTGCCAGTGCTCCCCCACACAGCCAGCAGTGTCAGTGCTACCCCTCACACAGCCAGCACTGTCAGTGCTCCCCCACACAGCCAGCACTGTCAGAGCACCCCCCACACAGAGAGCACTATCAGGGGTCCCCCCACACAGCCAGCACTGTCAGTGGTCCCCCCACACAGTCAGCACTGTCAGTGCTCCCCCACATAGCCAGCACTGTCAGTGCTCCCCCCACACAGCCAGCAAGGTCAGTGCTCCCACCACACAGCCAGCACTGTCAGTGCTCCCCACACAGCCAGCACTGTCAGTGCTCCCCCACACAGCCAGCACTGTCAGTGCTCCCACCACACAGCCAGCAAGGTCAGTGCTCCCTCGACACAGCCAGCACTGTCAGTGCTCCCCCACACAGCCAGCACTATCAGTGCTCCCACCACACAGCCAGCACTGTCAGTGCTCCCCCCGCACAGCCAGCAAGGTCAGTGCTCCCACGACACAGCCAGCACTGTCAGTGCTCCCCCACACAGCCAGCACTATCAGTCCTCCCACCACACAGCCAGCACTGTCAGTGCTCCCCCCGCACAGCCAGCACTGTCAGTGCTCCCACCACACAGCCAGCACTGTCAGTGCTCCCCCACACAGACTGCACCGACAGTGCTCCCCCCACAGCCAACACTGTCAGTGCTCCCACCACACAGCCAGCACTGTCAGTGCTCCCCCACACAGCCAACAGTGTCAGTGCTCCCCCCACACAGCCAGCACTGTCAGTGCTCCCCCACAACCAGCACTGTCATTGCTCCCCCCACACAACCAGCACTGTCAGTGCTCCCCCACACAGACAGCACTGTCAGTGCTCCCCCCCACACAGCCAGCAAGGTCAGTGCTCCCACCACACAGCCAGCACTGTCAGTGCTCCCCACACAGCCAGCACTGTCAGTGCTCCCCCACACAGCCAGCACTGTCAGTGCTCCCACCACACAGCCAGCAAGGTCAGTGCTCCCACCACACAGCCAGCACTGTCAGTGCTCCCCCACACAGCTAGCTCTGTCCGTGCTCCCCCACACAGCCAGCACTGTCCGTGCTCCCCCCACACAGCCAGCACTGTCAGTGCTCCCCCACACAGCCAACAGTGTCAGTACTCCCCCCACACAACCAGCACAGTCAGTGCTCCCCCACAAGCCAGCACTGTCAGTGCTCCCCCACACAACCAGCACTGTCAGTGCTCCCCCACACAGACAGCACTGTCAGTGCTCCCCCACACAGCCAGCAAGGTCAGTGCTCCCACCACACAGCCAGCACTGTCAGTGCTCCCCCACAAGCCAGCACTGTCAGTGCTCCCCCCACACAACCAGCACTGTCAGTGCTCCCCCACACAGACAGCACTGTCAGTGCTCCCCCACCCCCACAGCCAGCAAGGTCAGTGCTCCCCACACAGCCAGCACTGTCAGTGCTCCCCCACACAGCCAGCACTGTCAGTGCTCCCACCACACAGCCAGCAAGGTCAGTGCTCCCACCACACAGCCAGCACTGTCAGTGCTACCCCACACAGCCAGCACTATCAATGCTCCCACCACACAGCCAGCACTGTCAGTACTCCCCCCACACAGACTGCACCGACAGTGCTCCCCCCACAGCCAACACTGTCAGTGCTCCCACCACACAGCTAGCACTGTCAGTGCTCCCCCACACAGCCATCACTGTCCGTGCTCCCCCTCCACACAGCCAGCACTGTCAGTGCTCCCCCACACAGCCAACAGTGTCAGTACACCCCCCACACAGCCAGCACAGTCAGTGCTCCCCCACAAGCCAGCACTGTCAGTGCTCCCCCACACAACCAGCACTGTCAGTGCTCCCCCACACAGACAGCACTGTCAGTGCTCCCCCCACACAGCCAGCAAGGTCAGTGCTCCCACCACACATCCAGCACTGTCAGTGCTCCCCACACAGCCAGCACTGTCAGTGCCCCCCACACAGCCAGCACTGTCAGTGCTCCCACCACACAGCCAGCAAGGTCAGTGCTCCCACCACACAGCCAGCACTGTCAGTGCTCCCCACACAGCCAGCACTATCAGTGCTCCCACCACACAGCCAGCACTGTCAGTGCTCCCCCCGCACAGCCAGCACTGTCAGTGCTCCCACCACACAGCCAGCACTGTCAGTGCTCCCCCGCACAGCCAGTACTGTCAGTGCTCCCACCACACAGCCAGCACTGTCAGTGCTCCCCCACACAGACTGCACCGACAGTGCTCCCCTCACAGCCAACTCTGTCAGTGCTCCCACCACACAGCTAGCACTGTCAGTGCTCCCCCACACAGCCAGCACTGTCCGTGCTCCCCCCACACAGCCAGCACTGTCAGTGCTCTCCCACACAGCCAACAGTGTCAGTGCTCCCCCCACACAGCCAGCACTGTCAGTGCTCCCCCACAAGCCAGCACTGTGAGTGCTCCCCCCACACAACCATCACTGTCAGTGCTCCCCCACACAGACAGCAGTGTCAGTGCTACCCCTCACACAGCCAGCACTGTCAGAGCTCCCACCACACAGCCAGCACTATCAGTGCTCTATCCACACTGCCAGCACTGTCAGTGCTCCTCCCACACAGCCAGCACTGTGAGTGCTCCCCCACACAGCCAGCACTGTCAGTGCTCCCCCACACAGCCAGCACTGTCAGTGCTCCCATCACACAGCCAGCACTGTCAGTGCTCCCCCACACAACCAGCACTGTCAGTGCTCCCCCACACAGCCAGCACTGTCAGCTCTCCCCCCACACAGACAACACTGTCAGTGCTCCCCTCACACAGCCAGCACTGTCAGTTCTCCCCCACATAGCCAGCACTGTCAGTGCTCCCACCACACAGCCAGCATTGTGAGTGCTCCCACCACTCAGCCAGCACTGTCAGTGCTCCCCCCACACAGCCAGCACTGTCAGTGCTCCCACCACACAGCCAGCACTGTCAGTGCTCCACCCACACAGCCAGCACTGTCAGTGCTCCCACCACGCAGCCAGCACTGTCAGTGCTCCATCCACACAGCCAACACTGTCAGTGCTACCCCCACACAGCCAGCATTGTCAGTGCGCCCCCCACACAACCAGAACTGTCAGTGCTCCCCCACACAGCCAGCAGTGTCAGTGCTACCCCTCACATAGCCAGCACTGTCAGTGCTCCCCCACACAGCCAGCACTGTCAGTGCTCCCACCACACAACCAGCTCTGTCAGTGCTCCCCCACACAACCAGCACTGTCAGTGCTCCCACACACAGCCAGCATTGTCAGTGCTACACCTCACACAGCCAGCACTGTCAGTGCTCCCCCCACATAGCCAGCACTGTCAGTGCTCCCCCACACAGCCAGCACTGTCAGTGCTCCCCCACACAGCCAGCACTGTCAGTGCTCCCACCACACAGCCAGCAAGGTCAGTGCTCCCACCACACAGCCAGCACTGTCAGTGCTCCCCCACACAGCCAGCACTATCAGTGCTCCCACCACACAGCCAGCACTGTCAGTGCTCCCCCCGCACAGCCAGCACTGTCAGTGCTCCCACCACACAGCCAGCACTGTCAGTGCTCCCCCCGCACAGCCAGCACTGTCAGTGCTCTCACCACACAGTCAGCACTGTCAGTGCTCTCCCACACAGACTGCACCGACAGTGCTCCCCCCACAGCCAACACTGTCAGTGCTCCCACCACACAGCTAGCACTGTCAGTGCTCCCCCACACAGCCAGCACTGTCCGTGCTCGCCCCACACAGCCAGCACTGTCAGTGCTCCCCCACACAGCCAACAGTGTCAGTGCTCCCCCCACACAGCCAGCACTGTCAGTCCTCCCCCACAAGTCAGCACTGTCAGTGCTCCCCCCACACAACCAGCACTGTCAGTGCTCCCCCACAAAGACAGCACTGTCAGTGCTCCCCCACACAGCCAGCACTGTCAGTGCTCCCACCACACAGCCAGCAGGGTCAGTGCTCCCACCACACAGCCAGCACTGTCAGTGCTCACCCACACAGCCAGCACTGTCAGTGCTCCCACCACACAGCCAGCACTGTCAGTGCTCCCCCCACACAGACTGCACCGACAGTGCTGCCCCCACAGCCAACACTGTCAGTGATCCCACCACACAGCTAGCACTGTCCGTGCTCCCCCCACACAGCCAGCAGTGTCAGTGCTCCCCCACACAGCCAGCACTGCCAGTGCTCCCCCACACAGCCAGCACTGTCAGTGCTCCCCCACACAGCCAGCACTGTCCGTGCTCCCCCACACAGCCAGCACTGTCAGTGCTCCCCCACAAGCCAGCACTGTCAGTGATCCCCCCACACAACCAGCACTGTCAGTGCTCCCCCACACAGACAGCACTGTCAGTGCTCCCCCCCCCCCACACAGCCAACAAGGTCAGTGGTCCCACCACACAGCCAGCACTGTCAGTGCTCCCCACACAGCCAGCACTGTCAGTGCTCCCCCACACAGCCAGCACTGTCAGTGCTCCCACCACACTGCCAGCAAGGTCAGTGCTCCCACCACACAGCCAGCACTGTCAGTGCACCCCCACACAGCCAGCACTATCAGTGCTCCCACCACACAGCCAGGACTGTCAGTGCTCCCCCGCACAGCCAGCACTGTCAGTGCTCCAACCACACAGCCAGCCCTGTCAGTGCTCCCCCCACACAGCCAGCAAGGTCAGTGCTCCCACCACACAGCCAGCACTGTCAGTGCTCCCCCACAAGCCAGCACTGTCAGTGCTCCCCCCACACAACCAGCACTGTCAGTGCTCCCCCACACAGACAGCACTGTCAGTGCTCCCCCCCCACAGCCAGCAAGGTCAGTGCTCCCACCACACAGCCAGCACTGTCAGTGCTCCCCACACAGCCAGCACTGTCAGTGCTCCCCCACACAGCGAGCACTGTCAGTGCTCCCACCACACAGCCAGCAAGGTCAGTGCTCCCACCACACGGCCAGCACTGTCAGTGCTACCCCACACAGCCAGCACTATCAATGCTCCCACCACACAGCCAGCACTGTCAGTGCTCCCCCACACAGACTGCACCGACAGTGCTCCCCCCACAGCCAACACTGTCAGTGCTCCCACCACACAGCTAGCACTGTCAGTGCTCCCCCACACAGCCAGCACTGTCAGTGCTCCCCCACAAAGCCAACAGTGTCAGTACTCCCCCCACACAGCCAGCACAGTCAGTGCTCCCCCACAAGCCAGCACTGTCAGTGCTCCCCCACACAACCAGCACTGTCAGTGCTCCCCCACACAGACAGCACTGTCAGTGCTCGCCCCACACAGCCAGCAAGGTCAGTGCTCCCACCACTCAGCCAGCACTGTCAGTGCTCCCCACACAGCCAGCACTGTCAGTGCCCCCCACACAGCCAGCACTGTCAGTGCTCCCACCACACAGCCAGCAAGGTCAGTGCTCCCACCACACAGCCAGCACTGTCAGTGCTCCCCACACAGCCAGCACTATCAGTGCTCCCACCACACAGCCAGCACTGTCAGTGCTCCCCCCGCACAGTCCGCACTGTCAGTGCTCCCACCACACAGTCAGCACTGTCAGTGCTCCCCCCGCACAGCCAGCACTGTCAGTGCTCCCACCACACAGCCAGCACTGTCAGTGCTCCCCCACACAGACTGCACCGACAGTGCTCCCCCCACAGACAACTCTGTCAGTGCTCCCACCACACAGCTAGCACTGTCAGTGCTCCCCCACACAGCCAGCACTGTCCGTGCTCCCCCCACAAAGCCAGCACTGTCAGTGCTCCCCCACACAGCCAACAGTGTCAGTGCTCCCCCACACAGCCAGCACTGTCAGTGCTCCCCCACAAGCCAGCACTGTCAGTGCTCCCCCCCACACAACCAGCACTGTCAGTGCTCCCCCACACAGACAGCAGTGTCAGTGCTACCCCTCACACAGCCAGCACTGTCAGTGCTCCCACCACACAGCCAGCACTATCAGTGCTCTCCCCACACTGCCAGCACTGTCAGTGCTCCCCCCACACAGCCAGCACTGTGAGTGCTCCCCCACACAGCCAGCACTGTCAGTGCTCCCCTCACTCAGCCAGCACTGTCAGTGCTCCCACCACACATCCAGCACTGTCCGTTCTCCCCCAGCACAGCCAGCACTGTCACTGCTCCCACCACACAGCTTGCACTGTCAGTGCTCCCCCACACAGACTGCAGCGACAGTGCTCCCCCCACAGCCAACACTGTCAGTGCTCCCACCACACATCCAGCACTGTCAGTGCTCCCCCACACAGCCAGCACTGTCAGTGCTCCCACCACACAGTTAGCACTGTCAGTGCTTAACCACACAGTCAGCACTGTCTGTGCTCCCCCACACAGCCAGCAGTGTCAATGCTCCCACACACAGCCAGCACTGTCAGTGCTCCACCCACACAGCCAGCACTGTCAGTGCTCCCACCATACAGCCAGCACTGTCAGTGCTCCACCCACACAACCAACACTGTCAGTGCTCCCCCACACAACTACCACTGTCAGTGCTCCCCCACACAGCCAGCAGTGTCAGTGCTACCCCTCACACAGCCAGCACTGTCAGTGCTCCCCCACACAGCCAGCACTGTCAGAGCACCCCCCACACAGAGAGCACTATCAGGGGTCCCCCCACACAGCCAGCACTGTCAGTGGTCCCCCCACACAGTCAGCACTGTCAGTGCTCCCCCACATAGCCAGCACTGTCAGTGCTCCCCCCACACAGCCAGCAAGGTCAGTGCTCCCACCACACAGCCAGCACTGTCAGTGCTCCCCACACAGCCAGCACTGTCAGTGCTCCCCCACACAGCCAGCACTGTCAGTGCTCCCACCACACAGCCAGCAAGGTCAGTGCTCCCTCGACACAGCCAGCACTGTCAGTGCTCCCCCACACAGCCAGCACTATCAGTGCTCCCACCACACAGCCAGCACTGTCAGTGCTCCCCCCGCACAGCCAGCAAGGTCAGTGCTCCCACGACACAGCCAGCACTGTCAGTGCTCCCCCACACAGCCAGCACTATCAGTCCTCCCACCACACAGCCAGCACTGTCAGTGCTCCCCCCGCACAGCCAGCACTGTCAGTGCTCCCACCACACAGCCAGCACTGTCAGTGCTCCCCCACACAGACTGCACCGACAGTGCTCCCCCCACAGCCAACACTGTCAGTGCTCCCACCACACAGCCAGCACTGTCAGTGCTCCCCCACACAGCCAACAGTGTCAGTGCTCCCCCCACACAGCCAGCACTGTCAGTGCTCCCCCACAACCAGCACTGTCATTGCTCCCCCCACACAACCAGCACTGTCAGTGCTCCCCCACACAGACAGCACTGTCAGTGCTCCCCCCCACACAGCCAGCAAGGTCAGTGCTCCCACCACACAGCCAGCACTGTCAGTGCTCCCCACACAGCCAGCACTGTCTGTGCTCCCCCACACAGCCAGCACTGTCAGTGCTCCCACCACACAGCCAGCAAGGTCAGTGCTCCCACCACACAGCCAGCACTGTCAGTGCTCCCCCACACAGCTAGCACTGTCCGTGCTCCCCCACACAGCCAGCACTGTCCGTGCTCCCCCCACACAGCCAGCACTGTCAGTGCTCCCCCACACAGCCAACAGTGTCAGTACTCCCCCCACACAACCAGCACAGTCAGTGCTCCCCCACAAGCCAGCACTGTCAGTGCTCCCCCACACAACCAGCACTGTCAGTGCTCCTCCACACAGACAGCACTGTCAGTGCTCCCCCACACAGCCAGCAAGGTCAGTGCTCCCACCACACAGCCAGCACTGTCAGTGCTCCCCCACAAGCCAGCACTGTCAGTGCTCCCCCCACACAACCAGCACTGTCAGTGCTCCCCCACACAGACAGCACTGTCAGTGCTCCCCCCCCCCACAGCCAGCAAGGTCAGTGCTCCCACCACACAGCCAGCACTGTCAGTGCTCCCCACACAGCCAGCACTGTCAGTGCTCCCCCACACAGCCAGCACTGTCAGTGCTCCCACCACACAGCCAGCAAGGTCAGTGCTCCCACCACACAGCCAGCACTGTCAGTGCTACCCCACACAGCCAGCACTATCAATGCTCCCACCACACAGCCAGCACTGTCAGTACTCCCCCCACACAGACTGCACCGACAGTGCTCCCCCCACAGCCAACACTGTCAGTGCTCCCACCACACAGCTAGCACTGTCAGTGCTCCCCCACACAGCCAGCACTGTCCGTGCTCCCCCCCACACAGCCAGCACTGTCAGTGCTCCCCACACAGCCAACAGTGTCAGTACACCCCCCACACAGCCAGCACAGTCAGTGCTCCCCCACAAGCCAGCACTGTCAGTGCTCCCCCACACAACCAGCACTGTCAGTGCTCCCCCACACAGACAGCACTGTCAGTGCTCCCCCCACACAGCCAGCAAGGTCAGTGCTCCCACCACACAGCCAGCACTGTCAGTGCTCCCCACACAGCCAGCACTGTCAGTGCCCCCCACACAGCCAGCACTGTCAGTGCTCCCACCACACAGCCAGCAAGGTCAGTGCTCCCACCACACAGCCAGCACTGTCAGTGCTCCCCACACAGCCAGCACTATCAGTGCTCCCACCACACAGCCAGCACTGTCAGTGCTCCCCCCGCACAGCCAGCACTGTCAGTGCTCCCACCACACAGCCAGCACTGTCAGTGCTCCCCCGCACAGCCAGCACTGTCAGTGCTCCCACCACACAGCCAGCACTGTCAGTGCTGCCCCACACAGACTGCACCGACAGTGCTCCCCTCACAGCCAACTCTGTCAGTGCTCCCACCACACAGCTAGCACTGTCAGTGCTCCCCCACACAGCCAGCACTGTCCGTGCTCCCCCCACACAGCCAGCACTGTCAGTGCTCTCCCACACAGCCAACAGTGTCAGTGCTCCCCCCACACAGCCAGCACTGTCAGTGCTCCCCCACAAGCCAGCACTGTGAGTGCTCCCCCCACACAACCATCACTGTCAGTGCTCCCCCACACAGACAGCAGTGTCAGTGCTACCCCTCACACAGCCAGCACTGTCAGAGCTCCCACCACACAGCCAGCACTATCAGTGCTCTATCCACACTGCCAGCACTGTCAGTGCTCCTCCCACACAGCCAGCACTGTGAGTGCTCCCCCACACAGCCAGCACTGTCAGTGCTCCCCCACACAGCCAGCACTGTCAGTGCTCCCATCACACAGCCAGCACTGTCAGTGCTCCCCCACACAACCAGCACTGTCAGTGCTCCCCCACACAGCCAGCACTGTCAGTGCTACACCTCACACAGCCAGCACTGTCAGTGCTCCCCCCACACAGCCAGCACTGTCAGAGCACCCCCCACACAGCCAGCACTGTCAGTGCTCCCACCACACAGCCAGCATTGTCAGTGCTCCCACCACACTGCCAGCACTGTCTGTGCTCCCACACACAGCCAGCACTGTTAGTGCTCCCCCACACAGCCAGCACTGTCAGTGCTACCCCTCACACAGCCAGCACTGTCAGTGCTCCCCCACACAGCCAGCACTGTCAGAGCTCCCCCCACACAGCCAGCACTATCAGTGGTCCCTCCACACAGCCAGCACTGTCAGTGCTCCCCCACACAGCCAGCACTATCAGTGCTCCCACCACACAGCCAGCACTGTCAGTGCTCCCCCCGCACAGCCAGCAAGGTCAGTGCTCCCCCCGCACAGCCAGCACTGTCTGTGCTCCCACCACACAGCCAGCACTGTCAGTTCTCCCCCACACAGACTGCACCGACAGTGCTCCCCCCACAGCCAACACTGTCAGTGCTCCCACCACACAGCTAGCACTGTCAGTGCTCCCCCACACAGCCAACACTGTCCGTGCTCCCCCCACACAGCCAGCACTGTCAGTGCTCCCCCACACAGCCAACAGTGTCAGTGCTCCCCCCACACAGCCAGCACTGTCAGTGCTCCCCCACAAGCCAGCACTGTCATTGCTCCCCCCACACAACCAGCACTGTCAGTGCTCCCCCACACAGACAGCACTGTCAGTGCTCCCCCCCCACACAGCCAGCAAGGTCAGTGCTCCCACCACACAGCCAGCACTGTCAGTGCTCCCCACACAGCCAGCACTGTCAGTGCTCCCCCACACAGCCAGCACTGTCAGTGCTCCCACCACACAGCCAGCAAGGTCAGTGCTCCCACCACACAGCCAGCACTGTCAGTGCTCCCCCACACAGACTGCACCGACAGTGCTCCCCCCACAGCCAACACTGTCAGTGCTCCCACCACACAGCTAGCACTGTCCGTGCTCCCCCACACAGCCAGCACTGTCCGTGCTCCCCCCACACAGCCAGCACTGTCAGTGCTCCCCCACACAGCCAACAGTGTCAGTACTCCCCCCCACACAGCCAGCACAGTCAGTGCTCCCCCACAAGTCAGCACTGTCAGTGCTCCCCCACACAACAAGCACTGTCAGTGCTCCCCCACACAGCCAGCAAGGTCAGTGCTCCCACCACACAGCCAGCACTGTCAGTGCTCCTCCACAAGCCAGCACTGTCAGTGCTCCCCCCACACAACCAGCACTGTCAGTGCTCCCCCACACAGACAGCACTGTCAGTGCACCCCCCGCACAGCCAGCACTGTCAGTGCTCCCACCACACAGCCAGCACTGTCAGTGCTCCCCCACACAGGCTGCACCGACAGTGCTCCCCCCACAGCCAACTCTGTCAGTGCTCCCAGCACACAGCTAGCACTGTCAGTGCTCCCCCACACAGCCAGCACTGTCCGTGCTCCCCCCACACAGCCAGCACAGTCAGTGCTCCCCCACACAGCCAACAGTGTCAGTGCACCCCCCACACAGCCAGCACTGTCAGTGCTCCCCCACAAGCCAGCACTGTCAGTGCTCCCCCCACACAACCAGCACTGACAGTGCTCCCCACACAGACAGCAGTGTCAGTGCTCTCCCCACACTGCCAGCACTGTCAGTGCTCCCCCCACACAGCCAGCACTGTGAGTGCTCCCCCACACAGCCAGCACTGTCAGTGCTCCCCCACACAGCCAGCACTGTCAGTGCTCCCATCACACAGCCAGCACTGTCAGTGCTCCCCCACACAACCAGCACTGTCAGTGCTCCCCCACACAGCCAGCACTGTCAGTGCTACACCTCACACAGCCAGCACTGTCAGTGCTCCCCCCACACAGCCAGCACTGTCAGAGCACCCCCCACACAGCCAGCACTGTCAGTACTCCCACCACACAGCCAGCACATTCAGTGCTCCCACCACACAGCCAGCACTGTCCGTGCTCCCCACACAGCCAGCACTGTCAGTGCTCACCCACACAGACAGCTCTGTCAGTGCTCCCCCACACAGCCAGCACTATCAGTGCTCCCACCACACAGCCAGCACTGTCAGTGCTCCCCCGCACAGCCAGCACTGTCAGTGCTCCCACCACACAGCCAGCACTGTCAGTGCTCCCCCACACAACCAGCACTGTCAGTGCTCCCCCACACAGACAGCACTGTCAGTGCTCCCCGCACACAGCCAGCAAGGTCAGTGCTCCCACCACACAGCCAGCACTGTCAGTGCTCCCCCACAAGCCAGCACTGTCAGTGCTCCCCCCACACAACCAGCACTGTCAGTGCTCCCCCCACACAGCCAGCAAGGTCAGTGCTCCCACCACACAGCCAGCACTGTCAGTGCTCCCCACACAGCCAGCACTGTCAGTGCTCCCCACACAGCCAGCACTGTCAGTGCTCCCACCACACAGCCAGCAAGGTCAGTGCTCCCACCACACAGCCAGCACTGTCAGTGCTACCCCACACAGCCAGCACTATCAGTGCTCCCACCACACAGCCAGCACTGTCAGTGCCCCCCACACAGCCAGCACTGTCAGTGCTCCCACCACACAGCCAGCAAGGTCAGTGCTCCCACCACACAGCCAGCACTGTCAGTGCTCCCCACACAGCCAGCACTATCAGTGCTCCCACCACACAGCCAGCACTGTCAGTGCTCCCCCCGCACAGCCAGCACTGTCAGTGCTCCCACCACACAGCCAGCACTGTCAGTGCTCCCCCGCACAGCCAGCACTGTCAGTGCTCCCACCACACAGCCAGCACTGTCAGTGCTCCCCCACACAGGCTGCACCGACAGTGCTCCCCCCAGAGCCAACTCTGTCAGTGCTCCCACCACACAGCTAGCACTGTCAGTGCTCCCCCACACAGCCAGCACTGTCCGTGCTCCCCCCACACAGCCAGCACTGTCAGTGCTCCCCCACACAGCCAACAGTGTCAGTGCTCCCCCCACACAGCCAGCACTGTCAGTGCTCCCCCACAAGCCAGCACTGTCAGTGCTCCCCCCACACAACCAGCACTGACAGTGCTCCCCCACACAGACAGCAGTGTCAGTGCTACCCCTCACACAGCCAGCACTGTCAGTGCTCCCACCACACAGCCAGCACTATCAGTGCTCTCCCCACACTGCCAGCACTGTCAGTGCTCCCCCACACAGCCAGCACTCTGAGTGCTCCCCCACACAGCCAGCACTGTCAGTGCTCGCCCACACAGCCAGCACTGTCAGTGCTCCCATCACACAGCCAGCACTGTCAGTGCTCCCCCACACAACCAGCACTGTCAGTGCTCCCCCACACAGCCAGCACTGTCAGTGCTACACCTCACACAGCCAGCACTGTCAGTGCTCCCCCCACACAGCCAGCACTGTCAGAGCACCCCCCACACAGCCAGCACTGTCAGTGCTCCCACCACACAGCCAGCATTGTCAGTGCTCCCACCACACAGCCAGCACTGTTAGTGCTCTCCCCATACAGCCAGCACTGTCAGTGGTCCCCCCACACAGTCAGCACTGTCAGTGCTCCCCCACACAGCCAGCACTGTCAGTACTCCCACCACACAGCCAGCACAGTCAGTGCTCCCACCACACAGCCAGCACTGTCAGTGCTCCCCACACAGCCAGCACTGTCAGTGCTCACCCACACAGACAGCTCTGTCAGTGCTCCCCCACACAGCCAGCACTATCAGTGCTCCCACCACACAGCCAGCACTGTCAGTGCTCCCCCGCACAGCCAGCACTGTCAGTGCTCCCACCACACAGCCAGCACTGTCAGTGCTCCCCCACACAGACTGCACTGTCAGTGCTCCCACCACACAGCTAGCACAGACAGTGCTCCCCCACATAGCCAGCACTGGCAGTGCTCCCCCCAGACAGCCAGCACTGTCAGTGCTCCCCACACAGCCAACAATGTCAGTGCTCCCACCACACAGCCAGCAAGGTCAGTGCTCCCACCACACAGCCAGCACTGTCAGTGCTCCCCCACACAGACTGCACCGACAGTGCTCCCCCCACAGCCAACACTGTCAGTGCTCCCACCACACAGCTAGCACTGTCCGTGCTCCCCCACACAGCCAGCACTGTCCGTGCTCCCCCCACACAGCCAGCACTGTCAGTGCTCCCCCACACAGCCAACAGTGTCAGTACTCCCCCCCCACACAGCCAGCACAGTCAGTGCTCCCCCACAAGCCAGCACTGTCAGTGCTCCCCCACACAACAAGCACTGTCAGTGCTCCCCCACACAGCCAGCAAGGTCAGTGCTCCCACCACACAGCCAGCACTGTCAGTGCTCCTCCACAAGCCAGCACTGTCAGTGCTCCCCCCACACAACCAGCACTGTCAGTGCTCCCCCACACAGACAGCACTGTCAGTGCACCCCCCGCACAGCCAGCACTGTCAGTGCTCCCACCACACAGCCAGCACTGTCAGTGCTCCCCCACACAGGCTGCACCGACAGTGCTCCCCCCACAGCCAACTCTGTCAGTGCTCCCAGCACACAGCTAGCACTGTCAGTGCTCCCCCACACAGCCAGCACTGTCCGTGCTCCCCCCACACAGCCAGCACAGTCAGTGCTCCCCCACACAGCCAACAGTGTCAGTGCACCCCCCACACAGCCAGCACTGTCAGTGCTCCCCCACAAGCCAGCACTGTCAGTGCTCCCCCCACACAACCAGCACTGACAGTGCTCCCCACACAGACAGCAGTGTCAGTGCTCTCCCCACACTGCCAGCACTGTCAGTGCTCCCCCCACACAGCCAGCACTGTGAGTGCTCCCCCACACAGCCAGCACTGTCAGTGCTCCCCCACACAGCCAGCACTGTCAGTGCTCCCATCACACAGCCAGCACTGTCAGTGCTCCCCCACACAACCAGCACTGTCAGTGCTCCCCCACACAGCCAGCACTGTCAGTGCTACACCTCACACAGCCAGCACTGTCAGTGCTCCCCCCACACAGCCAGCACTGTCAGAGCACCCCCCACACAGCCAGCACTGTCAGTACTCCCACCACACAGCCAGCACAGTCAGTGCTCCCACCACACAGCCAGCACTGTCAGTGCTCCCCACACAGCCAGCACTGTCAGTGCTCACCCACACAGACAGCTCTGTCAGTGCTCCCCCACACAGCCAGCACTATCAGTGCTCCCACCACACAGCCAGCACTGTCAGTGCTCCCCCGCACAGCCAGCACTGTCAGTGCTCCCACCACACAGCCAGCACTGTCAGTGCTCCCCCACACAACCAGCACTGTCAGTGCTCCCCCACACAGACAGCACTGTCAGTGCTCCCCGCACACAGCCAGCAAGGTCAGTGCTCCCACCACACAGCCAGCACTGTCAGTGCTCCCCCACAAGCCAGCACTGTCAGTGCTCCCCCCACACAACCAGCACTGTCAGTGCTCCCCCCACACAGCCAGCAAGGTCAGTGCTCCCACCACACAGCCAGCACTGTCAGTGCTCCCCACACAGCCAGCACTGTCAGTGCTCCCCCACACAGCCAGCACTGTCAGTGCTCCCACCACACAGCCAGCAAGGTCAGTGCTCCCACCACACAGCCAGCACTGTCAGTGCTACCCCACACAGCCAGCACTATCAGTGCTCCCACCACACAGCCAGCACTGTCAGTGCCCCCCACACAGCCAGCACTGTCAGTGCTCCCACCACACAGCCAGCAAGGTCAGTGCTCCCACCACACAGCCAGCACTGTCAGTGCTCCCCACACAGCCAGCACTATCAGTGCTCCCACCACACAGCCAGCACTGTCAGTGCTCCCCCCGCACAGCCAGCACTGTCAGTGCTCCCACCACACAGCCAGCACTGTCAGTGCTCCCCCGCACAGCCAGCACTGTCAGTGCTCCCACCACACAGCCAGCACTGTCAGTGCTCCCCCACACAGGCTGCACCGACAGTGCTCCCCCCAGAGCCAACTCTGTCAGTGCTCCCACCACACAGCTAGCACTGTCAGTGCTCCCCCACACAGCCAGCACTGTCCGTGCTCCCCCCACAAGCCAGCACTGTCAGTGCTCCCCCACACAACAAGCACTGTCAGTGCTCCCCCACACAGCCAGCAAGGTCAGTGCTCCCACCACACAGCCAGCACTGTCAGTGCTCCTCCACAAGCCAGCACTGTCAGTGCTCCCCCCACACAACCAGCACTGTCAGTGCTCCCCCACACAGACAGCACTGTCAGTGCACCCCCCGCACAGCCAGCACTGTCAGTGCTCCCACCACACAGCCAGCACTGTCAGTGCTCCCCCACACAGGCTGCACCGACAGTGCTCCCCCCACAGCCAACTCTGTCAGTGCTCCCAGCACACAGCTAGCACTGTCAGTGCTCCCCCACACAGCCAGCACTGTCCGTGCTCCCCCCACACAGCCAGCACAGTCAGTGCTCCCCCACACAGCCAACAGTGTCAGTGCACCCCCCACACAGCCAGCACTGTCAGTGCTCCCCCACAAGCCAGCATTGTCAGTGCTCCCCCCACACAACCAGCACTGACAGTGCTCCCCACACAGACAGCAGTGTCAGTGCTCTCCCCACACTGCCAGCACTGTCAGTGCTCCCCCCACACAGCCAGCACTGTGAGTGCTCCCCCACACAGCCAGCACTGTCAGTGCTCCCCCACACAGCCAGCACTGTCAGTGCTCCCATCACACAGCCAGCACTGTCAGTGCTCCCCCACACAACCAGCACTGTCAGTGCTCCCCCACACAGCCAGCACTGTCAGTGCTACACCTCACACAGCCAGCACTGTCAGTGCTCCCCCCACACAGCCAGCACTGTCAGAGCACCCCCCACACAGCCAGCACTGTCAGTACTCCCACCACACAGCCAGCACAGTCAGTGCTCCCACCACACAGCCAGCACTGTCAGTGCTCCCCACACAGCCAGCACTGTCAGTGCTCACCCACACAGACAGCTCTGTCAGTGCTCCCCCACACAGCCAGCACTATCAGTGCTCCCACCACACAGCCAGCACTGTCAGTGCTCCCCCGCACAGCCAGCACTGTCAGTGCTCCCACCACACAGCCAGCACTGTCAGTGCTCCCCCACACAACCAGCACTGTCAGTGCTCCCCCACACAGACAGCACTGTCAGTGCTCCCCGCACACAGCCAGCAAGGTCAGTGCTCCCACCACACAGCCAGCACTGTCAGTGCTCCCCCACAAGCCAGCACTGTCAGTGCTCCCCCCACACAACCAGCACTGTCAGTGCTCCCCCCACACAGCCAGCAAGGTCAGTGCTCCCACCACACAGCCAGCACTGTCAGTGCTCCCCACACAGCCAGCACTGTCAGTGCTCCCCCACACAGCCAGCACTGTCAGTGATCCCACCACACAGCCAGCAAGGTCAGTGCTCCCACCACACAGCCAGCACTGTCAGTGCTACCCCACACAGCCAGCACTATCAGTGCTCCCACCACACAGCCAGCACTGTCAGTGCCCCCCACACAGCCAGCACTGTCAGTGCTCCCACCACACAGCCAGCAAGGTCAGTGCTCCCACCACACAGCCAGCACTGTCAGTGCTCCCCACACAGCCAGCACTATCAGTGCTCCCACCACACAGCCAGCACTGTCAGTGCTCCCCCCCGCACAGCCAGCACTGTCAGTGCTCCCACCACACAGCCAGCACTGTCAGTGCTCCCCCGCACAGCCAGCACTGTCAGTGCTCCCACCACACAGCCAGCACTGTCAGTGCTCCCCCACACAGGCTGCACCGACAGTGCTCCCCCCAGAGCCAACTCTGTCAGTGCTCCCACCACACAGCTAGCACTGTCAGTGCTCCCCCACACAGCCAGCACTGTCCGTGCTCCCCCCACACAGCCAGCACTGTCAGTGCTCCCCCACACAGCCAACAGTGTCAGTGCTCCCCCCACACAGCCAGCACTGTCAGTGCTCCCCCACAAGCCAGCACTGTCAGTGCTCCCCCCACACAACCAGCACTGACAGTGCTCCCCCACACAGACAGCAGTGTCAGTGCTACCCCTCACACAGCCAGCACTGTCAGTGCTCCCACCACACAGCCAGCACTATCAGTGCTCTCCCCCACACTGCCAGCACTGTCAGTGCTCCCCCACACAGCCAGCACTGTGAGTGCTCCCCCACACAGCCAGCACTGTCAGTGCTCGCCCACACAGCCAGCACTGTCAGTGCTCCCATCACACAGCCAGCACTGTCAGTGCTCCCCCACACAACCAGCACTGTCAGTGCTCCCCCACACAGCCAGCACTGTCAGTGCTACACCTCACACAGCCAGCACTGTCAGTGCTCCCCCCACACAGCCAGCACTGTCAGAGCACCCCCCACACAGCCAGCACTGTCAGTGCTCCCACCACACAGCCAGCATTGTCAGTGCTCCCACCACACTGCCAGCACTGTCTGTGCTCCCACACACAGCCAGCACTGTTAGTGCTCCCCCACACAGCCAGCACTGTCAGTGCAACCCCTCACACAGCCAGCACTGTCAGTGCTCCCCCACACAGCCAGCACTGTCAGAGCTCCCCCCACACAGCCAGCACTATCAGTGGTCCCTCCACACAGCCAGCACTGTCAGTGGTCCCCCCACACAGCCAGCACTGTTAGTGCTCCCCCACATAGCAGCACTGTCAGTGCTCTCCCCATACAGCCAGCACTGTCAGTGGTCCCCCCACACAGTCAGCACTGTCAGTGCTCCCCCACACAGCCAGCACTGTCAGTACTCCCACCACACAGCCAGCACAGTCAGTGCTCCCACCACACAGCCAGCACTGTCAGTGCTCCCCACACAGCCAGCACTGTCAGTGCTCACCCACACAGACAGCTCTGTCAGTGCTCCCCCACACAGCCAGCACTATCAGTGCTCCCACCACACAGCCAGCACTGTCAGTGCTCCCCCGCACAGCCAGCACTGTCAGTGCTCCCACCACACAGCCAGCACTGTCAGTGCTCCCCCACACAGACTGCACTGTCAGTGCTCCCACCACACAGCTAGCACAGACAGTGCTCCCCCACATAGCCAGCACTGGCAGTGCTCCCCCCAGACAGCCAGCACTGTCAGTGCTCCCCACACAGCCAACAATGTCAGTGCTCCCCCACACAGCCAGCACTGTCAGTGCTCCCCCACACAACCAGCACTCTCAGTGCTCCCCCCACACAACCAGCACTGTCAGTGCTCCCCCACACAGCCAGCAGTGTCAGTGCTACCCCTCACACAGCCAGCACTGTCAAACTCCCACCACACAGCCAGCACTATCAGTGCTCTCCCCACACTGCCAGCACTGTCAGTGCTCCCCCCACACAGCCAGCACTGTCAGTGCTCCCCCACACAGCCAGCACTGTCAGTGCTCCCCCACACAGCCAGCACTGTCAGTGCTCCCATCACACAGCCAGCACTGTCAGTGCTCCCACCACACAGCCAGCACTGTCAGTGATCCCCCACACAGCCAGCACTGTCAGTGCTCCCCCACACAGCCAGCACTATCAGTGCTCCCACCACACAGCCAGCACTGTCAGTGCTCCCCCACACAGCCAGCACTGTCAGTGCTCCCCAGCACAGCCAGCACTGTCAGTGCTCCCACCACACAGCTAGCACTGTCAGTGCTTCCCCACACAGACTGCACCGACAGTGCTCCCCCCACAGCCAACACTGTCAGTGCTCCCACCACACATCCAGCACTGTCAGTGCTCCCCCACACAGCCAGCACTGTCAGTGCTCCCACCACACAGTTTGCACTGTCAGTGCTCCCCCACACAGCCAGCACTGTCAGTGCTCCCCCACACAGCCAGCAGTGTCAGTGCTCCTCCACACAGCCAGCACTGTCAGTGCTCCCCCCACACAGCCAGCACTGTCAGTGCTCCCACCACACATCCAGCACTGTCAGTGCTCCACCCACACAACCAACACTGTCAGTGCTCCCCCCCACAGCCAGCACTGTCAGTGCTCCCCCACACAACCAGCACTGTCAGTGCTCCCCCACACAACCAGCACTGTCAGTGCTCCCACCACACAGCCAGCACTGTCAGTACTCCCACCACGCAGCCAGCACTGTCAGTGCTCCATCCACACAGCCAACACTGTCAGTGCTCCCCACACAGCCTGCACTGTCAGTGCTCCCCCCACACAACCAGAACTGTCAGTGCTCCCCCACACAGCGAGCAGTGTCAGTGCTACCCCTCGCATGGCGAGCACTGTCAGTGCTCCCCCCCACACAGCCAGCACTGTCAGTGCTCTCCCCACACATCCAGCACTGTCAGTGCTCCCCCCACACAGCCAGCACTGTCAGAGCTCCCCCCACACAGCCAGCACTATCAGAGGTCCCCCCACACAGCCAGCACTGTCAGTGGTCCCCCCACACAGCCAGCACTGTTAAGGCTCCCCACACACAGCCAGCACTGTCAGTGCTCCCCCCACACAGCCAGCACTGCCAGTGCTCCCCCACCCAGCCAGCACTGTCAGTGCTCCCCCACACAGCCAGCACTGTCAGTGCTCCACCCACACAGCCATCACTGTCAGTGCTCCACCAACACAGCCAACACTGTCAGTGCTCCCCCACACAACCAGCACTGTCAGTGCTCCCCCACACAGCCAGCAGTGTCAGTGCTACCCCTCACACAGCCAGCACTGTCAGTGCTCCCCC
Organism: Scyliorhinus torazame; assembly: GCF_047496885.1. Classification (NCBI taxonomy): domain Eukaryota; kingdom Metazoa; phylum Chordata; class Chondrichthyes; order Carcharhiniformes; family Scyliorhinidae; genus Scyliorhinus; species Scyliorhinus torazame. Next base: position 17,774,577 of record NC_092711.1, read on the forward strand.
ACGCAGCCAGCACTGTCAGAGCACCCCCCCACACAGCCAGCACTATCAGTGCTCCCCCACATAGCAGCACTGTTAGTGCTCTCCCCACAAATCCAGCACTGTCAGTGCTCCCCCACACAGCCAGCACTGTCAGAGCTCCCCCCCACACAGCCAGCTCTATCAGAGCTCCCCCACACACCCAGCACTGTCAATGCTCCCCCACACAGCCAGCACTGTCAATGCTCCCCACACACAGCCAGCACTGTCAGTGCTCCCCCACACAGCCAGCACTGCCAGTGCTCCCCCACCCAGCCAGCACTGTCAGTGCTCCCCCTACATAGCCAGCACTGTCAGTGCTCCCACCACACAGCCAGCACTGTCAGTGCTCCCACCACGCAGCCAGCACTGTCAGTGCTCCCACCACACAGTCAGCACTGTCAGTACTCCCCCCACACAGCCAGCACTGTCAGAGCGCCCCCCACACAGCCAGCACTGTCAGTGCCAACCCACACGGCCAGCACTGTCAGTGTTCCCCCCCACACAGCCAGCACTGTCAGTGGTCCCACCACACAGCCAGCAATGTCAGTGCTCCCCCAAACAGCCAGCACTGTTAGTGCTCCCACCACACAGCCAGCAAGGTCAGTGCTCCCCCCGCATAGCCAGCACTGTCAGTGCTCCCACCACACAACCAGCACTGTCAGTGCTCCACCACACATCCAGCACTGTCAGTGCTCCCACCACACAGCCAGCACTGTCTGTGCTCCCCCCACACAGCCAGCACTGTCAGTGCTCCCCCACACAGCCAGCACTTCAGTGCTCCCCCACACAGCCAGCACTGTCAGTGCTCCCCCCAAACAGCCAGCAAGGTCAGTGCTCCCACCGCACTGCCAGCACTGTCAGTGCTCCCACCACACAGCCAGCACTGTCAGTGCTCCCCCCACACAGCCAGCAAGGTCAGTGCTCCCACCGCACAGCCAGCACTGTCAGTGCTCCCACCACACAGCCAGGTCTGTCAGTGCTCCCGCACACAGCCAGCACTATCAGTGCTCCCACCACACAGCCAGCACTGTCAGTGCTCCCCCCGCACAGCCAGCACTGTCAGTGCTCCCACCACACAGCCAGCACTGTCAGTGCTCCCCCACACAGACTGCACAGACAGTGCTACCCCACAGCCAACACTGTCAGTGCTCCCACCACTCATCCAGCACTGTCAGTGCTCCCCCACACAGCCAGCACTGTCAGTTCTCCCACCACACAGCTAGCACTGTCAGTGCTCCCCCACACAGCCAGCACTGTCAGTGCTCCCCCCACACAGCCAACACTGTGAGTGCTCCCCCACGCAGCCAGCACTGTCAGTGCTCCCACCACACAGCCAGCACTGTCAGTGCTCCACAGCAAAGCCAGCACTGTCAGTGCTCCCCCACACAACCAGCACTGTCAGTGCTCCCCCACACAGCCAGCAGTGTCAGTGCTACCCCTCACACAGCCAGCGCTGTCAGTGCTCCCCCCACACAGCCAGCACTGTCAGGCTCCCCCCACACATCCAGCACTATCAGTGGTCCCCCCACTCAGCCAGCACTGTCAGTGGTCCCCCACACAGCCAGCACTGTCAGTGCTCCCCTACACAGCCAGCACTGTCAGTGCTCCCACCACACAGCCAGCACTGTCAGTGCTCCCACCACCACAGCCAGCACTGCCAGTGCTCACCCACACAGCCAGCACTGTCAGTGCTCCACCACACAGTCAGCACTCTCAGTGCTCCCCCACATAGCCAGCACTGTCAGTGCCAACCCATACAGCTAGCACTGTCAGTGCTCCCACCACGCAGCCAGCACTGTCAGTGCTCCCCCACACAGCCAGCACTGTCAGTGGTCTCACCACACAGCCAGCACTGTCAGTGCTCCCCCACACAGCCAGCACTGTCTGTGCTCCCCCCCCCACACAGCCAGCACTGTCAGTGCTCCCACCACACAGCCAGCAAGGTCAGTGCTCCCCCCCACACAGCCAGCAGTGTCAGTGCTCCCTCACACAGCCAGCACTGTCAGTGCTCCCACCACAGAGACTGCACCGTCAGTGCTCCCAGCACAGCCAGCACTGTCAGTGCTCCCACCACACAGCCAGCACTGTCAGTGCTCCACACCAAAGCCAGCACTGTCAGTGCTCCCCCACACAACCAGCACTGTCAGTGCTCCCCCACACAGCCAGCAGTGTCAGTGCTACCCCTCACACAGCCAGCGCTGTCAGTGCTCCTCCCACACAGCCAGCACTGTCAGAGCTCCCTCACACAGCCAGCACTGTCAGTGCTCCCACCACACAGCCAGCACTGTCAGTGCTCCCACCACACAGCCAGCACTGCCAGTGCTCAGCCACACAGCCAGCACTGTCAGTGCTCCACCACACAGTCAGCACTCTTAGTGCTCCCCCACACAGCCAGCACTGTCAGTGCCCAACCCACACAGCTAGCACTGTCAGTGCTCCCACCACACAGCCAGCACTGTCAGTGCTCCCCCACACAGCCAGCACTGTCAGTGGTCACACCACACAGCCAGCACTGTCAGTGCTCCCCCACACAGCCAGCACTGTCTGTGCTCCACCCCCACACAGCCAGCACTGTCAGTGCTCCCACCACACAGCCAGCAAGGTCAGTGCTCCCCCCACACAGCCAGCAGTGTCAGTGCTCCCTCACACAGCCAGCACTGTCAGTGCTCCCACCACAGAGACTGCACCGTCAGTGCTCCCACCACAACCAACACTGTCAGTGCTCCCACCAAACAGCCAGCACTGTCAGTGTTCCCCCACACAGCCAGCACTGTCAGTGCTCCCCCCACACAGCCAGCACTGTCAGTGCTCCACCACAGAGCCAGCACTGTCAGTGCACCCCCCAAACAGCCAGCACTGTCAGTGTTCCCACCACACAGCCAGCATTGTCAGTGCTCCTCCCACACAGCCAGCACTGTCAGTGCTCCCCCCACACAGTCAGCACTGTCAGTGCTCCACCACAGAGCCAGCACTGTCAGTGCACCCCCCAAACAGCCAGCACTGTCAGTGTTCCCACCACACAGCCAGCATTGTCAGTGCTCCTCCCACACAGCCAGCACTGTCAGTGCTCCCCCCACACAGCCAGCACTGTCAGTGCTCCCCCACACAGCCAGCACTGTCAGAGCTCCCCACATACAGCCAGCACTGTCAGTGCTCTCCCCACACAGCCAGCACTGTCAGTGCTCCCCCCACAGCCAGCATTTTCAGTGCTCCTCCCACACAGCCAGCACTGCCAGTGCTCCCCCACACAGCCAGCTCTGTCAGTGCTCCCACCACACAGCCAACAGTGTCAGTGCTCCCCCCACACAGCCAGCACTGTCAGTGCTCTCCCCTCACAACCAGCACTGTCAGTGCTCCCCCACACAGCTAGCAGTGTCAGTGCTACCCCTCACACAGCCAGCACTGTCAGTGCTCCCACCACACAGCTAGCACTATCAGTGCTCTCCCCACACTGCCAGCACTGTCAGTGCTCCCCTCACACAGCCAGCACTGTCAGTTCTCCCCCACATAGCCAGCATTGTCAGTGCTCCCACCACACAGCCAGCACTGCCAGTGCTCCCCCACACAGCCAGCACTGTCAGTGCTCCCACCACACAGCCAGCACTGTCAGTGCTCCACCCACACAGCCAACAATGTCAGTACGCCCCCCCCCCACAGCCAGCACTGTCAGTGCTCCCCCACACAACCAGCACTGTCAGTGCTCCCACCCCACAGCCAGCACTGTCAGTGCTCCCCCACACAGCCAGCACTGTTAGTGCTCCCCAGACACAGCCAGCACTGTCAGAGCTCCCCACATACAGCCAGCACTGTCAGTGCTCTCCCCACACAGCCAGCACTGTCAGTGCTCCCCCCACAGCCAGCATTTTCAGTGCTCCTCCCACACAGCCAGCACTGCCAGTGCTCCCCCACACAGCCAGCACTGTCAGTGCTCCCACCACACAGCCAACAGTGTCAGTGCTCCCCCCACACAGCCAGCACTGTCAGTGCTCTCCCCTCACAACCAGCACTGTCAGTGCTCCCCCACACAGCTAGCAGTGTCAGTGCTACCCCTCACACAGCCAGCACTGTCAGTGCTCCCACCACACAGCTAGCACTATCAGTGCTCTCCCCACACTGCCAGCACTGTCAGTGCTCCCCTCACACAGCCAGCACTGTCAGTTCTCCCCCACATAGCCAGCATTGTCAGTGCTCCCACCACACAGCCAGCACTGCCAGTGCTCCCCCACACAGCCAGCACTGTCAGTGCTCCCACCACACAGCCAGCACTGTCAGTGCTCCACCCACACAGCCAACAATGTCAGTACGCCCCCCCCCCCACAGCCAGCACTGTCAGTGCGCCCCCACACAACCAGCACTGTCAGTGCTCCCACCCCACAGCCAGCACTGTCAGTGCTCCCCCCACACAGCCAGCACTGTTAGTGCTCCCCAGACACAGCCAGCACTGTCAGAGCTCCCCCACACAGCCAGCACTATCAGTGGTCCCCCCACACAGCCAGCACTGTCAGTGGTCCCCCCACACAGCAAGCACTGTCAGTGCTCCCCCACATAGCAGCACTGTCAGTGCTCTCCCCACACAGCCAGTATTGTCAGTGTTCCCCTCACACAGCCAGCACTGCCAGTGCTCCCCCACACAGCCAGCACTGTCAGTGCTCCCACCACACAGCCAGCAGTGTCAGTGCTCCCCCCACACAGCCAGCACTGTCAGTGCTCGCACCACACAGCCAGCACTGTCAGTGCTCCCCCACACAGCCAGCACTGTCATTGCTCCCGCCAGACAGCCAGCACTGTCAGTGCTCCACCCACACAGCCAACACTGTCAGTGGTCCCACCACACAGCCATCACTGTCAGTGCTCACCCACACAGCCAGCACTCTCAGCGCTCCCCCACACAGCCAGCACTGTCAGTGCCAACCCATGCAGCCAGCACTGTCAGTTCTCCCACCACACAGCCAGTACTGTCAGTGCTCCCCCCACACAGCCAGCACTGTCAGTGCTCCCCCCACACAGCCAGCACTGTCAGTGCTCCCACCACACAGCCAGGACTGTCAGTGCTCCCACCACACAGCCAGCACTGTCAGTGCTCCCCCCACAGCCAGCATTTTCAGTGCTCCTCCCACACAGCCAGCACTGTCAGTGCTCCCCCCACACAGCCAGCACTGTCAGTGCTCCCACCACACAGCCAACAGTGTCAGTGCTCCTCCACACAGCCAGCACTGTCAGTGCTCTCCCCTTAAAACCAGCACTGTCAGTGCTCCCCCACACAGCTAGCAGTGTCAGTGCTACCCCTCAGACAGCCAGCACTGTCAGTGCTCCCACCACACAGCCAGCACTATCAGTGCTCTCCCCACACTGCCAGCACTGTCAGTGCTCCCCTCACACACAGCCAGCACTGTCAGTTCTCCCCCCACATAGCCAGCATTGTCAGTGCTCCCACCACACAGCCAGCACTGCCAGTGCTCCCCCACACAGCCAGCACTGTCAGTGCTCCCACCACACAGCCAGCACTGTCAGTGCTCCACCCACACAGCCAACAATGTCAGTGCGCCCCCCCCCACAGCCAGCACTGTCAGTGCTCCCCCACACAACCAGCACTGTCAGTGCTCCCACCCCACAGCCAGCACTGTCAGTGCTCCCCCCACACAGCCAGCACTGTTAGTGCTCCCCAGACACAGCCAGCACTGTCAGAGCTCCCCCCACACAGCCAGCACTATCAGTGGTCCCCCCACACAGCCAGCACTGTCAGTGGTCCCCCCACACAGCAAGCACTGTCAGTGCTCCCCCACATAGCAGCACTGTCAGTGCTCTCCCCACACAGCCAGCACTGTCAGTGCTCCCCCCACACAGCCAGCACTGCCAGTGCTCCCTCCACACAGCCAGCACTGTCAGTGCTCCCACCACACAGCCAGCACTGTCAGTGCTCCCCCCACACAGCCAGCACTGTCAGTGCTCCCCCCCACACAGCCAGCACTGTCAGTGCTCCCACCACACAGCCAACAGTGTCAGTGCTCCCCCACACAACCAGCACTGTCAGTGCTCTCCCCTCACAACCAGCACTGTCAGTGCTACCCCTCACACAGCCAGCACTGTCAGTGCTCCCACCACACAGCCAGCACTATCAGTGCTCTCCGAACACTGCCAGCACTGTCAGTGCTCCCCTCACACAGCCAGCACTGTCAGTTCTCCCCCACAAAGCCAGCATTGTCAGTGCTCCCACCACAGAGCCAGCACTGCCAGTGCTCCCCCACACAGCCAGCACTGTCAGTGCTCCCACCACTCAGCCAGCACTGTCAGTGCTCCACCCACACAGCCAACACTGTCAGTGCGCCCCCCCCCCCCCCCACAGCCAGCACTGTCAGTGCTCCCCCACAAAACCAGCACTGTCAGTGCTCCCACCCCACAGCCAGCACTGTCAGTGCTCCCCCCACACAGCCAGCACTGTTAGTGCTCCCCAGACACAGCCAGCACTGTCAGAGCTCCCCCCTCACAGCCAGCACTATCAGTGGTCCCCCCACACAGCCAGCACTGTCAGTGGTCCCCCCACACAGCAAGCACTGTCAGTGCTCCCCCACATAGCAGCACTGTCAGTCCTCTCCCCACACAGCCAGCACTGTCAGTGCTCCCCCCACACAGCCAGCACTGCCAGTGCTCCCCCACACAGCCAGCACTGTCAGAGCTGCCACCACACAGCCAGCACTGTCAGTGCTCCCCCCACACAGCCAGCACTGTCAGTGCTCGCACCACACAGCCAGCACTGTCAGTGCTCCCCCACACAGCCAGCACTGTCATTGCTCCCGCCAGACAGACAGCACTGTCAGTGCTCCACCCACACAGCCAACACTGTCAGTGGTCCCACCACACAGCCATCACTGTCAGTGCTCACCCACACAGCCAGCACTGTCAGCACTCCCCCACACAGCCAGCACTGTCAGTGCCAACCCATACAGCCAGCACTGTCAGTGCTCCCACCACACAGCCAGCACTGTCAGTGCTTCCCCCACACAGCCAGCACTGTCAGTGCCCCCCCCGCCCCACACAGCCAGCACTGTCAGTGCTCCCACCACTCAGCCAGGACTGTCAGTGCTCCCACCACACAGCCAGCACTGTCAGAGCTCCCCCCACACAGCCAGGACTGTCAGTGCTCCCACCACACAGCCAGCACTGTCAGTGCTCCCAACACACAGCCAGGACTGTCAGTGCTCCCACCACACAGCCAGGACTGTCAGTGCTCCCACCACACAGCCAGCACTGTCAGAGCTCCCCCCCACACAGCCAGCACTGTCAGTGCTCCCCCACACAGCCAGCACTGTCAGTGCTCCCCACACAGCCAGCACTGTCAGTGCTCCCCCACACAGCCAGCACTGTCAGCGCTCCCCCCACACAGCCAGCACTGTCAGTGCTCCCCCACACAGCCAGCACTGTCAGTGCTCCCCACACAGCCAGCACTGTCAGTGCTCCCACCACACAGACAGCACTGTCAGTGCTCCCCCCACACAGCCAGCAAGGTCAGTGCTCCCCCACACAGCCAGCACTTTCAGTGCTCCCTCACACAGCCAGCACTTCCAGTGCTCCCCCACACAGCCAGCACTGTCAGTGCTCCCACCACACAGCCAGCACTGTCAGTGCTCCTCCCGCACAGCCAGCACTGTCAGTGCTCCCCCACACAGCCAGCACTGTCAGTGCTCCCACCACACAGCCAGCACTCGCAGTGCTCCCACCACACAGCCAGCACTGTCAGTGTTCCTCCCGCACAGCCAGCACTGTCAGTGCTCCCCCCCACACAGCCAGCACTGTCAGTGCTCCCACCACACAGCCAGCACTGTCAGTGCTCCCCCACACAGCCAGCACTCTCAGTGCTCCCACCACACAGCCAGCACTGTCAGTGCTCCTCCCGCACAGCCAGCACTGTCAGTGCACCCCCCACACAGCCAGCACTGTCAGTGCTCCCTCACACAGCCAGCACTCTCAGTGCTCCCACCACACAGCCAGCACTGTCAGTGCTCCCACCACACAGCCAGCTCTGTCAGTGCTCCCCCCACACAGCCAGCACTGTCAGTGCTCCCACCACACAGCCAGCACTGTCAGTGCTCCCCCACACAGCCAGCACTGTCAGTGCTCCCACCACACAGCCAGCACTGTCAGTTCTTCCTCCACACAGCCAGCACTGTCAGTGCTCCCACACACAGCCAGCACTGTCAGTGCTCCCACCACACAGCCAGCAGTGTCAGTGCTCCCCCACACAGCCAGAACCGTCAGTCCCACCACACAGCCAGCACTGTCAGTGCTCTCCCCTCACAACCAGCACTGTCAGTGCTCCCCCACACAGCCAGCAGTGTCAGTGCTACCCCTCACACAGCCAGCACTGTCAGTGCTCCACCCACACAGCCAACACTGTCAGTGCGCCCCCCCCCCCACAGACAGCACTGTCAGTGCTCCCCCACACAACCAGCACTGTCAGTGCTCCCACCCCACAGCCATCACTGTCAGTGCTCCCCCACACTGCCAGCACTGTTAGTGCTCCCCAGACACAGCCAGCACTGTCAGAGCTCCCCCCACACAGCCAGCACTGTCAGTGCTCCCACCACACAGCCAGCACTGTCAGTGCTCCCCCACACAGCCAGCACTGTCATTGCTCCCGCCAGACAGCCAGCACTGTCAGTGCTCCACCCACACAGCCTACACTGTCAGTGGTCCCACCACACAGCCATCACTGTTAGTGCTCCCCCACACAGCCAGCACTGTCAGCGCTCCCCCACACAGCCAGCACTGTCAGTGCCAACCCATACAGCCAGCACTGTCAGTGCTCCCACCACACAGCCAGCACTGTCAGTGCTCCCCCCACACAGCCAGCACTGTCAGTGCTCCCCCCACACAGCCAGCACTGTCAGTGCTCCCACCACACAGCCAGGACTGTCAGTGCTCCCACCACACAGCCAGCACTGTCAGAGCTCCCCCCACACAGCCAGGACTGTCAGTGCTCCCACCACACAGCCAGCACTGTCAGTGCTCCCAACACACAGCCAGGACTGTCAGTGCTCCCACCACACAGCCAGGACTGTCAGTGCTCCCACCACACAGCCAGCACTGTCAGAGCTCCCCCCACACAGCCAGCACTGTCAGTGCTCCCCCACACAGCAGGCATTGTCAGTGCTCCCCACACAGCCAGCACTGTCAGTGCTCCCCCACACAGCCAGCACTGTCAGCGCTCCCACCACACAGCCAGCACTGTCAGTGCTCCCCCACACAGCCAACACTGTCAGTGCTCCCACCACACAGACAGCACTGTCAGTGCTCCCCCCACACAGCCAGCAAGGTCAGTGCTCCCCCCAAACAGCCAGCACTGTCAGTGCTCCCTCACACAGCCAGCACTTCCAGTGCTCCCCACACACAGCCAGCACTGTCAGTGCTCCCACCACACAGCCAGCACTGTCAGTTCTCCTCCCGCACAGCCAGCACTGTCAGTGCTCCCCCCACACAGCCAGCACTGTCAGTGCTCCCACCACACAGCCAGCACTCGCAGTGCTCCCACCACACAGCCAGCACTGTCAGTGTTCCTCACGCACAGCCAGCACTGTCAGTGCTCCCCCCACACAGCCAGCACTGTCAGTGCTCCCACCACACAGCCAGCACGGTCAGTGCTCCCCCACACAGCCAGCACTCTCAGTGCTCCCACCACACAGCCAGCACTGTCAGTGCTCCAACCACACAGCCAGCACGGTCAGTGCTCCCCCACACAGCCAGCACTCTCAGTGCTCCCACCACACAGCCAGCACTGTCAGTGCTCCTCCCGCACAGCCAGCACTGTCAGTGCTCCCCCCACACAGCCAGCACTGTCAGTGCTCCCACCACACAGCCAGCACTGTCAGTTCTCCCTCCACACAGCCAGCACTGTCAGTGCTCTCCCCTCACAACCAGCACTGTCAGTGCTCCCCCACACAGCCAGCAGTGTCAGTGCTACCCCTCACACAGCCAGCACTGTCAGTGCTCCCACCACACAGCCAGCACTATCAGTGCTCTCCCCACACTGCCAGCACTGTCAGTGCTCCCCTCACACAGCCAGCTCTGTCAGTTCTCCCCCACATAGCCAGCATTGTCAGTGCTCCCACCACACAGCCAGCACTCCCAGTGCTCCCCCACACAGCCAGCACTGTCAGTGTTCCCGCCACACAGCCAGCACTGTCAGTGCTCCACCCACACAGCCAACACTGTCAGTGCGCCCCCCCCACAGACAGCACTGTCAGTGCTCCCCCACACAACCAGCACTGTCAGTGCTCCCACCCCACAGCCATCACTGTCAGTGCTCCCCCCACACAGCCAGCACTGTTAGTGCTCCCCAGACACAGCCAGCACTGTCAGAGCTCCCCCCACACAGCCAGCACTGTCAGTGCTCCCACCACACAGCCAGCACTGTCAGTGCTCCCCCACACAGCCAGCACTGTCATTGCTCCCGCCAGACAGCCAGCACTGTCAGTGCTCCACCCACACAGCCAGGACTGTCAGTGCTCCCACCACACAGCCAGCACTGTCAGAGCTCCCCCCACACAGCCAGCACTGTCAGTGCTCCCCCACACAGCCAGCATTGTCAGTGCTCCCCACACAGCCAGCACTGTCAGTGCTCCCCCACACAGCCAGCACTGTCAGCGCTCCCACCACACAGCCAGCACTGTCAGTGCTCCCCCACACAGCCAACACTGTCAGTGCTCCCACCACACAGACAGCACTGTCAGTGCTACCCCCACACAGCCAGCAAGGTCAGTGCTCCCCCACACAGCCAGCACTGTCAGTGCTCCCTCACACAGCCAGCACTTGCAGTGCTCCCCACACACAGCCAGCACTGTCAGTGCTCCCACCACACAGCCAGCACTGTCAGTTCTCCTCCCGCACAGCCAGCACTGTCAGTGCTCCCCCCACACAGCCAGCACTGTCAGTGCTCCCACCACACAGCCAGCACTCGCAGTGCTCCCACCACACAGCCAGCACTGTCAGTGTTCCTCACGCACAGCCAGCACTGTCAGTGCTCCCCCCACACAGCCAGCACTGTCAGTGCTCCCACCACACAGCCAGGACGATCAGTGCTCCCCCACACAGCCAGCACTCTCAGTGCTCCCACCACACAGCCAGCACTGTCAGTGCTCCCACCACACAGCCAGCACTCTCAGTGCTCCCACCACACAGCCAGCACTGTCAGTGCTCCTCCCGCACAGTGAGCACTGTCAGTGCTCCCCCCACACAGCCAGCACTGTCAGTGGTCCATCACACAGCCAGCACTCTCAGTGCTCCCACCACACAGCCAGCACTGTCAGTGCTCCCACCACACAGCCAGCACTGTCAGTGCTCCCCCACACAGCCAGCACTGTCAGTGCTCCCACCACACAGCCAGCACTGTCAGTGCTCCCCCACACAGCCAGCACTGTCAGTGCTCCCACCACACAGCCAGCACTGTCAGTTCTCCCTCCACACAGCCAGCACTGTCAGTGCTCCCACAAACAGCCAGCACTGTCAGTGCTCCCACCACACAGCAAGCAGTGTCAGTGCTCCCCCACACAGCCAGCACTGTCAGTGCTCCCACCACACAGCCAGCACTGTCAGTGCTCCCACAACACAGCCAGCACTGTAAGTGCTCCCCCCAGACAGCCAACACTGTCAGTGCTCCCCCACACAGCCAGCACTGTCAGTGCTCCCCCACACAGCCAGCACTGTCAGTGCTCCCCACACACAGCCAGCACTGTCAGTGCTCCCCTCACACAGCCAGCACTGTCAGTGCTCTCCACACAGCCAGCACTGTCCGTGCACCCCCCCACGCAGCCAGCACTGTCAGTGCTCCCCCCACACAGCCAGAACTGTCAGTGCTCCCACCCCACAGCCAGCACTGTCAGTGCTCCCCCCACACAGCCAGCACTGTTAGTGCTCCCCAGACACAGCCAGCACTGTCAGAGCTCCCCCCACACAGCCAGCACTATCAGTGGTCCCCCCACACAGCCAGCACTGTCAGTGGTCCCCCCACACAGCAAGCACTGTCAGTGCTCCCCCACATAGCAGCACTGTCAGTGCTCTCCCCACACAGCCAGTACTGTCAGTGCTCCCCCCACACAGCCAGCACTGCCAGTGCTCCCCCACACAGCCAGCACTGTCAGTGCTCCCACCACACAGCCAGCAGTGTCAGTGCTCCCCCCACACAGCCAGCACTGTCAGTGCTCGCACCACACAGCCAGCACTGTCAGTGCTCCCCACACAGCCAGCACTGTCATTGCTCCCGCCAGACAGCCAGCACTGTCAGTGCTCCACCCACACAGCCAACACTGTCAGTGGTCCCACCACACAGCCATCACTGTCAGTGCTCACCCACACAGCCAGCACTGTCAGCGCTCCCCCACACAGCCAGCACTGTCAGTGCCAACCCATACAGCCAGCACTGTCAGTTCTCCCACCACACAGCCAGTACTGTCAGTGCTCCCCCCACACAGCCAGCACTGTCAGTGCTCCCCCACACAGCCAGCACTGTCAGTGCTCCCACCACACAGCCAGGACTGTCAGTGCTCCCACCACACAGCCAGCACTGTCAGTGCTCCCCCCACAGCCAGCATTTTCAGTGCTCCTCCCACACAGCCAGCACTGTCAGTGCTCCCCTCACACAGCCAGCTCTGTCAGTTCTCCCCCACACAGCCAGCACTCGCAGTGCTCCCACCACACAGCCAGCACTGTCAGTGTTCCTCACGCACAGCCAGCACTGTCAGTGCTCCCCCCACACAGCCAGCACTGTCAGTGCTCCCACCACACAGCCAGGACGATCAGTGCTCCCCCACACAGCCAGCACTCTCAGTGCTCCCACCACACAGCCAGCACTGTCAGTGCTCCCACCACACAGCCAGCACGGTCAGTGCTCCCCCACACAGCCAGCACTCTCAGTGCTCCCACCACACAGCCAGCACTGTCAGTGCTCCTCCCGCACAGTGAGCACTGTCAGTGCTCCCCCCACACAGCCAGCACTGTCAGTGGTCCATCACACAGCCAGCACTCTCAGTGCTCCCACCACACAGCCAGCACTGTCAGTGCTCCCACCACACAGCCAGCACTGTCAGTGCTCCCCCACACAGCCAGCACTGTCAGTGCTCCCACCACACAGCCAGCACTGTCAGTGCTCCCCCACACAGCCAGCACTGTCAGTGCTCCCACCACACAGCCAGCACTGTCAGTTCTCCCTCCACACAGCCAGCACTGTCAGTGCTCCCACAAACAGCCAGCACTGTCAGTGCTCCCACCACACAGCAAGCAGTGTCAGTGCTCCCCCACACAGCCAGCACTGTCAGTGCTCCCACCACACAGCCAGCACTGTCAGTGCTCCCACAACACAGCCAGCACTGTAAGTGCTCCCCCCAGACAGCCAACACTGTCAGTGCTCCCCCACACAGCCAGCACTGTCAGTGCTCCCCCACACAGCCAGCACTGTCAGTGCTCCCCACACACAGCCAGCACTGTCAGTGCTCCCCTCACACAGCCAGCACTGTCAGTGCTCTCCACACAGCCAGCACTGTCCGTGCACCCCCCACGCAGCCAGCACTGTCAGTGCTCCCCCCACACAGCCAGAACTGTCAGTGCTCCCACCCCACAGCCAGCACTGTCAGTGCTCCCCCCACACAGCCAGCACTGTTAGTGCTCCCCAGACACAGCCAGCACTGTCAGAGCTCCCCCCACACAGCCAGCACTATCAGTGGTCCCCCCACACAGCCAGCACTGTCAGTGGTCCCCCCACACAGCAAGCACTGTCAGTGCTCCCCCACATAGCAGCACTGTCAGTGCTCTCCCCACACAGCCAGTACTGTCAGTGCTCCCCCCACACAGCCAGCACTGCCAGTGCTCCCCCACACAGCCAGCACTGTCAGTGCTCCCACCACACAGCCAGCAGTGTCAGTGCTCCCCCCACACAGCCAGCACTGTCAGTGCTCGCACCACACAGCCAGCACTGTCAGTGCTCCCCACACAGCCAGCACTGTCATTGCTCCCGCCAGACAGCCAGCACTGTCAGTGCTCCACCCACACAGCCAACACTGTCAGTGGTCCCACCACACAGCCATCACTGTCAGTGCTCACCCACACAGCCAGCACTGTCAGCGCTCCCCCACACAGCCAGCACTGTCAGTGCCAACCCATACAGCCAGCACTGTCAGTTCTCCCACCACACAGCCAGTACTGTCAGTGCTCCCCCCACACAGCCAGCACTGTCAGTGCTCCCCCACACAGCCAGCACTGTCAGTGCTCCCACCACACAGCCAGGACTGTCAGTGCTCCCACCACACAGCCAGCACTGTCAGTGCTCCCCCCACAGCCAGCATTTTCAGTGCTCCTCCCACACAGCCAGCACTGTCAGTGCTCCCCTCACACAGCCAGCACTGTCAGTTCTCCCCCACATAGCTAGCATTGTCAGTGCTCCCACCACACAGCCAGCACTCCCAGTGCTCCCCCACACAGCCAGCACTGTCAGTGTTCCCGCCACACAGCCAGCACTGTCAGTGCTCCACCCACACAGCCAACACTGTCAGTGCGCCCCCCCCACAGACAGCACTGTCAGTGCTCCCCCACACAACCAGCACTGTCAGTGCTCCCACCCCACAGCCATCACTGTCAGTGCTCCCCCCACACAGCCAGCACTGTTAGTGCTCCCCAGACACAGCCAGCACTGTCAGAGCTCCCCCCACACAGCCAGCACTGTCAGTGCTCCCACCACACAGCCAGCACTGTCAGTGCTCCCCCACACAGCCAGCACTGTCATTGCTCCCGCCAGACAGCCAGCACTGTCAGTGCTCCACCCACACAGCCAGGACTGTCAGTGCTCCCACCACACAGCCAGCACTGTCAGAGCTCCCCCCACACAGCCAGCACTGTCAGTGCTCCCCCACACAGCCAGCATTGTCAGTGCTCCCCACACAGCCAGCACTGTCAGTGCTCCCCCACACAGCCAGCACTGTCAGCGCTCCCACCACACAGCCAGCACTGTCAGTGCTCCCCCACACAGCCAACACTGTCAGTGCTCCCACCACACAGACAGCACTGTCAGTGCTCCCCCCACACAGCCAGCAAGGTCAGTGCTCCCCCACACAGCCAGCACTGTCAGTGCTCCCTCACACAGCCAGCACTTGTAGTGCTCCCCACACACAGCCAGCACTGTCAGTGCTCCCACCACACAGCCAGCACTGTCAGTTCTCCTCCCGCACAGCCAGCACTGTCAGTGCTCCCCCCACACAGCCAGCACTGTCAGTGCTCCCACCACACAGCCAGCACTCGCAGTGCTCCCACCACACAGCCAGCACTGTCAGTGTTCCTCACGCACAGCCAGCACTGTCAGTGCTCCCCCCACACAGCCAGCACTGTCAGTGCTCCCACCACACAGCCAGGACGATCAGTGCTCCCCCACACAGCCAGCACTCTCAGTGCTCCCACCACACAGCCAGCACTGTCAGTGCTCCCACCACACAGCCAGCACGCTCAGTGCTCCCCCACACAGCCAGCACTCTCAGTGCTCCCACCACACAGCCAGCACTGTCAGTGCTCCTCCCGCACAGCCAGCACTGTCAGTGCTCCCCCCACACAGCCAGCACTGTCAGTGGTCCATCACACAGCCAGCACTCTCAGTGCTCCCACCACACAGCCAGCACTGTCAGTGCTCCCACCACACAGCCAGCACTGTCAGTGCTCCCCCACACAGCCAGCACTGTCAGTGCTCCCACCACACAGCCAGCACTGTCAGTGCTCCCCCACACAGCCAGCACTGTCAGTGCTCCCACCACACAGCCAGCACTGTCAGTTCTCCCTCCACACAGCCAGCACTGTCAGTGCTCCCACAAACAGCCAGCACTGTCAGTGCTCCCACCACACAGCAAGCAGTGTCAGTGCTCCCCCACACAGCCAGCACTGTCAGTGCTCCCACCACACAGCCAGCACTGTCAGTGCTCCCACAACACAGCCAGCACTGTAAGTGCTCCCCCCAGACAGCCAACACTGTCAGTGCTCCCCCACACAGCCAGCACTGTCAGTGCTCCCCCACACAGCCAGCACTGTCAGTGCTCCCCACACACAGCCAGCACTGTCAGTGCTCCCCTCACACAGCCAGCACTGTCAGTGCTCCCCACACAGCCAGCACTGTCCGTGCACCCCCCACGCAGCCAGCACTGTCAGTGCTCCCCCCACACAGCCAGAACTGTCAGTGCTCCCACCCCACAGCCAGCACTGTCAGTGCTCCCCCCACACAGCCAGCACTGTTAGTGCTCCCCAGACACAGCCAGCACTGTCAGAGCTCCCCCCACACAGCCAGCACTATCAGTGGTCCCCCCACACAGCCAGCACTGTCAGTGGTCCCCCCACACAGCAAGCACTGTCAGTGCTCCCCCACATAGCAGCACTGTCAGTGCTCTCCCCACACAGCCAGTACTGTCAGTGCTCCCCCCACACAGCCAGCACTGCCAGTGCTCCCCCACACAGCCAGCACTGTCAGTGCTCACACCACACAGCCAGCAGTGTCAGTGCTCCCCCCACACAGCCAGCACTGTCAGTTCTCGCACCACACAGCCAGCACTGTCAGTGCTCCCCACACAGCCAGCACTGTCATTGCTCCCGCCAGACAGCCAGCACTGTCAGTGCTCCACCCACACAGCCAACACTGTCAGTGGTCCCACCACACAGCCATCACTGTCAGTGCTCACCCACACAGCCAGCACTGTCAGCGCTCCCCCACACAGCCAGCACTGTCAGTGCCAACCCATACAGCCAGCACTGTCAGTTCTCCCACCACACAGCCAGTACTGTCAGTGCTCCCCCCACACAGCCAGCACTGTCAGTGCTCCCCCACACAGCCAGCACTGTCAGTGCTCCCACCACACAGCCAGGACTGTCAGTGCTCCCACCACACAGCCAGCACTGTCAGTGCTCCCCCCACAGCCAGCATTTTCAGTGCTCCTCCCACACAGCCAGCACTGTCAGTGCTCCCCCCACACAGCCAGCACTGTCAGTGCTCCCACCACACAGCCAACAGTGTCAGTGCTCCCCCACACAGCCAGCACTGTCAGTGCACTCCCCTCAAAACCAGCACTGTCAGTGCTCCCCCACACAGCTAGCAGTGTCAGTGCTACCCCTCAGACAGCCAGCACTGTCAGTGCTCCCACCACACAGCCAGCACTATCAGTGCTCTCCCCACACTGCCAGCACTGTCAGTGCTCCCCTCACACAGCCAGCACTGTCAGTTCTCCCCCACATAGCCAGCATTGTCAGTGCTCCCACCACACAGCCAGCACTGCCAGTGCTCCCCCACACAGCCAGCACTGTCAGTGCTCCCACCACACAGCCAGCACTGTCAGTGCTCCACCCACACAGCCAACAATGTCAGTGCGCCCCCCCCCCCCCCACAGCCAGCACTGTCAGTGCTCCCCCACACAACGAGCACTGTCAGTGCTCCCACCCCACAGCCAGCACTGTCAGTGCTCCCCCCACACAGCTAGCACTGTTAGTGCTCCCCAGACACAGCCAGCACTGTCAGAGCTCCCCCCACACAGCCAGCACTATCAGGGGTCCCCCCACACAGCCAGCACTGTCAGTGGTCCCCCCACACAGCAAGCACTGTCAGTGCTCCCCCACATAGCAGCACTGTCAGTGCTCTCCCCACACAGCCAGCACTGTCAGTGCTCCCCCCACACAGCCAGCACTGCCAGTGCTCCCTCCACACAGCCAGCACTGTCAGTGCTCCCACCACACAGCCAGCACTGTCAGTGCTCCCCCCACACAGCCAGCACTGTCAGTGCTCCCCCCACACAGCCAGCACTGTCAGTGCTCCCACCACACAGCCAACAGTGTCAGTGCTCCCCCACACAGCCAGCACTGTCAGTGCTCTCCCCTCACAACCAGCACTGTCAGTGCTCCCCCACACAGCTAGCAGTGGCAGTGCTACCCCTCACACAGCCAGCACTGTCAGTGCTCCCACCACACAGCCAGCACTATCAGTGCTCTCCGAACACTGCCAGCACTGTCAGTGCTCCCCTCACACAGCCAGCCCTGTCAGTTCTCCCCCACAAAGCCAGCATTGTCAGTGCTCCCACCACAGAGCCAGCACTGCCAGTGCTCCCCCACACAGCCAGCACTGTCAGTGCTCCCACCACACAGCCAGCACTGTCAGTGCTCCACCCACACAGCCAACACTGTCAGTGCCCCCCCCCCACAGCCAGCACTGTCAGTGCTCCCCCACAAAACCAGCACTGTCAGTGCTCCCACCCCACAGCCAGCACTGTCAGTGCTCCCCCCACACAGCCAGCACTGTTAGTGCTCCCCAGACACAGCCAGCACTGTCAGAGCTCCCCCCACACAGCCAGCACTATCAGTGGTCCCCCCACACAGCCAGCACTGTCAGTGGTCCCCCCACACAGCAAGCACTGTCAGTGCTCCCCCACATAGCAGCACTGTCAGTGCTCTCCCCACACAGCCAGCACTGTCAGTGCTCCCCCACACAGCCAGCACTGTCAGTGCTCCCCCCACACAGCCAGCACTGTCAGTGCTCGCACCACACAGCCAGCACTGTCAGTGCTCCCCCACACAGCCAGCACTGTCATTGCTCCCGCCAGACAGACAGCACTGTCAGTGCTCCACCCACACAGCCAACACTGTCAGTGGTCCCACCACACAGCCATCACTGTCAGTGCTCACCCACACAGCCAGCACTGTCAGCGCTCCCCCACACAGCCAGCACTGTCAGTGCCAACCCATACAGCCAGCACTGTCAGTGCTCCCACCACACAGCCAGCACTGTCAGTGCTCCCCCCACACAGCCAGCACTGTCAGTGCCCCCCCGCCCCACACAGCCAGCACTGTCAGTGCTCCCACCACTCAGCCAGGACTGTCAGTGCTCCCACCACACAGCCAGCACTGTCAGAGCTCCCACCACACAGCCAGGACTGTCAGTGCTCCCACCACACAGCCAGCACTGTCAGTGCTCCCAACACACAGCCAGGACTGTCAGTGCTCCCACCACACAGCCAGGACTGTCAGTGCTCCCACCACACAGCCAGCACTGTCAGAGCTCCCCCCACACAGCCAGCACTGTCAGTGCTCCCCCACACAGCCAGCACTGTCAGTGCTCCCCACACAGCCAGCACTGTCAGTGCTCCCCCACACAGCCAGCACTGTCAGTGCTCCCCACACAGCCAGCACTGTCAGTGCTCCCACCACACAGACAGCACTGTCAGTGCTCCCCCCACACAGCCAGCAAGGTCAGTGCTCCCCCCACACAGCCAGCACTTTCAGTGCTCCCTCACACAGCCAGCACTTCCAGTGCTCCCCCACACAGCCAGCACTGTCAGTGCTCCCACCACACAGCCAGCACTGTCAGTGCTCCTCCCGCACAGCCAGCACTGTCAGTGCTCCCCCACACAGCCAGCACTGTCAGTGCTCCCACCACACAGCCAGCACTCGCAGTGCTCCCACCACACAGCCAGCACTGTCAGTGTTCCTCCCGCACAGCCAGCACTGTCAGTGCTCCCCCCACACAGCCAGCACTGTCAGTGCTCCCACCACACAGCCAGCACTGTCAGTGCTCCCCCACACAGCCAGCACTCTCAGTGCTCCCACCACACAGCCAGCACTGTCAGTGCTCCTCCCGCACAGCCAGCACTGTCAGTGCACCCCCTACACAGCCAGCACTGTCAGTGCTCCCTCACACAGCCAGCACTCTCAGTGCTCCCACCACACAGCCAGCACTGTCAGTGCTCCCACCACACAGCCAGCACTGTCAGTGCTCCCCCCACACAGCCAGCACTGTCAGTGCTCCCACCACACAGCCAGCACTGTCAGTGCTCCCCCACACAGCCAGCACTGTCAGTGCTCCCACCACACAGCCAGCACTGTCAGTTCTTCCTCCACACAGCCAGCACTGTCAGTGCTCCCACACACAGCCAGCACTGTCAGTGCTCCCACCACACAGCCAGCAGTGTCAGTGCTCCCACACACAGCCAGAACCGTCAGTCCCACCACACAGCCAGCACTGTCAGTGCTCTCCCCTCACAACCAGCACTGTCAGTGCTCCCCCACACAGCCAGCAGTGTCAGTGCTACCCCTCACACAGCCAGCACTGTCAGTGCTCCCCCCACACAGCCAGCACTGTCAGTGCTCGCACCACACAGCCAGCACTGTCAGTGCGCCCCCACACAGCCAGCACTGTCATTGCTCCCGCCAGACAGACAGCACTGTCAGTGCTCCACCCACACAGCCAACACTGTCAGTGGTCCCACCACACAGCCATCACTGTCAGTGCTCAGCCACACAGCCAGCACTGTCAGCGCTCCCCCACACAGCCAGCACTGTCAGTGCCAACCCATACAGCCAGCACTGTCAGTGCTCCCACCACACAGCCAGCACTGTCAGTGCTCCCCCCACACAGCCAGCACTGTCAGTGCCCCCCCGCCCCACACAGCCAGCACTGTCAGTGCTCCCACCACTCAGCCAGGACTGTCAGTGCTCCCACCACACAGCCAGCACTGTCAGAGCTCCCCCCACACAGCCAGGACTGTCAGTGCTCCCCCCACACAGCCAGCACTGTCAGTGCCCCCCCGCCCCACACAGCCAGCACTGTCAGTGCTCCCACCACTCAGCCAGGACTGTCAGTGCTCCCACCACACAGCCAGCACTGTCAGAGCTCCCCCCCACACAGCCAGCAAGGTCAGTGCTCCCCCCACACAGCCAGCAAGGTCAGTGCTCCCCCCACACAGCCAGCACTTTCAGTGCTCCCTCACACAGCCAGCACTTCCAGTGCTCCCCCACACAGCCAGCACTGTCAGTGCTCCCACCACACAGCCAGCACTGTCAGTGCTCCTCCCGCACAGCCAGCACTGTCAGTGCTCCCCCACACAGCCAGCACTGTCAGTGCTCCCACCACACAGCCAGCACTCGCAGTGCTCCCACCACACAGCCAGCACTGTCAGTGTTCCTCCCGCACAGCCAGCACTGTCAGTGCTCCCCCCACACAGCCAGCACTGTCAGTGCTCCCACCACACAGCCAGCACTGTCAGTGCTCCCCCACACAGCCAGCACTCTCAGTGCTCCCACCACACAGCCAGCACTGTCAGTGCTCCTCCCGCACAGCCAGCACTGTCAGTGCACCCCCTACACAGCCAGCACTGTCAGTGCTCCCTCACACAGCCAGCACTCTCAGTGCTCCCACCACACAGCCAGCACTGTCAGTGCTCCCACCACACAGCCAGCACTGTCAGTGCTCCCCCCACACAGCCAGCACTGTCAGTGCTCCCACCACACAGCCAGCACTGTCAGTGCTCCCCCACACAGCCAGCACTGTCAGTGCTCCCACCACACAGCCAGCACTGTCAGTTCTTCCTCCACACAGCCAGCACTGTCAGTGCTCCCACACACAGCCAGCACTGTCAGTGCTCCCACCACACAGCCAGCAGTGTCAGTGCTCCCACACACAGCCAGAACCGTCAGTCCCACCACACAGCCAGCACTGTCAGTGCTCTCCCCTCACAACCAGCACTGTCAGTGCTCCCCCACACAGCCAGCAGTGTCAGTGCTACCCCTCACACAGCCAGCACTGTCAGTGCTCCCCCCACACAGCCAGCACTGTCAGTGCTCGCACCACACAGCCAGCACTGTCAGTGCGCCCCCACACAGCCAGCACTGTCATTGCTCCCGCCAGACAGACAGCACTGTCAGTGCTCCACCCACACAGCCAACACTGTCAGTGGTCCCACCACACAGCCATCACTGTCAGTGCTCACCCACACAGCCAGCACTGTCAGCGCTCCCCCACACAGCCAGCACTGTCAGTGCCAACCCATACAGCCAGCACTGTCAGTGCTCCCACCACACAGCCAGCACTGTCAGTGCTCCCCCCACACAGCCAGCACTGTCAGTGCCCCCCCGCCCCACACAGCCAGCACTGTCAGTGCTCCCACCACTCAGCCAGGACTGTCAGTGCTCCCACCACACAGCCAGCACTGTCAGAGCTCCCCCCACACAGCCAGGACTGTCAGTGCTCCCACCACACAGCCAGCACTGTCAGTGCTCCCAACACACAGCCAGGACTGTCAGTGCTCCCACCACACAGCCAGGACTGTCAGTGCTCCCACCACACAGCCAGCACTGTCAGAGCTCCCCTCACACAGCCAGCACTGTCAGTGCTCCCCCACACAGCCAGCACTGTCAGTGCTCCCCACACAGCCAGCACTGTCAGTGCTCCCCCACACAGCCAGCACTGTCAGTGCTCCCCACACAGCCAGCACTGTCAGTGCTCCCACCACACAGACAGCACTGTCAGTGCTCCCCCCACACAGCCAGCAAGGTCAGTGCTCCCCCCACACAGCCAGCACTTTCAGTGCTCCCTCACACAGCCAGCACTTCCAGTGCTCCCCCACACAGCCAGCACTGTCAGTGCTCCCACCACACAGCCAGCACTGTCAGTGCTCCTCCCGCACAGCCAGCTCTGTCAGTGCTCCCCCACACAGCCAGCACTGTCAGTGCTCCCACCACACAGCCAGCACTCGCAGTGCTCCCACCACACAGCCAGCACTGTCAGTGTTCCTCCCGCACAGCCAGCACTGTCAGTGCTCCCCCCACACAGCCAGCACTGTCAGTGCTCCCACCACACAGCCAGCACTGTCAGTGCTCCCCCACACAGCCAGCACTCTCAGTGCTCCCACCACACAGCCAGCACTGTCAGTGCTCCTCCCGCACAGCCAGCACTGTCAGTGCACCCCCCACACAGCCAGCACTGTCAGTGCTCCCTCACACAGCCAGCACTCTCAGTGCTCCCACCACACAGCCAGCACTGTCAGTGCTCCCACCACACAGCCAGCACTGTCAGTGCTCCCCCCACACAGCCAGCACTGTCAGTGCTCCCACCACACAGCCAGCACTGTCAGTGCTCCCCCACACAGCCAGCACTGTCAGTGCTCCCACCACACAGCCAGCACTGTCAGTTCTTCCTCCACACAGCCAGCACTGTCAGTGCTCCCACACACAGCCAGCACTGTCAGTGCTCCCACCACACAGCCAGCAGTGTCAGTGCTCCCACACACAGCCAGTACCGTCAGTCCCACCACACAGCCAGCACTGTCAGTGCTCTCCCCTCACAACCAGCACTGTCAGTGCTGCCCCACACAGCCAGCAGTGTCAGTGCTACCCCTCACACAGCCAGCACTGTCAGTGCTCCCCCCACACAGCCAGCACTGTCAGTGCTCGCACCACACAGCCAGCACTGTCAGTGCTCCCCCACACAGCCAGCACTGTCATTTCTCCCGCCAGACAGACAGCACTGTCAGTGCTCCACCCACACAGCCAACACTGTCAGTGGTCCCACCACACAGCCATCACTGTCAGTGCTCACCCACACAGCCAGCACTGTCAGCGCTCCCCCACACAGCCAGCACTGTCAGTGCCAACCCATACAGCCAGCACTGTCAGTGCTCCCACCACACAGCCAGCACTGTCAGTGCTCCCCCCACACAGCCAGCACTGTCAGTGCCCCCCCGCCCCACACAGCCAGCACTGTCAGTGCTCCCACCACTCAGCCAGGACTGTCAGTGCTCCCACCACACAGCCAGCACTGTCAGAGCTCCCCCCCACACAGCCAGGACTGTCAGTGCTCCCACCACACAGCCAGCACTGTCAGTGCTCCCAACACACAGCCAGGACTGTCAGTGCTCCCACCACACAGCCAGGACTGTCAGTGCTCCCACCACACAGCCAGCACTGTCAGAGCTCCCCCCACACAGCCAGCACTGTCAGTGCTCCCCCACACAGCCAGCACTGTCAGTGCTCCCCACACAGCCAGCACTGTCAGTGCTCCCCCACACAGCCAGCACTGTCAGTGCTCCCCACACAGCCAGCACTGTCAGTGCTCCCACCACACAGACAGCACTGTCAGTGCTCCCCCCACACAGCCAGCAAGGTCAGTGCTCCCCCCACACAGCCAGCACATTCAGTGCTCCCTCACACAGCCAGCACTTCCAGTGCTCCCCCACACAGCCAGCACTGTCAGTGCTCCCACCACACAGCCAGCACTGTCAGTGCTCATCCCGCACAGCCAGCTATGTCAGTGCTCCCCCACACAGCCAGCACTGTCAGTGCTCCCACCACACAGCCAGCACTCGCAGTGCTCCCACCACACAGCCAGCACTGTCAGTGTTCCTCCCGCACAGCCAGCACTGTCAGTGCTCCCCCCACACAGCCAGCACTGTCAGTGCTCCCACCACACAGCCAGCACTGTCAGTGCTCCCCCACACAGCCAGCACTCTCAGTGCTCCCACCACACAGCCAGCACTGTCAGTGCTCCTCCCGCACAGCCAGCACTGTCAGTGCACCCCCCACACAGCCAGCACTGTCAGTGCTCCCTCACACAGCCAGCACTCTCAGTGCTCCCACCACACAGCCAGCACTGTCAGTGCTCCCACCACACAGCCAGCACTGTCAGTGCTCCCCCCACACAGCCAGCACTGTCAGTGCTCCCACCACACAGCCAGCACTGTCAGTGCTCCCCCACACAGCCAGCACTGTCAGTGCTCCCACCACACAGCCAGCACTGTCAGTTCTTCCTCCACACAGCCAGCACTGTCAGTGCTCCCACACACAGCCAGCACTGTCAGTGCTCCCACCACACAGCCAGCAGTGTCAGTGCTCCCACACACAGCCAGAACCGTCAGTCCCACCACACAGCCAGCACTGTCAGTGCTCTCCCCTCACAACCAGCACTGTCAGTGCTCCCCCACACAGCCAGCAGTGTCAGTGCTACCCCTCACACAGCCAGCACTGTCAGTGCTCCCACCACACAGCCAGCACTATCAGTGCTCTCCCCACACTGCCAGCACCGTCAGTGATCCCCTCACACAGCCAGCACTGTCAGTTCTCCCCCACATAGCCAGCATTGTCAGTGCTCCCACCACACAGCCAGCACTCCCAGTGCTCCCCCACACAGCCAGCACTGTCAGTGTTCCCGCCACACAGCCAGCACTGTCAGTGCTCCACACACACAGCCAACACTGTCAGTGCGCCCCCCCCCACAGACAGCACTGTCAGTGCTCCCCCACACAACCAGCACTGTCAGTGCTCCCACCCCACAGCCATCACTGTCAGTGCTCCCCCCACACAGCCAGCACTGTTAGTGCTCCCCAGACACAGCCAGCACTGTCAGAGCTCCCCCCACACAGCCAGCACTGTCAGTGCTCCCACCACACAGCCAGCACTGTCAGTGCTCCCCCACACAGCCAGCACTGTCATTGCTCCCGCCAGACAGCCAGCACTGTCAGTGCTCCACCCACACAGCCAACACTGTCAGTGGTCCCACCACACAGCCATCACTGTTAGTGCTCCCCCACACAGCCAGCACTGTCAGCGCTCCCCCACACAGCCAGCACTGTCAGTGCCAACCCATACAGCCAGCACTGTCAGTGCTCCCACCACACAGCCAGCACTGTCAGTGCTCCCCCCACACAGCCAGCACTGTCAGTGCTCCCCCCACACAGCCAGCACTGTCAGTGCTCCCACCACACAGCCAGGACTGTCAGTGCTCCCACCACACAGCCAGCACTGTCAGAGCTCCCCCCACACAGCCAGGACTGTCAGTGCTCCCACCACACAGCCAGCACTGTCAGTGCTCCCAACACACAGCCAGGACTGTCAGTGCTCCCACCACACAGCCAGGACAGTCAGTGCTCCCACCACACAGCCAGCACTGTCAGAGCTCCCCCCACACAGCCAGCACTGTCAGTGCTCCCCCACACAGCCAGCATTGTCAGTGCTCCCCACACAGCCAGCACTGTCAGTGCTCCCCCACACAGCCAGCACTGTCAGCGCTCCCACCACACAGCCAGCACTGTCATTGCTCCCCCACACAGCCAACACTGTCAGTGCTCCCACCACACAGACAGCACTGTCAGTGCTCCCCCCACACAGCCAGCAAGGTCAGTGCTCCCCCACACAGCCAGCACTGTCAGTGCTCCCTCACACAGCCAGCACTTCCAGTGCTCCCCACACACAGCCAGCACTGTCAGTGCTCCCACCACACAGCCAGCACTGTCAGTTCTCCTCCCGCACAGCCAGCACTGTCAGTGCTCCCCCACACAGCCAGCACTGTCAGTGCTCCCACCACACAGCCAGCACTCGCAGTGCTCCCACCACACAGCCAGCACTGTCAGTGTTCCTCACGCACAGCCAGCACTGTCAGTGCTCCCCCCACACAGCCAGCACTGTCAGTGCTCCCACCACACAGCCAGCACGGTCAGTGCTCCCCCACACAGCCAGCACTCTCAGTGCTCCCACCACACAGCCAGCACTGTCAGTGCTCCCACCACACAGCCAGCACGGTCAGTGCTCCCCCACACAGCCAGCACTCTCAGTGCTCCCACCACACAGCCAGCACTGTCAGTGCTCCTCCCGCACAGCCAGCACTGTCAGTGCTCCCCCCACACAGCCAGCACTGTCAGTGGTCCATCACACAGCCAGCACTCTCAGTGCTCCCACCACACAGCCAGCACTGTCAGTGCTCCCACCACACAGCCAGCACTGTCAGTGCTCCCCCCACACAGCCAGCACTGTCAGTGCTCCCACCACACAGCCAGCACTGTCAGTGCTCCCCCACAAAGCCAGCACTGTCAGTGCTCCCACCACACAGCCAGCACTGTCAGTTCTCCCTCCACACAGCCAGCACTGTCAGTGCTCCCACAAACAGCCAGCACTGTCAGTGCTCCCACCACACAGCAAGCAGTGTCAGTGCTCCCCCACACAGCCAGCACTGTCAGTGCTCCCACCACACAGCCAGCACTGTCAGTGCTCCCACAACACAGCCAGCACTATAAGTGCTCCCCCCAGACAGCCAACACTGTCAGTGCTCCCCCACACAGCCAGCACTGTCAGTGCTCCCCCCCACAGCCAGCACTGTCAGTGCTCCCCACACACAGCCAGCACTGTCCGTGCACCCCCCACGCAGCCAGCACTGTCAGTGCTCCCCCCACACAGCCAGAACTGTCAGTGATCGCCCCACACAGCCAGCACTGTCAGTGCTCCAACCACACAGCCAGCACTGCCATTGCCCCCCCCCTACACACAGCCAGCACTGTCAGGACTCCCTCCACACAGTCAGCACTGTCAGTGCACCCCCACACAGCCAGCACTGTCAGTGCTCCCACCTCACAGCCAGCACTGTCAGTGCTCCCACCAGACAGCCAGCACTGTCAGTGCTCTCCCCACACTGCCAGCACTGTCAGTGCTCCCACCAGACAGCCAGCACTGTCAGTGCTCCCCTCACACAGCCAGCACTGTCAGTTCTCCCACACATAGCCAGCACTGTCTGTGCTCCCACCACACAGCCAGCACTGTCAGTGCCCACCACACAGCCAGCACTGTCAGTGCTCCCCCTACACAGCCAGCACTGTCAGTGCTCCCACCACACAGCCAGCACTGTCAGTGCTCCATCCACACAGCCAACACTGTCAGTGCTCCCCCCACACAGCCAGCACTGTCCGTGCTCCCCCACACAACCAGAACTGTCAGTGCTCCCCCACACAGCCAGCAGTGTCAGTGCTACCCCTAACACAGCCAGCACTGTCAGTGCTCCCCCACACAGCCAGCACTGTCAGTGCTCCCCACACACAGCCAGCACTGTCCGTGCACCCCCCACGCAGCCAGCACTGTCAGTGCTCCCCCCACACAGCCAGAACTGTCAGTGATCGCCCCACACAGCCAGCACTGTCAGTGCTCCAACCACACAGCCAGCACTGCCATTGCCCCCCCCCCCCTACACACAGCCAGCACTGTCAGGACTCCCTCCACACAGTCAGCACTGTCAGTGCACCCCCACACAGCCAGCCCTGTCAGTGCTCCCACCTCACAGCCAGCACTGTCAGTGCTCCCACCAGACAGCCAGCACTGTCAGTGCTCTCCCCACACTGCCAGCACTGTCAGTGCTCCCACCAGACAGCCAGCACTGTCAGTGCTCCCCTCACACAGCCAGCACTGTCAGTTCTCCCACACATAGCCAGCACTGTCTGTGCTCCCACCACACAGCCAGCACTGTCAGTGCCCACCACACAGCCAGCACTGTCAGTGCTCCCCCTACACAGCCAGCACTGTCAGTGCTCCCACCACACAGCCAGCACTGTCAGTGCTCCATCCACACAGCCAACACTGTCAGTGCTCCCCCCACACAGCCAGCACTGTCCGTGCTCCCCCACACAACCAGAACTGTCAGTGCTCCCCCACACAGCCAGCAGTGTCAGTGCTACCCCTAACATAGCCAGCACTGCCAGTGCTCCCACCACACAGCCAGCATTGTCAGTGCTCCCACCACACTGCCAGCACTGTCAGTGCTCCCCCACACAGCCAGCACTGTCAGTGCTCCCACAAACAGCCAGCACTGTCAGTGCTCCCACCACACAGCAAGCAGTGTCAGTGCTCCCCCACACAGCCAGCACTGTAAGTGCTCCCACCACACAGCCAGCACTGTCAGTGCTCCCACAACACAGCCAGCACTGTAAGTGCTCCCCCCAGACAGCCAACACTGTCAGTGCTCCCCGACACAGCCAGCACTGTCAGTGCTCCCCCACACAGACAGCACTGTCAGTGCTCCCCACACACAGCCAGCACTGTCAGTGCTCCCCTCACACAGCCAGCACTGTCACTGCTCAATACAGAGCCAGCACTGTCCGTGCACCCCCCACGCAGCCAGCACTGTCAGTCCTCCCCCCACACAGCCAGAACTGTCAGTGATCGCCCCACACAGCCAGTACTGTCAGTGCTCCAAACACACAGCCAGCACTGCCATTGCGCCCCCCCCCCACACACAGCCAGCACTGTCAGGACTCCCTCCACACAGTCAGCACTGTCAGTGCACCCCCACACAGCCAGCACTGTCAGTGCTCCCACCTCACAGCCAGCACTGTCAGTGCTCCCACCAGACAGCCAGCACTGTCAGTGCTCTCCCCACACAACCAGCACTGTCAGTGCTCCCACACATAGCCAGCACTGTCTGTGCTCCCACATCACAGCCAGCACTGTCAGTGTACACCACACAGCCAGCACTGTCAGTGCTCCCCCTACACAGCCAGCACTGTCAGTGCTCCCACCACACAGCCAGCACTGTCAGTGCTCCATCCACACAGCCAACACTGTCAGTGCTCCCCCCACACAGCCAGCACTGTCAGTGCTCCCCCACACAACCAGAACTGTCAGTGCTCCCCCACACAGCCAGCAGTGTCAGTGCTACCCCTCACAAAGCCTGCACTGTCAGTGCTCCCCCCACACAGCCAGCACTGTCAGTGCTCCCCCCACACAGCCAGCACTGTCAGAGCTCCCCCCACACAGCCAGCACTATCGGTGCTCCCCCCACACAGCCAGCACTGTCAGTGGTCCCCCCACACAGCCAGCACTGTCAATGCTCCCCACACACAGCCAGCACTGTCAGTGCTCCCCCCACACAGCCAGCACTGCCAGTGCTCCCCCACCCAGCCAGCACTGTCAGTGCTACCACCACACAGCCAGCACTGTCAGTGCTCCCACCACGCAGCCAGCACTGTCAGTGCTCCCACCACGCAGCCAGCACTGTCAGTGCTCCCACCACACAGTCAGCACTGTCAGTACTCCCCCCACACATCCAGCACTGTCAGAGCGACCCCCACACAGCCAGCACTGTCAGTGCCAACCCACACAGCCAGCACTGCCAGTGTTCCCCCCACACAGCCAGCGCTGTCAGTGGTCCCACCACACAGCCAGCAATGTCAGTGCTCCCCCACACAGCCAGCACTGTCAGTGCTCCCACCACCCAGCCAGCAAGGTCAGTGCTCCCCCCGCACAGCCAGCACTGTCTGTGCACCCCCACACAGCCAGCACTAACAGTGCTCCCACCACACAGCCAGCACTGTCAGTGGTCCCACCACACAGCCAGCACTGTCAGTGCTCCCCCACACAGCCAGCACTGTCACTGCTCCCCCCGCACAGCCAGCACTGTCAGTGCTCCCACCACACAGCCAGCACTGTCAGTGCTCCCCCCGCACAGACAGCACTGTCAGTGCTCCCACCACACAGCCAGCACTGTCAGTGCTCCCAGCACACAGCCAGCACTGTCAGTGCTCCCCCCGCACAGCCAGCACTGTCAGTGCTCCCACCACACAGCCAGCACAGTCAGTGCTCCCCCCGCACAGCCAGCACTGTCAGTGATCCCACCACACAGCCAGCAAAGTCAGTGCTCCCCCACACAGACTGCACCGACAGTGCTCCACCCACAGCCAACACTGTCAGTGCTCGCACCACACATCCAGCACTGTCAGTGCTCCCCCACACAGCCAGCACTGTCAGTGCTCCCACCACACAGCTAGCACTGTCAGTGCTCCCCCACACAGCCAGCACTGTCAGTGCTCCCCCCACACAGCCAGCACTGTCAGTGCTCCCACCACACAGCTAGCACTGTCAGTGCTCCCCCACACAGCCAGCACTGTCAGTGCTCCCACCACACATCTAGCACTGTCAGTGCTCCCCCACACAGCCAGCACTGTCAGTGCTCCCCACACAGCCAACAGTGTCAGTGCTCACCCCACACAGCCAGCACTGCCAGTGCTCCCCCCACACAACCAGCACTGTCAGTGCTCCCACACACAGCCAGCAGTGTCAGTGCTATCCCTCACACAGCCAGCACTGTCAGTGCTCCCACCACACAGCCAGCACTATCAGTGCTCTCCCCACACTGCCCGCATGTCAGTGCTCCCCCCACACAGCCAGCACTGTCAGTGCTCCCCCACACAGCCAGCACTGTCAGAGCTGCCCCCACACAGGCAGCACTGTCAGTGCTCCCACCACACAGCCAGCACTATCAGTGCTCCCCCACACAGCCAGCACTGTCAGTGCTCCCCCACACAGCCAGCACTGTCAGTGCACCCCCACACAGCCAGCACTATCAGTGCTCCCACCACACAGCCAGCACTGACAGTGCTCCCACCACACAGCCAGCACTGTCAGTGCTCTCCCCACACAGCCAGCACTGTCAGTGCTCTCCCCACACAGCCAGCACTGTCAGTGCTCCCACCACACAGCCAGCACTGTCAGTGCTCCCCCCACACAGCCAGCACTGACAGTGCTCCCACCACACAGCCAGCACTGTCGGTGCTCTCCCCACATAGCCAGCACTGTCAGTGCTCTCCTCACACAGCCAGCACTGTCAGTGCTCCCACCACACAGCCAGCACTGTCAGTGCTCCCACAACACAGCCAGCAGTGTCAGTGCTACCCCTCCCACAGCCAGCACTGTCAGTGCTCCCACCACACAGCCAGCACTATCAGTGCTCTCCCCACACTGCCAGCACTGTCAGTGCTCCCACACACAGCCAGCACTGTCAGTGCTCCCCCCACACAGCCAGCACTGTCAGTGCTCCCACCACACATCCAGCACTGTCAGTTCTCCCACCACAAAGCCAGCACTGTCAGTGCTCATACCACAGAGCCAGCACTGTCAGTGCCCCACCCCCCACATAGCCAGCACTGTCAGTGCTCCCCGACACAGCCAGCACTGTCAGTGCTCCCCCATACAGCCAGCACTGTCAGTGCTCCCACCACACAGCCAGCACTGTCAGTACTCCCACCACACAGCCAGCACTGTCAGTGCTCCCACCACACAGCCAGCACTGTCAGTGCTCCCACCACACAGCCAGCACCGTCAGTGCTCCCACCACACAGCCAGCACTGTCAGTGCTCCCCCACATAGCAGCACTGTCAGTGCTCTCCCCACACAGCCAGCACTGTCAGTGCTCCCCACACAGCCAGCACTGCCAGTGCTCCCCCACACAGCCAGCACTGTCAGTGCTCCCACCACACAGCCAGCACAGTCAGTGCTCCCACCACACAGCCAGCACTGTCAGTGCTCCCCCACACAGCCAGCACTGTCAGTGCTCCCCCACACAGCCAGCACTGCCAGTGCTCCCACCACACAGCCAGCACTGTCAGTGCTCCCACCACACAGCCAGCCCTGTCAGTGCTGCCACAACACAGCCAGCACTGACAGTTCTCCCACCACACAGCCAGCACTGTCCGTGCTCCCACCACACAGCCAGCATTGTCAGTGCTCCCCTCACGCAGCCAGCACTGTCAGTGCTCCCACAACACAGCCAGCACTGTCAGTGCTCCCACCACACAGCCAGCACTGTCAGTGCTCCCACCACACAGCCAGCACTGCCAGTGCACCCTCCACACAGGCAGCACTGTCACTGCTCCCCCCACACAGCCAGCACTGTCAGTGCTCCTCCCACACAGCCTGCACTGTCAGTGCTCCCACCACACAGCCAGCACTGTCAGTACTCTCCCCACACTGCCAGCTGTGTCAGTGCTCCCCCTACACAGCCAGCACTGTCAGTGCACCCCCACACAGCCAGCACTGTCAGTGCGCCCACCACACAGCCAGCACTGTCACTGCTCCCCCACACAGCCAGCACTGTCACTGCTCCTCCCACACAGCCTGCACTGTCAGTGCTCCCACCACACAGCCAGCACTGTCAGTACTCTCCCCACACTGCCAGCTGTGTCAGTGCTCCCCCTACACAGCCAGCACTGTCAGTGCTCCACTCACACAGCCAGCACTGTCATTTCTCCGCCACATATCCAGCACTGTCAGTGCTCACACCACACAGCCAGCACTGTCAGTGCTCCCACCACATAGCCAGCACTGTCAGTGCTCCCACCACACAGCCAGCACTCTCAGTGCCCCCCCCCCACACAGCCAGCACTGTCAGTGCTCCCCCCACACAGCCAGCACTGTCAGTGCTCTCACCACAGAGCCAGCACTGTCAGTGCTCCCCTCACGCAGCCAGCACTGCCAGTGCTCCCCCACACCGCCAGCACTGTCCGTGCTCCCACCACAGAGCCAGCACTGTCAGTGCTCCACCACACAGCCAGCACTGTCAGTCCTCCCCCACACAGCCAGCACTGTCAGTGCTCCCCTCACACAACCAGCACTGTCAGTGCTCCCACCACACAGCCAACCGTGTCAGTGCTCCCACCACACAGCCAGCACTGTCAGTGCTCCCCCTCACAGCCAGCACTATCAGTGCTCCCCCCACACAGCAGGCACTATCAGTGCACCCCCCAAACAGCCAGCACTGTCAGTGCTCCCACCACACAGCCAGCACTGTCAGTGCTCCCACCACACAGCCAGCACTGTCAGTGATACCCCCACACAGCCAGCACTGTCCGTGCTGCCCCCACACAGCCAGCACTGTCAGTGCTCCCACCACACAGCTGGCACTGTCCGTGCTCGCCCCACACAGCCAGCACTGTCAGTGCTCCCTCCACACAGGCAGCACTGTCAGTGCTCCCCCACACAGCCAGCACTGTCAGTGCTCCCACCACACAGCCAGCACTGTCAGTGCTCCTCCCACACAGCCTGCACTGTCAGTGCTCCCACCACACAGCCAGCACTGTCAGTGCTCTCCCCACACTGCCAGCAGTGTCAGTGCTCCCCCCACACAGCCAGCACTGTCAGTGCTCCACTCACACAGCCAGCACTGTCATTTCTCCCACACATTGCCAGCACTGTCAGTGCTCACACCACACAGCCATCACTGTCAGTGCTCCAACCACACAGCCAGCACTGTCAGTACTCCCCCACACAGCCAGCACTGTCAGTGCTCCCCCCACACAGCCAGCACTGTCAGTGCTCTCACCACAGAGCCAGCACTGTCAGTGCTCCCCTCACGCAGCCAGCACTGCCAGTGCTCCCCCACACAGCCAGCACTGTCAGTGCTCCCACCACAGAACCAGCACTGTCAGTGCTCCCCCACACAGCCAGCACTGTCAGTCCTCCCCCACACAGCCAGCACTGTCAGTGCTCCCCTCACACAGCCAGCACTGTCAGTGCTCCCACCACACAGCCAACCGTGTCATTGCTCCCACCACACAGCCAGCACTGTCAGTGCTCCCCCTCACAGCCAGCACTATCAGTGCTCCCCCCACACAGCCAGCACTGTCAGTGCACCCCCCACACAGCCAGCACTGTCAGTGCGACCCCCACACAGCCAGCATTATCAGTGCTCCCACCACACAGCCAGCACAGTCAGTGCTCCCTCACACAGCCAGCACTGTCAGTGCTCCGCCACACAGCCAGCACTGTCAGTGCTCCCACCACACAGCTAGCACTGCCAGTGCTCCCCCACACAGCCAGCACTGTCAGTGCTCCCCCACACAGCCAGCATTGTCAGTGCTCCCCCACACAGCCAGCACTGTCAGTGCACACCCCGCACAGCCAGTAGTGTCAGTGCTCCCCCACACAGCCAGCCCTGTCAGTGCTCCCCCACACAGCCAGCACTGTCAGTGCTCACACCACACAGCCAGCACTGTCAGTGCTCCCACAACACAGCCAGCACTGTCAGTGCCCCCCCTCCCCCACATAGCCAGCACTGTCAGTGCCCCCCCGACACAGCAAGCCCTGTCAGTGCTCCCAACACACAGCCAGCAGTGTCAGTGCTCCCCCACACAGCGAGCACTGTCAGTGCTCCCCCACACAGCCGGCACTGGTAGTGCTCCCCCCACACAGCCTGCACTGTCAGTGCTCCCCCCACACAGCCAGCACTGTCAGTGCTCCCCCGACACAGCCAGCACTGTCAGTGCTCCCCCACACAGTCAGCACTGTCAGTGCTCCCACCACACAGCCAGCACTGTCAGTGTTCCCCCCACACAGCCAGCACTGTCAGTGCTCCCCGACACAGCAAGCACTGTCAGTGCTCCCACCACACAGCCAACACTGTCAGTGCTCCCCCCACACAGCCAGCACTTTCAGTGCTCCCACCACACAGTCAGCACTGTCTGTGCTCCCCGCACACAGCCAGCAGTGTCAGTGCTACCACACACAGCCAGCACTGTCAGTGCTCCCCCCGCACAGCCAGCGCTGTCAGTGCTCCCTCCACACAGGCAGCACTGTCAGTGCTCCCACCACACAGCCAGCACTGTCAGTTCTCCCACCAAACAGCCAGCACTGTCAGTGCTCCCCCACACAGTCAGCACTGTCAGTGCTCCCATCACACAGCCAGCAGTGTCAGTGCTCCCCCCACACAGCCAGCACTGTCAGTGATCCCACCACACAGCCAGCCCTGTCAGTGCTCCCACAACACAGCCAGCACTGTCAGTGCTCCCACCACACATCCAGCATTGTCAGTGCTCCCCTCACACAGCCAGCACTGTCAGTGCTCCCACAACACAGCCAGCACTGTCAGTGCTACCACCACACACACAGCACTGTCAGTGCTCCCACCACACAGCCAGCACTGCCAGTGTTCCCCCACACAGCCAGCACTGTCAGTGCTACCACCACACACCCAGCACTGTCAGTGCTCCCACAACACAGCCAGCACTGTCAGTGCTACCACCACACACACAGCACTGTCAGTGCTCCCCTCACACAGCCAGCACTGTCAGTGCTCCCACAACACAGCCAGCACTGTCAGTGCTACCACCACACACACAGCACTGTCAGTGCTCCCACCACACAGCCAGCACTGCCAGTGTTCCCCCACACAGCCAGCACTGTCAGTGCTCCCCCACACAGCCAGCACTGTAAGTGCTCCCCCCACACAGCCAGCACTGTCAGTGCTCCCACCACACAGCCAGCACTGTCAGTGCTCCCACCACGCAGCCAGCACTGTCAGTGCACCCACCACACAGCCAGCACTGTCAGTGCTCCCACCACACAGCCAGCACTGTCTGTGCGCCCCACACACAGGCAGCACTGCCACTGCTCCCCCCACACAGCCTGCACTGTCAGTGCTCCCACCACACAGCCAGCACTTTCCGTGCTCGCCCCACAGAGCCGGCACTGTCAGTGCTCCCCACAGAGCCAGCACTGTCAGTGCACCCCCCCACAGCCAGCACTGTCAGTGCACCCCCACGCAGCCAGCACTGTCTGTGCTCCCACCACACAGCCAGCACTGTAAGTGCTCCCACGACACAGCCAGCACTGTCTGTGCTCTCCCCACACTGCCAGAAGTGTCAGTGCTCCCCCCACACAGCCAGCACTGTCAGTGCTCCCACCACACAGCCAGCACTGTCTGTGCTCCCACCACGCAGCCAGCACTGTAAGTGCTCCCACGACAGAGCCAGCACTGTCAGTGCTCTCCCCACACTGCCAGAAGTGTCAGTGCTCCCCCCACACAGCCAGCACTGTCAGGGCTCCCCCCACACAGCCAGCACTGTCAGTGCTCCCCACACAGCCAGCACTGTCAGTGCTCCCCGACATATCCAGCACTGTCAGTGCTCCCACCACAGAGCCAGCACTGTCAGTGCTACCCCCACACAGCCAGCACTGTCAGTGCTCCCCCACACAGCCAGCACTGTCAGTGCTCCCACCACAGAGCCAGCACTGTCAGTGCTCCCCCCACACAGCCAGCACTGTCAGTTCTCCCACCACAAAGCCAGCGCTGTCAGTGCTCCCACCACATAGCCAGCACTGTCAGTGCTCCCTCCACACAGCCAGCCCTGTCAGTGCTCCCACCACACAGCCAGCACTGTCTGTGCTCCCACCACACAGCCAGCACTGTCAGTGCTCCCCCACACAGCCAGCACTGTCAGTGCTCCCACCACACAGCCAGCAGTGTCAGTGCTCCCCCACACAGCGAGCACTGTAAGTGCTCCCCCCACACAGCCAGCACTGGTAGTGCTCCCCCCACACAGCCAGCACTGTCAGTGCTCCCACCACACAGCCAGCACTGTCAGTGCTCCCCCCACGCAGCCAGCACTGTCAGTGCTCCCCCGACACAGCCAGCACTGTCAGTGCTCCCCCGCACAGTCAGCACTGTCAGTGCTCCCCCGACGCAGCAAGCACTGTCAGTGCTCCCACCACACATCCAGCACTGTCAGTGATCCCCCCACACAGCCAGCACTGTCAGTGCTCCCACCACACAGTCAGCACTGTCAGTGCTCCCCCCACACAGCCAGCATTGTCAGTGCTCCCCACACAGCCAGCACTGTCAGTGCTCCCACCACACAGCCAGCACTGTCAGGGATCCCCCACACAGACAGCACTGTCAGTGCT
Organism: Scyliorhinus torazame; assembly: GCF_047496885.1. Classification (NCBI taxonomy): domain Eukaryota; kingdom Metazoa; phylum Chordata; class Chondrichthyes; order Carcharhiniformes; family Scyliorhinidae; genus Scyliorhinus; species Scyliorhinus torazame. Next base: position 17,811,627 of record NC_092711.1, read on the forward strand.
CTCACCATACAGCCAGCACTGTCAGTGCTCCACCCTCACAGCCAGCACTGTCAGTGCTCCCCCCACACAGCCAGCACTGTCAGTGCTCCCCACACAGCCAGCACTGTCTGTGCTCCCCCACACAGCCAGCACTGTCAATGCTCCCCCACACAGCCAGCACTGTCAGTGCTCCCCCACAGAGCCAGCACTGTCAGTGCTCCCACCACACAGCCAGCACTGTCAGTGCTCCCCCACGCAGACAGCACTGTCAGTGCTTCCCCCACACAGCCAGCACTGTCAGGGCTCCCCCACACAGCCATCACTGTCAGTGCTCCCCACACAGCCAGCACTGTCAGTGCTCCCCAAACACAGCCAGCACTGTCAGTGCTCCCACACCTACAACCAGCACTGTCAGTGCTCCCACCACACAGCCAGCACTGTCAGTGCTCCCCCCACACAGACAGCACTGTCAGTGATACCCCCACTCAGCCAGCACTGTCAGTGCTCCCCACAGAGCCAGCACTGTCAGTGCTCCCACCACACAGACAGCACTGTCAGTGCTTCCCCACACAGCCATCACTGTCAGTGCTTCCCCGCACACAGCCAGCACTGTCAGTTCTCTCACCACACAGCCAGCACTGTCAGTTCTCCCACCACACAGCCAGCACTGTCAGTGCTCCCCACACACATCCAGCACTGTCAGTGCTCCCACCACAAAGCCAGCACTGTCAGTGCTCCCACAACACAGCCAGCATTGTCAGTGCTTCACACACAGACAGCAATGTCAGTGCACCCCTCACACAGCCAGCACTGTCAGTGCTCCCACCACACAGCCAGCACTGTCAGTGCTCCCCCCACGCATACAGCACTGTCAGTGCTCCCCCACACAGACAACACTGTCAGTGCTTCCCACACAGCCAGCACTGTCAGAGCTCCCCCCACACAGCCAGCATTGTCAGTGCTCCCCACATAGCCAGCACTGTCAGTGCTCCCCCGCACAGCCAGCTTTGTCAGTGGTCCCCACACAGCCAAAACTGTCAGTGCTCCCCACAGCCAGCACTGTCAGTGATCCCACCACACAGCCAGCACTGTCAGTGCTCCCCCACACAGCCAGCACTGTGAGTGCTCCCACCACACAGCCAGCACTGTCAGTGCTCCCCCACACAGCCAGCACTGTCAGTGCTCCCATCACACAGCCAGCACTGTCAGTGCTCCCCACTGCCAGCACTGTCAGTGCTCCCACCACACAGCCAGCACTGTCAGTGCTCCCCCCCACACAGCCAGCACTGTCGGTGCTCCCATAAAACAGCCAGCACTGTCAGTGCTCCCCCCACACAGCCAGCACTGTCGGTGCTCCCACAACACAGCCAGCACTGTCAGTGCTCCCACCAAACAGCCAGCACTGTCAGTGCTCCCACACACAGCCAGCACTGTCAGTGCTCCCACCACACAGCCAGCACTGTCAGTGCTCCCCACAGCCAGCACTGTCAGTGCTCCCCCACACAGCCAGCACTGTCAGTGCTTCCACCACACAGCCAGCACTTTCAGTGCTCCCCACACACAGCCAGACCTGTCGATGCTCCCACAACACAGCCAGCACTGTCAGTGCTCCCCCCACACAGCCAGCACTGTCGGTGCTCCCACAACACAGCCAGCACTGTCAGTGCTCCCACCACACAGCCAGCACTGTCAGTGCTCCCAGACACACAGCCAGCACTGTCAGTGCTCCCCCCACACAGCCAGCACTGTCAGTGCTCCCACAACACAGCCAGCACTGTCAATGCTCCCACCACACAGCCAGCACTGTCAGTGCTCCCCCACACAGCCAGCACTGTCAGTGCTCACCCCACACAGCCAGCACTGTCAGTGCTCCCACAACACAGCCAGCACTGCCAGTGCTCCCACCACAAAGCCTTCACTGTCAGTGCTCTCACCACACAGCCAGCACTGCCAGTGCTCCCCCACACAGCCAGAACTGTCAGTGCTCCCACCACACAGCCAGCACTGTCACTGCCCCCACCCCACACATCCAGCACTGTCAGTGCTCCGACCACATAGCCAGCACTGTCAGTGCTCCCCCCACACAGCCAGCACTGTCAGTGCTCCCCCCACATAGCCAGCACTGTAAGTGCTCCCCCCACACAGCCAGCACTCAGTGCTCCCCACACACAGCCAGCACTGTCAGTGCTCCCCCCACACAGCCGGCACTGTCAGTGCTCCCCCCACAGAGCCAGCACTTCAGTGCTCCCCACACACAGCCAGCACTGTCAGTGCTCCCCCCACACAGCCAGCACTGTCAGTGCTCCCCACACACAGCCAGCACTGTCAGTGCTCCCTCCACACAGCCAGCACTGTCAGTGCTCCCCTACACAGCCAGCACTGTCAGTGCTTCCCACACAGCCAGCACTGTCAGAGCTCCCCCCACACAGCCAGCATTGTCAGTGCTCCCCACATAGCCAGCACTGTCAGTGCTCCCCCGCACAGCCAGCTCTGCCAGTGGTCCCCACACAGCCAAAACTGTCAGTGCTCCTCACAGCCAGCACTGTCAGTGATCCCACCACACAGCCAGCACTGTCAGTGCTCCCCCCACACAGCCAGCACTGTGAGTGCTCCCACCACACAGCCAGCATTGTCAGTGCTCCCCCACACAGCCAGCACTGTCAGTGCTCCCATCACACAGCCAGCACTGTCAGTGCTCCCCACAGCCAGCACTGTCAGTGCTCCCACCACACAGCCAGCACTGTCAGTGCTCCCCCCCACACAGCCAGCACTGTCGGTGCTCCCACAAAACAGCCAGCACTGTCAGTGCTCCCCCCACACAGCCAGCACTGTCGGTGCTCCCACAACACAGCCAGCACTGTCAGTGCTCCCACCAAACAGCCAGCACTGTCAGTGCTCCCACACACAGCCAGCACTGTCAGTGCTCCCACCACACAGCCAGCACTGTCAGTGCTCCCCACAGCCAGCACTGTCAGTGCTCCCCCACACAGCCAGCACTGTCAGTGCTTCCACCACACAGCCAGCACTGTCAGTGCTCCCCACACACAGCCAGAACTGTCGATGCTCCCACAACACAGCCAGCACTGTCAGTGCTCCCCCCACACAGCCAGCACTGTCGGTGCTCCCACAACACAGCCAGCACTGTCAGTGCTCCCACCACACAGCCAGCACTGTCAGTGCTCCCAGACACACAGCCAGCACTGTCAGTGCTCCCCCCACACAGCCAGCACTGTCAGTGCTCCCCCACACAGCCAGCACTGTCAGTGCTCACCCCACACAGCCAGCACTGTCAGTGCTCCCACAACACAGCCAGCACTGCCAGTGCTCCCACCACAAAGCCTTCACTGTCAGTGCTCTCACCACACAGCCAGCACTGCCAGTGCTCCCCCACATAGCCAGAACTGTCAGTGCTCCCACCACACAGCCAGCACTGTCACTGCCCCCACCCCACACATCCAGCACTGTCAGTGCTCCGACCACACAGCCAGCACTGTCAGTGCTCCACCCACACAGCCAGCACTGTCAGTGCTCCCCCCACATAGCCAGCACTGTAAGTGCTCCCCCCACACAGCCAGCACTCTATGCTCCCCACACAGCCAGCACTGTCAGTGCTCCCTCCCCTCACAGCCAGCACTGTCAGTGCTCCCCCACACAGCCAGCACTGCCAGTGCTCCCACCACACAGCCAGCACTGTCAGTGCTCCCACCACAGAGCCAGCACTGTCAGTGCTACCCCACAGAGCCAACACTGTCAGTGCTCCCACCACACAGCCAGCACTGTCAGTGCTTCCCCAGTCACAGCCAGCACTGTCAGTGCTCCCCCCACACAGCCATCACTGTCAGTGCTCCCCCACACAGCCAGCACTGTCAGTGCTCCCCAAACACAGCCAGCACTGGCAGTGCTCCCCCACACAGACAGCATTGTCATTGCTCCCCCCACACAGCCAGCACTGTCAGTGCTCACACCATACAGCCCACACTGTCAGTGCTCCCCACAGAGCCAGCACTGTCTGTGCTCCTCCCACACAGCCAGCACTGTCAGTGCTCCCCCACACAGCCAGCACTGTCAGTGCTCCCCCCACACAGCCAGCACTGTCAGTGCTCCAACACCACAGCCAGCACGGTCACTGCTCCCCCACACAGCCAGCACCGTCAGTGCTCCCACCACACAGCCAGCACAGCCAGTGCTCACACCACATAGCCAGCACTGTCAGTGCACGCCCACACAGACAGCACTGTCAGTGCTCCCACCACCCAGCCAGCATTGTCAGTGCTCCCACCACACAGCCAGAAATGTCAGTGCTCCCACCACACAGCCAGCACTGCCAGTGCTCATACCACACAGCCAGCACTGTCAGTGCTCCCCCCACACAGCCAGCACTGTCAGTGCTCCCACCACACAGCCAGCATTGTCAGTGCTCCCCACACAGCCAGCACTGCCAGTGCTCCCCCACACAGCCAGCCCAGCCAGTGCTCCCCACCCAGCCAGCACTGTCAGTGCTCCCCCCACACAGCCAGCACTGTCAGTGCTCCCACAACACAGCCAACACTGTCAGTGCTCCCCACACAGCCAACACTGTCAGTGCTTCCCACACAGCCAGCACTGTCAGAGTTCCCCCCCACACAGCCAGCATTGTCAGTGCTCCCCACACAGCCAGCACTGTCAGTGCTCCCACCACACATCCAGCACTGTCAGTGCTCCCACCACACAGCCAGCACTGTCATTGCTCCCACAACACAGCCAGCATTGTCAGTGCTTCACACACAGACAGCAATGTCAGTGCTCCCCTCACACAGCCAGCACTGTCAGTGCTCCCACCACACAGCCAGCACTGTCAGTGCTCCCCCCACGCAGACAGCACTGTCAGTGCTCCCCCACACAGACAAAACTGTCAGTGCTTCCCACACAGCCAGCACTGTCAGAGCTCCCCCCACACAGCCAGCATTGTCAGTGCTCCCCACACAGCCAGCACTGTCAGTGCTCCCACCACACAGCCAGCACTGTCAGGTATCCCCCACACAGACAGCACTGTCAGTGCTCTCACCATACAGCCAGCACTGTCAGTGCTCCACCCTCACAGCCAGCACTGTCAGTGCTCCCCCCACACAGCCAGCACTGTCAGTGCTCCCCACACAGCCAGCAATGTCTGTGCTCCCCCACACAGCCAGCACTGTCAATGCTCCCCCACACAGCCAGCACTGTCAGTGCTCCCCCACAGAGCCAGCACTGTCAGTGCTCCCACCACACAGCCAGCACTGTCAGTGCTCCCCCACGCAGACAGCACTGTCAGTGCTTCCCCCACACAGCCAGCACTGTCAGGGCTCCCCCACACAGCCATCACTGTCAGTGCTCCCCACACAGCCAGCACTGTCAGTGCTCCCTCCACACAGCCAGCCCTGTCAGTGCTCCCACCACACAGCCAGCACTGTCTGTGCTCCCACCACACAGCCAGCACTGTCAGTGCTCCCCCACACAGCCAGCACTGTCAGTGCTCCCACCACACAGCCAGCAGTGTCAGTGCTCCCCCACACAGCGAGCACTGTAAGTGCTCCCCCCACACAGCCAGCACTGGTAGTGCTCCCCCCACACAGCCAGCACTGTCAGTGCTCCCACCACACAGCCAGCACTGTCAGTGCTCCCCCCACGCAGCCAGCACTGTCAGTGCTCCCCCGACACAGCCAGCACTGTCAGTGCTCCCCCGCACAGTCAGCACTGTCAGTGCTCCCCCGACGCAGCAAGCACTGTCAGTGCTCCCACCACACATCCAGCACTGTCAGTGATCCCCCCACACAGCCAGCACTGTCAGTGCTCCCACCACACAGTCAGCACTGTCAGTGCTCCCCCCACACAGCCAGCATTGTCAGTGCTCCCCACACAGCCAGCACTGTCAGTGCTCCCACCACACAGCCAGCACTGTCAGGGATCCCCCACACAGACAGCACTGTCAGTGCTCTCACCATACAGCCAGCACTGTCAGTGCTCCACCCTCACAGCCAGCACTGTCAGTGCTCCCCCCACACAGCCAGCACTGTCAGTGCTCCCCACACAGCCAGCACTGTCTGTGCTCCCCCACACAGCCAGCACTGTCAATGCTCCCCCACACAGCCAGCACTGTCAGTGCTCCCCCACAGAGCCAGCACTGTCAGTGCTCCCACCACACAGCCAGCACTGTCAGTGCTCCCCCACGCAGACAGCACTGTCAGTGCTTCCCCCACACAGCCAGCACTGTCAGGGCTCCCCCACACAGCCATCACTGTCAGTGCTCCCCACACAGCCAGCACTGTCAGTGCTCCCCAAACACAGCCAGCACTGTCAGTGCTCCCACACCTACAACCAGCACTGTCAGTGCTCCCACCACACAGCCAGCACTGTCAGTGCTCCCCCCACACAGACAGCACTGTCAGTGATACCCCCACTCAGCCAGCACTGTCAGTGCTCCCCACAGAGCCAGCACTGTCAGTGCTCCCACCACACAGACAGCACTGTCAGTGCTTCCCCACACAGCCATCACTGTCAGTGCTTCCCCGCACACAGCCAGCACTGTCAGTTCTCTCACCACACAGCCAGCACTGTCAGTTCTCCCACCACACAGCCAGCACTGTCAGTGCTCCCCACACACATCCAGCACTGTCAGTGCTCCCACCACAAAGCCAGCACTGTCAGTGCTCCCACAACACAGCCAGCATTGTCAGTGCTTCACACACAGACAGCAATGTCAGTGCACCCCTCACACAGCCAGCACTGTCAGTGCTCCCACCACACAGCCAGCACTGTCAGTGCTCCCCCCACGCATACAGCACTGTCAGTGCTCCCCCACACAGACAACACTGTCAGTGCTTCCCACACAGCCAGCACTGTCAGAGCTCCCCCCACACAGCCAGCATTGTCAGTGCTCCCCACATAGCCAGCACTGTCAGTGCTCCCCCGCACAGCCAGCTTTGTCAGTGGTCCCCACACAGCCAAAACTGTCAGTGCTCCCCACAGCCAGCACTGTCAGTGATCCCACCACACAGCCAGCACTGTCAGTGCTCCCCCACACAGCCAGCACTGTGAGTGCTCCCACCACACAGCCAGCACTGTCAGTGCTCCCCCACACAGCCAGCACTGTCAGTGCTCCCATCACACAGCCAGCACTGTCAGTGCTCCCCACTGCCAGCACTGTCAGTGCTCCCACCACACAGCCAGCACTGTCAGTGCTCCCCCCCACACAGCCAGCACTGTCGGTGCTCCCATAAAACAGCCAGCACTGTCAGTGCTCCCCCCACACAGCCAGCACTGTCGGTGCTCCCACAACACAGCCAGCACTGTCAGTGCTCCCACCAAACAGCCAGCACTGTCAGTGCTCCCACACACAGCCAGCACTGTCAGTGCTCCCACCACACAGCCAGCACTGTCAGTGCTCCCCACAGCCAGCACTGTCAGTGCTCCCCCACACAGCCAGCACTGTCAGTGCTTCCACCACACAGCCAGCACTGTCAGTGCTCCCCACACACAGCCAGACCTGTCGATGCTCCCACAACACAGCCAGCACTGTCAGTGCTCCCCCCACACAGCCAGCACTGTCGGTGCTCCCACAACACAGCCAGCACTGTCAGTGCTCCCACCACACAGCCAGCACTGTCAGTGCTCCCAGACACACAGCCAGCACTGTCAGTGCTCCCCCCACACAGCCAGCACTGTCAGTGCTCCCACAACACAGCCAGCACTGTCAATGCTCCCACCACACAGCCAGCACTGTCAGTGCTCCCCCACACAGCCAGCACTGTCAGTGCTCACCCCACACAGCCAGCACTGTCAGTGCTCCCACAACACAGCCAGCACTGCCAGTGCTCCCACCACAAAGCCTTCACTGTCAGTGCTCTCACCACACAGCCAGCACTGCCAGTGCTCCCCCACACAGCCAGAACTGTCAGTGCTCCCACCACACAGCCAGCACTGTCACTGCCCCCACCCCACACATCCAGCACTGTCAGTGCTCCGACCACATAGCCAGCACTGTCAGTGCTCCCCCCACACAGCCAGCACTGTCAGTGCTCCCCCCACATAGCCAGCACTGTAAGTGCTCCCCCCACACAGCCAGCACTCAGTGCTCCCCACACACAGCCAGCACTGTCAGTGCTCCCCCCACACAGCCGGCACTGTCAGTGCTCCCCCCACAGAGCCAGCACTTCAGTGCTCCCCACACACAGCCAGCACTGTCAGTGCTCCCCCCACACAGCCAGCACTGTCAGTGCTCCCCACACACAGCCAGCACTGTCAGTGCTCCCTCCACACAGCCAGCACTGTCAGTGCTCCCCTACACAGCCAGCACTGTCAGTGCTTCCCACACAGCCAGCACTGTCAGAGCTCCCCCCACACAGCCAGCATTGTCAGTGCTCCCCACATAGCCAGCACTGTCAGTGCTCCCCCGCACAGCCAGCTCTGCCAGTGGTCCCCACACAGCCAAAACTGTCAGTGCTCCTCACAGCCAGCACTGTCAGTGATCCCACCACACAGCCAGCACTGTCAGTGCTCCCCCCACACAGCCAGCACTGTGAGTGCTCCCACCACACAGCCAGCATTGTCAGTGCTCCCCCACACAGCCAGCACTGTCAGTGCTCCCATCACACAGCCAGCACTGTCAGTGCTCCCCACAGCCAGCACTGTCAGTGCTCCCACCACACAGCCAGCACTGTCAGTGCTCCCCCCCACACAGCCAGCACTGTCGGTGCTCCCACAAAACAGCCAGCACTGTCAGTGCTCCCCCCACACAGCCAGCACTGTCGGTGCTCCCACAACACAGCCAGCACTGTCAGTGCTCCCACCAAACAGCCAGCACTGTCAGTGCTCCCACACACAGCCAGCACTGTCAGTGCTCCCACCACACAGCCAGCACTGTCAGTGCTCCCCACAGCCAGCACTGTCAGTGCTCCCCCACACAGCCAGCACTGTCAGTGCTTCCACCACACAGCCAGCACTGTCAGTGCTCCCCACACACAGCCAGAACTGTCGATGCTCCCACAACACAGCCAGCACTGTCAGTGCTCCCCCCACACAGCCAGCACTGTCGGTGCTCCCACAACACAGCCAGCACTGTCAGTGCTCCCACCACACAGCCAGCACTGTCAGTGCTCCCAGACACACAGCCAGCACTGTCAGTGCTCCCCCCACACAGCCAGCACTGTCAGTGCTCCCCCACACAGCCAGCACTGTCAGTGCTCACCCCACACAGCCAGCACTGTCAGTGCTCCCACAACACAGCCAGCACTGCCAGTGCTCCCACCACAAAGCCTTCACTGTCAGTGCTCTCACCACACAGCCAGCACTGCCAGTGCTCCCCCACATAGCCAGAACTGTCAGTGCTCCCACCACACAGCCAGCACTGTCACTGCCCCCACCCCACACATCCAGCACTGTCAGTGCTCCGACCACACAGCCAGCACTGTCAGTGCTCCACCCACACAGCCAGCACTGTCAGTGCTCCCCCCACATAGCCAGCACTGTAAGTGCTCCCCCCACACAGCCAGCACTCTATGCTCCCCACACAGCCAGCACTGTCAGTGCTCCCTCCCCTCACAGCCAGCACTGTCAGTGCTCCCCCACACAGCCAGCACTGCCAGTGCTCCCACCACACAGCCAGCACTGTCAGTGCTCCCACCACAGAGCCAGCACTGTCAGTGCTACCCCACAGAGCCAACACTGTCAGTGCTCCCACCACACAGCCAGCACTGTCAGTGCTTCCCCAGTCACAGCCAGCACTGTCAGTGCTCCCCCCACACAGCCATCACTGTCAGTGCTCCCCCACACAGCCAGCACTGTCAGTGCTCCCCAAACACAGCCAGCACTGGCAGTGCTCCCCCACACAGACAGCATTGTCATTGCTCCCCCCACACAGCCAGCACTGTCAGTGCTCACACCATACAGCCCACACTGTCAGTGCTCCCCACAGAGCCAGCACTGTCTGTGCTCCTCCCACACAGCCAGCACTGTCAGTGCTCCCCCACACAGCCAGCACTGTCAGTGCTCCCCCCACACAGCCAGCACTGTCAGTGCTCCAACACCACAGCCAGCACGGTCACTGCTCCCCCACACAGCCAGCACCGTCAGTGCTCCCACCACACAGCCAGCACAGCCAGTGCTCACACCACATAGCCAGCACTGTCAGTGCACGCCCACACAGACAGCACTGTCAGTGCTCCCACCACCCAGCCAGCATTGTCAGTGCTCCCACCACACAGCCAGAAATGTCAGTGCTCCCACCACACAGCCAGCACTGCCAGTGCTCATACCACACAGCCAGCACTGTCAGTGCTCCCCCCACACAGCCAGCACTGTCAGTGCTCCCACCACACAGCCAGCATTGTCAGTGCTCCCCACACAGCCAGCACTGCCAGTGCTCCCCCACACAGCCAGCCCAGCCAGTGCTCCCCACCCAGCCAGCACTGTCAGTGCTCCCCCCACACAGCCAGCACTGTCAGTGCTCCCACAACACAGCCAACACTGTCAGTGCTCCCCACACAGCCAACACTGTCAGTGCTTCCCACACAGCCAGCACTGTCAGAGTTCCCCCCCACACAGCCAGCATTGTCAGTGCTCCCCACACAGCCAGCACTGTCAGTGCTCCCACCACACATCCAGCACTGTCAGTGCTCCCACCACACAGCCAGCACTGTCATTGCTCCCACAACACAGCCAGCATTGTCAGTGCTTCACACACAGACAGCAATGTCAGTGCTCCCCTCACACAGCCAGCACTGTCAGTGCTCCCACCACACAGCCAGCACTGTCAGTGCTCCCCCCACGCAGACAGCACTGTCAGTGCTCCCCCACACAGACAAAACTGTCAGTGCTTCCCACACAGCCAGCACTGTCAGAGCTCCCCCCACACAGCCAGCATTGTCAGTGCTCCCCACACAGCCAGCACTGTCAGTGCTCCCACCACACAGCCAGCACTGTCAGGGATCCCCCACACAGACAGCACTGTCAGTGCTCTCACCATACAGCCAGCACTGTCAGTGCTCCACCCTCACAGCCAGCACTGTCAGTGCTCCCCCCACACAGCCAGCACTGTCAGTGCTCCCCACACAGCCAGCAATGTCTGTGCTCCCCCACACAGCCAGCACTGTCAATGCTCCCCCACACAGCCAGCACTGTCAGTGCTCCCCCACAGAGCCAGCACTGTCAGTGCTCCCACCACACAGCCAGCACTGTCAGTGCTCCCCCACGCAGACAGCACTGTCAGTGCTTCCCCCACACAGCCAGCACTGTCAGGGCTCCCCCACACAGCCATCACTGTCAGTGCTCCCCACACAGCCAGCACTGTCAGTGCTCCCCAAACACAGCCAGCACTGTCAGTGCTCCCACACCTACAACCAGCACTGTCAGTGCTCCCACCACACAGCCAGCACTGTCAGTGCTCCCCCCACACAGACAGCACTGTCAGTGATACCCCCACTCAGCCAGCACTGGCAGTGCTCCCCACAGAGCCAGCACTGTCAGTGCTCCCACCACACAGACAGCACTGTCAGTGCTTCCCCACACAGCCATCACTGTCAGTGCTTCCCCGCACACAGCCAGCACTGTCAGTTCTCTCACCACACATCCAGCACTGTCAGTTCTCCCACCACACAGCCAGCACTGTCAGTGCTCCCCACACACATCCAGCACTGTCAGTGCTCCCACCACAAAGCCAGCACTGTCAGTGCTCCCACAACACAGCCAGCATTGTCAGTGCTTCACACACAGACAGCAATGTCAGTGCACCCCTCACACAGCCAGCACTGTCAGTGCTCCCCCCACGCATACAGCACTGTCAGTGCTCCCCCACACAGACAACACTGTCAGTGCTTCCCACACAGCCAGCACTGTCAGAGCTCCCCCCACACAGCCAGCATTGTCAGTGCTCCCCACATAGCCAGCACTGTCAGTGCTCCCCCGCACAGCCAGCTCTGTCAGTGGTCCCCACACAGCCAAAACTGTCAGTGCTCCCCACAGCCAGCACTGTCAGTGATCCCACCACACAGCCAGCACTGTCAGTGCTCCCCCCACACAGCCAGCACTGTGAGTGCTCCCACCACACAGCCAGCACTGTCAGTGCTCCCCCACACAGCCAGCACTGTCAGTGCTCCCATCACACAGCCAGCACTGTCAGTGCTCCCCACTGCCAGCACTGTCAGTGCTCCCACCACACAGCCAGCACTGTCAGTGCTCCCCCCCACACAGCCAGCACTGTCGGTGCTCCCATAAAACAGCCAGCACTGTCAGTGCTCCCCCCACACAGCCAGCACTGTCGGTGCTCCCACAACACAGCCAGCACTGTCAGTGCTCCCACCAAACAGCCAGCACTGTCAGTGCTCCCACACACAGCCAGCACTGTCAGTGCTCCCACCACACAGCCAGCACTGTCAGTGCTCCCCACAGCCAGCACTGTCAGTGCTCCCCCACACAGCCAGCACTGTCAGTGCTTCCACCACACAGCCAGCACTGTCAGTGCTCCCCACACACAGCCAGAACTGTCGATGCTCCCACAACACAGCCAGCACTGTCAGTGCTCCCCCCACACAGCCAGCACTGTCGGTGCTCCCACAACACAGCCAGCACTGTCAGTGCTCCCACCACACAGCCAGCACTGTCAGTGCTCCCAGACACACAGCCAGCACTGTCAGTGCTCCCCCCACACAGCCAGCACTGTCAGTGCTCCCACAACACAGCCAGCACTGTCAATGCTCCCACCACACAGCCAGCACTGTCAGTGCTCCCCCACACAGCCAGCACTGTCAGTGCTCACCCCACACAGCCAGCACTGTCAGTGCTCCCACAACACAGCCAGCACTGCCAGTGCTCCCACCACAAAGCCTTCACTGTCAGTGCTCTCACCACACAGCCAGCACTGCCAGTGCTCCCCCACACAGCCAGAACTGTCAGTGCTCCCACCACACAGCCAGCACTGTCACTGCCCCCACCCCACACATCCAGCACTGTCAGTGCTCCGACCACACAGCCAGCACTGTCAGTGCTCCCCCCACAAAGCCAGCACTGTCAGTGCTCCCCCCACATAGCCAGCACTGTAAGTGCTCCCCCCACACAGCCAGCACTCAGTGCTCCCCACACACAGCCAGCACTGTCAGTGCTCCCCCCACACAGCCGGCACTGTCAGTGCTCCCCCCACAGAGCCAGCACTTCAGTGCTCCCCACACACAGCCAGCACTGTCAGTGCTCCCCCCACACAGCCAGCACTGTCAGTGCTCCCCACACACAGCCAGCACTGTCAGTGCTCCCTCCACACAGCCAGCACTGTCAGTGCTCCCCTACACAGCCAGCACTGTCAGTGCTTCCCACACAGCCAGCACTGTCAGAGCTCCCACCACACAGCCAGCATTGTCAGTGCTCCCCACATAGCCAGCACTGTCAGTGCTCCCCCGCACAGCCAGCTCTGCCAGTGGTCCCCACACAGCCAAAACTGTCAGTGCTCCTCACAGCCAGCACTGTCAGTGATCCCACCACACAGCCAGCACTGTCAGTGCTCCCCCCACACAGCCAGCACTGTGAGTGCTCCCACCACACAGCCAGCATTGTCAGTGCTCCCCCACACAGCCAGCACTGTCAGTGCTCCCATCACACAGCCAGCACTGTCAGTGCTCCCCACAGCCAGCACTGTCAGTGCTCCCACCACACAGCCAGCACTGTCAGTGCTCCCCCCCACACAGCCAGCACTGTCGGTGCTCCCACAAAACAGCCAGCACTGTCAGTGCTCCCCCCACAAAGCCAGCACTGTCGGTGCTCCCACAACACAGCCAGCACTGTCAGTGCTCCCACCAAACAGCCAGCACTGTCAGTGCTCCCACACACAGCCAGCACTGTCAGTGCTCCCACCACACAGCCAGCACTGTCAGTGCTCCCCACAGCCAGCACTGTCAGTGCTCCCCCACACAGCCAGCACTGTCAGTGCTTCCACCACACAGCCAGCACTGTCAGTGCTCCCCACACACAGCCAGAACTGTCGATGCTCCCACAACACAGCCAGCACTGTCAGTGCTCCCCCCACACAGCCAGCACTGTCGGTGCTCCCACAACACAGCCAGCACTGTCAGTGCTCCCACCACACAGCCAGCACTGTCAGTGCTCCCAGACACACAGCCAGCACTGTCAGTGCTCCCCCCACACAGCCAGCACTGTCAGTGCTCCCCCACACAGCCAGCACTGTCAGTGCTCACCCCACACAGCGAGCACTGTCAGTGCTCCCACAACACAGCCAGCACTGCCAGTGCTCCCACCACAAAGCCTTCACTGTCAGTGCTCTCACCACACAGCCAGCACTGCCAGTGCTCCCCCACACAGCCAGAACTGTCAGTGCTCCCACCACACAGCCAGCACTGTCACTGCCCCCACCCCACACATCCAGCACTGTCAGTGCTCCGACCACACAGCCAGCACTGTCAGTGCTCCCCCCACACAGCCAGCACTGTCAGTGCTCCCCCCACATAGCCAGCACTGTAAGTGCTCCCCCCACACAGCCAGCACTCAGTGCTCCCCACACACAGCCAGCACTGTCAGTGCTCCCCCCACACAGCCGGCACTGTCAGTGCTCCCCCCACAGAGCCAGCACTTCAGTGCTCCCCACACACAGCCAGCACTGTCAGTGCTCCCCCACACAGCCAGCACTGTCAGTGCTCCCCACACACAGCCAGCACTGTCAGTGCTCCCTCCACACAGCCAGCAAAGTCAGTGCTCCCACCACACAGCCAGCACTGTCAGTGCTCCCACCACACAGCCAGCACTGTCAGTGCTCCCCTACACAGCCAGCACTGTCAGTGCTCCCACCACACAGCCAGCACTGTCACTGCTCCCACAACACAGCCAGCACTGTCAGTGCTCCCCCACACAGCCAGCACTGTCAGTGCTCCCACCACACAGCCAGCACTGTCAGTGATCCCCCCACACAGCCAGCACTGGCAGTGCTCCCACCACACAGCCAGCACTGTCAGTGCTCCCCCACACAGCCAGCACTGGCAGTGCTCCCCCCGCACAACCAGCACTGTCAGCGCTCCCCCACACAGCCAGCACTGCCAGTGCTCCCACCACACAGCCAGCACTGTCAGTGCTCCCCCCACACAGCCAGCCCTGTCAGTGCTCCCACCACACACCCAGCACTGTCAGAGCTCCCCACAGCCAGCACTGTCAGTGCTCCCACCACACAGCCAGCACTGTCAGTGCTCCCCCCACACAGCCAGCACTGTCGGTGCTCCCACAAAACAGCCAGCACTGTCAGTGCTCCCCCCACACAGCCAGCACTGTCGGTGCTCCCACAACACAGCCAGCACTGTCAGTGCTCCACCCACACAGCCAGCACTGTCAGTGCTCCCACAACACAGCCAGCACTGTCAATGCTCCCAGCACACAGCCAGCACTGTCAGTGCTCCCCCCACACAGCCAGCACTGTCAGTGCTCCCACCACACAGCCAGCACTGTCAGTGCTCCCCCACACAGCCAGCACTGTCGGTGCTCCCACCACTCAGCTAGCACTGTCAGTGTTCCCCACAGCCAGCACTGTCAGTGCTCCCCCACACAGCCAGCACTGTCAGTGCTTCCACTACACAGCCAGCACTGTCAGTGCTCCCCCCACACAGCCAGCACTGTCAGTGCTCCCACCACTCAGCCAGCACTGTCAGTGCTCCCCACTGCCAGCACTGTCAGTGCTCCCACCACACAGCCAGCACTGTCAGTGCTCCCCCCCACACAGCCAGCACTGTCGGTGCTCCCATAAAACAGCCAGCACTGTCAGTGCTCCCCCCACACAGCCAGCACTGTCGGTGCTCCCACAACACAGCCAGCACTGTCAGTGCTCCCACCAAACAGCCAGCACTGTCAGTGCTCCCACACACAGCCAGCACTGTCAGTGCTCCCACCACACAGCCAGCACTGTCAGTGCTCCCCACAGCCAGCACTGTCAGTGCTCCCCCACACAGCCAGCACTGTCAGTGCTTCCACCACACAGCCAGCACTGTCAGTGCTCCCCACACACAGCCAGAACTGTCGATGCTCCCACAACACAGCCAGCACTGTCAGTGCTCCCCCCACACAGCCAGCACTGTCGGTGCTCCCACAACACAGCCAGCACTGTCAGTGCTCCCACCACACAGCCAGCACTGTCAGTGCTCCCAGACACACAGCCAGCACTGTCAGTGCTCCCCCCACACAGCCAGCACTGTCAGTGCTCCCACAACACAGCCAGCACTGTCAATGCTCCCACCACACAGCCAGCACTGTCAGTGCTCCCCCACACAGCCAGCACTGTCAGTGCTCACCCCACACAGCCAGCACTGGCAGTGCTCCCACAACACAGCCAGCACTGCCAGTGCTCCCACCACAAAGCCTTCACTGTCAGTGCTCTCACCACACAGCCAGCACTGCCAGTGCTCCCCCACACAGCCAGAACTGTCAGTGCTCCCACCACACAGCCAGCACTGTCACTGCCCCCACCCCACACATCCAGCACTGTCAGTGCTCCGACCACACAGCCAGCACTGTCAGTGCTCCCCCCACACAGCCAGCACTGTCAGTGCTCCCCCCACATAGCCAGCACTGTAAGTGCTCCCCCCACACAGCCAGCACTCAGTGCTCCCCACACACAGCCAGCACTGTCAGTGCTCCCCCCACACAGCCGGCACTGTCAGTGCTCCCCCCACAGAGCCAGCACTTCAGTGCTCCCCACACACAGCCAGCACTGTCAGTGCTCCCCCCACACAGCCAGCACTGTCAGTGCTCCCCACACACAGCCAGCACTGTCAGTGCTCCCTCCACACAGCCAGCACTGTCAGTGCTCCCCTACACAGCCAGCACTGCCAGTGCTTCCCACACAGCCAGCACTGTCAGAGCTCCCCCCACACAGCCAGCATTGTCAGTGCTCCCCACATAGCCAGCACTGTCAGTGCTCCCCCGCACAGCCAGCTCTGTCAGTGGTCCCCACACAGCCAAAACTGTCAGTGCTCCTCACAGCCAGCACTGTCAGTGATCCCACCACACAGCCAGCACTGTCAGTGCTCCCCCCACACAGCCAGCACTGTGAGTGCTCCCACCACACAGCCAGCATTGTCAGTGCTCCCCCACACAGCCAGCACTGTCAGTGCTCCCATCACACAGCCAGCACTGTCAGTGCTCCCCACAGCCAGCACTGTCAGTGCTCCCACCACACAGCCAGCACTGTCAGTGCTCCCCCCCACACAGCCAGCACTGTCGGTGCTCCCACAAAACAGCCAGCACTGTCAGTGCTCCCCCCACACAGCCAGCACTGTCGGTGCTCCCACAACACAGCCAGCACTGTCAGTGCTCCCACCAAACAGCCAGCACTGTCAGTGCTCCCACACACAGCCAGCACTGTCAGTGCTCCCACCACACAGCCAGCACTGTCAGTGCTCCCCACAGCCAGCACTGTCAGTGCTCCCCCACACAGCCAGCACTGTCAGTGCTTCCACCACACAGCCAGCACTGTCAGTGCTCCCCACACACAGCCAGAACTGTCGATGCTCCCACAACACAGCCAGCACTGTCAGTGCTCCCCCCACACAGCCAGCACTGTCGGTGCTCCCACAACACAGCCAGCACTGTCAGTGCTCCCACCACACAGCCAGCACTGTCAGTGCTCCCAGACACACAGCCAGCACTGTCAGTGCTCCCCCCACACAGCCAGCACTGTCAGTGCTCCCCCACACAGCCAGCACTGTCAGTGCTCACCCCACACAGCCAGCACTGTCAGTGCTCCCACAACACAGCCAGCACTGCCAGTGCTCCCACCACAAAGCCTTCACTGTCAGTGCTCTCACCACACAGCCAGCACTGCCAGTGCTCCCCCACACAGCCAGAACTGTCAGTGCTCCCACCACACAGCCAGCACTGTCACTGCCCCCACCCCACACATCCAGCACTGTCAGTGCTCCGACCACACAGCCAGCACTGTCAGTGCTCCCCCCACACAGCCAGCACTGTCAGTGCTCCCCCCACATAGCCAGCACTGTAAGTGCTCCCCCCACACAGCCAGCACTCAGTGCTCCCCACACACAGCCAGCACTGTCAGTGCTCCCCCCACACAGCCGGCACTGTCAGTGCTCCCCCCACAGAGCCAGCACTTCAGTGCTCCCCACACACAGCCAGCACTGTCAGTGCTCCCCCCACACAGCCAGCACTGTCAGTGCTCCCCACACACAGCCAGCACTGTCAGTGCTCCCTCCACACAGCCAGCAAAGTCAGTGCTCCCACCACACAGCCAGCACTGTCAGTGCTCCCACCACACAGCCAGCACTGTCAGTGCTCCCCTACACAGCCAGCACTGTCAGTGCTCCCACCACACAGCCAGCACTGTCACTGCTCCCACAACACAGCCAGCACTGTCAGTGCTCCCCCACACAGCCAGCACTGTCAGTGCTCCCACCACACAGCCAGCACTGTCAGTGATCCCCCCACACAGCCAGCACTGGCAGTGCTCCCACCACACAGCCAGCACTGTCAGTGCTCCCCCACACAGCCAGCACTGGCAGTGCTCCCCCCGCACAACCAGCACTGTCAGCGCTCCCCCACACAGCCAGCACTGCCAGTGCTCCCACCACACAGCCAGCACTGTCAGTGCTCCCCCCACACAGCCAGCCCTGTCAGTGCTCCCACCACACACCCAGCACTGTCAGAGCTCCCCACAGCCAGCACTGTCAGTGCTCCCACCACACAGCCAGCACTGTCAGTGCTCCCCCCACACAGCCAGCACTGTCGGTGCTCCCACAAAACAGCCAGCACTGTCAGTGCTCCCCCCACACAGCCAGCACTGTCGGTGCTCCCACAACACAGCCAGCACTGTCAGTGCTCCCACCAAACAGCCGGCACTGTCAGTGCTCCCCCACACAGACAGCACTGTCAGTGCTCCACCCACACAGCCAGCACTGTCAGTGCTCCCACAACACAGCCAGCACTGTCAATGCTCCCAGCACACAGCCAGCACTGTCAGTGCTCCCCCCACACAGCCAGCACTGTCAGTGCTCCCACCACACAGCCAGCACTGTCAGTGCTCCCCCACACAGCCAGCACTGTCAGTGCTCCCACCACTCAGCTAGCACTGTCAGTGTTCCCCACAGCCAGCACTGTCAGTGCTCCCCCACACAGCCAGCACTGTCAGTGCTTCCACTACACAGCCAGCACTGTCAGTGCTCCCCCCACACAGCCAGCACTGTCAGTGCTCCCACCACTCAGCCAGCACTGTCAGTGCTCCCCACTGCCAGCACTGTCAGTGCTCCCACCACACAGCCAGCACTGTCAGTGCTCCCCCCACACAGCCAGCACTGTCGGTGCTCCCATAAAACAGCCAGCACTGTCAGTGCTCCCCCCACACAGCCAGCACTGTCGGTGCTCCCACAACACAGCCAGCACTGTCAGTGCTCCCACCAAACAGCCAGCACTGTCAGTGCTCCCACACACAGCCAGCACTGTCAGTGCTCCCACCACACAGCCAGCACTGTCAGTGCTCCCCACAGCCAGCACTGTCAGTGCTCCCCCACACAGCCAGCACTGTCAGTGCTTCCACCACACAGCCAGCACTGTCAGTGCTCCCCACACACAGCCAGAACTGTCGATGCTCCCACAACACAGCCAGCACTGTCAGTGCTCCCCCCACACAGCCAGCACTGTCGGTGCTCCCACAACACAGCCAGCACTGTCAGTGCTCCCACCACACAGCCAGCACTGTCAGTGCTCCCAGACACACAGCCAGCACTGTCAGTGCTCCCCCCACACAGCCAGCACTGTCAGTGCTCCCACAACACAGCCAGCACTGTCAATGCTCCCACCACACAGCCAGCACTGTCAGTGCTCCCCCACACAGCCAGCACTGTCAGTGCTCACCCCACACAGCCAGCACTGTCAGTGCTCCCACAACACAGCCAGCACTGTCAGTGCTTCCACTACACAGCCAGCACTGTCAGTGCTCCCCCCACACAGCCAGCACTGTCGGTGCTCCCACAACACAGCCAGCACTGTCAGTGCTCCCCCCACACAGCCAGCACTGTCGGTGCTCCCACAACACAGCCAGCACTGTCAGTGCTCCCACCACACAGCCAGCACTGTCAGCGCTCCCCCACACAGCCAGCACTGTCAGTGCTCCCCCCACACAGCCAGCACTGCCAGTGCTCCCACAACACAGCCAGCACTGTCAATGCTCCCACCACACAGCCAGCTCTGTCAGTGCTCCCCCACACAGCCAGCACTGTCAGTGCTCCCCCACACAGCCAGCACTGTCAGTGCTCCCACAACACAGCCAGCACTGCCAGTGCTCCCACCACAAAGCCTTCACGGTCAGTGCTCTCACCACACAGCCAGCACTGCCAGTGCTCCCCCACACAGCCAGAACTGTCAGTGCTCCCACCACACAGCCAGCACTGTCAGTGCCCCCACCCCACACATCCAGCACTGTCAGTGCTCCCACCACACAGCCAGCACTGTCAGTGCTCCCTCCACACAGCCAGCACTGTCAGTGCTCCCCCACACAGCCAGCACTGGCAGTGCTCCCCCCGCACAGCCAGCACTGTCAGCGCTCCCCCACACAGTAAGCACTGCCAGTGCTCCCACCACACAGCCAGCACTGTCAGTGTTCCCCCCACACAGCCAGCCCTGCCAGTGCTCCCCCACACAGCCAGCACTGTCAGTGCTCCCCACACAGCCAGCACTGTCAGTGCTCCCACCACACAGCCAGCACTGTCAGTGCTCCCCCACAGCCAGCACTGTCAGTGCTCCCGCACCCAGCCAGCACTGTGAGTGCTCCCCCCACACAGCCAGCACTGTCAGTGCTCCCACCACACAGCCAGCACTGTCAGTGCTCCCACCACAGAGCCAGCACTGTCAGTGCTCCCCCACACAGCCAGCACTGTCAGTGCTCCCCCACACAGCCCTCACTTTCAGTGCTCCCACCACACAGCCAGCACTGTCAGTGCTCCCACCACACAGCCAGCACTGTCAGTGCTCCCACCACACAGCCAGCACTGTCAGTGCTCCCACCACACAGCCAGCACTGTCAGTGCACCCCCACACAGCCAGCACTGTCAGTGCTCCCCCACACAGCCCGCACTGTCAGTGCTCCCACCACACAGCCAGCACTGTCAGTGCACCCCCACACAGCCAGCACTGTCAGTGCTCCCCCCACACAGCCCGCACTGTCTGTGCTCCCACCACACAGACAGCACTGTCAGTGCTCCCCCCACACAGCCAGCACTGTCAGTGCTCCCACAACACAGCCAGCACTGTCAATGCTCCCCCCACACAGCCAGCACTGTCAGTGCTCCCACCACACAGCCAGCACTGTCAGTGCTCCCCCACACAGCCAGCACTGTCAGTGCTCCCACCACACAGCCAGCACTGTCAGTGTTCCCCACAGCCAGCACTGTCAGTGCTCCCACCACACAGCCAGCACTGTCAGTGCTCCCCACACACAGCCAGCACTGTCGGTGCTCCCACAACACAGCCAGCACTCTCAGTGCTCCGCCCACACAGCCAGCACTGTCGGTGTTCCCACAACACAGCCAGCACTGTCAGTGCTCCCACCACACAGCCAGCACTGTCAGTGCTCCCCACACAGCCAGCACTGTCAGTGCTCCCACCACACAGCCAGCACTGTCACTGCTCCCCCCACACAGTGAGCACTGTCAGTGCTCCCACAACACAGCCAGCACTGTCAATGCTTCCACCACACACCCAGCACTGTCAGTGCTCCCCACACAGCCAGCACTGTCAGTGCTCCCCCCACACAGCCAGCACTGTCAGTGCTCCCACAACACAGCCAGGACTGTCAGTGTTCCCACCACAAAGCCAGCACTGTCAGTGCTCTCACCACACAGCCAGCACTGCCAGTGCTCCCCACACAGCCAGAACTGTCAGTGCTCTCACCACACAGCCAGAACTGTCAGTGCTCCCACCACACAGCCAGCACTGTCAGTGCTCCCCCCACACAACCAGCACTCTCAGTGCTCCCCCCGCACAGCCAGCACTGTCAGTGCTCCCACAACACAGCCAGCACTGTCAGTGCTCCCCCCACACAGCCAGCACTGTCAGTGCTCCCCCACACAGCCAGCACTGTCAGTGCTCCCCTACACAGCCAGCACTGTCAGTGCTCCTCCACACAGCCAGCACTGTCAGTGCTCCCCCCACACAGCCAGCACTGTCAGTGCTCCCACAACACAGCCAGCACTGTCAGTGCTCCCCCCACACAGCCCGCACTGTAAGTGCTCCCTCCACACAGCCAGCACGGTCAGTGCTCCCACCACACAGCCAGCACTGTCAGTGCTCCCACCACACAGCCAGCACTGTCAGTGCTCCCCTACACAGCCAGCACTGTCAGTGCTCCCCCACACAGCCGCACTGTCAGTGCTCCCACCACACAGCCAGCACTGTCAGTGCTCCCCCCACACAGCCAGCACTGTCAGTGCTCCCCCACACAGCCAGCACTGTCAGTGCTCCCCCACGCAGCTAGCACTGTCAGTGCTCCCCCACATAGCCAGCACTGCCAGTGCTCCCCCACACAGCCAGCACTGTCAGTGCTTCCCCCCACACAGCCAGCACTGTCAGTGCTCCCCCACACAGCCAGCACTGTCACTGCTCCCCCACGCAGCCAGCACTGTCAGTGCTCCCCCACACAGCCAGCACTGCCAGTGCTCCCCCCGCACAGCCAGCACTGTCAGTGCTCCCACAACACAGCCAGCGCTCTCAGTGCTCCTCCCACACAGCCAGCACTGTCAGTGCTCCCACCACACAGCCAGAACTGTCAGTGCTCCCCCACACAGCCAGCACTGTCAGTGCTCCCACCACACAGCCAGCACTGTCAGTGTTCCCCACGCCCCAGACCCAGCTCCTGATTGGCTGAGAGGCTGTCAGTCAGCGCCAGGAGATACTGATTGGCTGAGTGACTGTCAGTCAGCGGTTGGAGCTCCTGATTGGCTGAGAGACTGCCAGTCGGTGGCTGGAGCTCCTGATTGGCTGAGAGACTGTCAGTCAGCGGCTGGAGCTCCTGATTGGCTGAGAGACTGTCAGTCAGCGGCTAGAGCTCCTGATTGGCTGAGATTGTTTCAGTCAGCGGCTGGAGCTCCTGATTGGCTGAGTGGCTGTTCGTAGCGGCTGGAGCTCCTGATTGGCAGAGAGGCTGTCAGTCAGCGGCTGGAGCTCCTGATTGGCTGAGAGACTGTCAGTCAGCGGCTGGAGCTCCTGATTGGCTGAGAAGCTGTCAGTCAGCGGTTGGGGCTCCTGATTCGCTGAGAGGCTGTCAGTCAGCGGCTGGAGCTCCTGATTGGCTGAGAGGCTGTCAGTCAGCGGTTGGGGCTCCTGATTGGCTGAGAGACTGTCAGTCAACGGCTGGAGCTCCTGATTGGCTGAGAGACTGTCAGTCAGCGGCTGGAGCTCCTGATTGGCTGAGAGGCTGTCAGTCAGCGGCTGGAGCTCCTGATTTGCTGAGAGGCAGTCAGTTAGCGGCTGGAGCTCCTGATTGGCTGAGAGGCTGTCAGTCAGCGGCTGGAGCTCCTGATTGGTTGAGAGGCTGTCAGTCAGCGGCTGGACCTCCTGATTGGTTGAGAGGCTGTCAGTCAGCGGCTGGAGCACCTGATTGGCTGAGAGACTTTCAGTCAGTTTTATTTTCTCATTAATTTAATAATTGATGTGACCGGATATTTCACCGCGACCTTGATCTGCTCCCTGAACCTGGACTGAGTCACCACATAAATAAATGTGTTTGTGCAGCAATTTAAATCCCGCAGCATCCATCCGACTTGTTGTAAATTATATTGAGGCTCGGTGAGGTAATATAATCCTCTCACATCCAAATAGAAAAATTTAATCACAGACACGGTCCAGAGGAGGATGAACGTTCCGGAGATGCTGAAGAGTAAAATCATTGACTTCCTTCTGCTCTCCATCTCTGGGTCGCTGCGATTGTCTCCCTGACTCTGGGCCCTCAGTGCCTTCCGGACCCGACTGCTGAGTAAAATGTGTCTGACTGTCAGAGCGTTGGTCAACAGGATTGAGAAGAACGGCATCAATGGGTTTACAACCTGATCAAACCAGAGATACCCACCCCATCCCGGGTCAGTGAAAACGCTGCTCTTTATGACGCAGTCCCACTGGACATTGTCGATTATCCTCCCAGGTTCCAATGTAAAGTACCAGGAGATGTTTTTCACACAGAGCAGGAGGCCGCTTGTGGACAGAACCACAGCCGCAGTTTTCCCGGTGCAATATTTACTTTTCAGTTTCTGGCAGCGAATGGCCACAAATCGATCAAAGGAGAAAGTGAGGGTGAACCAGACAGAGCAGTCCGTGGCTGCAGCCTGCAGGACAGAGTTAACACGACACACAGGGGTGAGGTCCAGGAAACTCCAGGGGAAATAATAATAACTGATCATGTTCAGTATGGGACGAGTGATAATAAACAGCAGATCCGCCGTTGCCATGGCCACCAGGTAGCGAGTGGTGCAGGTAGAGAGACCACACTTCCCCCGACACAGAATCACAATTCCCAGTATATTAACTGTCAGAGAGAGAAAGGAGAGACGCGGGAAATTACTGGGTAATGAATCTCCCTGTCTGAACCAGGACACAATTGCAGCACCAATATAATGGACAGTGGGTGGGTGGGGGTGTGGGGAGAGGAGTGGGCACAGAGATTAACATTGCAGAGAGGGGAGTAGGAAATGTAACTCCAGTGTTAAATGTGGGGAATGGGGGGAAAGTGTGAATTGCAGCCCTGTCAGTTTGATGGCAGTGGTAGGAAAATGTTTATAATTCAGAGACCTTTGGGAGAGGTTACATTTCTCATTTAGTCTGATTTACAGGATTCACTCAGGCCGGCCAGGTTTCCCAAACCGGATACAAACATACCCGAGATTGTCATCCCAGCTCAATTATTGGACCACACCCCAGATTGGACCGTTCCCTGGACTGGATTTCTGATGGGGTTGGACCCCACTCCTGGTTTATTTGAATACTCCACGATCAATGGGAAAAATAAAACAAACGCGGGACCTTCCCACTTCATAACCATGGGAGGAATAGAAATATAGAATGTACAGTGCAAAATGAGGCCATTCGGCCCATCGAGTCTGCAACGGCCCTTGGAAAGAGAAAACTAGTTCAGCCCACCCCATCCCCATAACCCAGTGACCCCATCAAAATTGTCTGGAAACTAAACACAATTTATCTTGGCCGATCCACCTAACCCGCACATCTTTGGACTGTGGGAGGAAACCGGAGCACCCGGAGGAAACCCACGCAGACACGGGTGAGAAAGTGCAGACTCCGCACAGACAGTGACCCAAGCCGGGAATCGAACCTGGGACCCTGGAGCTGTGAATCAACTGTGCCAACCACTGTGCTACCGTGCAGCCCGGCCTGTCCAGAATAGAGTCTGTCCAGTCTCCAGAACATCCCGAGGGATCACCCCTCCCAGGTTTAGTCATTCGTAAAGCACCCGCTGCCAGGAATCCCCCATTGCCATGTCTGGAACATCCCAACATCACTGTTCCCAGGAATCCATCCTCTCACTGTTTGGAAAGAATCCCTGCCAAGCTTTTCTCAGGAATATTCCCGCTCCGGCATTGGACATTCCCCAGGGTTCACTTGGCCGGAATCGACTCTCTCCAGATTCGGACTCATTGCATTCGTCAAAAATGTAGGAACATTACAAAACAAGAGCGTTAAGATGGAGGAGAAAGTTCCCAGAATAAAGTTGTTGAAATTAAAGTTACATCCTGCGGGACCTAACATCCGAATTGGACGATGAGATGTTGCTCCTCCAGCTTGCGTTGGGCTTCACTGCATTCTGGCAGCAGGCCAAGGACAGACATGTGGGCCTGAGAGCAAGGTGCTGAGTTAACATTGCCACAACAGGAAGGCTGGGGCCATGCTGTGGGCTGAGTGAAGGTGTTCCACAAAGCAGTCTCCCAGTCTGCGTTTAGTCTCCCCAATGTCGAGGAGTCGGTATTGGCAGCAGCGAATACAGGAGAACAAACTGAAGGCACAGAAGTGAAACGCTGCTTCCCCAGAAAGGAGAGTTTGCTGCTGAGAACCGGGACACGGGAGGAGGTAAAGGGACAGTTGTTGCACCGTCTGGGATTGCAGGGGAAGGTGCTGGGGGAAGGGAAAGGGGTGTGGGGTGTGAGGGGGAAGTGGAGAAGGGGGAGGGAGCGGTACCCGAGGAATGCAGACATTGAGAGGGGTGGTAGGAGAGAGGTGAAGATGTGTTTGGTGGTGACATCATGCTGGAGTTGGCAGAAATCGAGGATTTTCCTTTCAATGAGAAGGCTGATGGTGTGGAAAGTGAGGAGGGGAACCCTATCATGTGGCTGAAGTGCCTATAGAAACGGAGTGCTGAAGGCAAACAGAGTGTATCTGAGTTTGGGTAAGGCTGAGTTCGGGTAAGAGGGGAGTGACAAAAAAAAAAAAAAAAAAAAAAATCAAGTTAATTAAGTAAAGTAATTAACTAGTTAAGGGAATTTGGTGCTCACCTGAAGGAGGTGCAGAGAAGCAGACCTGTGAGGGAGTCTCTGGAGCAATTACATCACAGCCAGCAGGTAAGTGTTTGGCTTGTAACTGGTAAGTGATTTCTCTCTCTTTGACTTTCTCCTAGCTGTGTAGTGTAGTTCAAATTTAACTTCAGGTTTAAGTCATGGCAGGAGAGCTCAGACCCGTGTCATGCTCCTCTTGTGAGATGTGGCAAGTCAGGGACCCTTCTGGTGTCCCTGACTCCTTCATCTGCAAGAAGTGTGTCCAACTGCAGCTCCTGTTAGACCGCTTGACGGCTCTGGAGCTGCGGATGGACTCACTTTGGAGCATCCGCGATGCTGAGGAAGTTGTGGAAAGCACATTCAGTGAGTTGGTCACACCGCAGATTAAAATTACTGAGGCAGATAGGGAAAGGGTGACCAACAGACAGAGGAAGAGTAGGAAGGCAGTGCAGGGATCCCCTGCGGTCATCTCCCTCCAAAACAGATTTACCGTTTTGGAAACTGTTGGGGGAGATGGCTCACCAGGGGAAGGTGGCAGCAGCCAGGTTCATGGCACCGTGGCTGGCTCTGCTGCACAGAAGGGCGGGAAAAAGAGTGGCAGAGCTATAGTGATAGGGGATTCAATCGTAAGGGGAATAGACAGGCGTTTCTGCGGACGCAAACGAGAATCCAGGTTGGTATGTTGCCTCCCTGGTGCAAGGGTCAAGGATGTCTCGGAGCGGCTGCAGGGCATTCTGGAGGGGGAGGGTGAACAGCCAGCTGTCGTGGTGCATATAGGCACCAACGATATAGGTAAAAAACGGGATGAGGTCCTACAAGCTGAATTTAGGGAGTTAGGAGTTAAACTAAAAAGTAGGACCTCAAAGGTAGTAATCTCAGGATTGCTACCAGTGCCACGTGATAGTCAGAGTAGGAATGACAGGATAGCTAGGATGAATACGTGGCTTGAGATCTGGTGCAAGAGGGAGGGTTTCAAATTCCTGGGACATTGGGACCGATTCTGGGGGAGGTGGGACCTGTACAAATCGGACGGTCTGCATCTGGGTGGGACCGGAACCAATGTTCTCGGGGGGGTGTTTGCTAGTGCAGTTGGGGAGGGTTTAAACTAATGTGCCAGGGGGATGGGAACCGATGTAGGAAGTCAGTGGGGACAGAAACAAAAGGCAGGAAGGGAGAGTGTGTAAAGCATGACCAGAGAAAGCAGGGCAGAGAGCAAGGAAGGTCTACATTAAACTGCATTTATTTCAATGCAAGGGGCCTGACGGGCAAAGCGGATGAACTCAGGGCATGGACGGGCACATGGGACTGGGATATTATAGCTATGACTGAAACATGGCTAAGGGAGGGGCAGGACTGGCAGCTCAATGTTCCGGGCTACAGATGCTATAGAAAGGATAGAACAGGAGGTAAGAGAGGAGGAGGAGTGGCGTTTTTGATTAGGGAGAACATCACGGCAGTACTTATAGGCGATATATCCGAGGGTTCGCCCACTGAGTCTATATGGGTGGAACTGAAAAATAAGAAGGGAGAGATCACCTTGGTAGGACTGTACTACAGGCCCCCAAATAGTCAGCGGGAAATTGAGGAGCAAATATGTAAGGAGATTACAGATAGCTGCAAGAGTAATAGGGTGGTAGTAGTAGGGGACTTTAACTTTCCCAACATTGACTGGGACAGTCATAGCATTAGGGGCTTGGATGGAGGGAAATTTGTTGAGTGTATTCAGGAGGAATTTCTCATTCAGTATGTGGATGGACCGACTAGAGAGGGGGCAAAACTTGACCTCGTCTTGGGAAATAAGGAAGGGCAAGTGATAGAAGTGCTAGTGAGGGATCACTTTGGGACAAGTGACCATAATTCCATTAGTTTTAAGATAGCTATGGAGAATGATAGCTCTGGCCCAAGAGTTAAAATTCTTAATTGGGGCAAGGCCAATTTTGATGGTATCAGACAGGAACTTGCAGAGGTAGATTGGGGGAGACTATTGGCAGACAAAGGGACGGCTGGTAAATGGGAGGCTTTTAAAAATGTGTTAACCAGGGTGCAGGGTAAGCACATTCCCTTTAGAGTGAAGGGCAGGGCTGGTAGAAGTAGGGAACCCTGGATGACTCGAGATATTGAGACTCTGGTCAAAAAGAAGAAGGAGGCATATGACGTACATAAGCAACTGGGATCAAGGAGATCCCTTGAAGAGTATAAAGATTGTCGAAATAGAGTTAAGAGGGAAATCAGGAGGGCAAAAAGGGGACATGAAATTGCTTTGGCAAATAATGCAAGGGAGAATCCAAAGAGATTCTACAGATACATAAAGGGGAAAAGAGTAACTAGGGACAGAGTAGGGCCTCTTAAGGATCAACAAGGGCATTTATGTGCAGAGCCACAAGAGTTGGGTGAGATCCTGAATGAATATTTCTCATCGGTATTCACGGTGGAGAAAGGCATGGATGTTGGGAAACTAAGGGAAATAAATAGTGATGTCTTGAGAAGTGTGCATATTACAGAGGAGGAGGTGCTGGAAGTCTTAAAGCGCATCAAGGTAGATAAATCCCCGGGACCTGATGAAATGTATCCCAGGATGTTGTGGGAGGCTAGGGAGGAAATTGCGGGTCCCCTAACCGAGATATTTGAATCATCGGCAGCCACAGGTGAGGTGCCTGAAGATTGGAGAGTGGCGAATGTTGTGCCCTTGTTTAAGAAGGGCAGCAGGGAAAAGCCTGGGAACTACAGACCGGTGAGCCTAACGTCTGTAGTAGGTAAGTTGCTAGAAGGTATTCTGAGAGACAGGATCTACAAGCATTTAGAGAGGCAAGGACTGATTCGGGGCAGTCAGCATGGCTTTGTGCGTGGAAAATCATGTCTCACAAATTTGATTGAGTTTTTTGAGGGAGTGACCAAGAAGGTAGATGAGGGTAGTGCAGTAGACGTTGTCTACATGGACTTTAGCAAAGCCTTTGACAAGGTACCGCATGGTAGGTTGTTGCAGAAGGTTAAAGCTCACGGGATCAAGGGTGAGGTTGCCAATTGGATTCAAAATTGGCTGGACGACAGAAGGCAGAGGGTGGTTGTAGAGGGTTGTTTTTCAAACTGGAGGCCTGTGACCAGTGGTGTGCCTCAGGGATCGGTGCTGGGTCCACTGTTATTTGTGATTTATATTAATGATTTGGATGAGAATTTAGTAGGCATGGTTAGTAAGTTTGCAGATGACACCAAGATTGGTGGCACAGTGGATAGTGAAGAAGGTTATCTAGGATTGCAACGGGATCTTGATCAATTAGGCCAGTGGGCCGACGAATGGCAGATGGAGTTTAATTTAGATAAATGTGAGGTGATGCATTTTGGCAGATCGAATCAGGCCAGGACCTACTCAGTTAATGGTATGGCGTTGGGGAGAGTTATAGAACAAAGAGATCTAGGAGTACAGGTTCATAGCTCCTTGAAGGTGGAGTCGCAGGTGGACAGGGTGGTGAAGAAGGCATTCGGCATGCTTGGTTTCATTGGTCAGAACATTGAATATAGGAGTTGGGACGTCTTGTTGAAGTTGTACAAGACATTGGTACGGCCACACTTGGAATACTGTGTGCAGTTCTGGTCACCCTATTATAGAAAGGATATTATTAAACTAGAAAGAGTGCAGAAAAGATTTACTAGGATGTTGCCGGGACTTGATGGTTTGAGTTATAAGGAGAGGCTGGATAGACTGGGACTTTTTTCCCTGGAGCGTAGGAGGCTTAGGGGTGATCTTATAGAGGTCTATAAAATAATGAGGGGCATAGATAAGGTAGATAGTCAACATCTTTTCCCAAAGGTAGGGGAGTCTAAAACTAGAGGGCATAGGTTTAAGGTGAGAGGGGAGAGATTCAGAAGGGCCCAGAGGGGCAATTTCTTCACTCAGAGGGTAGTGAGTGTCTGGAATGGGCTGCCAGAGGTAGTAGTAGAAGCGGGTACAATTGTGTCTTTCAAAAAGCATTTAGATGGTTACATGGGTAAGATGGGTATAGAGGGTTATGGGCCAAGTGCGGGCAACTGGGACTAGCTTAATGGTAAAAACTGGGCGGCGTGGACTGGTTGGGCCGAAGGGCCTGTTTCCATGCTGTAAACTTCTATGATTCTATGATTCTATGTTTCCGGGAGGGAGGGGGCTGTGTGAGGACAGAGGTGTGAGAAGTGAATTGAACACGATCGAGAGCCCTGTTAACAAAGGAAGGTGGTGGGGACGGCCCGGTTAAGGAAAAGACAGACATGCCAGGGGGACTATTTTCGAAGACGCCAGCATCAGAACAGAGGCGATGGAGGCGGAGAAAGTGGGAGAATGAGATGCAGTCTTTACAGGAAGCAGGGTATGAGGATCTGTACACAGCCCTCGTGTTGGGGAACGGAGGTGCAGAGGGATTGGACGTCCATTGTGAAGATTAGGCGGTTAGGGCCAGGGAAATGGACCTTGTTTACGACACCAGAGGAATCAGGAAACGTAAAATCCCCACAGTGCAGAAGGAGGCCATTCGGCCCATTAAGTCTGTACCAAACCTCTGAAAGAGTACCTCAACCAAGCTCACTCCCCCGCCTATCTCATTAACCCCTGAATCTAACCTACACATCTTTTTGGACACTACGGAGTAATTTAGCATGGCCAATCCACCTAACCTGCACATCTTTGGGCTATGGGAGGTAACCGGAGACCCGGAGGAAACCCACACAGACAGGGAGAGAAAGTGCAGTCTCCACACAGACAGTCACCCAAGGTGGGAAGTGATCCGGAGACCCTGGTGCTGTGAGGCAGCAGTGCAAACCAGTGTGTCACTGTGACACCACTGCCTTTGGGAAGGGGCAGAACAGGGTAAAGTGGATGGAATCAAGATCGGAATAAATGATCTTGGTGGGGCTGGAACAGGCCGAAATAATGGGTGCACTGGGACGTTCCTGTTTGTGGATTTTGGGAAGGAGGTAGAAGCGGGAGGTTGATGCAGGATGTGTGGGGTTGTGGGACTATGATGTCCGAGGCTGAGGACAGAAGATATCCAGAGTCAACGAGGTCAGTGAAAGCCCTGGAAACAATATCCTGATGTTTGGTGGTGTGCTGCTGGTCCAGGGGGAGGTACCAGGATGGGCCTGAGAGCTGACGGTCAGCCTCTGTGAGGAAGAGGTCAGGACACCAGACAATAATGGCACCACCCTTGTGAGCAGCTTAGATCACCAGGCCAGGCTTGGATATCAGAGAGAGGATTGGAGCAAGTTTAGAGTGAGT
Source organism: Scyliorhinus torazame (assembly GCF_047496885.1). Classification (NCBI taxonomy): domain Eukaryota; kingdom Metazoa; phylum Chordata; class Chondrichthyes; order Carcharhiniformes; family Scyliorhinidae; genus Scyliorhinus; species Scyliorhinus torazame. The sequence continues at coordinate 17,843,340 of NC_092711.1, forward strand.
CAGGATAGAGTTGGTGAGAGGCACAGAGAAATTGAGACGGTCGATGTCGGACTGACAGATCTCAATGAAAAGATCAAGAGCTGATAGGAGGCCAGAGGGTGGGTCCAGGTAGAGGGAGATCACTGGAGGCGGATGGATTTCACAACAAATATTCATAAAATAGACAGAAACAGCAGAGACAATATTATTTATTCACTGATCACCATCAGAATAATTACCAAAGAATTGAAAAGCAGAAGTCGGTCTCTGTTATTCTTGAATTTAGAACAGAATATAATCAAATCTTCCAGTCACAATGTCAACAGTTGGAAGCATTGAATTAGAAGTCTGAGTTAAAAGAAATCCAGTAACACAGAGTATACTAAATAGTCGGCACATATTCCAAAGTCAGCATTCTTCCTGACACATTTCATCCAATTATTGCAATAACTACCAGAAATAATAGATCTGAGTAGTATGATAGATGTTAAACAATTTGATTTTCTAAAGGCCGTCAGTAAGATCCGACATAACAGACTGATGGGTAATCTCAGAGCCAGTGGAGTTAGGGGACACAGCAGCAGGATGGACACATGCTGGCGACACACACAGAAAACAGCGAGAGGAGTTAAAGGGATTTAGGCTGATTGATGGAAGGTGGGAAGTGGTGTTCCACAAGGATCAGCACTGGGATCACTCTCCTTCACCATTCCCATCAACAATATGGGATCGGGAAGCAGAATGATAATTACATAATTTACAGACAAAATCAAATTGAGAGTGATAGTGAATACGGAGGCAGAATACAACTAATTAGAGGCACACACCATCATTAATTATGAATTTTCAAAGTGGGTATTTCGATGGGACATTAATGTCCCGACAGATCAGTGTCCGCTGCTGCATTTTGTTCAGAACAATAGGTCCCCCAATCACTCCTTGGAAAACAAGTGTGTGAATGGACTGGAGGGGTTTCTGGCTTCAGGTGAATAGATTCACAAATCGTGTGAAGCAGAAAGACAGTTTAAAAACACCCATAAAAATTGATCAAACTTGTGAGTTCATTTCAGGATGAATAGGAATGAGAAAATATCACAAAACCTATTGGAATGCTGCACTGCTGTGGGTTTTGTGAAATCTTTGACTGTGGGTGATATCTGTTCATGTTAGAGTAGATCAATAGAAAACAGAGATAGAGACATTTCACTTCATACAATAAATATCAAACATCTTCAAAACACAGCCAAACTCTTCCTGTTTTCAACCTATTCCAAAGTTAAAACACACAGAGAGAACTCCACAGAATGGAGCGACCCCTCCCCAATAAAATACATCATTTCAAAATAGAACCAACTAATTTCAGTCCAGTTACTGACCCACACACAATACAATTCCACACGGACAGATAGTCCCAGTAATAGATAGATAATTGGATCAGATATTCCACTCTGGTGAGAGTCCCACAGTCAGTACAATTCTACACTGACAGACATTTCCAGTAATCCTTGTTCACCGCTGTCAGATATTCCACTCTGGTTAGTGATCCACACTCAGTACAATTCCACACTGACAGATACTTCCAGTAATCCTTGTTCACCGCTGTCAGATATTCCACTCTGGATAGTGACCCACAGTCAGTACAATTCTACACTGACAGACACTTCCAGTAATCCTTGTTCACCACCGTCAGATATTCCACTCTGATAGTGACCCACAGTCAGTACAATTCTACACTGACACATACCCACACTCAGTGTGATTTAATTCTTTCTCCTCCTAAACCTCCCTTCAGAGAGATTGCCTTTACTGAGATCCAATCTAACATTATACAAGATTCCACTCAAAATAATAACGTCACCGGTCAGAGATCCAGTGAGTTACAAGCAGAGGTTTATTGTGAGTTGATGAAAGGGATTCAAACCATTGACAGGCTTAAAGACATTTGACAATGATATCGTTGACCAGGTGTCGATATAACAGTGAGCACGAGATCAGGATCAGATATTTTCAGTCCCAGTTTAAAATCAGAGAGCCGCTCACACACAGATTTACACAACTTCAATGGTGATGGTCACTTACCAGGAACACCAACAATAGCCAGGATTGGGTAGAATATTTTCTCAGCAGTCTGAATTGGATAAAGCATTTTCAGTGTGAAGTGATGTGTCCCTTCCTGCGATTGGCAATCTCTCTGTCTAAAACTCTGAGGTTAAATATTCTCCAAGATTTTAATTAATACCCTGTGGAGCCGCCTCAGGGAAATTGAGGTTGTGACATCGTTTAACTTATTTTTCAAGGTGTGAACAAACAGATTACGATATTGTGTTCAGTGAAAGAAAATATTATTTTTCTGAGTGAGTGACCTCTTTGCAAACACTGGACGGTGTTGATCACATTGTTCAACTAACATTAACAGAAAGGATGCTGTCCACTCAGACACCATCAGTCCCATCTCTACATCTCAGATTGTTTCAGTGATAACCCTCACTCCACTGTAACCATTCAGTGATTCAGTTCCAATTGTCAGTGTGTTTCTCTGGGTGTGTCCCCTGCACTCTGGGGTGTAGCTGTCTCTGGAACTGTGACCATTCAGTGATTCAGTTCCAATTGTCAGTGTGTTTCTCTGGGTGGTTCCACTGCACTCTGGGATGTAGCTGCCTCTGTAACTGTGACCATTCCTTTATTTTATTTCCGTTGTTTCTGTTTGAGAATAAGTAGAACATTTCAATGTCTCCAAAATCTGGAACTATTTAAAGTGCAAAGTATGAGATCCCATATCTGAATCTGATTCAGCCCCTCAAACTAAGAAAATATTTAGCATCATTGGAACCTCAGAAAACTCAGAGGCTGCAGCAGCAACAAACTCATCACCTCAGAGAGCAGCATTAATACATAGTCAGCAGTGAAAACTAGTACCCCGTCTCTAACTGACACCGGCCTCCATCTGATACACACACTTCAACTGGGAGAGAGGCAGGGTGAGATGTGGAGGAAGAGAGAACTGGTCTGTGAGATGTGCTGATAGAAGACAGCGTGAGAGAGAAAGAGGGTGGGAGGAGAGATATTGGGAGAGAAAGAGGGTGGAGAAATAAAGGATAAAACGGGAGAAGGAGGTGGATTGTCTGAGAGAAAGGGAAGCAGAGAGTGGAGAGGGTGAGTGGCTGAGGGAGGCAGATTGGGTGAGAAGGATGGTGTATTAAATACTCACATAATCTTAGACATAAGTACAGGAGAGAGCGACTGAGGGAGCGGGAGAGGGAAAGATTGTGAGCGAAAGTGTGAGAGAGGGAAAGAGAGTGAGAGAAAGTGTGATAGAGGGAAAGAGTGTGAGAGAAAGTGTGAGAGATGGAAAGAGTGTGAGAGAAAGTGTGATAGAGGGAAAGAGTATGAGCGAAAGTGTGAGAGAGGGAAAGAGTGTGAGAGAGGGAAAGAGAGTCAGAGAAAGTGTGAGAGAGGAAAGTGTGCGAGAAAGTGTGAGAGACGGAAAATGTGAGAGAGGGAAAGAGTATGAGAGAAAGTGTGAGAGAGGGAAAGAGTTTAAGACAAAGTGTGAGCGAGTGAAAGTGAGCCAGAGAAATTGTGAGAGAGGGAAAGAGAGTGAGAAAAAGTGTGAGAGAGGGAAAGTGTGAGAGAGGGGAAGAATGGGAGAGAACGTGTGAGAGAGAGAAAGAGTGTGAGAGAAATTGTGAGAGAGGGAAAGAGAGTGAGAGAAATTGTGAGAGAGGCAATGAGTGAGAAAATGTGTGAGAGAGGGAAAGAGTGAGAGAGGGAAAGATTGTGAGAGAAATTGTGAGAGAGAGAAAGAGAGTGAGAGAAATTGTGAGAGAGGGAAAGAGAGTGAGAGAAATTGTGAGAGAGGGAAAGAGTGTGAGAGAAATTGTGAGAGAGGGAAAGAGTGTAAGAGAAATTGTGAGAGAGGGATAGAGAGTGAGAGAAATTAAGAGAGGGACAAAGTGTGAGAGAGAGAAAGAGTGTGAGAGAAAGTGTCATTGAGGGAGTTTTGTGAGAGGGAGGGAGGCATGGAGGGAGAGAGATATAGGGATGGAGAGAGAGAGGGACAGAGTGTGAAAGTGTCTAACGGAGATGTGAGAGAGGGAGAGAGGGAGGCATGATGCAGAGAGAGAGAGGGGGGGAGAGTGAGAGAGGGGGACAGAATGTGAGAGAGGGGTAAGTGTGAGACAAGGGAAATCTGCTAGAGATAGTGGGAGAGTGGGAGTGAGTATCAATGAAGAAGAAAGTATGTGAGAGGCAGGAATTTGAGAGAGGGAGTGTGAGAGATGGAGGGATTGTGAGAGATGGCGGGTGAGAGAGGGAGAGAGTGTGAGGAAGGGAGAGTGAGCGAGACAGGTAGGTTGTGTTAGACAGGGAGAGAGTGTGAGAGAGGCAGAGAGTCTGAGAGGGAGACAGTGGGAGATAGGGAGGGTGACTGAGGTAGAGAATGTGTCAGAGGGAGAGAAAGTGAGGGGGAGAGTGTGAGAGAGGGTGAGAGTGCTAGAGAGGGAGGGAGTACAAAAGAGAGAATGCGAAAGGGGAGAGGGGGAGAGAGTGTGAGAGAGGGAGAAAGTATGAGAGAGGGAGGGTGAGAGAGGGAGGGTGAGAGAGTGAGAGAGTGTGAGAGAGTGAGGCACTGTGAGAGAGGGAGGGAGTGTGAGAGGGGGACAGAATGTGATAGAGGGAGAGAGTGTCAGAGAGGGAGACAGTGTGAGAGAGGGAGAGAGTGTCAGAGAGGGAGACAGTGTGGGAGAGGGAGAGAGTGTAAGAGAGGGAGAGAGTGTGAGAGAGGGAGAGAGTGTGAGAGAGGGAGAGAGTGTGAGAGAGGGAGACAGTGTGGAAGAGGGAGAGAGTGGGAGAGAGGGAGAGAGTGTGAGAGAGGGAGAGAGTGTGGGAGAGGGAGAGACTGAGAGTGGGTGACAGTGTGGGAGAGGGAGAGAGTGTGAGAGTGGGAGGGATTGTTGAGAGGGAGAGAGTGTTAGAGAGGGAGAGAGTGTGAGAGTGGGATACAGTGTGGGAGAGGGAGAGAGTGTGAGAGAGGGAGGGATTGTTGAGAGGGAGAGAGTGTGAGCGAGGGAGAGAGTGTGAGAGTGGGTGACAGTGTGGGAGAGGAGAGAGTGTGAGAGAGGGAGACAGTGTGAGAGAGGGGGAGAGTGTGAGAGAGGGCGACAGTGTGAGAGAGGGAGACAGTGTGGGAGAGGGAGAGAGTGTGAGAGTGGGTGTCAGTGTGGGAGAGGGAGAGAGTGTGAGAGTGGGAGGGATTGTTGAGAGGGAGATAGTGTGAGCGAGGTAGAGAGTGTGGGAGAGGGATAGTGTGAGAGAGTGGGTGTGAGGGAGGGAGGGAGTGCAAGTGAGAGATAGAGTGTGAGGGAGTGCTCTTGGAGATACAGAGAACAAAGAACAAAGAAATGTACAGCACAGGAACAGGCCCTTCGGCCCTCCAAGCCCGTGCCGACCATGCTGCCCGACTAAACTACAATCTTCTACACTTCCGGGGTCCGTATCCCTCTATTCCCAACCTCTTCATGTCTTTGTCAAGATGCCCCTTAAATGTCACTATCGTAAAGATATGTGGAACTGGGTATCAGGGGGAAACACAATCCGGATTAATACATTTGCTGAGGAAACAAACGTGTTCCTAAATTATAAAAATCTGATCAGAAGTAAATGTCCTCCATGCAGTATTGCACCATTTAAGTTGTGAATAACTGACAGAGTGTGATAGGTCAGTTATTGTGCAGAGCTGGAATAGAGCTTGTCTTTCCCCAGTCAGAGGCCAGAAAGCAAACACGTGGCACAGCCGCTTTTAAAAATAATTGTAAAGCAACCGGAAAAAAGATAGACCTCCCTCTAATTATTAAATGTGCGTCTGCTTTTATTGAGAGCAACACAGATGTTTTCAATATTAAAGCACAGGCAGCGCCCAGGGTCAGACAGATTGGAACTTACAATGAAGTTGATGCTGTGAAGTAAGCAGTGAGCTAAAGCGGGCGCTGGGTTCACACATAGACACAGTGAATAGAAAGGATTACAGTGAGAATACTCGCGGTGCTGGGGAACTTGGAGGGACCCTGCAGGTGTTGGTCCCATCATCTCACAGCCAGACCACATCCAAAGCCTTTAAAATGCGTGAAGTCCCGAAGGAGGACAGTCATTCCTGGGGCTGGTTTAGCACACTGGGATAAATCGCTGGCTTTTAAAGCAGACCAAGGCAGGCCAGCAGCACGGTTCAATTCCCGTACCAGCCTCCCCGAACAGGCGCCGGAATGTGGCGACTAGGGGCTTTTCACAGTAACTTCATTTGAAGCCTACTTGTGACAATAAGCGATTTTCATTTCATTTCATTCCATTTCATTTCATTCCGTTTGAACTCAGCGGCTCTGTAGATGAGCAGATGATTCAATCCCACTGCACCGCCCTTTCCCTGGAGACGTACATTTGATTTCTGTCGCTCCTACCATTCCCTGTGAAACCACTGTTGTATCTGCCGGCACCAGTGTCCCAGGCCGTGCAGACCAGATCAGAACCACTCGCTGTGTGAATCGTTTAGAAGCAGTTTTCCCTTCGGGATGATTGGATTGGCTGGGGCTGGGTTATTGGGAATAAAAGACGATGATGTGAGAATCCTTCCACACATTTAAGATGATAAAGTTTTTGATAATCTGGATGTAAATGAACTGTTTCCATGAACAATATAACTATCTGTGGGAAAGATGTAACTGAAGTATATGATCATGCAGCTACATTCATCAGGAGTAATGCAGAGCCGGAACTGATAACAAATGGCAACATGGGGAGACTACACGGTCACTCACACCTCCTCCACCATTCAATTTAATCACTGCTCAGCTTCTGCCTCAATGTCATTTCCCGCTTGTTCCTCACATCCTTTCATTACCTCATTTTCTGTAAGAATAATGGAGGCTGACACCCAAAGCCATATTTCAAACCGAGTTGGACAGTTACGGCCGTAAGACCATAAGACACAGGAGCTGAACTTGGTCACTCGACCCAGCGAGCCTGCTCCGCCAGTCAATCATGGCTGATATGTTTCTCATCCTCATTCTCCTACCTTCTCACCTTCTCCCCATAACCCCTGATCTCCTCATTAACCAAGAACCTATCTGTCTCTGTCTTAAAGACACTCAGTGATTTGGCCTCCACAGCCTTCTGTGACAGAGTCCCACCGATTCACCACCCTCGGGCTGAATAAATTCCTCCACATCTCTGTTTTAAAGGATCGTGCCTTTAGTCTGAGACAGTGTCCTCTGGTTCTAGTTTTTCATACAAGTGGAAACATCCTCTCCACATCCACTCTGTCCAGGCCTCACAGTATCCTGGAAGTTTCAATAAGATACCCCTCATCCTTCTTAACTCCAACGAGTACAGACCCCAGAGTCCTCAACCATTCCTCATACGACAAGCTCTTCATTCCAGGGATCGTTCTAGTGAACCTCCTCTGGACCTTTCCAAGGGAAGCATGCCTTTCTTCAGATACGGGGCCCAGAACTGCTCACAATACTCCAAATGGGGCCTGACCAGAGACTTATACAGCCTCAGAAATGCATCCCTGCTCTTGTACTCGCGCCCTCTCGACATGAATGCTAACATTACAATTGCCTTCCTAACTGCCGACTGAACCTGCCCGTTAACCGTAAGAGAATCGTGAACAAGGCCTCCCAAGTCCCTTTGTGCTTCTCATTTCCGAAGCATTTCCACTTTTAGAGAATAGTCAATTCCTCCATTCCTCCTTCCAAAGTGCATAACCTCACACTTTTCCATATTGTATTCCATCTTCCACTTGTTTGCACAATCCCCCAGCCTCTGAGTCCTTGTGCAGCCCCCCCCCTCCCTCCCCCCCACCGCTTCCTCAATACTACCTGTCCCTCTACAGATCTTTGTGTCATCTGCAAACTTAGCAACAATGCCTTCAGTTCCTTCTTCCAGATCATTAATGTATATTGTGGAAAGTTGTGGTCCCAGCACAGACCCCTGACGCTCATGACGAGACACCGGCTGCCATCCTGAAAAAGACCCCTTTATCCCCACTCTCTGCCTTCTGCCAGTCAGCCAATTCTTTTTCCATCCCAGGATCTTGCCCTGAACACCATGGGCTCTTAACCAATTTAACAGACTGGAATGCGGCACTGTGTCAAAGGCCTTCTGGAAATCTACATAACTCGCATCCACTGGTTCTCCCTTGTCTAACTTCCTTGTTACCTCCTCAAAGAACTCTAACAGATTTGTCAGGCATGACCTCCCCTTGACGAATCTGTGCTGACTCAGTCCTATTTTATCCTGCACTTCCAAGTACTCCGCAATCTCATCTTTAATAATGGATCTAAAATCTTACCAATGACCGAAGTCAGGCTAACCGGCCGATAATTTCCCGTCTTCTGCCTCCCTCCCTTCTTAACCAGCGGTGCTACATTAGCCACTTTCCTGTCCTCTGGGACCCTTTCTGCCTCCAGTGATTCCTGAAAGATCACCACCACTCCCTCCACAAACTCCTCAGCTATCTCTTTTAGAACCCTGGGATGTAATCCATCCGTCCAGGTCATTCATCCACCTTCAGACCTTTCAGTTTCCGCAGAACCTTCTCCTTAGTGATGGCCACGGCCCTCCCCTCTGCCCCCTGGCTCTCCTGGAGCTCTGGCATCCCACTGGTGCCTTCCACCGTGAAGACTGATGCAAAGTAACTATACAGTTCGTCTGCCATTTCTTTGTTACCTATTGTTACTTCTCCAGTCACATTTTCCAGTGGTCCAATGTCTTTTTTTGTCTCTCTCTTACCTTTTATATATTGAAAAGAACATCTCCCTATCTTCTTTTACATTACTAGCTAGCTTGTCCTCAAATTTCATCTGCTCCTCCTTTATTGCTGTTTCAGTTTTCCTCTGCTCGCTATTAAAGGCTTCCCGATTTTCTGGCATCCCACTATTCCGCGCCACATTGTATGTTTTTTACTTTGATTTACTGCTCTCCTTGACTTCCCTCGTGAGCCATGGACTCCTTGTCCTCCCCTTGGCATGTTTCCTCCTCCTTGGGATGAAATTCTGTTGTTCCTCCCGAATAACCCCCAAAACTGCTGCCATTGCTGTTCCACTGTCTTCCCTGCTCGTCTCCTTTTCCAATCAACTCTGGCCAGCTCCTCCCATGACTTTGTAGTTACCCCTATTTAATTGTAATACTGTTACATCTGACTCCAGCTTCTCCCTCTCAAACTGCAGGGTAAATTCTATCATATTGTGGTCACTGCGCCCTTCGGGTTCCTTCACCTTAAGTTCACTAATCAAGTCTGCTTCATTACACATCACCAAATCCAGAATTGCCTGTTCCCCAGTCGGCTCTGTCACAGACTGCTCCAAAAAAACATCTCATTCCACAAATTCCATTTCTTGGGATCCACGATCAACCTGATTTTCCTGCATGTTGAAGTCCCCCATGATTATTTTAATATTTCCTTTTTTACATGCCTTTTCTATCTCCTGATTTATTTTTTGCTCCACCTCTTGATTACTGCTCCGAGTCCTGCAAATATGTCCGATCAGAGTCTTTTTATCGATTCGATTCCTCAACTCTGTCCATAGGGAATCTCTGCCTTCTGATCCTATATCGCTCCTTGCTATCGATTTAACTTCATTCCTTCCTCACAATGGAGCCCCACCTCCTTTACCCATCTGCCTGTCCTTTCGATAGAACACTTGCACATTTTGATCCCAGCCCTGATCACCTTGTAGCCACGTCTCTGTGATTCCAACAACATCGTACCAGCCAATTTCAATGTGCGCAACATGCAAATTCACCTTGTTCCGTACACTGCGCACATTTAGGTCCACCACCCTCAATGCTGCATTGAGCACCTCCCTTCTCACCCTCGGCACCTTTTTTGCTCTGCCTGAGGGTGATGTTGTTCAGGTATTTGTGTTCTCCGTTTCCCCTTCAGTTATTACACCTGCTGAGCTACCTCTCTGGTTCCCACTCCCTTTCATATTAGTTTCATTTCTCCCGGGTGACACTAACAAGCCTCCCAGCGAGGATAGTGATGTCCCTCCAGTTTAGAAGCTGCCCGCCCTTCTTGTCCAGGTCCCACATTTCCCGGAATATCGCCCAATGGCCCAGAAATCTGAAACCCTCCCTCCTACACCACCAGTTTAGCCACGAGTTTAGCTGTACTATCCTCTTGTTTCTAGCCTCACTCTCACGTGGCACAGGGAGTAATCCTGAGATTCCAACCCGAGAGGTCCTGCTTTTTAGCTTACTGTCTAACTTCCTGAACTCCTTCTGCAGGGCCTCATCGCTCTTCCTGCCGATGTCGTTAGTACCGATGTGAACTAAGACCTCTGGCTGTTCACCCTCCCTCTTCAGGACGTCCTGTGTTCGTTCAGAGACAACCTTGACCCTGGCACCAGGCAGACAACATACCAACCTGGAGTCTCTTTCCTGTCCACAGAAGCGCCGATTTGTGCCCCTTTCTATAGAGTCCCTGTAACTATCGCTTTCCTGCACTTTACCCTCCCCTGCTGAGTAACAGAGCCAGCTGTGGTGCCACTGTTCTGGCTGCTGTTGTTTTCCCCTGAGATGCTATCCCCCAACTGTATCCAACACAGTATACCTATTAGAGAGGGGGACAGCCACAGGGGATTCCAGCGCTGACTGCCTGCCCGTTCCAGCAGTCATCCACCAAACTATCTGCCTGCACCTTAGGTGTGACCACGCCTCCAGAACGTCTACCTATGATGCTTTCCGCCACCTGTATGCTCCTCAGTGCATCCAATTGCTGCTCGAACCGAACCACGCGGTCTGTGTGGAGCTGCCATTGGCTACACCTGCTGCAGACGCAGTTGACCGGAACACTGGAAGCGTCACGGTTCTCCCACATCTCACAGTTAGAGCACTGCACCCTCTGAGTGACATTTATGCACTAGTTAATTCATTCAAAATAATCACTTAAATTATTATCAGATTAAGATACAATTAACTATATGGTCCTGCGCTGGATTTTTACTGTAAATAAATGTTAAATTCTAATCCCTGCTCTCAGGTTTACTTACTCCTCTGCCCATTTAATGAATTAGTTACTGCAGTTGTATAGAACCTGAATTACATGAGTAACACATGAACAGAATGGGAATACAGGGATACGGACCACAGGAAGCGCAGAAGATTATAGGTCAGATGGGCAGCAAGTTCAGCACAGGCTTGAGGGCCGAAGGGTCAATATAGAATCATAGAATCATAGAAGTTTACAGCATGGAAACAGGCCCTTCGGCCCAACCAGTCCATGCCGCCCAGTTTTTACCATTAAGCTAGTCCCAGTTGCCCGCATTTGGCCCATAGCCCTCTATACCCATCTTACCCATGTAACTATCTAAATGTTTTTTAAAAGACACAATTGTACCCGCCTCTACTACTACCTCTGGCAGCACATTCCAGACACTCACTACCCTCTGAGTGAAGAAATTACCCTTCTGAATCTCTCCCTGCTCACCTTAAACCTATGCCCTCTAGTTTTAGACTCCCCTACCTTTGGGAAAAGATGTTGACTATCTACCTTATCTATGCCCCTCATTATTTTATAGACCTCTATAAGATCACCCCTAAGCCTCCTACGCTCCAGGGAAAAAAGTCCCAGTCTATCCAGCCTCTCCTTATAACTCAAACCATCAAGTCCCGGCAACATCCTAGTAAATCTTTTCTGCACTCTTTCTAGTTTAATAATATCCTTTCTATAATAGGGTGACCAGAACTGCACACAGTATTCCAAGTGTGGCCGTACCAATGTCTTGTACAACTTCAACAAGACGTCCCAACTCCTGTATTCAATGTTCTGACCAATGAAACCAAGCATGCCGAATGCCTTCTTCACCACCCTGTCCACCTGCGACTCCACCTTCAAGGAGCTATGAACCTGTACTCCTAGATCTCTTTGTTCTATAACTCTCCCCAACGCCATACCATTAACTGTGTAGGTCCTGGCCTGATTCGATCTGCCAAAATGCATCACCTCACATTTATCTAAATTAAGCTCCATCTGCCATTCGTCGGCCCACTGGCCTAATTGATCAAGATCCCATTGCAACCCTAGATAACCTTCTTCACTATCCACTGTGCTACCAATCTTGGTGTCATCTGCAAACTTACTAACCATGCCTCCTAAATTCTCATCCAAATCATTAATATAAATCACAAATAACAGTGGACCCAGCACCGATCCGTGAGGCACACCACTGGTCACAAGCCTCCAGTTTGAAAAACAACCCTCTACAACCACCCTCTGTCTTCTGTCGTCCAGCCAATTTTGAATCCAATTGGCAACCTCACCCTGGATCCCGTGAGCTTTCACATTCTGCAACAACTTACCATGCGGTACCTTGTCAAAGGCTTTGCTAAAGTCCATGTAGACAACGTCTACTGCACTGCCCTCATCTACCTTCTTGGTCACCCCCTCAAAAAACTCAATCAAATTTGTGAGACATGATTTTCCACGCACAAAGCCATGCTGACTGCCCCGAATCAGTCCTTGCCTCTCTAAATGCTTGTAGATCCTGTCTCTCAGAAGACCTTCTAGCAACTTACCTACTACAGACGTTAGGCTCACCGGTCTGTAGTTCCAAGGCTTTTCCCTGCTGCCCTTCTTAAACAAGGGCACAACTTTCGCTACTCTCCAATCTTCAGGCACCTCACCTGTGGCTGCTGATGAGTCAAATATCTCTGTTAGGGGACCCGCAATGTCCCCCCTAGCCTCCCACAACATCCTGGGTTACATTTCATCAGGTCCCGGGGATTTATCTAACTTGATGCGCTTTAAGACGTCCAGCACCTCCTCCTCTGTAATATGCACACTTCTCAAGACATCACTATTTATTTCCCTTAGTTTCCTAACATCCATGCCTTTCTCCACCGTGAATACCGATGAGAAATATTCATTCAGGATCTCACCCAACTCTTGTGGTTCTGCACATAGATGTCCTTGTTGATCCTTAAGAGGCCCTACTCTGTCCCTAGTTACTCTTTTACCCTTTATGTATCTGTAGAAGCTCTTTGGATTCTCCTTTGCATTATTTGCCAAAGCAATTTCATGTCCCCTTTTTGCCCTCCTGATTTCCCTCTTAACTCTATTTCGACAATCTTTATACTCTTCAAGGGATCCACTTGATCCCAGTTGCTTATGTACGTCATATGCCTCCTTCTTCTTTTTGACCAGAGTCTCAATATCTGGAGTCATCCAGGGTTCCCTACTTCTACCAGCCTTGCCCTTCACTCGAAAGGGAATGTGCTTACCCTGAACCCTGGTTAACACATTTTTAAAAGCCTCCCATTTACCAGCCGTCCCTTTGCCTGCCAACAGTCTCCCCCAATCTACCTCTGCAAGTTCCTGTCTGATACCATCAAAATTGGCCTTGCCCCAATTAAGAATTTTAACTCTTGGGCCAGACCTATCATTCTCCAGAGCTATCTTAAAACTAATGGAGCTATGGTCACTTGTCCCAAAGTGATCCCTCATTAACACTTCTGTCACTTGCCCTTCCTTATTTCCCAAGACGAGGTCAAGTTTTGCCCCCTCTCTAGTCGGTCCATCCACATACTGAATGAGAAATTCCTCCTGAATACACTCAACAAATTTCCCTCCATCCAAGCCCCTAATGCTATGGCTGTCCCAGTCAATGTTGGGAAAGTTAAAGTCCCCTACTACCACCACCCTATTATTCTTGCAGCTATCTGTAATCTCCTTACATATTTGCTCCTCAATTTCCCGCTGACTATTCGGGGGCCTGTAGTACAGTCCTACCAAGGTGATCTCTCCCTTCTTATTTTTCATTTCCACCCATATAGACTCGGTGGGCGAACCCTCTGATATATCCCCTCTAAGTACTGCCGTAATGTTCTCCCTAATCAAAAACGCCACTCCCCCTCCTCTCTTATCTATGTTGTACTTTTATTTGTGCCTTGTTCTTTGTTCTAACTATTTGTATCAGGTATTGCTGAGTCCGGAGACCAAAATCGCAATCAGTCTATGTTACAAGTGTTTGTCTTGAACAACGAACACGAGGTAATGGGACTGAGAGACTGGAAGAGATAATCCCATACCGTCCGGGCCAGACAGCGGAAGAGAAGGCATCATGTGTTCAACAATTAATATGATAATAATAATATTTATTAATAATAATAATCTTTATTGTCACAAGTAGTCCCACATTAACACTACAATGAAGTTACTGTGAAAATCCCCTAGTCGCCACACTCCGGCACCTGTTCGGATACACAGAGGGAGATTTTAGAATGTCCAACTCACCTCACAACAGGTCTTTCGGGACTTGTGGAAGGAAACCGGATCACCCGGAGGAAACCCACGCAGACACGGGGGGAACGTGCAGACTCCACACAGACAGTGACACAAGCCGGGAATCGAACCTGGGACCCCGGAGCTGTGAAGCCAGTGTGCTAACCACTGTGCTATCATGCCGGCCTTCAAATCAGGAATCCTGAAGAATTGGGATAGTGTCGGTATCACGGCTATGGATCTGCTGTGTAATACTGAGAAATAAATCACCAAGGCCATGGCAGGGTTTGATTCTCCTCCAATCCGCCAGCTCCAATCTTAACCATCGCATTAGACCTCGGCATCGATCAGTCCATTAAACCCGGGGAACAGACTCTAATTGAGAAATAATGAATGGAAACAATGGTTGATCACTCTCTTATTGTGAAACAGTCAGTATTTTCCCGAGGAGAAACACTAGAGGATACAGAAGGGAACCAAAAGGACCAGTCTCCCCAACAACACCAGCGGGAGTTTGTAGTTATCCAGTTCCAGCAGTCAGATAGCCTCAATAATTTAAATAAATATGTGACACAATATATAATTGTTTTTCAGCCCATTACTTCCCGGCTTCCATCATTCAAATTGCTGAGACGACTTCAGTAGAAACATGCAGAGATGTCACATGGAATTCCACCACATAGCAGCGATATTTCTAGTAATTAATGGAATTAAAACGTGAAAGATAATTTCTGATATTCATAGAAATTTTCAAATGCATATTATTGTGAAAAGTACAAAGATTTCTAGATATATTCACTAATCATTGGACTGAAAATAATCATATTCCTGGCATGATGATTCTATAGAACGTTAATCACAGTTTAGTTAATTGTGAGCAGAAATGTGCCTGTTCAATTTATTGTGTTATTATAGGATGGTCAGGAATTACTGACTCTATTTGAAAGAACAATCCTATTTTGATTATTGTCTGAACAATATTAATTTACGCCTCTGATTACTGGAATAATCAATCCTTCAATACTCACATTCAAAGTTGCAATTAAATGTTTTTCGTTGTTTACTGTGTTCAATGGACTGAAAACGAACGTGATGCTTTCTATCAATGTTGTGCAAACATGATGGTGTAATATATGTCATCCTGCCTTCCATCATTGGATTTCAGAGATCATAGAATTTACAGTGCAGAAGGAGGCCATTCGGCCCATCGGTTCTGCACGGGCTCTTGGAAAGAGCACCCTACCCAAGCCCACACCTCCACCATATCCACATAACCCAGTAACCGCACCTAACCTGAGGGCAATTTATCATAGCCAATCCACCTAACCTGCACATCTTTGGACTGTGGGAGACAATCAGAGCACCCGGAGGAAGCCCACGCACACACGGGGAGAACGTGCAGACTCCGCACAGACAGTGACCCAGCCGGGGAATCGAACCTGGGACCCTGGCACTGTGACATCATAGTGGTAACCACTGTGCTACCATGCTGCCCGATTTGCTCAGTTTTCTTTGGTAGAAACAGACAGAGAGAATTCTCACACGATTCAGTCATGGCACAACTATGATTAATGGAATTAAATCCTGAGATATAATTGCTGGTATCATGGACATGGGGAATATTTCCCAATACATATTATTGTGGGAAGTTAAAAGATTTATTCATACCGTTAGTGATCAATGGATTAATCAGTATCTTGCCATGATAATTCTCTTGGAAAATGATCATCGGTTTATTGTCCTGTACCCTGTTCTCGGTCCGGCCAGCCCCGTTATCCGGCGCGGCGCACCCACCGGCACAACGGGATTCTCCGTTCCCGCAGCCGGTCAGTGAGGTTTCCCGTTGTGGCCACCCCACGGCGTGGGGAAACCCGCGGACATGGGGGCGCTGCCGGCGAAGGGGAGGATCCTGCCCAGGGAGAATCCCATTGATTGGGATTGTGAGCTGAACAAATGCATTTTTTATTGATGCCTTTATTGTTGTGTGGTCAGGAATTACAGATTCTATTCCACTGATTAACAATCTCCATTTGATTGTGGTCTGACCAGTAATTAGAAACCGCCTGTGATTATTGCAATGAACAATCCTTTGACAATCACAGTGAAAGATGCAATGAAATGTTTTTAGTTATTTGCTGTGTTTAATGGACTGAAAACTAATTTGTTATTTTCTATCAATGTTGCACAAATAATAATTAGTTGTGTCATGCTTGTTGGACATTGACATAATGAGCTGTTCGCTGATTTAATTAAACCTCGCAATGAATGAATGAGATAATGGTTTATTGGACCAAACAATCAATTCAAGTTCACTCTGATTATTGGGATGAACGATGTTAACAGGTGGTTAATCTTCCACAGAAAATAATTAAATAATTCAAGTAAAAATCAGTAGACCCGTCAGAACTTCACCAGTTTAAAGACATTTAATGTTGGGACATTCATTAAAATATCTGAGCCATTTTAACAGCTAGTTCTTCCATATTCACTTTGATTATTGGGTGTAATGATTAAAAGTTAGTTATTCTAACTCTTGGACTGATGAAGAATTAGCTCTTCACTTTTATGCGGAATCCAAGCAGTGTAAAATATATTGGCCCTCAGGACAATCCCAACGAAATGACATTTGAAAAGGGACCTGCTGCAGTGACTGATGTTGTCTCCAAATCCCGCAGCCCACTCACCCCTCTCTGGGGTTGGGTGATATCTGGGCTTGGGCGATCTCTGCCGTTCGGTGATATCTGGCGTTGGGTGATCTCTGGCGTTGGGTGATCTCTGGGTTTGGGTGATATCTGCGGTTGGGTGATATCTGGGGTTGGGTGATGTCTGGGGTTGGGTGATATCTGGGGTTGGGTGATATCTGGGGTTGGGTGATGTCTGGGGTTGGGTGATGTCTGGGGTTGGGTGATATCTGGGGTTGGGTGATGTCTGGGGTTGGGTGATAGCTGGGGCTGGGTGATATGGGGGGGTTGGGTGATCTCTGGGGTTGGGTGATCTCTGGGGTTGGGTGATATCTGGGGTTGGGTGATATCTGGGGTTGGGTGATGTCTGGGGTTGGGTGATATCTGGGGCTGGGAGATATGGGGGGGTTGGGTGATATCTGGAGTTGGGTGATATCTGGGGTTGGGTGATCTATGGGGTTGGGTGATATCTGGAGTTGGGTGATATCTGGGGTTGGGTGATATCTGGGGTTGGGTGATGTCTGGGGTTGGGTGATATCTGGGGCTGGGTGATATGGGGGTGTTGGGTGATCTATGGGGTTGGGTGATATCTGGAGTTGGGTGATATCTGGGGTTGGGTGATATCTGGGGTTGTGTGATATCTGGAGTTGGGTGATATCTGGGGTTGTGTGATATCTGGGGATGGGTGATGTCTGGGGTTGGGTAATATCTGGGGCTGGGTGATATGGGGGGGTTGGGTGATCTCTGGGGGTTGGGTGATCTCTGGGGTTGGGTGATACCTGGGCTTGGGCGATATCTGGGGCTGGGTGATAACTGGGGTTGGGTGATCTCTGGGGTTGGGTGATATCTTGGGTTGGGTGATATCTGGGGTTGGGTGATATCTGGGGCTGGGTGAAAGCTGGAGTTGGGTGATATCTGGGGTTAGGTGATCTCTGGGGCTGGGTGATCTCTGGGGTTGGGTGATATCTGGAGTTAGGTGATTCTGGGGTTGGGTAATATTTGGGGTTGGGTGATATCTGGGGTTGGGTGATCTCTGGGGTTGGGTGATATCTGGGGTTGGGTGATATCGGGGGTTGGGTGATATTTGGAGTTGGGTGATATGTGTAGTAGGGTGATATCGTGGGTTGGGTGGTATCTGGGGTTGGGTGCTATCCGGGGTTGGGTGATCTCTGGGGTTGGGTGATATCTGGAGTTGGGTGATTCTGGGGTTGGGTAATATCTGGGGTTGGGTGATATCTGGGGTTGGGTGATCTCTGGGGTTGGGTGATATCTGGGGTTGCGTGATATCGGGGGTTGGGTGATATTTGGAGTTGGGTGATATGTGTAGTAGGGTGATATCGGGGGTTGGGTGGTATCTGGGGTTGGGTGCTATCCGGGGTTGGGTGATCTCTGGGGTTGGGTGATCTCTGGGGTTGGGTGATCTCTGGGTAGGGTGATATCTGGGGTTGAGTGATCTCTGGGGTTGAGTGATCACTTGGGTTGGGTGATATCTTGGGTTGGGTGATATCTGAGGTTGAGTGATATCTGGGGTTGGGTCATCTCTGGCGTTGAGCGATATCTGGGGTTGGGTGAGACCTGGGGTTAGGTGATATCTGGGATTGGGTGATCTCAGGCGTTCTGTGATATCTGGGGTTGGTTGATATCTGGGGTGGGTGATATCTGGGGTTGGGTGACATCTGGTGTTGGGTGATATCTGGAGTTGGGTGATATCTGTGGTTGGGTGATATCTGGGGTTGGGTGATCTCTGGGGTTGGGTGATATCTGGGGTTGGGTGATATCTGAGGTTGGGTGATCTCTGGGGTTGGGTGATATCTGAGGTTGGGTGATACCGGGGGTTGGGTGATCTCTGGGGTTGTGTGATCTCTGGGGTTGAGTGATATCTGTGGCTGGGTGATCTCTGGGGTTGGGTGATATCTGGGGTTGGGTGATCTCTGGGGTTGGGTTATATCTGGGGTTGGGTGATATCTGGGGCTGGGTGATCTCTGGGGTTGGGTGATATCTGGGGCTTGGTGATATCTGGAGTTGGGTGATCTCTGGGGCTGGGTGATATCTGGAGTTGGGTGATATCTGGGGCTGGGTGATCTCTGGGGTTGGGTGATCTCTGGGGCTGGCTGATATCTGGGGCTGGGTGATATCTGGGGTTGGGTGCTATCCCGGGTTGGTTGATATCTGGGGTTGGTTGATATCTGGGGCTGGGTGATCTCTGGGGCTGGGTGATCTCTGGGGTTTAGTGATCTTTGGGGCTGGGTGTTCTCTGGGGCTGGGTGATATCTGGGATTGGGTGATCTCAGGCGTTCTGTGATATCTTGGGTTGGTTGATATCTGGGGTGGGTGATCTCTGGGGCTGGGTGAGATCTGGGATTGGGTGATCTCAGGCGTTCTGTGATATCTGGGGTTGGTTGATATCTGGGGTGGGTGATCTCTGGGGCTGGGTGATATCTGGGGCTGGGTGATATCTGGGGTTGGGTGATATCTGGGGCTGGGTGATCTCTGGGGCTGGGTGATCTCTGGGGTTGGGTGATCTCTGGGGCTGGGTGATATCT
This sequence comes from Scyliorhinus torazame, assembly GCF_047496885.1. NCBI lineage: Eukaryota > Metazoa > Chordata > Chondrichthyes > Carcharhiniformes > Scyliorhinidae > Scyliorhinus > Scyliorhinus torazame. The sequence continues at coordinate 17,862,818 of NC_092711.1, forward strand.
GGGGCTGGGTGATATCTGGGGCTGGGTGATATCTGGGGCTGGGTGATATCTGGGGCTGGGTGATATCTGGGGTTGGGTGATATCTGGGGCTGGGTGATATCAGGGGCTGGGTGATATCTGGGGCTGGGTGATATCTGGGGCTGGGTGATATCTGGTGTTGGGTGATATCTGGGGTTGGTTGATATCTGGGGTTGGGTGATCTCTGGGGTTGGTTGATATCTGGGGTTGGGTGATATCTGGGGTTGGTTGATATCTGGGGCTGGGTGATCTCTGGGGTTGGTTGATATCTGGGGCTGGGTGATATCTGGGGTTGGGTGATCTCTGGGGCTGGGTGATATCTGGGATTGGGTGATATCGGGGGGGGGGGTCTTCGGTGATATCCGTTGGGTGCTGATATCTGTTCTGCGGTAATGTTTGCCGGGGGCATGAATTCAAGACAGGATTCATATCCGGGGGGGGTGCTATAATAAAATTAATAATCCCTTGTCACAAGTATATTTCACTGATGTCACTGTGAAAAGCCCCTAGTCGCCATAGTCCGGCGCTTGTTGTGGAGGCCGGCACGGGAATTCATCCCGCGCTGCTGGCATTGTTCTGCATTGCAAGCCAGCTATTTAGCCCACTGTGCTAAACCAGCCCCTGTTGGGCTGTTTAGGATGGGGGTGGGGTGTCATCGGGCGGGATGATACCTGGCTGGGCGCATCAGGGGGTTGTTGGGCATTTCCGGTGTTTAATATCGAGGGTGGGACCATAGAGTAGAATCATAGCATCAACAGTGCACACGGAGGCTATTCGGCCCATCAAGTCTGCACGAGCCCTTACAAGAGCGTCTCATCTAAGCTCCCACCTCTGCCCCATCCCCGTAACCCAGTAACCCCCCTTGGGATGTATCGGGGAGGGGGTGATGTCGGAGAGGGGGAGATATCGGGGAGCGGGTGATATTGAGGAGGGGGTGATATCGGGGAGGGAGTAGTACTGGGGAGGGGGTGATATCGGGGAGGGGGTGATATCGGGGAGGGGGATAATCGTGGAAGGGGGTGATATCGGGGAGCGGGTGATATCGGGGAGGGGGTGATATCAGGGTGGGGGTGATATTGGGGAGGGGGTGATATTGGGGAGGGGGTGATATCGGGGTGGGGGTGATATCGGGGTGGGGGTGATATCGGGGAGGGGGTGATATCGGGGAGGGGATGATATCGGGGTTGGGATGATATCGGGGTGGGGGTGATATTGAGGATGGAGTGATATCGGGAGGGAGTGGTATTGGGGAGAGGGGTGATATCGGGGAAGGGGTGATATCGGGAGGAGGGGGTGATATCGGGGAGGGTGTGATATCGGGGAGTGGGTGATATCGGGGATGGGGTGATATCGGTGGGGGAGTGATATCGGGTAGGGGGTGATATCGGGGAGGGGGTGATATCGGGGAGGGGGTGATATCGGGGTGGGGGTGATATCGGGGTGGTGGTGATATCGGGGAGGGGATGACATCGGGGAGGGGGTGATATCGGGGAGGGGGTGATATCGGGGTGGGGGTGATATCAGGGAGGGGGTGATATCGGGGAGGGGATGATATCGGGGTTGGGTTGATATCGGGGTGGGGGGTGATATTGAGGATGGAGTGATATCGGGAGGGAGTGGTATTGGGGAGAGGGGTGATATCGGGGAGGGGGTGATATCGGGGGAGGGGGTGATATCGGGGAGGGGGTGATATCGGGGAGTGGGTGATATCGGGGAGGGGGTGATATCGGTGGGGGAGTGATATCGGGTAGGGGGTGATATCGGGGAGGGGGTTATATTGGGGATGGGGTGATATCGGGGAGGGGGATATATCTGGGAGGGGGTGATATCGGGGAGGGGGTGATATCTGGGAGGGGGTGATATCTGGGATGGGCTGATATCGGGGAGGGTGATATCTGGGAGGGGGTGATATCTGGGACGGGCTGATATCGGGGAGGGGGTGATATCTGGGAGGGAGTGATATCTGGGACGGGCTGATGTCGGGGAGTGGGTGATATCGGGGAGGGAGTGATATCTGGGAGGTGGTAATATCTGGGACGGACTGATATCGGTGAGGGGTGATATCGGGGAGGGGGTGATATCGGGGAATGGGTGATATCGGGGAGGGTGTGATGTCTGGGACTGGCTGATATCGGGGAGGGGGTGATATCTGGGAGGGGGTGATATCTGGGAGGGGGTGATATCTGGGGCGG